>NC_089822.1:44773794-45388567 GCF_035046505.1 Tiliqua scincoides
GGCAACATACCTCCATCTGCCTGAAATTTGGGCTGTTCTGTTAGACTATCTGTACTGACTATCTGTACAAATCTGTACAGATCTGGGCGATGTTCTGTTAGACTATCTATACAGAAAGGCAAGAGACTGTGCAGGTACAAATGAGTATATAAAGACTGGCAACATTGGTTGGGTATCATTAGCATATTTAATGGGAGCATAGCTCTTGCCTGGTGGTTATTTGTATATTGTTCAGATAGTATATCTGACTTAAAGCTCTGGTCACAGTACTTCCATTGGTCAATAACATAACATGTTGCAAATAAACTCTTTTGATTAAGGAGAAGATGTGTTTTTTTAATAACATAGGAATTTTATAAATATATTTAAAAAATAATAATTGGAGAAGATTGTTGGAACTACTTTATCTCACTCCCTACACTACCCGCTTTGCTTTTAGTAGGGAAATAATTGGGGTTTCTAAAAACACAAAAAATGCAAAACTGTTTTTGTATTGTCAGCCCAAGGGGGAAAACTATGCTTTTTCTAGCAATAAGTAGCAATATTCAGTCTAATTAACCTTCTTGACACTAGCTGACTTCTTCAGGTGTCAAAAATAGATCTTTAGCTAGGTGCATAATACCTCAGTGTACATTATATCAGGAAAAATTTGTGATGTCATGTAGTGCATTAGATATTTCAGATTTAGGGGTTCGGTTTAAATATTTTAAATAGGTACTTAAGTTTTAGAACCAATGCCATACTACAGTGGATTTTTTTTTATAATTCTCCTATCAATACGCAGGTGTTTGACTTAATTAGCTAACTTGTGGCAAAAGCTTCCAGGAGTGTATTGTGCGTAAGGACTGTTGGAATGGTTTTCAAAGTGTAGGGGGCACAGGAAAACTACAGTTTCCCAACAGTAAAGATGCTGCAGCAGGTGGAGGCAGATGTGTGAATACCACATTCAGACAGAAGATATTGAGCACTGAACTACTCAAACTGCTATACTGCCTATAAAAGCTATAAGAGACAAGGTACACATAGGAGATTCTGGCCTGCCCACAGGATCCCATTCCTGCCTCAACATTTATGATAGTCTTATGCCTTATTCTTTTCTAATGCCTCTGTTGCCTTGAGCCCTCAATCCAAGGATCCTTAAAACACCCAGCTGCAGGCTGTATATGGTATACAGGTATACACACATACAGGTATATGTGAGGATTCTGTATGCCTGCTGAAGAGTGCCCTGCTGATGGCTTGAGTGCCTTGGAAGCTAGAGTAAAATGAGAAGTGCACTCAGGTTCAAAGTTTCAGAAGCATTTCTGTATTATAAAAAGGCTTTTTGTGGAGTACATAGTATCACAATTATTAGAATAAAAACAAAGGAGTGGATTCTTTTTGCATTAAAAGCTTGTACAATATTTATAAAGGAATCTGCATGTAGAGTCAATTTCCTTTGGGGGGATTAAAATTAACTGCTTAATGTACTTAAAATGAGAACTACTGGGAACCACATAAAAAAAAGACTCCCTCATCCCGATGTCTTTTTCAGGGACTGTGATGGAGGAACATGCATGGACACATCCAATATTTTGTATGCTTGGGCAAGAAATGCTCCACCAACAAGACTACCAAAAGGTATGAGATCTTCTGTTCTTTGACATTCCATATGAGTACTGCTAATGTTATGCTTGAAGAATCTGTTCCATGTTCTTCAGTGCACCCAGTTGCTCATCCAAGTAAATTGCTATAGAAAAGCATGTGTCTTTTGAAAGGTGGGAATTTTCATCTTTTTAAAAAAATATGGTCCTGAACAAAATTCACTTTGTAGTTTCTCTGCTGTCTGCCTTGCTGCAGTTGGTGATAACTTTTATGGCTTATGAGTGATGGATTATTGCTGACTTCTGTTTGGTTTGTAGTGGGGCACTGTCAAAATGCTGCTTTTATCTTGCATTACCGCAAGTTCTGTGTTCCATATTCCCACCAACAATGCACTAAGCCACTATTATAAAGAAATACAGATATAATCTTGGGATGGCGTGTCTGTCAACATTTTATTTGATCTTTCTTCTTCTCATAGTCTGGGTGAATGCTGAACTCATGGCTTCAATATTATATTTTCCTTGAAGGGAATGCATTATGAATTATTCCTTTGGCAGAACACGTATGTGAATTGTTGACCTCATTGATATTTTAAAGATATTTGAATAAAAAACTTAAGCTTTTTAATATGGCTGTTTTAAGTTCAGTTTCTTGCATTTGGATGCTATCTACTAAAAATGTATGTGCAGTTTCTTGAATTTCTACTCATATTTTTCACATTAAGGTGTTGGATTCAAAGTTGGCGGAGAAAAAGGTAGCAAATACTTTGTACTCCAAGTACACTATGGGGATGTTAGCGCATTTAAAGGTATGTATGTTCTTCTCATGTTTTATTAAATCATATAGATACTTAAAAATGGGATGAATGGTTGCTTAGTTTATAGATACCGATGGTGTTTTGCTGAATTATAATGAACAAAATGGCAAGAGCTAGCAAATTTGTTGGTAGACTACATTCTAGAAGTTGACTGTGCATTTGTGTTACTTGTAGTTCGCGCTGATCCACATAATAACATATTAATGTGAAATTCTATAAGTTGACATTATCAACAGATTTGTGCATTGTGAACCAGTCTGATTGGTGTTTCAACAGTGATTGTGACTGTTTCATTGTCATTACATCAGGTGAAATGTATGTCCACATGTTTTCAAGTGTTCTCAAAGATCTCTTACAGGTGTACCATAGTGAAGTGTATTTTCAAAAGCTTTAATTTGGTGTTGTCATTCTGTTGTTTAGGGCTCAAAGTCTAGAGCAATCTCAAATCTGTTGGGAGTTAATCCTATCCATGGACCTAATCCTAACTTTCCACCATCGAGAGTAAGGGAATAAACATTTTGTAAAGGGCTCTGTGATTCTCCTCCTCCCCCCACTGCAGGATGCATCACACGGCCTGTTGGCTACATCAGGGCTGGAAAGTTGGATAGGATTGGACGATTGATATGACAAAACTTGTTAACATAAATAGTGGTTTCTTAATGTAGGATCTCCTTTGCATTCTCCTTACTATTCAGAACATTACCTGCATTTCTATATGAAAACAAATGCATTCAACCTGCTCTAGAGTAGACATTACTGTGAACTACAAGCTACTTTTTAAACTCAAAAAGTAGCATCCATAGTTTCCCTTCCCCTGAAGCAAAGAAACTGTGGGTGCTACCCAGGGGTGTAGAAAAGGAGCTTGAAGATGTACTGTGGAAAGTTTTTGAGGGCTAAAAATGGCCCAGTAAAAATCATATGATATGTATAAACCACTGTGGCTGATGAATGTAGGCAACCCAAAAGATAGAGGTAACTGTTTCCAGTGGTTAAGGTAGGATTACAACCTAAATCTTACTGAACATTATGGGCTTACTTCTGCAAAAAGTAAATAACACAGTTTTCAAACACCTCTGTAGATTAAAAATCTCTTATTTAGTTTTTCCATATACAAGTTATGCATTCCTAACCGCTATAGTCTTTGTGGTGCATATTTGGGAAAAGGAATGTTTTCAGTGCAGTGACATATTTGTATTTGTTATCATTTTTTGTTTTTTATTTATTTGATGATGATTTAATGTTGTAAGTTGCTGTAAGAACCACTTGGCAGAACTATGAGGTAGAAGTTTATACACAGGCTGTGTTGCTTAAGAACCTTAGATGGTGGTCAAAGCACAACAAAGAGGCTCTTAATGAGGCAGTTAGGTCTCCCATACCCTGCAGCAAAATGTCTGTTTATGCAACAGAGAGGCTCTGAATGCAAAGAAGAGGCAATCTATCTCAAGTAGCCTGTGCAACTAGCTAGTTTCTGGCAGGGAGTGTCTGTTTACACAATAAAGGCACTAGTTTGTGGTGCATTAACAACCTAATTGCATAACAGTGGGAATCAGATAACCCTGATATCCGTGTCATTAAGTGACACGCACCTGGACTGCCTTTTTATTCTGAAAGGCATTTCAGATACAGTAATAAGATAGGTAGACCCTTTTGTATCGAACTCTGAATAGATCTGTTTACCATGAATTGATTTGGATAATGTCTCATAGATATTCAAAATTTATCCAACTTAAAATTGACTCCATTCCAAATTGATCAGTCCTCTTAACATAGTTGCACGTTTACATCATTTTGAAAGCAATGGAATGCAGTTTCCTTCATCACCTCTTCCTCATTTCCAAACTTCCTGAGGTAGATGATGCTATGGAGAACTTCCAGTGGGTTCCTGATAATACCCTCTCGAGGACTTGGAGCTTCACATCTTATGATTCCCTGCACATTGCTATTCAGGAGCATGAAGTAATATGCAGGATGCATGGAACCATGGAAAATGTAGTTCTTGGTATCCTTGAAAGTTGCAGTCAATGTGCATGATAGTGTTCAGGACCGAAGAATATACTAAAGCATGTGTTGGGAGCCCTTGCTGTTGATCCTTTTATCTCATTTAGTTTGGCAGATCCATTTGATATTGGAGTCATATGGTATATAGCCAAATGTATTGGGGTCAAATATTGCAGTGTTGTGTCAAAACTTGAACTCTGCAAGAAAAGGGTTCCAGTTGTGTGCCTGCACTATTTATATTAGTTGCCTTTCAAATAAGAATTCAACTAGTCCTCAGTCTTTGGTGGTTAAATTGCATTAAACCGTATCGAGTAAAATAAATCTTGACATGAAGTTGCAAAAACTGTTTTTAGCAAAAATTCTCTCAGATATCTCACATTTTTACTGGTTATTCTTTTTCATGCATTGGCAGTTAATGTAAGACGGTGACACAGTGCCATTAAACTTTCTTCTAATAACAACTGCACCTTGTGTTCTTACCTTGTACCTTTTAAGGAATGATAATGGGTTCAGGGTAGATGGGACTCGTCAGCCTAGGAAGGCAGCTCATCTAAGAGAAGGAAACTCTGACCTCAAACCTCCACTGCCTTGTGGCTACATCCAGTTGTGGAAAAGGCTTCAGGAGTCAACCTCGAGGCAAAATCAGGAGCCGGAGTCCCTTAGGCAGTTCATGGCTGAACACAGTCACGTTCTGGCAACTCCTGCGACGCCGCTGGAACCAACCGTATTGGCTTCTGCCTTTCCATTGGACCATTCCAGCGACGTGGAGAGGGGGGATTTGCTGCATGGGTAATAGCCTATCCTCCATACCTTCTTTACCCAGGCTTCGCGCACTGGAGAGGACACTCCAACTTCGCCATATGGCGTCGGCACAACACGGGAAGCAGCAGTTTACCGGTTATAAGTCTTTGCTCGATTGGCGTAGAGCATGACGCCAGGGGCTGCTTCCGACGGTGGGAGAGATCATTGCATCTCATTGGGCAGCTACCGCCCGCCTTAAGCTGGGCAGTCCCCAGCCAGTAAGGTGTTGCCTCGCCACGGTCCGTTAACCTCATGGGGTGCGTGGGGTTTAGGGTGAAAACCGACAAGCGGATCGACAACTCTGCACCATGCAACAGAAAACAGAAAACTACTGCCCTAAAGCTGGGCACCTGGAACGTTAGGACAATGACACCTGGCTTCTCTGATGACCTAGGGATTGTCACTCCCGGATTGGCCTTTTCAGCCACACTAGACACTGTGCCAGAACCATCTTTCAGAGCGCGATACCATAGTCTTTCGAGACTGAAGGTTGCCAATATAATATATATAATGGGTTCTTATTAGGAACTCCAAGAACTCCATTTTGTGAAGGCAGAGATAATAGCACCATTCCACCAAAAACACTGTTGCTACCCAGTGCAGCCTCTGATGAAATTATTTGACATTACAAAGTAACAGGACTGTAGTTGCTCCTCCATCCTGTCAAATTTCCAATATGATAATAAATATTTTAACTTTCTCTTTAACTTTTTCCTTGCTTGCAGCAACTGTTACCCTGCACATGCCTGATCTTGTCTGATCTTGGAAGCTAAGCAAGGTCAGGCCTGGTTGGTACTTGGATGCGAGACCGCCTGGGAATACCAGGTGCTGTAGGCTTATACCATAGTCTTTCGAGACTGAAAGTTGCTAAACATTTTTCCTTGCTTAAGACACCATGCTTTTTGAGACTTGTGCTTTACAGTACATACACTTCTTTTCTTCTGTAATTATCTGGATTTTTTTTTCCCTGTTTGAAGAAATATTCATTGATTTGTTCTTGAATTGCTGTAAATTCACACATGGTCAAGTGTGCCCTACTCGGGGCCCAATCCTAAAGAGTGCATGCTGGCTTACCGCCAGTGTGCGCTGTTGCAAACGTGGCATAAGGCATGTTTGCTGGCTCTAGCACTTGTGAAGCACCGGTGTGAGCCCAGCGCTGGCTGATGCTGGGCTAGTACCAGTGGAGAACCAGAGTTCCACTGCTCAGCAGTCGTCTGGACTGCTGGGCAGTGGAGAGGTGGGCGTGGGGGAGGTGGGGTGGGTAAGGAGGAGGCTTCTGGGGTGAGGGGAGGCGGAGGGAGGGTGGGGAGAGGAGGAGGAGGAGGCATGCCGGGGGAAGGGAGCGGGGTGGAACCTGGATGCAGCAGTAACCATTTTTGGCGCTGCTGCAGCCCCACATGTGTGCAGCTCAGGTTTGGGCTACTCATGATCTCAGCAAGACGGTAGGAAGGAGAGGCCCTCTTCATGGGGCAGCTATGGACTTGTATGTGAGAATTTCTTAACCAGTTCCAGTTTGTTAACCTACATTATGATGTACTGTTCAAGGTTAGGATGAATGTTTCCAGTACAGTTTCTCTCACTCATCTATTTAAAATTGAACCATAGTTAAGAGGGTTAGAAAATATAATTATGGCCTTGACGATTTATTGTTTCAGTGTCTAATGTCTCATGCCTCTAATGCTAAATGTGTAAATGAGTGTCGCCAGGTAGGCTGATTAAAGTGTCCTTGCAGTCAATTCTGAAAGGCAGTGACAGTTAAGGCATTATTAGATGGCTAGAATTTTATAGCCTATTGTTTTTCCTGAAAGTCTGTGTTTGCTGAAGCAAGTGTTGCTTATTCTAATTGAAATTGTGATAATCTAGATACCTATCTTGTGAGAAGGTTTTTGCAGTAAAAATAGAAGATTGTGCAAATTGGGATAGGATGCGTATTAAGCAGCTCAAACACAGACACATTTAGGAACCTGATGTGACATTGCCCAAGTTGAAGATGACAATTTTTAATTCACTTATTCTTCCTTGCTGTAAGGAACGTTACCCATCAGGATTTCAGTGGTGTAGTCTGTTCAGTTGTTGGAATAAAAATGTGTGCAGGTATCAAATGATGCCTTTCAAAGCTGTTGATGATTTTTAAACTGTGTATCCATCTCAACCTTTTAGTAAATTTTCTGCAATGTGTATGTACACGCTATCACTTTTCACATTACTCACTTCCAACTGTGTATAAAAGAGATCTGTTATTAAGTTAATGGCACTAATTACACTATTGTTGCAGAAATGAGACAAAATTAAAATTCATGGTGCATAACTGTTTTGTGTACAAAGATTAGTCTTAATAAGATAACTTACATCTGGTCTTGCATACTTCTGTAAATAAATTAAAAGAGCAAAAAGAGAAAATTCTGGTTTTTTATGAGGATAAGTAAGGTTTGACCTCATTCTTTAAAACTGACCTTATTTTAAATGATAATCTGCTAGTGACATTTATTGACACTCCTCATTATTTTTCCAACAAATTTGATTCATAAGTGTTCCTAAATGGTTAATTTATGGTTACTAAATGGGCTAATAAATGGTTAGTGGAATATGACATTTTACAATTAATCCTTAATTAGAGGCTGTCTCTTTTCTCGTTGCAAAATAGCACTTGAGAGGAATTAGGAAAGCAATTGTTCAATACAGATGTCCTCCTGTACCCATGGATCCAGTTGCTGCTGTTTCAATGATCTGAAATTCAGATTTCTCCCCCCCCCCCTTGCACAAATCACTTATCTGTCTGCAGCCTTCCTATGGCTGTTGCTGGCTCTCTTTGGCTCTTTGCTAACTGCAAGATGGCAGCAAGAACTAGGAAACATTCACAGGAAGTGAGACAGAGAACTGAAAAGAACTTGATGCTTACCAGACAGATCAAAGAGCTTAGTGTCACATTATTTTCAGCCCTCTGCCTCACTTCCTGTGAGTGCTTCCATTGCACAGTTAGCAAAGAGCCAGCAAGACTCAGGAACAGCCACAGCAAGGCTGCAGTCACAAGCAGATAAGTGATTTGCGTGATAGGAGGAATTTTTGAACAGCTTTTTTTAGGATTCCCTTTTATCTGTGGTTTCTGTATTTATGGGGGGCAGGGAATATATCCCCCCTAGATGCGGGTGGGCGCCTGCACTACAATTTTGTCTACAGTAGATAAAAGTTGAGTATCGTAATCTGGAGTGATTGGGAGCAGAAGGATTTCTGATTTTTCTGGATTTTGGAATATTTGCATAAACATAAGCTATCTTGGGAATGGAACTGAAGTCTAAATAAGAAATTCATTATGTTTCATATCCACCTCATACACATAGCTTGAAAGTAATTTTATACAATATTTTGTTTTAAATATTATACAATATTTTTCTGCATGAAAAACAACTTCTTCCCTTTGCTAGATGAGACAATATTAAAACCAGGGTTGGGGCAAGATACTGGGAAGCAGAGCTTAAGCACACAGCCCTGAGACTGCTTGCCACTGCACAAGGAGAAGTTGAAGGTGAGCAAACAGGAAATGTGGTAGCTGCACATAAGGCAGCTGCCACCACCACTCTGATTAACTAGGGCTTAAAGCTTTCTCAAAGTGGGAGGGGGAGGAGGCGTTTCCTCGGTCCAGGAAAGTGCTTGGTTGTTGCATGTTGCCCAAAATCTCCCACTTGCCAGAGCGGAGCAGCCCCAGTCAGCCAGGGAGTTGCAGCTTCTTCTTCCTGCTTCCAACTGCCTGGCTGGCCAGCCAGCACCGTATGCGCCAAGAGCTGGCTTCTTTTGCTGGGTAGTGCCCCACATGCTTTCTGCCCCGTCCAAGGTCATGTCAGCTCTCAAAGTTATGAATTACAGAGCATTCCGGTTTGTGGAATTTGGATAAGGGGTAATCAACCTGCACTTAAAACTGTTCAATAGTAATTTTAATGAGTAATATTTCACTTATTTGCACAAAATAGTCAAGAAATTTATTTCTATCATTTAAAAAAATAACTAATGCTAGTACTATAAACTTGATTTTAGGGGATTTCAATTTTATAAACCTTTAATGTATCTCTTTGAGTGGCAGTTATCATTTATTTATGTTGCTGATCGAAGAATTAGAAGTTGATATGCGTATCACAATGGATTTTGTTATATATTCTCTGCAATCCAGAAGTGCTATTATACCACACTAGTAAGCACAGCTTCTTGTTTGATCTCTGTTGGAAACTCTGCATAGAGAATTAGCTTTGAAAAGAACCTGCTTCTGAGAGCAGATGAATATATTTTCCTTTCTTGGCCACAGGGCAAATGGAAGCTAATAATTTATTTGTCCTGGAGCAATGTGTACTTGCTCTCTAGCTAAAATGCAAAATCAAAGAAATTATCCTAGACTGAGTGACAAATGGAGAAGACGATTTTAAGATGGTGTGTAAGAATTGTATTGTCTTTCAGCAGTCTGCTTAGCTGATGCAGCACTTGCCCCAAAAGCAAATGTAATGATTCCATTTCTTCTGGCTTATCAAACCTACTGAGTGGAGAGCTCGTTAGGCATGACCATTCTGGGAAGTGGGGCATATAAGAGAGAAAGCAGGCCGATCTGTAGGGGGATTTGGTTGATGTGAAGGGAAGTTTTTGTTGATGCATCATAAGAGGATTTAACACAAGGAGTCTAGTGTATTACTGCTGCGCATATAAAAAAAATTAAGAAGACTTAGTAACTGATCTCTTGTGCCAGTCTGGAAGTCTAGACCAGACTTTGCTTTTGCTTTAGCACAGCAAACACGTTTCCTGAAGTACACAATGGTTTAAAGGTAGCAAAACAATTTTCCTTTGGCTTTACGCATAATGGCTACCTTATTCATTGATCAGTGCTCTTATTCTAGATGCAAAGGCACCTGTACCTGGTTGCTTGACCCTAACCGTATGAGTGCTACAATTTTGCAGTCTATAGTGAACCCTCAATGTAGCAAACTAATGAAGGGAAGGAGTATCTGTTAATGCCAAAAATCAATGACATTCAGACACCCCTTTCCCCCATTTAAGCTAAACTAGCCTGTTACCTTAAAAGGTTCCCTCAGCGCTATTACTCTGTGCTCCACCAGTATAGGAATAAAAGATGCCTCCATTCCTAAAGCACCTTGGTGGAGAGTGGAGTAGTAACTTAGGGGTTTAGTGGACTAGCGTCGGGAACGACTTCCCCATAAATGTTTCTTCATGTTTGGAAACATGAAAAAGCCTGAAGGTGACAGGTCAGGAGGAATATGTGGGATGGGGCAGGAGTTCGTAGCCACAATTGCACACAAAAGTGACTGTTTCTGCAGCTTGGTGTGCAGGTGCATTGTCAGCTAGCAGTAACACACCTTTTGACAGCAGACCACATATTTTTTTTCCTTGACAACATCCTGTAAGTTTTGTAGCAAGTTCCTGTAGTACAACCCTGTTGTTGTTGACTATTTTTGTAAGTAATCTGTCAATATTAACCTTTGTTGTCCTAAAACACAGACAATATGACCTTACTGGTTGAATGTTGCACCTTAGCCTTTTGGGGGATGGGACATGTTTCCATGTTTTGCTCATTTCTTTGTTTTCAGGGTCATGTGGATATAACCAGAATTCATTGGCCACTAATCGGTTTTAGTCCTTCTCATTCTTGTGGTGTTGGTCCAAAAGGCTTTGTGTGTATTCCACGTGTTACTGTTTTTAGAAAGGGATCAGCAACCTGGGAACCCACCATGTGGCCAGTTTACTCATGTGTAAGATGTCATGCTATCGGTTGCAGACTGATCCCCTACTAATGTTCACCTCCCTAGCTAAGAAATAATGAGGCACATGTCTGTGTTCAAGCGCTAGCTGTCCAACTTTTGTCACCGCACTTGGTTCTATGGTGGTTGATGGACTGCCTTCTCTTTGGTCATTCTATAGACTGGTGTGACCATATTTGAATTCTCATTTCCATCATTTGACCATCTCATATGATAGACATTCCCCATCATACACAGCTGACATCTCTTCATGGATTGCTTGCATAGAATTCCCTTGAAGATGGAGAAACCACATCATGGTTTGATGCTTAATTTTGTTCAGCACGACACCTTCACCTACTCTAGTCGTTCTAACTCCAGTTTAACAGGGCTTGTAATGATAAGAACTAGCATGCATATTATAAAGATCCCCACTTATAATTGGGTAAAATTACAGTTCTCTAGCACACCTACAACATGGTGAGGGTAAGAACTTTTCAGTTCTGCTTGTCACTTTAGGTGGAGAATGCTTCAGTGCAAAAGAATTTTAAGTAGCTAGTCTTGATGTACTTGTAGTTTTGGTTCAATCAGTCCTCAAAAATTTGTCATGAACCCAAAGAACAAGTAATTAAAGTTTGCAAAAGAAATTTCTTTGAACAATGCTTTCAGAAACAGAGTAAAAACACACACATTTGAATGCCTTGCATTGTTTTGCAGAAACAGCAGCCTATTCTTTAGAGCAGTCACACTTTTAGCGCCAGGACCCACTTTATAGAATGAGAATCTGTCAGGACCCACCGGAAGCGATGTTATGACCAAAAGTGACATCAAGCATCATCAAGCAGGGAAATTTTAACAATTCTAGGCTGCAATCCTACCAGGAATAAGTTCCTTTACTATCATTGTGAAAAGCATATACACAATCGCATGTTAAAAGTACAGATCTGTAACATTTGTCCCAAATGCAATGGTAGCAGCAAGACTACTATATTAAAAATAAAATATTGAAATGAATGGAGACCCCCCTGAATTGGCTCGCGACCCATCTAGTGGGTCCTGAGTTTGAGAAACACTACTTTAGAGAAAGTGACTTTACTTTCTAGTCATCCAGGGTGATTTTCAGGTAGATATTCTACACATTGATACAGTTAAGGCCATTTGCCAAGCAGGCACTTTTGGTGCTATTGGAACAATTGCAGGCTGATGAATTCAGTACAGACTAAGGTGTTAGCTTTCCTTCTAACCTTCTGTTGCTAACAGCACTTTCCTCTCTTTATTCTTCCTTGTGCTCAGTGTCTCCTCTTGGGGCTATAGTTTATTTTCCAGACTCAACTCAATATCTCAGCATGGCCAGTGTGCATATTTCTTTAAATGACCTTTGCAGAGGGGCAGTTGTCAACTCAATCTCACCTTTGTTTGCACAGAATAAATGATACCTTAAATTATTTACTACCACTTTAGCAATTTTATAATTGTATAAACAAGACATGTGAATATCTCCATTTGTTCATTAAGTTGTCAGTCAAATCTTCGAACTGAGAGAAATCTTCCTGGACTTCTCTGTTGGCACTTAGAATTTTGAGGGTGCTTCCCTTTTCCTGTAGATATGTAAGCTGTATCCTGTTCAGCTTGTGAGAGCTCCACAACCAGTTGTGCCAATAGCAGATACTGTTTTCTGAGTTGTACAGACTTTAGTGCCATATTTCTGGAACAGTAGGAACCTGATCTACGCAGAATGCTAAGTTCGTGATGAACACATCACTGTCCCCCCCAAGTTAAATGTTGCTGCTTACAGGCCCCCTAGAGTGATAACTATGAAACATACTGTTTTAAATCTGTACACATATAGCCCCTACAGCAGAGGGATGTGTCTCTGTCTACCCTGATCTCTGTTGGAGAGACTAAAGCTTATGGTAGTGACAGCTCAGCCTCCCCTGTGATTGCACAATCACTCAGAAACTGGGTGGTGCATATAATCACGGGGGGGGGGGGGTGAGCCATTGTTGCCTCAAGCTCTAGTCCTTCCCTGTATGGAAGACTATTTCATTGGAGGCAGGTGAGGCTCTGAAGCTATTTTCATTGGAACAAGACTGGGGAGGTAGAGCTTCATTGCTCATCACTGGAAAAAATGTTTTCTTCTAAGGATCTTGCAGTCTTTCACCAGTTAAAGATGCATTGAAGATGGACGAATAGAAAATTTTTCATCTTTTTTTTGTCTTAATAATAAGCTTCAGAAGTATCAGCTTCTGGGAGAATAGCAAACTGGTTCTAGTTTTCCTTGACCAAGACTAGATAACTGCTTGACCTGCTAAGCAGTGAAATATTGAGCTGTTAAACAACAGTGACATATATACCCAAAAAGTGTTGGACACACTAAGATTGGGGAGAAAAGTTCAACATTGTTGTTAGAATACTAATTTGTTTCCAGGTGTTGTATTTAACTTCAGATAACTGAATTTCAAGTTAAAAGGCGTGTTTTCCCAATTTGTGATGTTCATTTTCATTGCTTATTTTGAATGTCTTTAATAGTACTTTTTATGACAAGTGTATATATAGTGCTGAGGAGGAATACTTCTGTTTTGAATGCTTTTTAATTATGCCTTCTTGCTTCAAATATGGCATTACTCTTTTTTATTTCACTTCCCTTGAAAAATTACTACTGTTAAGATTTTAAAAATATAATTACTATCAAGCTTCTCTGATACAGTACATTAAACTAATTGCTCATCGCATTACCCCATTGAAAGATATTTTGATGCAAATGCAACATCATCACTGGCAGAGCAGAGTGACTTTATAAGATGCAAAGAAAAACTTGTTTGAGCTTGACACATAGTTTGTTAGACACTGTTATGCAGTACCACTTAATTGTCCGAGTTAAAAACTAGCAAAAGAAAATGCCCAAGCTTAAATCTCCATTTTAATATTTTATGTAGATAAACACAAAGACTGTTCTGGTGTCACTTTACATCTGACTAATCAAAGGTAAGTATTGCAAACATCATTCTTTTTGCTCTAAAAGTAATTCATATCTTTCCTTATAGAGAAGAAAGTGAACTTGTCACAGACTTTATGGCAAAGGAACTAAACCCATTAGCAAGATCTGATTTATTATTAAGCAAAAACTCTGATTATTAAGAGCCCAATCCTTTCCAAGTTTCCAGCACTGATGCAACTGCAATACAACTGTGAGGAAAGGAAACAAATGTTCCCTTACCTGACTGCTTCCCACTGTAGGATGCAGTGCACATCCCCTTTGGCATGGCTGCATCAGTGCTGGAAATTTGGAAAGGATTGGGCTCCCAGTGTAATTTTTTTTAAATCAAGTATTTTCTCTACCCTGATCTGAATATACTTCTAAAATTGGGGAAAAGGAAAGTTGGAGTGAGAAATAACTATTGTTACTGTGGGGGCAGGGGGGGCAGAGAGACATGTTTATAGTAGTTCAGCATTGGTGTAGAGCTAAAATGAATATCACCCACACTTTTAAATTACTGATAATTTTTCCTCTCCATTTCTCATTTTTAAAAGTTTGTTCTATTCATCTTACCTTTCTCTGCCCATACCATTTTGATGGTGATTATATTGGTCCTGATCACTTGGATGATCATGATGACCTATGAAGCTTCCTGGGTGACCTTGGGCCAGTCACTATCTCTCAACCTGGCCAACCTCCCAGGGTTGTTTGTAAGGACAAAAGGAACTGTGTACACTACCCTGACTTTCTTGGAGGAAGGGCGGTATAAAAATCAGAAAAATAAAACAAATAAAATTAAATAATATATATGGGGTTTTTTTGTAGGCAGCCTATGATTGCTGGCATGTATCTTATGATGTCCGTGTCTACTGTTATACCTCCTGGGGAAAAAGGTAAGTGAAAACTTTATAAAACAGCAACAACAAACCTAATTTGTAAACCAGCCTGTTTTCTTTGAAGAATACAGTTTCACAGAGGGTATGTTATAAAAATATAGGTACAATACTAGAAGCAGCGTATTTTGTATAAAAATCTCAGTAAAGGAGGTACAAACTAGGTGTGTGGTTCTCAAACTTTTAGCACCAGGACCCACTTTTTAGAATGAGAATCTGTCATGACCCACAGTGATGTCATGACATAGTGACTACAGTGTTGGATTCGGATATGGGAATCCTGGTGTCAGATCTTTCTCAGCCTTGATTGCAACTGAATCATTTTAGACTAGAGACAAGTATGTGCATCTCAAAAGGCTTTTAATGAGATGAATGGTCAGTGTCTTGACTGAGGGTTAGGATAAAAAAGATTTAAATAGGAGTCCATAAGATGAGATTATTGCTTTAGTAGAGGCACATAGGCATTCTTAGCAGCTGCTCATAGCAGGTTGCCGTAATAATAATAAATAATAAACTTTATTTTTATCCCGCCCTTCTCCCCAAAGGGACCCAGGGCGGCCGTAGACCAGTAGTTCTCACGCATCTAGCAGCGGGACCCACTTTTTAGAATGAGAATGTCAGGACCCACCAGAAGTGATGTCATGACTGAGACTGACATCATCAAGCAGGGAAACTTTTCACAATCCTAGGCTGCAATCCCATCCACACTTACCCAGGAGTAAGTCCCATTTTCTATCATTGTTAAAAATATATACTTAGTAGCCTATTCATGGTAGAGATCTGTAACATTTTCCCAATATGTCACATACCATGGTAGTATCAAGTTACATACCATGGTTAGCATCAAGTTTATTAAATTAAAATATTGAAATAAGTGTGGATCCACCTGGAATTTGCTTGTGACCCACCTGGTGGGTCCTGACCCACAGTTTGAGAAACACTGAATTAGGGTATGAGTATATTTCATTGTTATAAACATTAAATCTGTGCTGTTGAATTCTTTGGAACCCTTCTTGCCCAAAAGTAGTTGTTTGGAATATGATCATCAAGGTATGATATGTCTCTGCAAAGTTCTGTATGCTTGACTGTCCTGTTCATGTCTTTGTAAGGAGTGATACTTTGTATGCGAAGAAGAGGCAGCTTTGTTCATTTCATTTCATTTAAGTGGAGTGGCTCTTGAGAACGATGCTTGAATGAAAGTTTCTATAAAAATGTCAGATACAACTGTGTCCAGTGTATTTATACATGCATGGGCAGTGCCAATAATGAGCTATTTTTACTCTACTTTCGCATTGATTAAATTTCAACTAGCTGTTAAAACTTCGATATGTAAATATCATTTCTCCTAATTTTTAAAATCTATTTTCCTTAACAGTGGTTAATGCTGATATTGCTTGCCATTACAAAATGTACCCAATGCACCTGTTTGCCTACAGAGTGCACACCCATCACCTAGGTAAGTTTTTTTTTCATGTATTGATCACTGTCTTTTCTAATTGGTTTAGCTGAAAGGCAAGTTGGCCTATAATGTCTCGATTAGAACCCCAAAGCTTATTGATTTATTTAAATCTGAAGAGAGGCTGTCATACAATCGAAACATGATAAAACAGCAATTTAAGAATGCTAAAACTAATTTACACCCAGCCACTAAAAGCCCTTCTGATACGCCCCAGACAATGCTTATACTTTCCCCAAGGAGGATGGTGCTTTGACACTTGTAAAGCAGCCACAGAGAATGCTTCTAATTATAGTATTAGTGCAAAGTTGGCATCAATGGGCCAGTACTATTAGCTCAACTCTGAGGGGGCAATGTGAGATAGGCTGTTTTTGTTTTCCTGCTTCCGGGGCTGGAGGGCTGGTTTCCCCCCCCCCCCCACACACACATTCTAGAGTCACTTTTGTTTTTCACCTTCTAGCACATTTTCCCTGCTAGCACTTTTCTCTTGAGCTCAAAGTTATTAAAGATGGTGGCCTCAATGCATTTGAATTCTGGCAGAAACATGGCAGCCTCCATATGGTAAAAAAATGGCTACCTCCATGCGTTTGAGTTCTAGCCGTCATTTTGTTTGTTTTTTAACCAGGCTAGTAGCATGCTAGTGACTTCACTTCCTGCTGTTACCTAGACAAAAAACAAACACAGCCATATTGTAGGAGAGGAACTGGTGGTCATATGCAGGACCAAAGCCTTTTAGGCCCAAATCCTAATCAACTGTACAGCACTAGCATAGTGGTGCCAATGGGAGGTGTGCTGCATCCTGCAGTTGGAGGCACTCACGGAGACCTCCTCTAAGTAAAGGAATATTTGTTCCTTTACCTTGGAGCTGCGTTTCCCTTATGTCGGTGCTGGAAAGTGGGTTAGGATTGTGCCCTTAGGGTGTGCATTTGACTAAAACTGCAACCAATAAACCAGTTTTTTGTAATTACTTTGAATTGTCCTTCAGGCATGAAAATGGAAAATCACATGCAGTGTAGTTGCAACAGACTAGGAAAATCATTCATAAATGTATGACATTAATACAGTAATAATTTTATATTACAGGCAAAGTAGTTAGTGGGTATAGAGTTAGAGATGGTCAGTGGACATTGATTGGCAGACAGAGTCCTCAATTGCCACAGGTATGTTTGTCTTGCTCTGTGATATTTTGGAGTGGCTAACTGAGAATTTAATATGCCATGTTTCATGTTACTCACGAGTGTATTTTCTGTGTATTACAAGTATTGTGTCTTTGCACTTGTAGGATAAGCCTGGAAAGAGTGAATTCATTTGAGGTGAATGAATTCAATTAGCACAAACTTAGGTTCCCCACTTGTAAAATGTGGATAATTGTGACTGGAATCTAAAGACCTGCATCAGGCTTGTGAAAGAGCTTTCCAACTACTCTGACTTTCTCTTTTTGTATATCACATCTTCATTCTGCATAACACCCTGCCTTTTGCAGTGCCCCTCAGTTTCAAGGTGGGTTTTTGTTTTGCCATGGGGTGCTGTACAGTAAAAACAAATCCAGAGGATCCTTGGAGGAACATACCTAACTGAGTAAATCCTTGAATCCTGGCTCTTACCATTAAAAAAAAAAATACTTGCAGCTACAGGTCCAGCCTTTTTATACACTGATTTTTTATACACAGATTTGACTCAACACGAATGGCCGCTGCAAATGAGAAGGAATGTGTTGATCCCTGGAGAAGGGGTAAAATGCATCCCTTTAAAATCAGTTTAAAAAACTGAATAGTCCTTTAACAATAGCCTCCTTAATGAGAGGGGGGGCAGCTGGCTGACAATCCATCAATCCTTCTCTCTCCAGGAGACCCCTCCCTTCCCCCTGAGCATGTGAAAGAAAGGTGATCACTTTGCATTGGTGAAAGGAGGGGCTGAGTGAGGCGCCTTTGTAAGCTCTTGGAGGAGGACTGATTGATGGATTGTCTTTGACCCTTATCTTACATCACAAAGGTCAGCAAGGCTGTTTTTAAATCACTGGAGCAAAGAAACAGTTTTTTAAAATGGATTTGCTAAAGTGCGTTTTTTGCCATCCACATGAGTGCTTGGAATGGAACCCACTCAAATAATGAGGCTCAACCTGTATATTCAAAGTTTAATTTAACTTAGACATGACTGGCTAAACCTATGATACATTCCTAATATAACTGAATTCCCTGCATGTTTACTGAGAACTAACTACCATTGAATTAATGGACTTTCTCCCAAGTTTGCATAGGACAAAACACTAAATACTCTTATATAGGGTTAAATGACTAGAGTATTTTAATTCAGAAATGTCGGAGAGGTTGTTATAATTTGAGTTTCAGTCAGATAACTATAATATGGCAGGCATTGTGATGCTGAGTTGTTCCAGTAATAAAGAATATACCATCAGAAATGCTTTGCTGCATCATTTTGGTTCAAAGATGTGTCATGTTATACTGTTAAAACTGACAATACTTTATTTGTATAGTGCTTTTAAAATTTTCAGAGTGGTGAACTTAAGACAACAAATGTTTTAAAACAACAAAAATATTTTAAATCTAAAGTCAAGAAACACAATAAAACACTGGAAGAGCTCTTCCTAAACATTGGAAGACTGTATACCAGTGTCACAGCATGGTCAGGTGAAAGTCCCTTACAAATTAAGATGAAGTAAGGATGTCTTAAGGGCTTGCTCCAAAGTAGTCCAGTGTGGAGGCTTAATGCATGAGAGGCAAGTCATGAATCCTGGTCTGAGATGCAGATGTCAATGTCCAATTAGGTTCATATCAGCACAGGGGGTCTTTGAGGTAGCTCGGCCCTAGGCTGTATAACTCTTAAATAGTCATAACCAGTATTTTAAACTGGGCCTAAAAATAACTTGACAACTAATGTAAGATGATGATGATGATGATAATGATAATAATAATAATAATAATAACTTTATTTTTACCCTGCCTTTCTCCCCGAAGGGACTCAAGGCGGCTTACAACAGGTTAAAACAGATTAAAAACATAATTTAAAACATAATAACACATATCATAAAAACAGCAGTCAGATAAAAAATAGTCAGGTAAAAAGAGCATAGAGCAGCAAATCATAAAAGAATCAGGCCTGTAAAAGATGTTGAAAGATGCTAAAAAGGCTGAGAACTCAGAAGGCTTGTTTAAACAGAAGGGTCTTCAGGCCTCGCCAAAAAGTCTCAAGAGAGGAGCCATTCTTAAGTCAAGGGGAAGGGAGTTCCATAGCGTTGGTGCCACGACTGAGAAAGCCCTATTTCTTGCCACCACTCCACATACCTCCCTAGGCGGTGGCACTTGTAAAAAGGCCTTCTCTGATGACCTAAGAGAACAAGCCAGATTGTATGGGAGTAGGCGATCTCTGTAATTTAAAAGATGTAATTTAGATAGATGTAATTTAGACAGTGCGTTTATCTCCTACCAGCAATGTGTCAGTTGCCCCTGGAACCAACTGAATTTTCCAAACTGTCTTCAAAGGCAACTGCACATCTAGTACATTACTGTAGTCTAATTTGAATTTAACTAGCGCATGAAGGCAGGTCTGCTTTTTCCATGTTAGAGCCCCAATCGGTGTCACATGGACATTCAGAGAGAGCATCAGATCTAGGAATAGCCCCCCTCCCTCTACAAACCTGTATCTTCCGGGTGAATGAAACTCCATCAAGGACAGGTTACATTTCTCCACCCAGCCATTTTTAGCAAACAGTACCTCAGTTTTTCTGGATTTAGTTCAGTTTCAGTTGGTTAATTTTCATCTAAACCACAGCTGCCTCCAGACTCCAGTCCCTCCAGGGTTTGGTTCACAAAATGAAAAGTCAAATTGGGTGTCATCCTCATACTGGTGAAATCCTATAATCCAGATTATCTCACTTAAGAATTTCATACTTGTCAAAAGTTATGGGGTCACTATGGAACACTGTGGTTCCAAAGTTTTTTTTTGTATAGAACATGTGGAACCCCATAAACCAAGGAGGAAGAACAAAAGTTGTCCAACACACCTTCTGAATAGAAACTTTCAGGAAGTACTTGAGCTACTGGATCACTGTGCCTCCTGGTCCCAGCCAAGCAAGTTGCCCTCAAGGGTGCCATGGTTGTTAATATTGAAGTGCTGCGAGTTCCAGGATAATCAACAAGATTACAATTCTCCTGTATTTGCACCACAAGGTGGTGGCAAATACATCAGTCCAAACTTTAAATCCAGACTGCTGTTTTTTTATCTGAATCTCATCTAGAACCTGAAGCTCTGTTGCCATCCCACATTCTAATCTGCCTAGCAGTTATGTATTTGATACTGACTACAGCTGTTTAAGTCAGATGAACCCAGTGTAGATTTCTTTAGGAGAAATCAAAACCACCACTTTCATTACAGAAGGAGCTTTTCACCACCTCCAAGATCCTTGGTTCCAAATTTCTTCTGGTAACTGTAATTACATGCCAGAAGGACCCAAGTGCACATGTGGTCAACTATATTCCAGTAGCCTGACCACATCTTCAGGCTGAATATTCTGAAAGGTTTGCAAAGTAATTGGATGAGATGGCACATTGGCTGCATTCAGTTTCACTTATGTCAAAGCAAAGTAGATACACCTCCTCTACTGCTTGTACAATCCATTTTCACTTAGGGCAAATGAAATGGAGCAGGCTGGGAGAGTCAAGATTATTGTCGGAATGAATAGGTCATGAGATGGGAAAAAACTCTTAGTCACAGAATATCATGAAACGCTACTGACTCCATCTAGGATTACTGCTCATCTTTAGAACCATCTATTACATTGTTATCTAATAAGAATGGGGGAAAGAATCTCTTCATATAGATTAACCTTGTTTTTGTTGGCAACCTTCAGTCTCGGAAGACTATGGTATCGCGCTCTGGCTGGTGGTTCTGGCACAGCATCTAGTGTGGCTGAAGAATGACTGGAATCCTGCATGTATACTTGGGGTTCCCCCTGTATGCACGAAGAGCAGTCTCACTTCTCTGAGCCGCTTTGTGTCTTATAAGGAAGATTTGTGTGTTCAGTGTATTTACCTGCTACACATTGTAGAACTGTCCTTGCAAAGTAAAACAGAACTCAGCCTGTGACTATTTACCTTGCCACTAAGTCAGTCATACAAAGTTCAGCAGATTCCATAGCAACCATGATGTCCAGCGTGATTCATCCTGTAGAACTAAATCAAATGAAAGTGGGTGGAAAAACAGATACTGTATCTGTTGGCAACCTTCAGTCTCGAAAGACTATGGTATCGCGCTCTGAAAGGTGGTTCTGGAACAGCGTCTAGTGTGGCTGAAAAGGCCGATTCGGGAGTGACAATCCCTTCCACACCGGGAGCAAGTGCAGTCTGTCCCTGGCCTGTCTCCCTGGCTATGGGCCTTCCTTCTTTGCCTCTTAGCCTCAGACTGTTGGCCAAGTGTCTCTTCAAACTGGGAAAGGCCATGTTGCACAGCCTGCCTCCAAGTGGGCCGCTCAGAGGCCAGGGTTTCCCACTTGTTGAGGTCCACTCCTAAGGCCTTCAGATCGCTCTTGCAGATGTCCTTGTATCGCAGCTGTGGTCTACCCGTAGGGCGCTTTCCTTGCACGAGTTCTCCATAGAGGAGATCCTTTGGGATCCGCCCATCATCCATTCTCACGACATGACCGAGCCAATGCAGGCGTCTCTGTTTCAGTAGTGCATACATGCTAGGGATTCCAGCACGTTCCAGGACTGTGTTGTTTGGAACTTTGTCCTGCCAGGTGATGCCGAGAATACGTCGGAGGCAGCGCATGTGGAAAGCATTCAGTTTCCTCTCCTGTTGTGAGTGAAGAGTCCATGACTCGCTGCAGTACAGAAGTGTACTCAGGACGCAAGCTCTGTAGACCTGGATCTTGGTATGTTCCGTCAGCTTCTTGTTGGACCAGACTCTCTTTGTGAGTCTGGAAAACGTGGTAGCTGCTTTACCGATGCGTTTGTTTAGCTCGGTATTGAGAGAAAGAGTGTCGGAGATCGTTGAGCCAAGGTACACAAAGTCATGGACAACCTCCAGTTCATGCGCAGAGATTGTAATGCAGGGAGGTGAGTCCACATCCTGAACCATGACCTGTGTTTTCTTCAGGCTGATTGTCAGTCCAAAATCTTGGCAGGCCTTGCTAAAACGATCCATGAGCTGCTGGAGATCTTTGGCAGAGTGGGTAGTGATAGCTGCATCGTCGGCAAAGAGGAAGTCACGCAGACATTTCAGCTGGACTTTGGACTTTGCTCTCAGTCTGGAGAGGTTGAAGAGCTTTCCATCTGATCTGGTCCGGAGATAGATGCCTTCTGTTGTAGTTCCAAAGGCCTGCTTCAGCAGGACAGTGAAGAAGATCCCAAACAAGGTTGGTGCAAGAACACAGCCCTGCTTCACGCCGCTTCGGATGTCAAAGGGGTCTGATGTGGAGCCAGCAAAGACAACAGTGCCCTGCATGTCCTTGTGGAAGGATCTGATGATGCTGAGGAGCCTGGGTGGACATCCAATCTTGGGGAGAATCTTGAAGAGGCCATCCCTGCTGACCAGGTCGAAAGCCTTTGTGAGATCTATGAAGGCTATAAAGAGTGGTTGTCGTTGTTCCCTGCATTTCTCCTGCAGTTGTCTAAGGGAGAATACCATATCACTGGTGGACCTGTTGGCTCGGAATCCACACTGTGATTCTGGATAAACGCTCTCTGCAAGTACCTGGAGCCTCTTTAGTGCAACTCGGGCAAACAACTTTCCTACAACGCTAAGGAGAGAGATGCCACGGTAGTTGTTGCAGTCACCCCTGTCACCTTTGTTCTTGTACAGCGTGATGAGGTGGAAAATAATATTCATCGCTTATCATTGTTGGGTACACAGGATTAGATGCTTCCTTTTTGCATTGTTTGCAAAAGTATAATATATCCAATTGGATTTCATGACTGCAGTCCAGAGTGGACTATGTACATGCGTTCATACATATACACACAAAATTTCCTGTCTTCTCAAAATCCTCATGCTTCCCAACATTCAAAAAGTGATTTGACTTGCTGAATGCTTTTTAAAGGAAGGTCAAGAAAAACTATTGCATACAAACAGAATGTGGCTTACTTTTTTAAAATAACTTGATTTTTGAACTGTAATACAAATTGGGGGTGTTAGGGGATTTGAGGGCACATTCTGAAAAGAGAACCTAAAAAAAAAAAAATCAGCAGCTCACATGCACACCCTTCTGGATTACATTTTATAAATTCATGATTTCTCTACAGGTGAATGGGAAGAAACGTAATTGATGATATTCTGAACCTCTTGTCCTTTTCTGTCTTTCTCAGGCATTTTACCCTGTAGAAAACCCTGTAGAAATCAAATATGGAGATATTCTGGCAGCAAGATGTGTCTTTACTGGTGAAGGTAGAACTTCAGAAACTTACATAGGGTATGTGGTCTCTATATTAAAGATTTTAATAGTTATGGTCAGTTTTGGGGGGGTCAAACCCAAACCAGGGCAGCCTATTGAATTTGTCTTGGTAACTCCTTAGTATGTTCACATGACTCTGGACTAGTTGGTTAGAGAAAAGACAATTCTTGTAAAGCTGGAATATTCCTTTATTTTCTTGCCCAGAAAGTACAACATTCTGTCTACCCACATGCAGTGTTCATGGAAAATGCATTGATCACGGGATGATCTGGAGTGCAGGTCAAGATTTCATATGAAAATGTCATTACTTACTGACCTTAGAATATAGATAGAATATAGATGATTATTAGGGTGGTGCAGAATAGCAGCATATATGTGGATCCTATCTCTGATGTCTCTTTTGCAATCTGACTTGACCACTTCTTTAAGCTTGTGTCCCAAATATTCTAAGATGAGTCATTAAAATATTTTGTTAATTGAGTAATCCTTTGATGTGTAAACACTTCAATAGAGAAAGTTAAAACATTAATGTATTTATTGTTTAAGTTGTTAAGCTTTTTAAAAACAGCCCAGGTTGGGTAATTTATCAAGTTTTGTTATTGAGTTTGACAGTGTTAAAAGAATGTATAGAGGTGCAGAGACCTATAGGTTGGATTGCCTCCTTATCTAGTGGTATAGTGTACAGGGGGTGGAAAAAACAGGTTTCCTCAATTGCGATTTTGAGTTTATTGGAGGGGAGGGTGTGTATGTGTGCATGTGTGAAAGAGTTCTGTTGTTCCCCCCCCCCCTGTGTGTGTGTGTGTGTGTTCCTTTATAATGAGGGCATGGCCCAGAGGGCTTCTTCCATCTACTGTCCACCTTGATGTTGGTTTTTTAAAATAAACTTTTGGTTCAGCATGCTTATGCTATCCAGAACCTAAATACTGTGTTCATTACTACTGGTTTAGTATTCTTTCCTAGTGCTAAAACCATAAGATGGTTCTTTGATTATTTTAACTGCTAGTCTGCAATGGGCTGATGGTTATAACAATTTTTCTAAAATGTTCTGACTTTTTTCGTATTCAGTGTGCAGAATAATTGTTCAATTTAGTCCACATGCTTCAGCTTACAGAGCTTACAATAGCCATCATCTGAACATCTTTTTAGAGAAAGAA
The DNA here is from genome assembly GCF_035046505.1 of Tiliqua scincoides. NCBI lineage: Eukaryota > Metazoa > Chordata > Lepidosauria > Squamata > Scincidae > Tiliqua > Tiliqua scincoides. The sequence goes on from NC_089822.1 coordinate 44,798,612, forward strand.
TGCATCACCTTTCTCTCTATATATTCGGTCTTCATTTTACCTGCAGTGTGGCTGGTATAATCTCTCTTTAACAAAATAATTTTAAGGATGACAGTGTGTGAATTTAGAGATTGACTACAGTGAAAGTTATTATGTCCTGCCTTTAGAGTTACATATTTTGTCAGAGGTCAGGTCAGGAATCAGTGTCCCACCGAGGCATTAGCCAGAGGCTGGCAGTGGAGTTGAGCTGGCAGTTCTTATCCTTCGATAGTGTCCAAGATGAAAGGGTAGGCACAGCTAAAAAGTCATTAAAAGACCAATAAATAGTGGCCTTTTAAATAATATCACCTGCCTAGACTAAGGTCAGCTATAGAGGCCTGCTCTCTAGCCTGTCACTAAATGAAATGTGTATGTTTAGTCTTTAGTGACTACCACTTCTTACCGAGCAAAATAAGGTTGACACTCCCATTTCTGTAGAACAGGGGTGTCCAAAGTTTTTGGTATGATGGCCACATCAGCTCTCTGACACTGTGTCGGGGGCCGGGGAAAAAAAAGAATTAATTTACATTTAAAATTTGAATAAATTTACATAAGTTTACATAAATGAATATATTAAAGACAAACTTATATGAATGAATGAAGGACTTGCCATAGCTCAAGGCCTATTAAAGGCCTTGCACAAAGCAAAGCTGGCCTTTCCTTTGCTGCCACTACTGCATCACAGACGTGAAACAGCAAGAAGTGGAGGGAGCTCTCATCCCACAGCTCATGTGAGAGGTCAAACAGTCGCCCTCACGCTGCGAGCAGTTGCGTCGGGCCAGTGCTGGCTCCAACAAATCTCTGGAGGGCCAGAGGCTCATTGGAGACTGGGGGCTTCCTGAGGGCCGCATTGAGAGGCCCCGAGGGCCACATGTGGCCCCAGGGCCGGGGTTTGGGCAGCCCTGCTGTAGAAGATGAAAACATCATAAGGCAAAAAAAAAAAAAAATTGAATGAGCATGTTTTTATGCTACCTATTGTATTTTTTTAAAAAAAATTTTCTTCACCTGAACGGTACTGGCCAATGGATTATTTTGCGAGTTACCCAAAGATGCTGATCTCAGACTAGCTAAGACATTAAAATTGTCATCATCTCTTTAACATGCTTGTTGTGGCAGTGTAGGGGTAAATTGGGGGAAAAGAGGGCAGTACCAGCTCAAGCATTGTCTTTCCTCTCCACCCAATCACCACAGTCTTGCGTTACTTAATCTATGCATGACAAGCAATTCCTAGTTGCCCATTTTTCTCATTCATAAGAAATGAATGTTTTTCAGTTTGAATGGATGGAAAGGAGCGTGTCCCAAAGATATCTGGCATTTTATTAATGAGCTGATACTGTTATCACATACATTACTAGTTCTGTCTCCCGGAAGAATCAAACTGTGCTATGTTAGAAATATTGACAGCGTTTTGATATTGTTGAGATGTGTGGGTGAGAGTTTATTCCTCAGTTGCTCTCCAGCACTTTGCTTACATTCTTAAAGAGATGGCGGTTCTCCTGACAGGTATCTAAATCCAGCTGGGGTGAGAGAGAGAGAGAGAGAGAGAAGAAATCTCAAAGAGATATTTTCAAGGCAAGGAAGATTTCAGTGGTGTTCAAGAGATTCCACCTTTTCAAAGGCTGAAAAACCAATTCCCTTTTTGGAAGGTCTCGTCCCTTTCTTCCCTGGCTGGTGTCGTTATTGTTGCCATGGTGAATAAATGAATGCTGCATGATGCCATGGGAAAAAAGTCAGCATTGACGTCTTTGCAAGCTGCAAATAGCCCACCCCCACACCTTTTTATTAGTGTAGGCTGACTGACTTGATGGTGAAAACTAATTAAAAATAAAAGCTTTGTGTAGCCAATTGCTTTTTTGGAGGGGAGCCTCTGTGTGTGTCAGAAGCCTGGCACTGCCGGTAGACTGTTTGCCTAATCAGTGGGTAAGAACTACTGAAGGATGTTGCAGAGAATATCTCTCAACACAAAAAGTAGATCAGCACAAGCTGTGTGAAACAAATGTTAGGTTGGTGCAGCACCATATGCCATTTATTTAAGCCACTGTAGTTTTTTTTCTTTTGTAAAGAAAACAAAAACTTCACTTTTATTGCCTGGCTTTGAAATGAGTTGCTACAGCTTCACGTCTGTGAATAACTGTTTCTTTTTAGGGTGTTTTTTCTTTTTCTTTTTTGTCTTACATTGTTCCTAAAGAACCTGCTGTTTCTTTTTTTCTTGAAGGAACTTGTAATTTAAGTTTGGCGTTCTGGGGAGCTACAGCACCACTTAATCTAAATGGAAGATGCTACACTTAGTGTCCCGTAACATAATGAAACTAAATTTTTCCTTGGACCTATACTTTGCAACCTTGCAGGGGGAAGAGAAATCTGGCAAGCATTAAATAGAAGAGTCCTAAATTAAATCTGTAAATTATTAATAACTTGTAAATGGAATACATCATCTTGGCTGGGGGAAAACAGTCTTCAGAAGGAATAAATAGTTTATACTGCTGTGTTCTCTCTTAGTGATCTTGGGTGCAGTCTATCAAGCACGCGTGCTTTGCAATCTCTAGTCAGGCCAGTGGAAGCTTGTGAAATGCACCTACCAAAAAGGCCATTAAAATTGGCCAAGGCCATGCAGGAGCAGGAGTGCTTAGGGGGTGCACTCCAAGCTGGGAGGTAGAGAGTAGAGTGCTGATAACGGAGTGGGCAGCTTGTTGATGCAGGTTCAAAATGCTAAGCGTTCTTAATTTTTGATAGTTTATGAAAACTGTGCAGGCTGATGGTTCTGTAATGTAAATGCCAAACAAACAGTTGAGGATAATGGCCTTTTTATGTCAAAGGTTCTTATGCATTTTTAATGTGGAACATTTAAAATGCATCGCCGTCTAACCTTTTATCATTTTTTGCAGATTGTGATTTTTTCCCCTCCCTTTGCTCTTTATGTCAATCTTTGAATATATATTTATAACTAAAGCTAATATAATCCAAGTCATGCCTCCTTATAGGATGTATTTTGCAAAATTGTATTTTGCTGTAGGGGTACAGCTAGTGATGAAATGTGCAACTTCTACATTATGTACTACATGGAAGCCAAACATGCAGCCTCGTACACGACCTGTACGCAGAATATAAACCCAGAAATGTTTAGAAGCATACCGCAGGAGGCAAATATTCCTATTCCTGTTAAGCCTGATATGACTATGATGACCCATGGGCACCATGAAGGTACAAGCATTATCTATATACTAATGGAAAAAGGGAAAGCAGCAGAGTGTATTTACTAGGAAGTGAATGAGGAAAATGGAGACATTGCTGTAAAGATGACAGTTGCTATTTTTTTTCCAAGCATAGAATAACTATGGGAAAAGGGGTCAATAAAGCGGTTCCTAAAACAGAATGCAGCAATTCCATGCATGTGCAACGTGTACAGGCTTTGTATCTGCGTCTATTGGCCCTAACTTTAGCCTTGGGTTCAACTGTCGTGTATGTGTTTAAATGGCTCATTTCATTTTTCCTTTGCCATCTTTACCCATTCCCCCTCTGATGCAAAACTTGCGTGACAGACCCAGATGGGCATATTTCTACCTGCATTTGTGCATGAGTATTGGTGATTCTTTACACTATCATGCACCTTTACAAAATGCATCTGTAAAATTGTGCTTTTTTAAAAATAGGAAATGCACCCTTGTGCATCTTTCCTTGTGTGGCATTAGGGTTTGGAGTTGGTGGTTGTCAAGTTGTCCAGTAAGCCATGAGGGAAGAGATCTGCTCTTAAGCAGAAGCCTGTTCACACTAATTAAACTATGGAAGACACAAGAAATTCATTGGACAAGGATGTGCCATCATGGACAGGAGGACGATCTTCTTTCCTCTTGGAGGCAGCAGATGTCCAATTAGCCTGGCATAATGTTACACCTTTGGAGAGAAAATGCAGTTGGGGGTTAGCAACCAGCTGGAGCAGGTTTTCTACCTGTTCTAATCAGCAAGCAGACTTGGCCTGGAAAGTTTATAGGGAATGAGAACTATCACTTGAACATGTATCAAATCTTTGCATGGTCTTTCTTTGCTTACCAGATCAAGGAAGATCAAATTCCGATTAATACTTAGCTGTTATTTTATTGTTATTAATTCAGGAGATTAAGTCAAATATGGACATATGTCAGTGGTTCCTAGCGTTATTCCCTCGCGTACCCCTTGGCATTCCTTTTCCATAAATTGTTCCCCCATATTAACAACATGTTGGTAAAATTTATATATTTTCAACTACTTGAAAATATATAAATTTAAAAATACACAGATTTTTAAACTACTGATCCATATCTGGAATTACACAAATTGATGACCAGAACATAGCAGTTACTCTTTTGCTGCCAACTAGCTGCCTTCCTGCCTGCCTTGCCAATCCTGCAAGGCATTCTAATACAGACCTGCCTTTTTCCTCACCATTATTCAATTCTTTTTTAGGAACCCTTAAAGGTGCTAGCAAATACTCCTGGGGGTACATGTACCCCCGATTGGAAACCACTGGCATATGTGAATGGACCAATAGATGTTGTTCAATCTGGGTTCTACTGATTCCATATGAGACATAGCTGTTGAGTTGCAGTCTCATTGTAATCAGTTTAGTTGCAAAGGCTAATATGTACAGGTATGTGAAATTTTCCTGACAATTTCTTTGATAATTAGATCTTGCCCTTCTCTTTTTCAGAAAGTAGAAGTGGAGATATGTCAGTAATGCAACAGCCAAAAAGAGAAGAAGAGGAAATTTTAGACCAGGGTATGTATAATATCCATTTCATTAAACGTATAAAAATTAATTTTAGTAGTAGTCATAATTGCGTGCTGATTACACTCAGATTAATTGTGTGTGTTTATGAGGCTGTTACTCCTTTTCACCAACTAGCATGTAAAGCCGTCCTTGCCACTGCATTGCTGTACCTTATATAATAAATGATTCAAGAGGAAATGATCAATTACCAGTCCCTAACCTTGCAGGTAAAACTCATTAGTACAATTTAATCTCAGTTGATTTTTCTGTCCTCAAGTGACCTTGCTTAATACTACTGTAATGTATTTGTGTATGGTGCCTAACAATGGATGTACTGGGGGAGATGATGTTCTACACAGAATAAAAAGAATTATATGTAGTGTTTGATTGCAAACATATACTAAAAATATTGGGTGATCTCCAGAACAAGTTTCAGTGGACATGGTACATTGCAATGTTGCCCAATCACTAGTGGAATTGGAATGTTTTAACTTTTGCAAGATGTTGCAGGATTGGCTTGTGCGAGAAAGAGTGTGATATGCTGCACAACATTCTCCGCTAGCATAGGAACTATTCTGGAGCAGAGGTCACTTCTTTAGCAGTATAGCCTGGTGCAGCTCTTTAAGAGCATTTTCATTAGCAAAAGACAACTCCGCATATTACTGATCAATTGCCTATTTTGTCAGAACGGATTTTGAATTTCAGATTTATAACATGACAGTTATTTGAGTTGCTCCTGTATGGATCAGCTTGGTTGAATGTCCATACTACGTAATGATGTATTTTGCTGTCGAGATGCAACATAAGGAGATGTACAAAGTGAACCATATGCAAAGTGAACCACAATGGGTACTAGGTTTTTTCTTGTTTTGTAAATATGCAAATGGCATGTTTCAGACCTGAACAATAATTGTAATTAGTTATTCAAAGGTGGACAGTAATGATTAGATCCCAGAAGGCTGTTTTACAATCTGGTGACTGGCCTATTATGTAGCATTCTAATTGTAAAAGATAGAATGCGCGATATGCCTTCACCTCCCATATGATGATGTTTTTTTTATATGTTATGAATATATATTAAGTATTTATTCCAGTGTTTCTCATACTGTGAGTCGGGACCGACTAGGTGGGTCGTAAGCCAGTTTCAGGTGGGTCCCCATTCATTTCAGTATTTTATTTTTTAATATATTAGACTTGATGCTACCATGGTATGTGATGGCATTTGGGGAAATGTTACAGACCTGTCCTTTGAGCAAGCTACTATGTATCTATGTCTTTTAACAATGATAGTAAATGGGACTTACTCCTGGGTAAGTGTGGGTAGGATTGCAGCCTGGGATTGTTAAAAATTTTCCTACTTGATGATGTTACTTCCGGTCATGACATCACTTCTGGTGGGCACTGACAGCATTCTGAAAAGTGGGTCCTGGTGCTAAATGTGTGAGAATCACTGATTTATTCTATGCCAATAAAGGTCTAGTAAGTAAATAATAATTGTAAAAACTTTCTCCATGTTTCAGTTAGGATGTTAAGGCTTATTCTTCAGAAAACCACAATCATGTTTTGAGTTGTGTATACTGCATTTTAAAACCTGGAGGCGCCATCTGCATGGAGCATCAGGTGGTCTTGCACTAAAGCTGCGTGCACGCGTGCGTGTGTGCGTGTGGAGAGAGGGGAGCTTATGTAAGCCATTCCAAACTTTTTAAAGGAATAGCAGGTTATAACAATTATCATAGCCAAGATGGTACAGAAAGTGTAAGAGGTGCTATCATAAGGCACTGTTTGCCCTACTGAGCCAAAGACGATCACATTCTAGCCCAGGGATTTTGTTGAAGGGGACACAGGATGAGATCCTATGCGTCCAATTAGACATACATTGGATTGACCTGTTGCACTGTTAAAGAATGAGTCTTGAAACACAGAATGTTGATCCTATAAAAGCTTGATTTTTATTACAAAAAAGAACATAAGATTAATATTAGCTTCTCAGTTAGTTCCTATATTAATTTGCTAATATGCCCTTATGTTGCATAAATTGAGGAGTCAGGGCAGGGCACTTCTGGTTATCCCTAAGGCAGAGCATCTATATTTCTCCCCATCCACAGATTGAGAGGACCCAACATAGGGGACCCTCATTCTTCACTGCAGCATGAGCTTGGCAGGGCCTTGCAGGACCCACAATTTCCTCTACCCCAGGGGAGATTATGAGCCTCTGCATAGGCCCTAGCAAAGGAGACAGACCCAGGGTACTGAGCATAGTTACAAACAAATCTACCAGCATTCAGGAACCATTCATGTTCATGGTCCAGTTTGATGTTTTATGGTCCACTTTGGCCATCTTTCCATGGAACCAAATGGCAGCCATCCATCCTGGAAGCTCAATTTTTCTTGTAGCTGAACAATTTCCAGGTGCTTTTAGGCACATTGTAACTCCAGGCCATTTCAGCCATATTCTTTAGTTCACATGAATCCTCACATACCATCCTCAACTAACCTAAAACTGATCCCAGAAATCAAAGCCTAACGTGACTCATGACAGTACATTAAAATATCATTGTGATTGAATAAAGTTAAAAAGGCAGTGGAAGGACCTAGAATTCATTGGAGACAGTAATCCTTCCAGAGTTTCTAAGTCAGTGGTTCCCAAACTCCTACAGGAGAGTTGGAAATCAGGTAAATGTTTGCTTGAACGGAGAGGATCAATCTGGAAAAAAATGAATCCAGTAAATCTCAAATGAAAAGGCAGAGAGAGAACGTAAAAAGCTTTACCCGAAAATAAATTGTAGAATCAAATACTGCTGTCTAAATCTTAATGAAGTGTAACATTCATTCTTAACTAGGTAAATCAGAACATCCAGTGACATGAATCTTGTCATCTAAAAGGTGTTCAATGACTCTTCTTGATAAACAGAATAATAGGAAAACAGTCTGGGATTTTCTTCACCACAGAAACAGATGACCCCTTGTGGAATTCTGGGCTGAAGATAGAAACTTTCATATAGGCTGCCACAAGATGGCAAGACTCCAGCATTCCTTCTACTGTTCTTCACTTGACAACCAAAGCCTGTTCCATGGCCAGTGCAACCTGTCTAACCCCAGGAAGGGTAGTCTTTCCTGCATTCTGGGTTGAAGCAGCACTTCCGGTGCTTTCTTCCCCTGACTTCCTATGGGAGATAGCAAATTAACATTTTATCCAATTAGAGTTACTGAGGTATGCATCATAGTGAATTAGGAATCTATTTTGTCTATGGGCATTTTGACATGCTATAAGCATTAACCTAACACTACTTTTCAGATCATTTGTGAAATACTCATTTGAAAGCAAACAATAAGTGCTTTAGAAAACTGACAAGTCTGTCTCTGTTTTACTGTCTCAGCATATACTGGCTTTGCATTTGAAAATCTGTTTCATTCAGGTCCAAATCCAACACTTTAATTACTGTAGCATGCAATCCTCTAGAGCCACCATTCTTAACCTTTTTTGGCTACAGCCCCTTAGGAGCTCTTAGGTTTTAGGGTCCCCCATCAAACAAGGATACAACATGAACTGATAAACATAAAGCCCCCTTCTCAGAGTTTTCAGTCTGTGGCCTCCTTCATGTGCCAGGGCTCCCCAGGAGGCCATATGGCTGCTTTAGAGCAAGGTCTGTAATTTTGAATCGGAGCATCCTTTAAAATGCCCTTACCTGGGGATACCTCCTTTGTTTGACTGTTACTTAGTTTAAAAAGAACATGGCAACATTGTCAGGTCTGTGTTCTGGATAAGGCAGAAACACAGCCAACAAGGTGGTTCAGGAACAGGTGCAGATTGCTGGAGTCAGCAGGATCAGCAAACACCTGTGACTGCCTCACCCTGGGTGTGGCTTAACCTACACTGATTGGCCACTCCAACTACTTAATGTTTGGTCTGTTGAGCTTCCAGTGCAGCAGTAGGAGTGTAGTAGGAGACTACTGAACTGCTGCCAGTAACGTGGGAGGCTGGATGTGAGTATATACATGTTGATACTGACCATGGAATGAACTTTGACTGTGTATCTTGGAAAACTGATTTGAATTTGTTGTTTATGGACTGACTGCTCATCGTGCTGACTAGGACTGTTTACTGATTACTCTACCTGTGATAACCCTTGCTCTGAAATATAACCACTGCATTCAAAGAACTCTGCTGGTGTATGCTGTTTTGTGTGCCTGCTCATCCAAGGTTCCATACAACTCTTTACCAGACAAAGGGTTGCAACTCTAACAAACATCATCTAGAGGCAATTGTAATGATTTAACATGGGGATTTGGCAGAATGTTTTAAATGTATGAAGCACATTTATTTTGTTTTGCAGGTTTAGTTTCTAATTGTCACTTGTAAAAAAAATCTCAAAGAGAAGCAGCAATACTGACATGTTTAATAACAAACCTCTACTTGATGTGTATATATATTTCCAACATGTTTCCATGGAAACTGGTTCTATAACTTTTGTTGGTCAAAAAAAGAAATCAAAATCCTTTGAGTGGGTTTTTTTTTTAAATTTTTAACTGGTTGATTTAAATGATCTTACATCATTTTTCTCTACTGACTTTAATTGCAGAAGTTCCAGCTAATACCGTTGTAAGTGCTGAAAATATTAAAATCAGTTTGGGGGCTGGGGGTGTAATTGTTGATCATTAAGGTGTCTCTTTAAAACAATTCAGGTACTAATTACTGTATGTTTTCCTTGATTATATGTCATGAGTGCTGGGCAATGGATTAAATGAAAATGTTGCTTTTTCTAAAGTTCCAACTCCACACTTTTGTATTGTTGTTCAATTATCTTACTGTTGCTTATTCATTTTCATTGTGTCAGTTAAGACACTGGTGTTTCTCTTTTAATGACAGGAATTTCGATTCAATTGTGGTTGTTCATTGCTGTCAAGACAGTGTTTTAGCTAGACTAGGATTTGGACTGAGGCTTGTCTAGACAAGGATCTGGCCATTAGAACACATGAGCTGTTTTATGCTATTTGAAGCTATATCAAGTCATATACCTATCTATGTAAAAATGTAACTGCACTGCAGGTTAAAGACCAGACCACAGGCAGTGGTGGTATAAAATGACATTATTCTTAAGGAGAAAATGTATCCTAGTTTTACTGAATGAGTTTTTGGCCTGCGTGTGAGGACCCAAAGGTCTTGAAACAGGTTAATCCAACTTTTTTCTAAACCAAATATTTATATCCATCTTATTGATTATTATTAAACACAGTTTCCTTTCTTTGCTTATACAGGCTTTCTGATCTTTTGCAGATATAATATAAAATTGCCTACATTTTGTATACAAGCATTTGAGTTTTTTTATTGTCCAGGAAGTTACTTTATCATTCCTTAGTAGATTCAATTTCATATTTTTCACTTTCAGAGAAAGAAAAATTTGAAGATTTTGATTTAAACTAGAGCTTGGCCTGAACTAGAGTTTCTAAGCCTTTAAACCACGATATCACACTTGGTTGTTTCAGGGTTCAATCCTATCCAACTTTCCATTGCTGATGCAGCCGCAATGTAATCCCAAAGTAAGGGAACAAATGTTGAGGAGGCCTCCAAGACTGCCCCTGTAGGATGCAGCATGCACCCCATTGGCACAGCTACATCCATGTTGGAAAGTTGGATTGGATTGGACCCCAAGGTGCCCATAGAAGAGTAATATGATTTCTAAACAAAGAGAGACCTGCCTTGTAAAATGAGGCAAGCAAGGCAACAAGGAGAGAGAAATACAATGTTTCTACCATTTGATGATAGAGGCTGAGAAAATTTGCCAATAATGCCAAAGGTGTTGAAGGGTATTAGTATAAGAGAGATAATTTAGTCCCTCTTGTTGGAGGAAATTAAAAATAGTTTCCTCTTTGGGGGAAAGCAGTGTAGCTTAAGCAGCGGACCCTCCCTTTGGGTATCACCCCAGGGAACCTCCCTCACCTGGCTGACTGCTAATCAGTAAAAAAGACAAAGAGGCAATGGCTTGTTAAAGTTGCAAAAAAAGAGAAGTTATTTACTTACAGTTCCATTGAGTGTATATTTACAGCATCTGATTAGGATCAGAGGTTCAGCTAACACTTAGAGATAGCAAGACCCTGGAGCTGTCTCGCCCTACATGCCTTGTGCTCAAGTTGGCCTGGGCATCAAAGCCCTGGTGTGCGCCATCTTAACAGGTCAGTGGTCAGAGGACAAGAGAGAGTGCTCAGAGGAGAAGGGAAGGATAAAGGGTTAGGGTCACACCCCACAAGGATCACAGAGAGAACAGGTAGAAAGGTCAGAGTCACTGGGCCATAACTTGACCCCTTCTGGACAGCATCCTGCCCACGGAGGGTGCCTAGCAGACGGAGTTGCATCAACTCCAACACCCCTTCTCAACTCCGGGTGCACAAGTCTAGCAGATTCATACTTTCTCGTAGACTTTGGAATTTATCTCTTGCTAGTGGCTTAGTCAAGATGTCTGCTATCATTTCTTTGGTTGGACAGTAGTTCATCCTGACAAGTCCCTTCTTGATCATATCACACACAAAGTGATTTCTGATATCTTTGTGCTTTGTGTGTGCATTTTGGCTTTCTGACTGTGCCAATCTGATACAACTCTGGTTGTCTTCAAACACTTGGGTTGGCTTTTGTTCATCTATGCCCAAATCATTTAACAACTAACAAAGCCATATTACTTCTCTGCATGTTTCTAATGCAGATATGTACTCGGCCTCTGTGGAAGAAAGAGCAACAGAGATTTGTTTCCTGCTTGCATCAACTCCAACACCTCTCACTTGGGCTTCAGCCATGTCTGGCCTCTTACAAGGAAGATGTTTGTCAGTGTGTTGCCAGCAATACAGGTTCAATAAGAGGGACTTACCGCTTGCATTGAAGAAAATGGAAGAAGTGATGCACTTCATTCATAAATGTATGAAGCTGCCTTATATTGAGTCAGACCATTGGTTATCTAGGCCAACACTGAACTGCTGCAAAGAAGTGGCAGCTTGTACAACTAGGATTTGATGTAAGCCCTGAGCCCTTTCTTCCTGGTGTCTAGAGCCTCGCTTGCACAAAGCAGCTTTAAAACATTAGTAGTGCCAGGTCAATTCACAGCCTTCTTTGTGTCTTTTTTAATGAATTATACAGGGACAGAAGTTGTCATAGTGTAGTTGCTTGACTTATTTTTCTTTATCCCTGCATTTTTTCCTTGTGAATGTTTATAACATACATGTTATATCTGTTACAGAGGATGCCCATGTATATACATTATGGGTTTTTTAAATACACCTTTAAAAATATTTTTAGGACAGGAAAAAATTGTGAACTGCTTGCATGAAGAAAGAAGCAGTAGCTTATTTTGCAAAACTGTGTACACCATTCTTAACTGAAACTGGGTGAGGGGGCTTGTACTAGATCAGGGGCGCCCAAACCCCGGCCCTGGGGCTACATGTGGCCCTTGAGGCTTCTCAATGCTGCCCTCAGGGAGCCCCCAGTCTCCAATGAGCCTCTGGCCCTCCCGAGATTTGTTGGAGCCCGCACTAGCCCGACGCAACTGTTCTCAGCCTGAGGGCGACTGTTTGACCTCTCGAGTGAGCTGTGGGATGAGGGCTTCCTCCACTGCTTGCTGTTTCACATCTGTGATGTGGTAGCGGCAGCAAAGGAAAGGCCAGCCTTGCTTTCTGCAAGGCCTTTTATAGGCCTTGAGCTATTGCAAAACCTTCATTCATTCATATAAGTTCATTAATATATTCATTTATGTAAATTTATGTAAATTTATTCAAATTTTAAATGTAAATTAATTCTTCCCCCCCGGCCCCCCCCCGGCCCCCGACACAGAAAGATGATGTGGCCTCCAGCCAAAAACTTTGAACACCTCTATACTAGATGACAAACTTCTTAAGAAGTTCTTTTAAGGCTATAAAGGCTATAAATCTGTTGATTGGTGGGGGCTAGATGAAGGAAAGCAGCCTGTCTAACATTTAGAATATTTTTTCAAGCATATTAGCAAGGATGGCTAAACACATTTTGTTCGGCTCCAATTTGCTTTGTTCATTTCACCAAAATTGGCCCTATTAACTCTGGTAATTATTTTCTGACAGGGGATTTCACTTGGGATATTTCCCCTTCCAGAGGCTGAAATTAGAAATTTAGTTGAAATCGTTGAGCCAGGACTGTTTATAAACATGACAGACTCTCTTAGGGTCATTTTGAAAAGACTTAATTTTCCCCCTTGCTGCATTCTTAATAATGAATTTTCCATGAAAGTCCTGGAGCTTAGCTTCCATTTTAATTTATTATTGCTTTAACTTGACTCTTTTAAGAACACTTTTATAACATGCCCTAAATGTAAAATTTATAAAAACTGAAATAATTGAAATCCTTAGTCTCGTCATTCATTATCTAAATTTAATGTAAGCAATTGTGAGCCTGCATGTTTGCCTGAATGGTTGAACTGGAGAAACAATGAAACTTATTAGCTGCTCACAAATGCCAGTCAAAAACAGACAGATGAAGTGATTGATGTAGTGATTAAGTATCAGCCCATTCCATGCTTCCTTCAGAAGCTCCATAAATGCCTTGAGCAACATTATTGTTGCTGCTGGTGGCTTGCTTGTGGCGCTGCAGATAAAACCTGTGGGCTAAGAACCAGATCAAGGAATCCAGCTTTTTGACCCAAGGGCCATAATGCAAATTTATTGTTGATTATATATTTTCCATTATATTTCATTCAATGTTTTTATGGAAGGTGTTTATTGTCTTCTTTTTAAAAGTTGGAGCCAGTCTGAGGAGGAAAATAGGAAGTTGCCTTTCTTGCTCTCACTTGTTTTTGGCTAGATCTTTTAAAACCACACTGCATTGCTCCTGGACAGGACAGAAGCTTGCACATACTTAGACCTACTGTGCTGTTCTTCCATGTGCATACCTACACACGTCCCAATTGCTGCATCAGGGAATGAGGCTGCTGCATTTGGGCAAATGGCACCAGCATGGAGTGTGCGCAAGCAGGAGGGTCTGAGGCCTGGATTGAAGGCTCTTGTATGTTGGATCTAGACCCTGGGCCTTCCTTGGCCTGCCTCTGAACTAGATACTGTTTCTTTTGTAAGCAGTTGTGCTAACACCAAAAACAAACAGGATTTAGTTGAAACTGGTTTAGTTTGGTTTGAAGTGTTGCCAAAAAAGAGATCAGATTCTTGCTTTTGCATTCATTCTTCTTTGTTTCCTACATCACCTAGCATATTCTGTACGTGCTTCAGAAGTTGTAGTCTGCTGTGTGGTCCTTTAGTAATACTTCTGACTCTGGATTGCAAATAACTAGAGACAGGGGAGTGTGTTTACTGCAGATCTGGAGTGCTCACTTGAAGTGGGCTATTGTATCTCGTTTGAATATGATATTGTAAAGATAAAAATCTAAGTGATGGGAACCTTGAAAACTTGAATGTATCTTTCTTTGTGAATGTTACCTCTTCATTCTTGCATCCTGAGTACAGTGGTGCCTCGCAAGACAAATGCCTCGCACACCAAAAAACTCGCAAGACGAAAGCGTTTTTGCGATTTTTTCTGGTGACTCGCAAGACGAATTTTTTCTATGGCCGTGCTTCGCAAGACGAATTTTTAAAATTAAAAAGTTGTTTTGTGCTTGAAATTTTTGAAATCCTCTGTACAGTATGTATGCCTTTAAAGAGCACTTAATAAACACTTTGTAAACCAAATTTGACTTTGTTCTGACTTTTTTTGCCCATAGGAACGCATTAATTAAATTTCAATGCATTCCTATGGGAAACCGTGCTTTGCAAGACGAAATTTTCGCAATACGAAACGACTTGCAGAACGAATTAATTTCGTCTTGCGAGGCACCACTGTATATGTAATCACTTACATATCTGAAGACGTTCTGGTAGCATAATGTCTATGCTTATTTCAGAAATGGTTTGTTTAACAAGGCTGTTGATTTTCTGATTCTTTGTTTGGGGGGGGGGGACCTGCTTACTAACTCTTGCAAATCACAGGAAACAGAGTTCAAATGAAACCAAGCAAAAGGATAAGGCAATGCCTTCCTGCCAGACTTCATAGACGAATGAAATAATTATCCATCACAAAGCAGCCTTACTAACAACACTGGTTGAGGAAGGGATATTTTCTAGATTTGGAGAACAGACAAATGTAGAAATGTACAACAAACCAGTGATTTGGCAGGTTACAAAACTGAAGTAATAACCCAGTATTGTCCATGAACATAGGTCACAAAGGAGGGGAGTGGGAATAGAATGCATAGAATGCAGTGCTACAGGCAAGTGTGTGTAGCTATGGGAGGAGCCATAACTGAGTCGTAAAACATAATAATAATAATAATAATAATAATAATAATAATAATAAACAACTTTATTTTTACCCCGCCTTTCTCCCCGAAGGGACTCAAGGCAGCTTACAACAGATTAAAAACAGATTAAACAACATAATTAAAAAACAGATTAACAACATAATTTAAAAACAGATAAAAGCATATTAACACATATAATAAAAACAGTAAGATAAAAAGTAGTCAGGAAAAAGAGCATAGAGCAGCAAGTCATAAAAGAATCAGGCCTGTAAAAAAATATGAAAAGATGTTGAAAAGATGTTAAAAAGGCCGAGAACTCAGAAGGCTTGTTTAAACAGAAGGGTCTTCAGGCCTCGCCGAAAAGTCTCAAGAGAGGGAGCCATTCTTAAGTCAAGGGGAAGGGAATTTCATAGTGTTGGTGCCACTACTGAGAAGGTCCTATTTCTAGCTGCCGCCCTACGTACCTCCCTAGGCGGTGGCACTTGTAAAAAGGCCTTCTCTGATGTCCTAAGAGGATGAGCCGGATTGTACGGAAGTAGGCGATCTCTAAGATACCCTGGCCCAGAGCAGTATAGGGCTTTAAAGGTCAAAACCAGCACCTTGAATTGGGCCCGGAAATGAATGGGCAACCAATGTAGCTGCTGGAGAAGCAGACTGACAGAGCCAAACTGCCTACCTCCAGTAACTGCACGGGCCGCCGCATTCTGCACTAGTTGCAGTTTCCGAACCGTCTTCAAGGGCAACCCCACATAGAGCACGTTACAATAATCTACCCTCGATGTCACCGTGGCATGGATCACCGTGGCCAGGTCTGCACGATCCAAGTACAGTCGCAGCTGGCGCACCAGCCAAAGCTGAGCGAAGGCCCCCCCTAGCCACAGCCTGGGAATCCAGGAGCAGCTGCGAGTCCAGGTGGACCCCCAAGCTGTGGACCTGCTCCTTCAGGGGGAGTGCAATCCCATTCAGCACAAGCCGATAGTCCAGCACCTGCATCGAGGATTTCTGAACCAGGAGAGCCTGTGTCTTATCTGGATTTAATTTCAGCTTGTTAGCCCCCATCCAGATCCTCACTGCCTCCAGAAAGCACTCCAGGCCCTCAACCGCCACCCTGGAGTCTGGAGGAAAGGAGAGATAGAGCTGGATATCATTGGCATATTGATGGCACCCCACTCCAAACCCCCGGATGACCTCTCCCAGCGGTTTCATGTAGATGTTAAATAGCATGGGGGACAGAATTGAACCCTGTGGCACCCCGCACCTCAAGGGCCAGGGCGTCGAACAGGCATCCCCCAGCACCACCATCTGGGACCGATCCTCCAAGTAGGAGCGGAACCACCGCAAAACAGTGCCTCCAACTCCCAACTCGGCCAATCGGCCCAGAAGGATACCATGGTCGATGATATCGAAAGCCGCTGAGAGGTCCAGCAGGACCAACAGGGACGCACTCCCCCTGTCCAGTCCCCGGCATAGGTCATCCACCTACGTACACGTAGGTGTACACATACACATACTTTACATTCAGAAGGCTCCGGCTTCAGCTTCTGGCTTCTCCAGGTAGGACAAAGAAAGTCCTCTGCCTGAAACCTGTGAGAGCTGCTGCTGATCACTGAATAATACTGAGGTAGATGGACCAGTAGTCTGATTTAGTGTAAAACCGGTTCCGGTTCTTATGATCAGCTTAGAGCAGCCATTTTCAACCACTGTGGCATGGCACACTGGTGTACCACAAATGGTCCACAGGTGTGCCGTGGGAATTTGGGAGAGGGTCATTTGTCAATAGGACCATTGGGGGATGTGAGCCCCCATTAACAGCACAGTGTGCCTTGTCAAATGTCAAAAAATTGATGATGTGCCTTGCCAGTGTGCTGTGAGATGAAAACGGTTGAAAATCACTGACTTAGAGGGAGGAACATGCTAGAAAGTAATTAATTCTGGTTCAGCTTCCATGTGACCATCAGAGGCATGTGTTCTAACTGTCTTAGCCTAACCCTAACCCTAAGCAAAAATGAGTGCATTTTCTTCAGAACTGGTTTCAGTGGTGGATTTCTGCTTTGTGTGAATGGAAAGGCATCACCATTACAATTCAGAAAAATAATATATTGTGGCTAGTAGAGGGAAAATTCATAGGTAAGCGCACCAATGTTCCAACACCAAGCTTCACTAAAGTCTTTTGTTGCGATTATGCTTTCTTCCCATGGATGATACCTTGGAGGTGAGGGACTCAATTCTTTGGTCCTGAAATGTTATGACAAAGTAAGGTATTGTGCAAATTAAAGACTGTAGAAATTCATGATTCTTGTCAAAAATGATGTTCGCTTTAAATTTCACAAACAGCATAGAATTTTGTGTCTTCCACTTGTAAGAATAACTTACTATTTCTATTCTTTGTCAAATTTGGTGCAAAATCTTGCTATCTAACAACTTTTCTGTACTTCTTTCTCTTATCTATTTTCTTTCTTTTTTTTCTCTTCCCTACGCAGGTGATTTCTATTCACTCATTTCCAAGCTGCTAGGAGAAAGGGAAGATGTTGTTCATGTGCACAAGTATAATCCTACAGAAAAGGCAGAATCAGACCTTGTAGCCGAGATTGCTAATGTAGTCCAGAAGAAGGATGTTGGTTGGCCTGATGCCAGAGAGGTGTCCAATAATGATGAAAGGGCCAATACTATTCTTGTCAGAGACAGAATCCACAAATTTCACAGATTAGAATCCACGTTGAGGCCACCAGAGAACAAGCACCTTGCTTGGCAGCCGCCTAAACATGGTGAAGGGAACTGGGAAAAAGAACATTCAGGAGGTGGGTTAGGGTTGAGTTTCTGTTGCTATATCCACAGTATATGTATTTCACATTAGCAGAATTGGAAGGGAACATAATCAGCTGTTGGTTTAAAAAAAAATTAAGTGGTACATCACATTCCTCTTGTACCAGATGTACTGATGAAAAATTCATTTTGTTTTGCCTAAGAGTCAGCAATGACTGAAGCAATGCTCATATAATCGCCACCATCTATAGCAAAGAATTAGTAAGTTTTGTTTCCTATGTATATAGTTGTCTCCTGTTTAGTGAAGTGCTCTTTGTGAAAAATTTATTTGGTCGTAGAAATAATCATCCTCCATCATGTGCTTTATGAAAGGGGAGGGGGAGAAAAGCTAAGCTACTGGATGACAAAGACTAATCTAATAGTAGTTTACTTTTTTGTTTGTTAAACAGAAATCTGATTTGGAACAAATTGTTTCCATATTTTGCTAAACTGGGTATTCAAAATTGAACGTGTTAAATTCAAGGAGATTCCTCTTCCTAATAATTGACTTTATTTCATCATGTGTGAGAACAGTAATGCCTTTTGCTCTCACTAACTACAGAAAATGTTTTTTCTGTGTGACAGCCCTTTGCCAACTTGAAGACTATCATATCTTCCCTTGGTCTTCTATTTTCCAGGCTACACATACTAAACTATTTTACGTTCCTCATAAGACTTGGTCTTTTTCAACCATGCGGTTGTCAAACCAGGTTTTCCCTATTCTGTAACTTCTGTTTATTGTTCCTACATGCAAGACTTGACATTTGTCTCCATTGTACATCATCTTATTTGTATTAACCCGCTGGTTGAGTATGTCAATGTATCGTTTTGAATCATATTTCACCCTTCAAGGTGTTCGCTATTGCCCTCCTAGCTTAGTGATAGAGTAAATAGGGCAATACTTCAGGCCTCTTGCACTGGGATTTTTATTCTCTTATCCTGACAAAAAAATATTTGATAAATATCACTTGAAACTTAACTTTTAATTGCGTATTTGAGAAAAATAGTGACTTTCTGATTTCAAGTAACGAGTACTTATGACATAAATGAAAGGTTATATCTTAAGGTTGCCTTTTTTAAATGGAATGAAAGTCCTCTTGTATGGGGGGGAGATTTTGAACTATCTCCCCTTCCCTCTGCAATCTCCTGCATCTCCTGAAAATTTGTTCCTGATGATTGGGAAACCTAGAGGAAAAGGGAGTGATTGGTGAAAATTGTTACTCTTCCCCCCCCCCCACCAAGCGATTGGCATAACTTCCACAAGCAGAAGACAATATTAGGATACAGCTCAAAATACTTAATGTAGCAAGCCATCTGGGAAGCAGCTGGACTATGTTAAAATAGCAAGAGCAATTCACTAATAGTTTTCAGATTTGGATACTTTTGTTTATTTTCTAGCATAATTTAATTTATATTCACTTTTTCATGCATTTCCATATATATAAATAAATATGATATTGATAAATCTGTTATAGAATAACTTGTGCAAAAGGCATCTAAATGTTTTTTTAAAGTTGAATGAATATTAATTGGGAGTCATTCTCCCCCTCCCTCCCACTCACAACTGAATTGGAGAGTGATGGAACAATGTTATGAATATCAAAAGTGAAATATTACAATATGCACGATTGGCTATAGCAGTGGCTCCCAAACTTTTTCAACTGGCAGCTCCCTAGACCTACTGGGCTATTGGCTGTGGCTCCCCATTAAGATTATAATCCTATACATAGTATGGGGGCAGGTTTTTTGCAAAGATTCCACAGCTCCCCTTGCTGGTTTCTGTGGCTCCCCAGAGAGCCACAGCTCACAGTTTGGGAACCATTGGGCTATAGTCATATGTCCATTTACCTGTGAATGTCTCATTCAAATCAATGGGATTTGCTTACTTCTGGGTAAAGGTTCATTGATCAACTGTTTTGTGTTTGATCCTTATGACAATTTTATATCTTAATAGGCACACAATTGCAATAAAATTTGTGCACAATAAAATCTGGAGCAATTATGAAAGTTAACCAAAGTAATAGCTTTGGATTTATGGTAATTTTATCTTTGCTTTGCAACTTTTTGGGATATCCTGTGTTACTTTAGGCAACTAGGATTACAGTCTTAAGCAAGTATACTTGGAAGTAATTTCCACTGGATTCACTTCTGAGTACACGTTTGGTATTGGGCTATGGGTAACATAATATTAAATATATAGATGTCAGATATTGTAAACCATATCTTTTAGCATAGACAACACAAAATTGGTTTCTGGATTGGGACCTATGTAATAATAGTAGTGGTGGCAGTAATTTAGTATTTATTTAATTTTAATTTATCGCACTTTGTTACAAAATTTGAACAATTGTATGTTTATCTGAATATTTTGAAGTTTGTTTGTTAATTTTGGAGTGAGGATTTCAAAATTGCCACTATATTTGACACAGCATCAATAATTTAGCCACAATTTACACTATGCAACTGTATAATATGATGTGTATTACAATGCACATTTGGATGCTGCTTCTACTCATATATGGCATTCCGTGTTTTAGGTTGGTTTTCCAGTCTTTTTAAAGACTTCATTTGGTATTGCCTTAAATATTTCATTGTAGCTGTTACATTGCATGGAAATATGAAAGTCCATTCAAAAAGTTCTGTCATTAAGTGTATAATTATCTGCTAACATAATATTTCTATACAGATATATTCCATATTCTTCCTTTCAGATTTAAACATAGAAGAAGTTGTTGACTGGCCTGGAGTAAACCTCAAACTGGGTCAAGTTTCTGGGCTAGCTCTGGATCCTAATGGCAACCTGGTCATCTTCCACAGGGGTGATCATGTGTGGGATGCAAAGTAAGCAGATGTTCTGAGTAGTAGATGTTCTGAGTAGAACATTTTTTCTGTTCTTTGATATGCTTTCACTTGTGCCCCTTTTCCCCAGGCTCTGTTGGCCTGTCCAGTGAAATGAACAAAATTCTAGTTGTTTTTTTTAATATTATGAGAGGCCTATTGTATGAGTTTTGCATTTCCTAACTGATTTTATGTATTTCCAGCCAGGATGCAATTATCATGTTGGTTCTACAAAATGGAAGTTGCTGAGCATTGTCTCCTGTTGGATAGGGTAGACTATTTGTTTGGGCTTAGAACCATGTGCGTAGATTAAACTTACAATTGTTTCAGAACCATGGTTAATGCAAATAGGATTTGAGTTCATCAGAGATTCAGTCTTTTTGGGATTTTGCATGTGCCTTATTAGAGGAACAGCACGCACACACCCGCAGCTTCCTGGGTAACCTTGGGCCAGTCACTTTCTCTTAACCTCACCTATTTCACAGGGTTGTTGTGAGGACAAGAAGGAGGGGAGGAGCAGCTGTGTAAAAACCACCCTGAGCTCTTTGGAGGAAGGGCGGTATAACAATGTGAAAAATAAAAATAAATATTCAGAATTCTAGACACACTTTCAGCTACCCACAGCCCCTCCCCCCACACTTCAAATTTTGCAGCATTTTAAGAAGCAGGTGGGCACTCAAAGATTAATTTAGCTATCCTATAAGAACATAAGAACAGCCCCACTGGATCAGGCCATAGGCCCATCTAGTCCAGCTTCCTGTATCTCACAGCGGCCCACCAAATGCCCCAGGGAGCACCCCAGATAACAAGAGACCTCATACTGGTGCCCTCCCTTGCATCTGGCATTCTGACATAACCCATTTCTAAAATCAGGAGGTTGCGCATACACATCATGGCTTGTACCCCATAATGGATTTTTCCTCCAGAAACTTGTCCAATCCCCTTTTAATGGCGTCTAGGCTAGACACCAGCACCACATCCTGTGGCAAGGAGTTCCACAGACCGACCACACGCTGAGTAAAGATTTTCTTTTGTCTGTCCTAACCCGCCCAACACTCAATTTTAGTGGATGTCCCCTGGTTCTGGTATCATGTGAGAGTGTAAAGAGCATCTCCCTATCCACTCTGTCCATCCCCTGCATAATTTTGTATGTCTCAATCCTGTAACTTTACAGTAAATAAACAAAACAGAAAATACCACATTGTTGTGGTTCTAGGGCCAGGCTAGACATGATAGTCGTAGATCCGTATGTTTAAACTTGAATCTGCTCCAATCACTCAGAATTCATGGAATGAAGGAGAATGGAGGAGAGAACAGACTGTAAGGCAAAAAGTAGCAGACAGTTGAGGACTGCTAACCTTCCCCCCCCCTTTCAAATTGACATCTATGGATAGTCCATGGGGAAATAAACTGTGGGGAAGGAAGGGTTTAAAAACCCCAATCAGTTACCGTAACATCTAAATGTTTCACACATAGCTGCATCACAAAAACCATATTTCTTGGTTGGTTATTCTGCCATTATTATTGCTTGAGAAAAAGCAGTGTTCTCCCTTTTGTAAAAACACAGTATGGATTGTACAAATTTTGCTTATTTGATTGTTGTAACAGAGTGTTTTATTACCTCTTACAGTTTTCCAAAATGCATCTTAAGTTTAGAAATTATGTGCTGTATGTTTTGAAAGGGGTGATGTTAGGCTTGACAATTTGTACCTAAGTGCTAGACGATGCTAGGCTTGATACGTGAGCTTGTATTTTTTTTTACAGAATCAAGAGAATACATGGACATATTCACCATGAGTACATTGATTATACAGTGGGCAGTTGGTATCCTTGGGGGATTAGTTCCAAAATTTGCACGGGGCCAGGGTTGCGGCATCACAGAGACTCATCTGGGGGCTGTGCTGGACCCCCGGAGGTTGTGCCAGCCTTCCAGTGTCTTCAGAAGGCCCCCTGAATGAGATCGGAAGTCACTTTCAGTTTCAGAACACCTCTCAGACATGATGGGAAGTCCTGGATGTGAACCGGGAAAGGCCCACAGAGTAGGCCATGGGCCTTTCCCAGCTTTGGAACACCTCCTGGACGTAACCAGAAGTTTCAGGCGCAAACCAGAAGTGACTTTTGGCTGTGTCCATGAGGCCCTGTGAGCTGGGGCTGGCATCCGTGGATGCTCAAATCCACAGATTCAGAGTCTGCAGATAAGGAGGGCACTTTTTATTGCACTTTGTTATCTTTTAGCACAAGATAATTCCATATTTGGTTCCCAGAATAAAATTGTGCAGTAATATATCCACTTGATTGCAGGCTTTGTACTGATGTCTTGTACTGATGTGTTTAGAATATTTTGGCCATGCTTGGGGTACTAGGATGTGGCAGAAGATAACCTGTATGCCTCCTGAAAGGCAGCAACAATCTGGCCACAGAAACCCTAGCCCTTAACAACAGAAAGCCATGACCAAAGCCTTCTGAGTAGACACAAAATTATACCTGAAACTATTGCTCTTTTAGATTTCCCTCAGCTTTTCTATAGTAGGCATCACTGTGAGATTTAAGTTAGTGAAGAAAACTTTGAATAAGGTATCTACATGGAAGTTCATATTGGTAATGTGGAAAGTAATAGAATAGGAAAAATGTTAATTATCAGAGGGGATGGATATTGCCTACTTTCTTCCCTTTGAGAATAAGCCATCATTATCAGTCTTGTCTAAATATATGCACATAATCATAAAATTGAATGCAAAGTTATTAATCGGGTGTAATGTTCTTTACCAGTCTTAAATGTGCTCAATTATTGACCTTAGGAATGCTCTTCATTCTTTCAGGTTGATTGCTTCCCCATCATACAACAAGGAAGAGGCAAACAAATTATCGGTGCCTCAGGCACTGCACAAAATGGTAGCAATGTATTAATAATACATGAAGATAAAAGCTGTGTATCCCTACAAGTAAATGCAGCCGTCTGCTTAAAAACACAAGGCAGTTTAGTATAGTACTATGGAACAATGCATGGATGATCTGGACATGTGTGTGTCCACCATCTGTGTTTACCATCTGTACCCCCAATCAACTGCTTTCCGTCACATTTGCAGGGTGGCTTTGAGATTTGGCACAAGGTTTGCTCAAAACCAAACAGTGCTTTGGGTTGGATGTGCTGGCTCATTTTGCAAGCTGTTTTTTCTCTTTGTCAGATAGTCTGATTGGTAAGCAGCTTCATGGAAATTTCTCCAAGTCACTCAGACAAGTATGCTGGTGCCTCTGGATCATGGCTCAAGTCACATAATCTGTTGTTTGGAAATTAGCATTCTTGTCCTCCATCTTGCAGATAATTGAAAAACTTTTCATAGAAATATGGATGTGTTTTAAACAGTTTTTCCTCCTTACTGACTACAGTATTTCTTCCACTCTCTATGTGTCAACCATCCGTTAATAGGCTCCTCTTCCCCTTTCAGCTGAGAGACATATCACCCAATCCTAACCTGCACTGATGCAGCCAGGCTGCATGGCCTGCATTGTATCCAGCGCAGGTTAGGAGGTGGCTGGAGGTCTCCTTGGAGTAAAAGGGTATTTTTCACCTTATCCCGAGTAACACTCCGGCCAGCCCTATGGGACTTCTCAGATCAGCTCCAGCTACAGGGCTTCTGAGAAGAATTTTTTCAGGGAGTACAAAGTTTCTTTTGGGCCCCTTCCCAAAGAGGGAGGGAGTGAAACAGAGTGAGGGATGGCAATGGAGGTGGGCAGAATTGGGGCAAAACAGATGGGGAAAAGTGGCAACAACAGGAATAGTGTTTGTAGCCCAGGTCTACCAGTCTTCCCAATGCAGAGTTCAGGTCCACCTGCCTGCCTGGCTTTGGCAGCTAGATACAGTAATACCAAACACATTCCTAAATCCCTCTAAAATCTTTCAAATATAGAAAATCATTGCAGGAGATTAGTATCACTGTATTTAGGCTCATGCTAGAATGGAAAGTGTCCTATAGATACCAATACTTGCTTCTGCAGCAGCTGCAGTCGTGCAGCTGTGTTGCTGAGCTCCTCTATACTCCTTCATTGTAAGTGAATCCACAAGCCAAAGGGCTACTGCAGCAGGTCAATTTCCTCCCAGATGTGACACTGTTAAGGAAAGTATGCATTCCTGGGTCTGGTGCATATGGTTTGTCACTATTGTTGCCACCATGTGTCCACGGTAATGCCCCCAGCATCACATGTAGGCAGTGAGTCTGGGTGAGATTGGGAAATATAAGATCCCAGGAAATTTCTGGGTCCCCTCCATTGGCTCCTGGGCCCCCTTTCTGATCCTGGGTGCAAGTACAAATTACCCCCCTTTACCTTTTCTCGCCTAGACCCTGTCAAGCTATATAGGTGGCGCAAATCTGAGTAACCTGGTGTAACGCTGGGAGGGGAATAAGGACACAGTGGAAGAGGCCTGTACTGATCCCACCCTTTTCCCAGGTCCGATCTGCTTCCCGAAATGTAATATTACTAGCCCCTATGATGTTTTGTCCTCCACACTCCTTGCTTGTAACCTTACAAATTGCAAGACTACAAAGCAATCCCTTGGATTGCTGTACTGCGGGGCAGATGTAAACTTTGGGAAATTACATGGCTATTAGGGGAAACAGAACCCAGAAATGTATTTACAGTAATATCCACTAAGTGCTTGATGGATATTTTTAATTACGAAGTTCTACAGATTAGATGTGCAAATAATTTTAATAAAATCAATGTGCTGTTCAATGAAATGCTACCATTTAGAGCAATCTGCCACTTTTCTTAATTGAAAGCCATAGGATAAATATTTTATGCAGTGCCTGTGGTAACATACAGGGTTAATAACTTGCAGACTCCTTTAATGTTATAAAGTAGGCCTTCTCTTTTTAAAAAAAATAAAATCAATCTCCACAAGCACTTAGAAACCAGTTAAATAAATAAACATACAGAAAAATATTATGGCTTCCATGTTTAGGATGACAATCGAATTTCAGTTTTACATGTAATTAGATTAAATGCTATTTACTTTCATACACATACTTAGTTAACACTTTGTTTCAATCAATGCTGAGCACTTATGCTCAATGTTATAAAGGCATCTTGTACTGAGAGAAGTATTAATAATTTCTCATTGGTACAACAGTATGAATGTCTGATGCTTATGTAAACAGTTCATAATAGGCAAACTGTAAATTTTGAAACTATTGATACTTTAATTCTATAAAATAGATCATAGAACTTAAGCACATGAGTACTTAGCATATTTGCTACCCTGCTTTTTGAACATTTTTAATGTCAGAGATCTTGAGAAAACAGTAGCAACATAGAGCTGAAAAAAGAGGTCAAAAACAAAGGGAAAAACTTTGCATAAGACATAAGGAGAGAAGATGACTACACTGTTTTGAGGTAGGAAGTGGACAGACTTGAATGTTTGGAGTCTAAAGGATTATGAACCTGGAGTGCCTAGGGCTTAGGTTACCAGGTCTAGAGCAGAGTGGCACTGGGAATCTATCAGGTTATGCCCATCAGAGGGATCTTCTGGTCAGGTGTACTCCTGAATCTTCAATGCTAGTAACACCCAGTTCACCATCAGGGGGTAGAAGAGGGCACAATAGAGGGCCAACTGCAGGGTTTTCCTCCAGAGCTTCTAGCAATTTTGCATTGCTGCAGGTTCTACAGTCTGGACCTTTCATGCCCTTAGGTGCTAGGAAGTGTCATGTGGTCTTTTTTCTAGTGGCCATAACCAATGTGGTTTGCGGTGAGAGCCAACTTCCTGAAGTGGGAAGACTTAGTTTCACATATTGGTTAAAATAGGCAGCTAGATCTTTGGCAGAAGGTGTCATCACTTGAATGTTCAACTATAGAATTTGAGAAACTCTTGCCTTATCTAAGATTTAATTTACCAACCTTTGAATGCTTATGATTCAGGCACTGATCAGACATAAATTGGCATAGCTTCTGCAAGGTAACTGCATTATGTGCCCTCACACTGTGTCCTGGGACATACGCATTTCCCAAAGGATGGGATTGTCTCAGCTGTGCTGGTACAGCATCATAACCATCATTTATTTCATTGGACAGTTCATGAAAGTTTTAATCATCTTCATTTAATACCAAAACTTCTAACACCATTTGATTGTTTTCTGTACTGATCCATTTTTCTTTTTTCTTCAGTTCGTTTGACAGTAACTTTGTTTATCAACAAAAAGGACTTGGACCCATTAAAGAGAGCACTATTCTTGTACTAGATCCTGGTAATTCAGCAGTACTTCATTCCACAGGAAAAAATCTGTAAGTCTCTTCTGCTTCTCGAAATTCTTTTGATAGGGCTCCCTTGAGTCAGATAAGACCTGCATTTCCTGTTCCATCATGCGCAGCAAGTTTTGTTTTAAGTTATTAATTTTACCAATGTCCGCAAACAATAAAATATATTTGATAGATGCTCATTCTTGCCCTGATCATTGTTCACTTATGGAAAATAAATGTTCACTTCCTCTTAAGAGGCTGTTTGACCTTGATAAGAGTCCGTTCTTGGTTGTCTGGTTCTAAGACAGGAAAGGTCAGGGTTAGAATAAGATCAGCAGGATCTGGCTGGCCAAAAGCAGACAGGGCTGGGGGAAAGGTTGAGTTTCAGAGAAGGCAAAAAAGATGATGCAAGGCAAGAGGCTGCTGCTATGCATAGACAATTGCTTAGCCAGATGGGCCAACTGTGAGGCCAAGGCTTTCTAGGCCAGGAGAGATGGGATTGACCTCTTGGGCCAGTTGACAATTCCTGCAGCTTATGTGATGCCTTTGCACTTTAATGCTTAGTCAGCTGGGTTTTCAGGGGAGGCATAGTGTCAGTGGAACAGGAGTCCTGACTACTGAGTGGGCTAGGTTGACGACATGCATGCATGCACCTGTGTCCTTACGAGGAGCAAAAGCTAGACTGTGGTTATATCTTAAGGAAAGGGAGATCATATATTTTGGGAGGCAGATTCTACTCCTGATCAAAACCTGATATAGTGTTTTTCCTCTAATACAGGGGTCCCCAAACCCTGGCCCTGGGGCCAGATGCGTCCCACAGCAAGCCACTTTCCAGCCCACAGCCAACCTCTTGTCCCCTGAAAGCCTCTGGCCCACTCAACTGAACATGACCAGAACTGTGCTCTGATTGTGTCTGGAGGATGTTCTGAGGGCCAGAGAGGTGGAATGAATGAGCCCATTCATTCATTTATTCACTCATCTAAATTCCATCTCTAATTTATTTATTTAAATTTTATATTTAATTTTTTTTCTGGCCCTCCACACCACGCCAGATATTTGATGCTGCCCTCTGGCCAAAAAGTTTGGAGACCCCCTGCTCTAATAAATCCTTCCGTGAGCACTCAACACTTGCCCCCAACTTCTTTTTAACCATTGTTACATTTCAGAAAAACTATTGTAGTATCACATATGTGGGGTCAGTTTGGATGATGCTTGCTAAAGTGACTGTTCTTCACCTGTCTAGGAGCAGGCTTGCTTCTGTCCCTGCCACATTCTTCCTCTTTCCTTAATCATGTGCGAGAGCAGTTCATTCAAACTGGCCTTTGGCATTAACATCAGAGATCAGGCACTGACCAGGGTGACCCCTGAACTGTCAGTACTGGTGGCAGTAGAAGGGCCTAATGTATGTTCAAGGACAGGTGGGGGCACCAGTACAGAGCTGGTACTGGATACTCCAGGGTCCGTTCATGTTGAAAGACTACTTTCACATGATTAGGGAATGGGGGAACACAAACTGGAACAGGGCATGTGTGGTCGTGAACCTTAATGCATGTAGATGAACCAATTTGGTTAGTGTTTCTAAATTGGCCCTTGGTCATATAAGCAGAATAGGTGAATTTTTACCTTCTTGCAGTTAAAGTAGGAAGTAGTCTCAATAACATTTTTCAGTTTTTAAA
This sequence comes from Tiliqua scincoides, assembly GCF_035046505.1. NCBI lineage: Eukaryota > Metazoa > Chordata > Lepidosauria > Squamata > Scincidae > Tiliqua > Tiliqua scincoides. The sequence continues at coordinate 44,827,216 of NC_089822.1, forward strand.
AATCCTTCTAGGTGTGCACTTTCAGCTGGGTGAGTTGTGTAGAGTTCAGAGAATATTTGAAGATCTTATTCAGACAATATAAAACATTAGTAGTACAATACATATGGACTCATGTGTTGGAAGGGCACAAATGCATAAGGATATTTTTATCACATATGGTGAAGCTGTCAGTTTGTATGTCCATGCACACACACAAATCCAAAGGAAAATTAAATTAATCCTGGTTGGCAACCTTCAGTCTCGAAAGACTCTGGTATAAGCCTGCAGCACCCAGTATTCCCAGGCAGTCTCCCATCCAAGTACTAACCAGGCCTGACCCTGCTTAGCTTCCAAGATCAGACAAGATCAGGAGATAGTGTTCAGTTAATTAATCCTAGAATTACAGTATTCCTTTTTGTTGTTCATATACAAAAATGACAGTAAAAATAAATAAATCAACGCTGGTAGGATATACATTATCACCTAGAGAACTGTTTGCAAAATATTAGTGATATCAGTTATACTATCGATGAAGGGAATGAATGTGGGAATGCATGCCCTTGCAAAATCAATAGTGTGGCTCCATGCTAGAAGAGAAATGATAAGTAATGCTTGCAATAACTACTTGTAGTAATTACGTATTTGTGTTTATACAATTAGCTCTTCCTTCCTAGCTTTATATTTTTTTGTTTTATGTTGTAATGGAAGATTGTCAGCTAATTATTACTGTTGTATGCTGTGTGCTTGGCAGAAACTGTAAATATGAACTTGTTAATAGTAATTATGTTACATTACTCAGGAGTGATAGCGACAAAGGTGGGAGAATTCAGTATGTGAAGATGTCAATCCAGATGTCAGTACGGTGACTAACTGGAAAATGAAATTATTGTGCCTTGCTGTTTCCATCCTTGTAATGTAGGTTTCACTTATTTTGCTTGCAGGTTTTATTTACCGCATGGCTTAAGTACAGATAAAAATGGTGACTACTGGGTGACTGATGTCGCTCTTCATCAGGTATGCACAGCTGGCTTCCAGAAGTATGGTACTAACTGTGAGATTCTCACTTTAACTAGCGTCTGCCTCTTATTAATGACCTGCCAGTACCATTTTTCTCACACTGGAAGGATATTTGCCAAATGTTCAACTGCTTCATTTAGCATAACAGCCAAGGATTGACATTTTATGTAGAAACACTCCTGAATTAACTCTGTTACAAGCTTGATGATGGATTTCTTTATTGGGCTCATGCATATTAATGTATACATAGTTGTTCAGTGCAGAAAGATCTTTTCCGGATGGCAGGGATGTGATATTTTCTGTAAAATTTAGCTTTCTGTGTTGGCCTGTCTAGGATGTATAATGACCTGAAACGTCTGTACCTTTTTCTTTTGGTAGGTGTTCAAACTAGCACCACATGGTGTGGAATCCCCTTTGCTGACTTTGGGAAGGGCTTTGCAACCTGGGAGCGACAAAAATCACTTTTGCCAACCAACAGATGTGTCTGTGGATCCACTTACTGGCAATATTTATGTTTCTGATGGCTACTGTAACAGTCGTATTGTTCAATTCTCTCCAGACGGAGTGTTTGTCATGCAATGGGGAGAAGGTACTGGATGAAAACGTATTTTTTATTTATTGGTTGGTAAATCTGCCATTTCTGAATGGCTTGAGGCACACAAGCTGCAGAGTAGAGGTTTAAGTGCACCTAAATCCCATTGAAATCAATTAGTTTTAAGCCCCTGACACAGCCATTTTCAACCACTGTGCTGTGGCTCACTGGTGTGCCACGAATGGTCTGCAGGTGTGCTGTGGGTGTTTGGGGAAGGGTCATTCATTGGTAGGGCCGCTGGGGGATGTGAGCCCCCCACTGACAGCATGGTGTGCCTTGCCAGTTGTCAAACTGATGGTGTGCCTTGACAATTTTAGTGCCTTGTCAGTGTGCCGCAGCAATTTTCAATCTTTTTAATCTAACGTGACATTTTAGACCTAGACTGAGAAGCTAACCTTGTGTGCAGGCTGCACCACTTCAGACTGCAGGTAGTAGTTCACATGATTTAATTGTCCTCCACGCCTGTGGTCCCCTATGGAAAACTCTCCTATGAAGGATAATTTGTAGAGGGATTTTTTTAAATGTATGAACTTGCATACAGTGTGGTCTGAAATGAACAGCTCAAACATAGGTCTACCCACCCCAGTGAGGCCTAGGAATAAATCCCACTGATTTCACTGTGGAACGTCGCCACCTCACACATCATGGCAATGTGTAATGTGTAGCAGTGACCATCATTGGAAGTCCTCCTTTTCATGGAAGGAACTTCTGATAACAATGCACCAAAGGTTGAACAATTTCAGCATATATTAATCATTGTTTTAGTTTGAAATATTGGTGTTTTTGACCACAGATGGGGAGCTCAGATTTGTGTTGAACTTGAAATGGATATTTTCTGTTTCAGAGACTTCTGTAGGTCAAGCAAAACCTGGTCAATTCCGCATCCCACATAGCTTAACCCTGGTGTCTGATTTTGGACAACTATGCGTAGCAGACAGGGAGAATGGTCGGATTCAATGTTTTAAGCCAGAAACTGGGGAATTTATAAGAGAGATCAGACATCCAGCATTTGGAAGAGAAGTATTTGCAATTTCCTATGCTCCAGGTAATGACTAAAAAAAAAAAAATCCTTTATGTTTTGAGATCTCTGCTGCTTTCTAAATGATAGTAGAAGATACCATCATTAAATGTAGGAGTGCCTGCAACAGCTAATGCATTTATTTGAGGAGGAAGGAGTCTGTCTGCTTTCTGAAATACTGCAGCAGTCTGCTGTAGCCCCTTTGAGCTTATTCTCACTTTAAAATGGTTAGTGTTAAATTGATTTTAATGAAAGCTTATCTTCTTTAAAAAGCAAACTTAAGCTTATTCACAGAGGAAGAAAACCAGATATCGGAACTTTCCCAAGTTTTACTTATTAAGCGAAATGTCTTGACTGGCCATGTTGCTGCAGATTGTCAGATTGCTGGCAGGTCTATGCCATTAGGGGGAAAACGTGGCCACATGAGACTGTGGTGTGGTTCACTGCCAATCAATAGAAGAAGCTTATGCTTTGTGAACTGGAATATTAACAAGGAAAGGGAAGCACAGCAAGGCTTGCTCCTGTCTGTAATTAAGGCATATCCTAAGCTAGAGTACGTGAGAGGTCAGAGAGGGGAATAAAGGCCTTTCCCTTGTAACTGTATTAGGAAACCCTAACATTGCAAAAGTGGTGCAGAGATGTTTGGGGGCTCCAAAACAGTTTAATTAGTTAACACCTTATGGCCAAGCTAGGCACCTTTCCTCCACTTTCAATTCTGTTCTAGTGGCTTTGGAAACATGGAGGGGGGAGGAGGTCATAGTTTCATGGTAAAGCACCTTCTTTGCATGTGCACAGTCTTGGTTTCAGTCTCTGGCATCTCCAGTAGGGCTGGGAAGAACTTGCCATTTGAAACATTGGAGAAGCTGCTGCCATGTTGATAATACTGAACAAGATGGACCAATGGTCTGAATTGGTATAAGTCCCCTTCCTGTGTGTTAAGTAATGCTTGTAGCTCTTTACATAGTGTGAATCTCAGAATATTTCAAGAACCATAATACCTCTCACTTACCTAGACATTCTCAGTTAAAATCCCAAATTCCACCATCTGCTTTCAGCTATCTATGTATAAAAATAAAATACTAAAAGCAGTAATGAACATACCTCCTCTTGAGACTGGCGTCTATAAACACCTACTCTTATGGTTTCTTTTTGATGTTTGCAGAGTCAGAAAGCTGGTATATAATTTTAAAAGACAATTTCAAGTGCCATTAAATAAAACAGCAAAAATATTTCTACTTCAGTAGAGGAAGAAATTACATATTTCAACATGAGAGAGAGGGAATGCTGGGGATTAAACCTCTTAATTAAAAGCCCAAGCATTAAAGAAGTAAAGAATCTTCAAGTGCAAACATTTGAAAAATACCTCATTGTTGAGATAATATTCTAGTATTGGAAAAGTTTGCAATAGCCAGCTAACCAAAGTAAACATAATTACGAAGCATAGGCTTTAAAACCGCTTTTCAAAATCCCGTTGTAGCCTTGCAAATATGTTTTGGGGCATCACAGATTGCTCCCTTCTTTGTGCCACCTTGTGTAGTCATGTTCCTCTGTTTCCTCAAGAAGAGAAACCACCTAGTGAAATGCACTGCTATGCTAGAATAGCAACTCGGGGGAGGGGGGAATCAGAGAGTAAAGTTGAACTAGATATTCCCACACATTCTTTTCTAACCAATAGTACAGGGACATGTGAAGCAGCCTGAAACTGCATGAAGGTATTTAAGAAGTTTTTTGGTGGACTTTTTTTTTAAAGTTTGATTAGCTTACAAGTAAAGCTTTAAAAAAAAAAAACTGTGGCAGGAACTGTTTAAAGCCATGGGTCCCTGGATGGAAAGCTATGGGTCTTTGCCAAGACCTCCTGTCTAGGTCTTTGGTTTTCCAATCAGGTTGTCCTCCAGGGACCCAAAGTCCTTGGAGAGCAAGCATGGTTGGTTTGGGGGATAGGGGAAAGTTGAGAGGACCATTATGAGTCTCTCACTAATTTTTATTTTATGCTCCACCCTATCTTGCCAAATTATATTGCTGCCTAGGAATTTTGGTTTCTGAAAAGCGAGGTGATTGGCGGGCGGGGGGGTTGGCGGAGGAGTAACTGTGTGAGCAAAATCACATGGCAGTCCTTCTTCCCCTTCTGTTTACCAATTGAGTTGCCCACAAGATGCCCACTTGCCCATCCATGCCACCATGACAGCAGAGGTAAACAGTTGGGTGGAGTTAAACTGTTTGGATGGGGAAAGGGTAGAGAAAAGAGAGTGAAGTCTCTTCCCTCTTCCTCATTCATTACCAGCTACACAGAGAAAGAAGGAAATATTGGGGGTCCCGTATGCACAGGTTCCCTCAAAGCACAGTGCTCAAGGGCTTGGTGCAACCTAGTACCAACACCGGCTAAGGACTCCCTATTCCTGCCATGGTTTCAGACCATCTAGCATGTATAATCCAAATGGTTAGAAAAATAAATAAATATTGAGGACCAAAAACCTGCATATGGGTATACATCTAATTTGCCCTGCAGAGAAAATAGTGCAGGTTTGTGAAGTGCACCATGCCTGGTTGCTGGAAGGCAAGTCTTAGCTGAGTCAGTGGCATACAAGACTGTCACTGCAGACCAAAACCAAAGAATGCATGCCCAAGTGTGCCTGTGGTTATGGGGGTGGAGAGGTCTCTTTAGGGAGACATTTGGATCGTCGTCTTTTAGGAAAGCCATTTTTATCAGAGAGAGGAAAAACCAGAGAGTCCAGTAGCTAAAATTGTAACGACCTCCTTCCTGGTGGTTAAAGGAAGAATCGTGGCCCTGTAGTCACAGAGAGAAGTGCTGCCTGTGAATGAATCCATAAAAGGCCTAGGCCGGTGGAAGTGTAGAAGCAAGTGACCTTATTTTGGTGGTGCTGGGTTCAGTGGGGAGAGATCATGATAGTGAGCTTCATAAAGGATTTTTAATATAGACCTTGAAGTAGATGCCTGGATGCCATTCTGGCCCCATCACTCTTCTTTTTAGAAACAGTCCGTTGTAAGGTTTGCTGTAAAAACACATTGTGTGTGACCATGTCATCCTGTTGACTGATGTCTTTGTATTAAGGCTCAACTATGCTCATGTCTATTCTTGGTGAGGTTCACATGCGTATCCGCTGCGCATTCGGTCTTTGGTTCTCAGCGCACTGTGGCCTTCTGGTCAGGGAAGGAGAAATGTTGGGAATAGGGTTTCATGTTGCAGATTTCTTGCTCTTGAAATGAAAGCTTCTCAGGCTACTGTGCTTAGTGCTGAAGCTCCTTTGCAACCATACAGGTATTTCCACAGAGGCTGCCTCGAACCAGTCAGCTTAAAAAAAGAGAGAACATAGAGTGCTACCTTCCTGGATTTCTCATGCATTTCTTGTTCATAACATTACCTCTCATTTTAATTGATTCTAACTTTGAAGCACTACCAATAGCTTTCTTGCCATTTTGGCTGAATCCCTTATATCTGTGTTTTGTGTCAAGGGAGGTCACCGCTCTTCCCAATTTTGATTTGAATGACTGTTTAAGAGGGCTGCAAGCCTTTGCATGTCCGTAGCTACCACTGACTAATTCTTAAAGCCTGCAGTCCTGTACACAGTTACCTGGGAGTCAGTCCCATTGAACAGTGACATTTGCTTCTGAGTAGATGTGCGCAAGATTACAGCGTAGGACTGTCTGTATCCTATATGATTGTGCTTAGAGTGGGGTGTAGAAGGGAAGAAAATACCCTCGGCCATACACAGATCACTGAAGACAATGTATGCTTGTAGGTGGTCTGCTGTTTGCTGTTAATGGAAAACCTTACCCTGGAGACACGGAACCGTTGCAAGCGTTTGTGATGAACTTTTCAACTGGAGAAATCATTGACACTTTCATTCCACTTAGAAAGGTAACACATTGTGAAGAATCACTTGCTTTTATTAAAAATGCATGAATATTCTTTTCTTTTTTTTCTTTCCTTTCATGTTTTGTACCCACTTCAAAGGTTAGCAGAATGATTCTCAAATTAACTAGCAAGTAAAAGTAAATTTGTTGAATTCTGAATGTGATACTTAATATACATATGGACAATAAAATTGATATTCTATCTGTCAGTCCAGTCACAATTCTAAAAGAAGAGGGCAGCCAAGACTCCAGGCTAGTATTCATATTTTAGGATCCCTAAGCTTGGATCACAAGAAGTATGCAGCAGCATTTTCTCACCAATCATGACACTGATACAAGAACACAACGTCAAGCTTTGCTAGTCCTGAAATGTTGGACAAACTGTGTACACACAGGGCTTTTTGAACACTAGCTTTTGTATTTTACAATCTTTGGGGCCAGAAAGGCATTTAGTATTCAGGGTTGAAGTCCTACTAGTGCTGTTTTTGGCTCATCTTGAAAACAGTCTGGAGGAACCAGGTACAAGCTTATTGGGTGACCCTGGACCAGATACTGTCTTTTAAACTTACCTACCTCATGGGGTTGTTGTGAAGATAAAATGAGAACTTGGGGAATTGTATACAGTACACTCCCCTGAGCCCCTTGGAAGGGAGGACAGAATATAATCGTAATAAAATAAATTGTTGAAAATGTCACTAAGGGGTTAGGGCTTAGATTTCACTCTTATTGGCAACCTCTGTAGAATTCCAAATGCTTCCATTGTTCATTATTGCTTATGGAAAATAGTTTTTTATTTATTTAAAAGATTTATACCTCACTTTTCCATCTCCTTAAAGCAGCATACAGTGCAATAAAATAGTGTAAAATAAAATAGTTTACAGTAACTAAAACATAATACATAAAAATAAATACAATAAAACTCAACAGCAACAAAGATATATAGGAGCAGCTACAAACATCTAATGACAGCAATAAAACAAAAAAACAAAACAGCATTCTAAAAAATCCAGACAGTTACCTTTTTTTCTAAACTTAATTGGGAAACTAGAACTGGAATAACCTTTGTTGCCTAATCTACCCAGGATACTTCCTGTTACTTTGGATATGGGAATTTCCACAAAATGAATCCAAAAGAGAGTAAATTTAAGCTACCTAGTGACAGATGAAGTGCCTACATTAATCGGAACCTGTGTCTGTTGAGGGATCAATAAACTTTTGTGGTTGGAGAGATTTGAAGGGTTTCTAGAGAAGAGAAAAAGCCTTTGAAGTAAGAATATTTACCTCTACAGAAAGAGAAGCCATGTGTGCAGCATTCTCTCTTATGCCCCAGCTCTGCAAGGTTAGGATAGTATAATGTGCAAAAAAGCATTGGAAAGTGGGGTATAACATCGTTCTGTTGGTTCTTGGCTTGTGTTTGAACTGATGTGATGACTCTCTATTTTTATAATGGTTTTTGCATTTGGGCTGTCTTTAATGTAAATAGCATTGAGGGCCTGGTCTTGGTTTAATAATAGCCTGAATCATACTTCAAGCAACAGCTTCTGTCATGAGAGGGCTATCCTACAGTCCCAGCATGGTGGCCTCATGGTTATAAAGTTCCTGCCACCTCCTCCACTTGTAGAATTCATTCACTCATTTACTAAAGTGTCTCTTTAATATTCCTAGCAATCATCTCTCATAACTCAGAGATTCTGTAGTGCTGGGATCATGACACTTTCTCTTAGGTGTGAAAGTACATCGAAATTATTTGTCTGCTTTGGAGTCCACCTTTGGCTGGGTAATCATTTTGAACATACTGAAGGTGTGGAATACCCTCTGGGAGGCACAAAAGAGAGGACACTTTGTCACTATAAACTCTAACTCCAAGAGGGCATTCAACCAATCACATTGTTCGTCCAGGAAATCTTTTTGCACTTTTTTGCACGTTTGTCTTTTTGCACTTTTGGGTTTTTGCTTCACCATATATTGGGGAGGTACATAGGAACTCCCAGGAGGTTCCTTGCCTTCCTATTCCTCTTATTTTCTCATTTCTCTTCTTGCTGCTGTTTTGGGGGTACTGTTACCTTGTTGTTTTCAATTAAGGGTTGTTGCTGCTACTTCTCTTTTGACCCAGTCTAGGAAGGGGGCAACCCCTTTTCCTGGAAAAGCCATTACTTGGTGACCTTGCCTGCATTCCAGGGGAGGTGCTATCCTGGAGGTTTGGAATGCCCACTGGGTGTTGTATCAAACAAATTCATGAAAATAAACTTCATGTTTCTGTGAGCAAACATAAAATATTTTTCATTGTTCCACTGAACTGGCTGTTTTTAAATTGTGCCACATGTAGTTTCTGGCTTGGACTTCACTCAGCACCTAGCAGTTTATTGCTTCATGGAAAGTCCTTTTATTTAATTAGGCTACAGCCACAGATAGGCAGAGTTCAAGCCAGGAAATAAATTTGATTTGTTAAGCCAAATAGAGAGGAGAGATTTCACTAGTCTGGAGGCCAGGACACTACATTACTATTTGTTTTCCATTTCCCCTTCCTTTCTTCTTCTCCCTCGTCTGGAACCATGACCATGCTTGTAGTGTCAGCATGCTGTCAGATTAAAATTAATTAGTACTTGGGATTCTTGTTTGCTTTGAAAACTTAAAGCCAATGTCAGATGAGCCTTGAATAAATTCCATTAAGCGACAGTTGTTGACAACAGGCAGCAAACAGAATTACCTGTTAAACTCTAAATTTCCATAAGGATCTAGGCCTTAAAGTGCTGCACAATACTATGCATGCTTGTTTCTGAGTAGACATGTATAGGGTTGTGCTTCTATGATCCTTTCTAGATGTGTGTTCTCCCTTGTCCCTTGGGTCTATAAGCAGTGTTAGTCTTGACCATTCCTTGGTCACTCTCACAGAGAGAGAGATCTTCATTCTTATATGAATGGTTTATATAGCACTTACAATGTTCAATAACCCTTGGAATCATCCAGGTCTGTACCTTTCAATAGTGCAGCACAACTAGTCCTTTATATTTTCAGGGGTTGACAGAATAAATGATCAAGACTTGGCAGCAAGGCTATGCTCTTTGAACCCAATAATTGATCTTCTGTCATTCCATTCTGACACCTGTCTCTAGTAGGGAGGACTTCACTCCATACCTGCAGTTCTGATTAGTGCCGGGAACAAAATTTCAATTAATCTTGACATCACTGGATTTCGTTCACATTCTTAGGCATTTTAATTACAGTTTAAACCTTCCGTATTATATTGGACAAGATGTTAATGCCACTTCTCAAAACGTTGAACAAATGAGTCTGAATGGTCTGATTTTTATTCTGGTATGCAGATTCTTTTTAATTTGTTGGCTGTTTATCTTGACAGAAGTTTGAAATGCCACATGATGTTGTTGCTTCAGAAGACAGAACTGTGTACATTGGTGATGCTCACACCAACACAGTATGGAAATTTGCATCCTCAGAAAGTAAGTTACATATTCACCTTCAAATTCTTTTAAAGCATCAGATGTTACTTGCCGGCCTAGATCTCTCCAAGGACTCTGCTTTCTTAACTCGTACGTTAAAGGTACACCTGCTTTGAGACACTGAGAAGGGTTTGGAAGTGTATCTGATACACTTCCCAGCCTCACAGTTTATAATCATGAAGATGCTGGTATTGGGCTAATGCACTGCATAGTCTGTGAAGTCCATAACAAAGAAAAGAATAGGCCAACTGTTAGCACCACCCAGTGCTGGCACCAGGCTGGGTCTCACACTGAGTCTCCCATGACACAACCACCCACCTCCAGATGGCATATTGGGCCCTAGTATTACCACTGTAAGGGTGCAGTCCTTTCCCGTTATGTCCATGCTTTCCAGCACTGACATAAGGGCAATGAAGCTCTGAGGTAAGGGAACAAACATTCCCTTACTTTGAGGAGGCTTCCGTGAGTGACACCCAACTGCGGGTTGCAGCACATGTCCCATTGGCACCACTATGCCAGTGCTGGAAAGCACTGACATAAGGGGTTAGGATTGTGCCCTAAGTGAAGGTTCAGGGGTCAAAAGGGTGTGCATTGTCTGATGTCCCACACCCATCAGAAAAGCCCACCTGGCTGGGCCAACCTCAGTACCAGTGTCAGCAGTAGTGATTTTCCACTAGTGGTGTGCTAGTTTTCTATTACCATTGTAGGAAGATAGAGTGCTGGATTCCTACCAGTTCTATTGCAAGGGAGCAGCCTGGTATGAATGTGTCTTATAAATTTCCTCAGCCCCAATATCCATTTATGGAGACTATTCCTCCTAGTTTCCAAAAATCCACAAATCCCTTGTGTTCTTATTTATAGTTCAATAGGTATCAATTTTTAAAAAGAGAATAATTTCAACAGCAGTAGAATTAAGAATCTGAACAGCATGCAATGTTAGATGCTAAGCGGGGCATAGTGTATCTTGTTTTCTCCATTTGTTTCAAGAGCAAAGTCCAGTAAAAGTTTCTATTTTTATTGTGCTGTCCTTAATTTGGGGGAAGTTGGGGATGATTTGTCACTTTTGCTCCTTTAGTGGTTTGCCAAGGTGGTTCACACTACTAAAGACTGTGTTTCCATGCCTGGTTTATTATCTTATTAGAAAGATTGCTTCATCTCCAACTTGGTCCCTCAGCATCTGGCATGCAATGTCCACTGACATATCGAGTGAGAATTGTAGTCACTCCACAGGCTGTGTGGTTTAATTTTCCCTTTCCTAAGCTGTTTTCGCATCTTGTTAACCTAAATAAGTTGCTCCCTCTGGAACGCTTGCTACTATTTGGTCATTAAAGCTGGCACTTGATCTTGGCTGAAGGTGGTCGCTTTCAGTAGCTTTGTGTTTGAATATATCAACTCACAGATTGTTTGCTTTAACAATTCTGTATGTTGGTTTTTTTCCCCTCCAATTTTATATTCCATATTCTCTGCCAGAAAAATCCAGAAAATTGTGTGCAGTAAAAAAATGGAGAGAGAACAAAAAGTAAAATCCAAATGCACAATTTAGAATCAGAAATAGAATAGTTTAAACACAACCAAGTAAGATGTGTGTATTGAAATACAAACTGCAAAGTTTTCCCATCTGCAGCAACTAGAGCAACACAAGAAAACTGTTGGCTATCTAATAAGAGAACATTAGATAGGTATATTATATGATTATTTGTTTTCTAACCCACCTTTCAATTCATAAGAATGCTTATATAAAATAATAAAGTACAATTAAATTGTGTCTGCTTCCAACTTCCCTTAGATATAGCATTGAGTGACCCCCCCCCCCAAAAAAAACTTCCCTGTTCTCATTAAGCTTTTTCCATCCCCTTTTAATCCCACCTGATTCCTCTGACTCCTGGCAATTGGATGGACAGTTGCGGGGTGCTCCTAACTCACTTCTGGCAAAACCACTAGTGTTTTTCACTGTCCAGAGTGAGGGATGGATGAATCTGGTGCTGATGCTGTGCTTCAGGTGACCTGCTGCATAATGGGACATAAGTGTCATACAGATGCTCTTGGGATCTACATGGTTTATAAAAGTACCACAGAATGTGTTGTCTGTGATAGGGCATCGAGAAACTCCCACTTCTTCCATTCCACTCCACCATTACCAGTTCTTGTCCTTTTACTCATGTTTCTAGTAGTGCTTTCCAGGTCAGCAGGTCCTGCTGCAATAAAAACTACCAGAATAGGTGCAGGCAGGCACAGACTTACACAAGATGTGCAACCAAATCCCTTAACCAAGCATCTCCATCAGTTCACACAGCTAAGCTTTTCTAAAAAAGGATTAGGGCTCTTGTATGATTAAAGATTTAATCCACAGTTAGGTTATAAAGCATACTTCGTAAACCTATAAAGCAACTTCTATGTTATCTACATCTTTTCTAATCAAACTGATGGTTCCATGATCAGTAGATTTTCTTGAAAGTTCTTTCAAGCCTCTGATAGTGGCCAGCGAGCAAATTCAGGGCACTGATGGGAAGTGTCTGCTGAAGACTTGGCAATTGAAGGAGACCAAAGACTGAACTTTGGCAATTAGAAACAATATCTGTGCCCTGCAAAGCTGAATTGTGACCTTTTTCTCCTGTTTGAGTATTTTTTGCGAGTTATTTGCCGCTCAGCCCTTGGCAGTATTTAGCTGAAAATATATGGTACAAGTGAGGGGTACATGATGATCTTCATACTATAACTATTTTAGGCACAGAATAGGACTTTTTTTGATGCAGAGTGTTGTGGTGTAATATAAGGAATTTATTGAAGAGAGATGTGTTCCTTCTTAGTTTTATTGATGTGCTTATTTTGGCTGATAGTACAGTTAATCCTGAGCTTACTGTTCTGATTTTCTGTGCATGGTTTGAGGAAGATGTATTACCTATTGTATCCCATATAGTTTTTGCATATATTACCAATTAAGTCTAGCTCTACTACTAATCTTTTGTGGTGTTGTGCAGACCTGGGGCCATCACTGCTTCTCTGAATCATACAAGTAAACATGATTTTTGTTTTGCAGAAATGGAGCATCGATCTGTTAAAAAGGCAGGAATTGAGGTACAGGAAATAAAAGGTTAGTTTTGCTGAGCAACATTGTTTTGAATGCCAAGGGAAAGATGATGTCCATGCATCACTGCAAGCTGGGATGAAAGATGTTCAGATGATCTTCCTTAATAACATAGTAGTGATTGTAAATTCCCTGTCCAAGTAACTTTCTGGAAAGACCCTTTTGTTACCAATTTAAAAAGAGAATGGTTGACATCAGAAAATTTTAATATTGTCCCAAATGCTAAAACACTAGGGGTTATGATCAGTTGGCAGGCCAGGTAGAGTTTAGGCTACTTACTGCAAGATCCTAGGGACTCAGATACGGTCTTCTTTATGAGCTTTGAAAGAAGACAAAAATCAGCAGACAAAAAATGTGTTAAATAAATCTTCACTTTAAAAATGGGCAGTATTTCAGATTTCCATGTATATCCAAAGCCAAATAACACAGAGGAAAACTGCACTTTATATGTAGTTCTGCATATTTTTGCATATTCTCTAATTTTGAGTAGAGAATTCAAAACTGGCTCCGTCCAGTAACTTTCCCCTTGGGGGTCTGGATCAGATGTGCTGGCACATGCATTTTGAGCCCAGCTGGAGAGAGGAAGCCACTGGGGGATGTTAGGAGTGTAAAAAGGAAGAATCACCTCCTTCCTCTGTCCTTTGTTTGCTCTAAATTCTTTTATCTCGAAGGAGCTTGCTTAAAACCAAAAACAGAAGGGGCATTTGGGAAAGATCATAAACTTATAGTGAAAAGATTCCATGTATAGTCTCCCAGTACAAGTTTACTAAGAGCAGGGCTAAGACCTTATGGATGAACATCCTCCTCCCCTCAGATTGGTTCTCCTTGGCCAGTTCTGCACTTCAGGAGCTTCCTTAGTGTGTGTACACTCTCACTCTCTCTTTCTACCTACCTGCTTATTTATCAAGATATGCCATGAGCTTACTACACAGGCAGACCCAAAATCTCACTACAGTAACTGTCTTATGTGAGCTGACAGTTTCTCCCCTGCCCAGCTGCAACTTCAATGCACATTGATGCAGTCAGGCCAGAATAGGAGTTTCAGTGGGACCCTTCATTACATTGGATTTCAAATCCCTTTCCAACAGTCCTCTGAATGCTTTAGAGCTCATTTGTGTTTAAGAAAGAGAGAAAATAAGATTATCAAAATCCTACTTCACAAAATTGTTGCAAGGCTAAATAAGTATTGCAGTACATTTTGCATTTGCGTGTACACACATGCATACACAGAAAAGGGGGTGCTGGAAATCTGAAATGGTCAGAGTCCATTATATATTTAACCCCTTCAGACCAACTAGTTAGACAATATGTTAGACTCAATATGCTTTTAAGAGACCTCCCTACAACCAGAAATGCCTCTTGATCAAAAGCAGCTAAGGTAGGCCAGCCAGCTAGAGCTGTACAGAGAGCCGGGAGGAGGGGATTAACCCTCCAACATCTGCAATTTGTGCATGCACACAGAACTATTTTGCTCCTGAAACAACAAAGAGCTGCTTTGGAGAGGGGGTTATGGTGTTAGGAAAATAGCCTATGGGGAGGTGGTTAAGTCCTTGTATCAGTCTTGATCTGGTTTACGTCTCTCTCCACATGGTCTTTATCAACAGTTTTGAGTTTGCATTACCTGTGAACACAAAGCAGGCAAGGAAAGAGTTGAAATGTACTGTAACTAGTTTATAGATTTGCAGTGCAGGCTGCAAATTTTATAGCACAGTCATCTTGTAGCTCTCATTTCTGCTAATTATAGTTATCTATATGTTCCCAAGTAAACTTGTATATTCCAGTGGAGTTAATTGGCCTGCCTTGAAATAGTTTATCAGTGTTAAATCTCTTCCTTTTTTAAAAGAAGCAGAGGCTGTTATAGAAACCAGATTGACGAAGAAGCCTGTGTCAAAGGAATTGCTGAAGAAAGAAGAAAAGCAACACGTAGTCCAGCAGGCCAGCACTGGAGTGTCTTTTGTTCTTATTACAACACTTCTAATTATTCCTATTGTTGTCCTCTTGGCAATTGCGGTATTTATTCGGTGGAAAAAGACAAGAGTCTATGGAGGTAATCCAAACTTAAACTTGGTTACAGTAAACTTTTAATATCTAAATCCTACTTGTAAATAGCACTGTGATTTTATTTCTGCACATCACTCAAACTTGGGCAGACAAAAGTTGCAGCAGAGATGTACACCTCAAACCGTGTCTCTTTCCTCCTTCATTCAGAAAATGACTTTTTACGGTCCTTGCACTTTTCAGTTAGGTTTAGGATGCTTTATACTGAAGCAATTTGATGTATTAGCCAGGAGAGTTGAAATGGAGTTTCAACCAATGGAGTTGGTTCAGAATGGAGACGTTCAGAACAGTAGCTAAAGAAAATTCAGCCATTATGCCCGTGGTCTAGCTGTCTTCTGATTGTTCCAAATAAGATCTCTCCCCTTTGGGTGTTTCCATATTATTCTTTAGAATCCATCTGTGCTTTGGATGAACATTGGAATGGTTGGAATTTGACATTCCATCTGTGTGCGTGAAACAAATAACATGCTTTACCTTCTGTTTTTAAAATTCTATAATGCAGTGATTGCAAGTGGTCCAGAGTCAGCGCTAGTTTACTTCGGTGCCATAAAGATACATTCAGCAACATTATTGTAGCTGTGCTGCCCATTAGTAGAAAATGTGAAAACCTTCTAACCTTAAGAGCAAATCATTCCAGTTTCCAGTTATGTCTCCATGATTTGACTACCCATAATTTTAAAATGCATGTAAAGGAGCTCTGGCTTCTTTTAAAAAGAAAAACAGTTGGGTGTGGGATGGAATTTTGAATGGAAAAGCAACTGGGAAAGAGCGTGTTGAATTCTTCCTACACTCTGTTCTGTCAGGTTGGGAGAATTGATTTCGAGCAGATAAGTGACAGTAGGGGAAATAGGTAAACATGACCTTTGCTGCCACTTATTTGCTTAAAATCTCACCCTCCCAGGTGGTGGTGGTGCTGCTGCTGTTCTTTTCTTAAGCTGGTTGTGGAGCTCCATCACATCGGTTTGCACAAAATGTGTTTTTAGTCAAACTGAGCTGAAATGGGAGTAAGGTGGAGTGCAGTGGAATGAGGAGTTGAGAGAAAAATTACCACGTGCAAAATGTGCCCCTCCCTTTTGTCAGTAATTCAGAGAGGACTGTAGAGTACTGCGGAACTTTTTTCTATTCAAATTGGAGACCTGAGAGCATTGTCCTCAATCACGTGTAGTATTATACAGGCATCTCTTCCCCAGATCTGGCACCCGCAATTTCACTTATCCGCAGATCTGGGGAGACTGCCCACACCTTGTCATGCCTATTACAGTACCTTTTATTATCATAGTCGTGCTTGCAGTGTGACTGATTCTTGCTTTAACATTCTTGCTGAACTGAAGAACCGAATACACAGACAAGCAACCCGCACTCTAGAGGGAGACTAACTGAATGTTAACATGAACAGGAATTCCTGTTTCCTGTTAGCATTCTGTCAGTCTGCTTTCTGGAGCTTGCAGGCTGGTTGCACAATCCTCTCTCTTACAGTTGGTTTCTCTTTAGAAGATAGCTGCCCAAACCACTGCCAAAGGGCTGTGATCCAGGTCAAGAGCATGGAGGGCCCTGACAACCTTGTGCTATTTTCCTGTTGAAAGTCACCCCCCACAAATATGTTTTTTGCCACCAAACATTCTGTTGTAGCAAATGACACCTTTGACAGCTCAGATAGGTCATTTTTAGTTAGAAAATAGCGCAGGGAAGAAAGGGTCAGGACTCCTGCCACTCACACACAGGCACTGCAATCCTGATCTGGATATTCTCTCTTCTCCCAAGCAACTTTTCTAAAGAAGAATCAAGCACAGGAGAGATGACTGTATTTAACGTTTCACCTAGAATGACCTGTAGTTTTGGCCTCTAGGACAGTGATTTTCAACCACTGTGCCATGGCACACTGGTGTGCCTCAGGTGTGACGCAGGAGTTTGGGGAGGGTCATTTATTCGTAGAGCAATTGGGGGATTTAAGGTCCTTACCAGCAACATGGTGTACCTTGTGAATGGTAGAAACACTGATGGTGTGTCTTGACAATTTTAGCACCTTGTCAGTTTGCTGTGAGATGAAAAAGGTTGAAAATAGCTGCTCTAGTAGCTAGACATTACAAAGAAAAATGATTAGCATGCATTTTGATTTGGTTGGCAATCTTCAGTCTGGACAGACTATGGTATAAGCCTACAGCACCCAGTATTCCCAGGCGGTCTCCCATCCAAGTACTAACCAGGCCTGACCCTGCTTAGCTTCCAAGATCATACGAGATTGGGCATGTGCAGGGTAACAGTTGCTGTTTTGATTTATTGTTTTGAAAACACAACTTAGTTTTACCAAGAGTGAACAATCATGTATGCTAGATTTAATTAATGCTTGTAAGCCGCTTATCATGTTTCCTTTTCTTAGCCAAAGCATTTCCAGGTGTACCTATGGATTACATCTCAGAGGTGACTTAGCGCAATATGCTCTATGAATGGACAGCAGTAGAAAACTGAGATGGATTGTTACTTTCCAGCTAGAAACACCAAAACTACCACAGGTCTCAAACTTAGACAAGAACAGTTTTGATTCCACACAGTTTGGGTTTTCTCAAGCCTGCTTTGTTTTCCAGTGTATGTCTGATAGATATAATCCTGCTCTAGAGTTCTAGCTCCATTTCTGACTTGGAAATGTGTCTCATTTTTATAGCTGATGCTGAACATAAGCTTGATTCAAGTTCAGGGAGAATCCTGGGAAGATTCAGAGGTGAGTAAAGCAAAAGGTCTTGTTGCTGCACTCCTAAAAGTCAAAGATTGTTTCAGGGCAAGCAAACATCAGCCCATGCGATACTTGAAAGCATTTGTGGTGTGTCTACCTCTGTGGACCTGTGTGGGGGAATTTTCTGGCTCAGCAACCTGCAAAGGTGTGTAACGGCACTTTGCTTTGACTCGCTCTTTGTTCCATGTTAAGCACCTGCCTGTTCCTAGTATATATTGTCTCTCCTTTTGGTAATGATCCCTGCAGTTATTCCTAATAAGAAGCCTGTAGCGGTGATGGTGGTGGTAAGTCATCCCTTTATCTCTCAAACAAAGCACATGGCCTTTGAGGGGCTGCTGATTGAGTGATGTCTGATGATGAACACAAGAAGGCTCCTGCAGAGAGCAAGCAGTCTTCAGAAACTGAACTCTGTTCCAAACCATTCTGTTAGGAGGAAAAAATAAACATGCATGCTGCAATTATTCCCTTCAGCCTAAATTTAAAATAATTCATGACCTTACTTTAAGAAAAAGGTGGGGAGACAGAGAAGAGGACAGAGGTGATTTAGCTAGGAGTGCAGCCCCCATATTGTGACTACGGCATGTCTTAATTGTTCTGAAAGAAACTACCTTTATACTGACCCCAGCAAGAGCAAGCTGTGCAAGAAGACAGACTGGCACAGAGCTGCAACCTAGAATGATGGAACCTCAAACCAAGGCAGTCATATGCAGTAACTGATTTCTGTGAATCTTTCCTGAAAGTATTTTCATCTGCAGGCAAAGGTGCCGGTGGCCTTAACCTAGGGAACTTCTTTGCAAGCCGGGCAGGCTACAGTCGAAAAGGGTTTGACCGGCTTAGTACTGAAGGAAGTGATCAAGAAAAAGATGAGGACGATGCCACTGATTCAGAAGACGACTCTGTGCCTCCACCTCCAGCGATACCCCCATCATCCTGAAACCGGCCTGTGATTTCTACATTGGATGATTCTACAAAGATTGCCAGATTTAGCACGTTTTAAATTTTGTGTATTTAATTGTAAACTGTACTAGTCCTATGTGAGGCTGTACACAATTTTTTTTCTTTTTTTCTTTTTGCTTCAGTTTGGTTTTGGGGTGTGAACATTTCATATCAGTGCCATTGTCTTATGTGAACCTTTTAATAAAGCAGAAAAAAAAATCCCATTTTAACTGCAGTAATGATTTTAAAGTAATAGCATTTGCTCCTTTCTGTTGGGGATCTTCTCTATATTTGTAAATAAGTCCCCGCCTCTGCTTTTAAGAAAAGAAATTTTTTCCCATTTCCAGATTTTTTTTGGTGCCTTTTCACTTTCAACACCCTAAACCTAACACACAGAGAGAATACAGTGCCAGAAGGAGACAAAGCTGCTAAAACCCCTATTTTTTTAAATTTCATTAGCATTCTGTTGCTTTGAGGGAAAGATTTTTTAAAGGCCTCTATTTAAAATGTTTTTTCTTCTTCCTGACTTTGTGTGTTTCCAGGATGTCTTATTTTTAGATGGTTACACTGTTAGAACACTATTTTCGAAAGCTGAATGTAATTTGTGTAATAAAGTGTTCGCAGAGCATTAGCTGTCAGAGTGTATTTTGGAATTATTGCATTTGGGGGTGGGGAGGGACCTTTGTATGCAACTTTTGTAATGTTACCTCAAACCACTTACTACAAAGTTTTATCACTGCTTTCTCCCAGCAGGGTGAGGACAAAACAAGAAAAGAAAACCAAAGTGCTATTTTGTATGAAAGTTAGAAGATGTTTGTTACATTTGTTTTAAACAAAAGGGGGAAAAAAGCTAAACCCAACTTGAATTACATGTATAAAATCAAGCTTTGCTTTTTTAAAAGGAAAATTTGGCCTGTATATCCAAACTCCAAGGTACGTACTCCAAATAAAACGTTATCAGAGCTAAGAGGAAACATGTGTCTCAACTTGCATGGAACGAATGAATTTTCACTTTGGTACATGTCCTTGGCTATTCATATAGTATAGTCCTTACTATCCTGGTATGAACATACAGATTGATTACTTAGCATTTTAGATGTAAAATGTAAACTTTTTTTTTTCTTGCCTTCTCTCAAAGGAGCTCAGGGTAGTGTGTGTGGTTCTTACCCTACGTCCCCACCCACCACGATCTTATGTGATGATTGACCCAGAGTCATTCAGTGAGCTTTGTGATTGCATTCCACCATAAGCCCTGGATGTTCTCGCTCATAAAATACAAACCTTCTATTTTAGCCTTCCTTAAACATGGCACTGTAGAGCCAGATGACAGGCTCCAATACCCTACCCGATTTGGTGCAAAACTTTTAAGAATGTTAAAGCAGTTTAAAACACATGGCTTTCTGACCACGTTATCAGTCTGTGGCTTAATTTTCATCAAAGCTGTAGCTTTTCTCTGGGGTCTATCTCCAAAAATATCCACTTTTTTTTGTGTGTGTGTGGGGGGGGTATGTTCTTTAGAATTAATCCAGTAGTTTTTAAAAATTATTTCCTTTTTTCCCCGTTGTTTACAAGAGGAGCTCATGTGGTCAGAATCTCATTGCCCCTTCTATTGGGCACAGTGAATGTGGCTGCTGCTTCTTTTAAGCAGTCAGCAGCCTGTAAAAAATTATTTGGCTCATAAAATCAGCATCATGTGACCAATCTTCCTGAGATTTCAAATGTATAAACTAAAGTTCATGATCCACAAACTCCACAGATTTGGTCTTGATCTGCAGAATATTGAGTAAGATACTGCACTTTTGAACCCAACCAAGTTACGATTCATACAAAAGGAAACTGCTTGTCCAGTTGTCCTGAAACTTGGAGCAAGTGCAAGTCAGACTTCCCCTCCCTTCAAAATATCGTGTAGAGCTGTTTTGAAAGGAGTGAGTTACAGCAATTTCACCCCTCATTGTTTTGTTAGTGGGGAAAGGGGCCATGCAGTGGATAAGAATCTACTGAGGCAACAATTCACCGTTGTGTTTCACACAATACAAATGCACAATTTTGTGTGTGTGTGTGAGAGAGAGAGACGGAATCAGATTGCAATATATTTTATTGATTAAGGCCTTTTGAACTAAGCAGGGCATACTTGGGGATACAATTGCAACTTATTTTCTAGAGAAAAATAGCTGAGATCACTGAAAACCAAAAGAATGTAAGAACATGCTCTGTATTCTTTTCTGTTTTGCCTCCCAAAAGGAGCTCACAATCTCACACACATAAGACACCAGCAACAGTCACTGCTAAAGATACTAAGTTGGGGTGAATTAGGATGGTCGCTCTCTGCCTGCTAAACATTAGAAAAACCCCACATTTCAAAAGTACATCTTTGCCTAGTTAGCAGGGGGCAAACTACGCCCATGCACTTAACTAGTAAATGCAATTTTACCAATCTCTCTCTCCCCCCCCCCCCCAAAGCTGCTATGTGAAGTGAGGTTGTGAAGGAAAGAGGAAAGAAGGGCCTGGGGAGAAAGAAATGTCACTGTACGGGGGGGGGGGGGGGAAGGTTGAGGTTCCACTTCAGAAATATTGAAATTAGCACAGATCCATCCCCAGATTTTACATTCATACCTAATGTTGCCAAGTCTTTCCTAAGCTTTAGCCCTTTGATCAGAGGGTGGTGTTTATTTTTTTACAGTAGTAGCGAAGGAAACACAAGCCTTACGCTTTTTCAAGGTCCTATTAGTATAATAATGATCAGCAGTATGGAAGATAATGCCAATCCTTAATAGTCATTTTGATTTTACTTTATGAAAACCCTTCATCACAGTTCCTTTCCAAAGGGTTAGATGGCCATCATGGGACTTGGAAGAAGAGGGCAAGGGGAGAATGAGGTGGCAGGTGAAACTGGATAATTTAGGGCTGGAAGCAGTGGCATAACCAGGGGGGCAATGGGGGCAAAGCCTAAGGCACAGAGCAGTACTGCAACCTGCTCCCCAGGAGCGCAGCCACTGTCGGTGTGATTCTACGCTGATTGGAGGACCACCCTCTTCCCCTTCCCTTTCTTTGAAGGGAAAGCAGAGAACCATGCTGAGAGTGGCTGCCACTGTCCGTGCGGTTCCTGATTGCATGTGAGGGCTGCTAGCAGCACTGGCCTCTTCTGATTTCGGAGGAGGTGGTGCACTGCTTCTAGCCCCAATACAGCCTATTGTGCTACTCCTAAGCAGCGCAACAGGCTCCATGGAAGCTTTTTGGCACCCTTGGAAGCAGCACCCAGGAGGCAGGTGGTGCACACCTCCTAGGTGCCTCTTCCAATGGCACAAAAGGCTCTATCGGAGCCTGGGCCTTCTCCTTCCTCCCCCCACCCTATTTTTTCAAAGGGGAGAAAGGAGGAGACAGGGCAGAAGTAATTGCAGTGATACTGCAATTATTTCTGGGTTGGGGCAGTAAATGAGGGGGTAGCTCCTAGCAGGAGAACTGCCAGGACCACCATTGATCAGAATTAGGCACTCATTTCCATATGTATGTGATCAATCCTAAGGAGAATCATGGTTCTGCACTGGCTAGTCACTGGCTTTTGATGTGTCTAGCTTCCATACAATGCAGATTGAACAGATCTTGTCAGAAGCCTGCTGTATATAGCAGAAGTGCTTGCAAATGAAATGGGAACCCATCTGCTATTCAGAGAGCAGATAAGACCCAGTGAGAGACCAAGAGAAGCAGGCACCATGAAGTTACCTGAAGGTGTCCCAATTAAATGGAATTGCCATCCCAATTAAGCAGCTGTCCTTGCCATCCAGTATCATTAGATCAAAATTGGTTCCCTGGGAGGCATCTTGGTTAAGAAGTGTTTTCCAATTAAGTAATGTACTTCTGTAGTTAATCAGAATTTATAGATCAATGCACTATACTGGAGCAATGCAGTACTGTTTAGGGGCTATATAGTCTGCCACTTCCCTCAGCTTGACTGATGGGTGCTTTTTCATACTGCTATGTCTAGTTCACTGTTCTGATTCTTACCCCTGAGTCCCAGGATCAGGGACTAGAAGAGGTGCTAGGCAGGAAACCCAGAGTACAATGGCTAAACACACAAATGATAAAAATGTATTTTTACTGTTTACTGATTTGGGTTCCAAAACGAAAGGTGTTCCGGCTCCCTGAAGAGCATATCTGAATTAGCCACACCTCTGAAAGCAGTGACCCAATTCAGCATGTCCTCCTGCTGAGAGAAGACATATTCCTGGTAAATGGCAAAAATTTGCCTTTCTTTACAAAACATGCAAGCACGATCTTCCATGACCAATTCCACTCCTAGTGCCATCTGGTTGTAGGCAATCTGATCATAGTGGAGTTCCAAAAAATTGTTGCATTTCTTTTTTTAAAAGCTGAACTTTGCCTTTCTACAGTACAATTCCTAAACCTGCGGTGACTGACTGACACCTAGTGGTGAAGAGTAAGTTTTGTGTTTTTTTAAAAAAAGAATAGCCTCTATATATTGCTCTGCTAACAATAAGCAAGAGCTCTTCTTTAAAAAGTGAATTAGGAACTTCTTATCCCACTACCATAACACTCCCATATTTCCAGCTGTGCCCTGGCTGGGGCAAAGAGCTAGGCAGTTCTGCATGATTCCACCATGACCTTAGTGTTAGGGACTTGCCTACTAGCCCATTGACTCATAAACTGTCTTATATGCAATCAGGCTATTGGTCCATCTAGGCCAGTGTTGTCTGCTCTGACTGGCAATGGTTCTTCAAAGCTTTGCTTTGGAAGCTCCTTATCCTGAGTCAGAGTCAATTTATTGTCACCACAGATTAGCATAGGGGTGTCAAACATAAGGTCCATGGGCCGAATGTGGCTCCTGAAAGCAATTTCACATTTTCTGTTTGTTGATGTCACTTCTGGCCCTCAGTAGGCACCAAGAATGCTAACTTAGGCCTTCTGTATCGAATGAGTGTGACACCCCTGGACTAGCAGGTGCATTATTTGTCCCATAGAGAACTAGCTACAGTGCTTCTGGCAAATGAGAACTGCAGGGCTGCTCCACATGGAGTAAAGGCAGAGGTTCCCAAACGTACCTTGGTCATAGCGCCCTTCTTCCCTAGTGTCATGTTGTGGTGGTTCCATACCACAGATCATTCACAAGTATTTTGCGAGATCTCATGCAATCCTGGCCCGCCAAGCTGGTGGTGCCTAGGAGAGCTGGGAGGAAGAGGCCTCCAGGGAAATCTCAGTGCCCATGAGTGCACCATGATACCCTAAGGCCCTATGCACATAGTTTGGAAACCACTGGAATAAGGTCATGGGGGAGGGGGAATAAAGAATATTCTCCTCCCCCCCCCCATTCTTTGGTAGACAGAATGATTAACACGGATTTCCTCTTAGAGGTGCATGCATAGGATGCTTATTTTGGAGGGACGTGCCAAAGCACGTGGAGCAGACAGGGCTTTTGGCAAAAAGGACTTAAATGGCACAGGTCCCAACAAGGTCACACAAGACTCCATGGCCATTCAGGCTCAACTCCTATGAAGTGCGTGGTCCCTCCTTACTTTTTCCTCTGATGCAAAGCCTTAGGTAGAAAATACATTGGAATTTTGAAGTTTTCTTGACTAAATCATCATATAAAGTACTACATTATATTTTCTTTGGATTTGCTTCACTTCCTCTTTCCTGAAATTCTGAGTCTTCAGATGCTAACAGTAGGGACTGGCTTTATAGCTCCTTTGCCATACGTTCATATTAAAGGTCTGAGACTTCCAACTCCATCTGACCTAAAAGCCAGCAATTTTTCATCTTATTTGCTGAATATTTTCTGGCAAGCGCATAAGGTCTATTGCATATTATAATCAAAGTTTACCTGAAGCTGGAACAAATCATTTGCTGAAAAGTAGACTTTCTAGCTGTTCTTGAAAAAGCTACCATCTCTTCCAAACAGTGAAACATTTGGTCAAGGAACAGTCACTTCATAATCACTGAAACAAAAAGTAGTTCAGAAATACACTTTGCTAAACTTTTGAACTGTGAATCAATTTAAAGACAGCCTCATGAACCTGGGGCATGCCTGTTTCTTACTAAAGAGCATGCAAATCAACCAAGCCTATTTGCTAATTGTCTTCTGAATTGATTGCCATTTGCTGCACACTTGTGTATGTAGTATTAACATGTACCCTATATACATACCCTAAAACGTACTCTCCTGTAATCTGTTTAGATATTACCTTGTGTGAGGAAAATAGGGACCTGTGATTGGCTTCTCTGCCTCTGATTAAAGTCAACCCAATGTTCTCTGTACCATTTTTGTGTTTGCTCTTCTAGCAGGAAGAAATTCTAAGGTGCATACCAGGCAGGTTATGACAACAGAATATACCTTCATTGGTTTGACACATAAAAGAAGTATTTCTCAGTTGCTGCGGGAATAAGTGCTTAAAAAGAAAGAAAAAAAATCTTAGTTTTCAAATCTGGAAATGAAGTTCTGGAATTCACATCATTTTTGGATTTTGTCAAATTACTGATTGGATTTTTAAGACAGCGGCTTGAATGCTTTGTAAATATGTACGTCTAGAACAGGGGTGCTCACACTTTTTTGGCTCGAGAGCTACTTTGAAACCCAGCAAGGCCCGGAGATCTAACAGAGTTTTTTTACAATGTTCGTGCCATCATAACATATAACGTGTACAATGTATGTTGGTGTACCTTGCATAACCGCATGAGCCAATATTGCACAACACAACATAATTAACTATAAACATTTTTTGTAATTACTTGAGTTTACTTTGATGACTTGCACTGAAGTGAATCAGCCAAGGATGCATAGTCCAGACAGTAGCTGCTGACAGCCAGCCTCAAGCACACTTGTTCATCAGTCATGGTGGAACGGTACTTGGACTTAATGATCTTCATGTAGGAAAAGGCTGACTCACATAAATAAGTGGAGCCCTTCCTGCCTCAGGTGCTCTTATATCCCTGAGGGCCCTATTGCCTTCAAGTGGCTGCAGCTGTGCAGCACACTCTGCTGGATGCCCAGGCCTTACCCTTAAAGGGGCCACTGCTGACACCACATCTACCTCCTCACCAGATCTTCCTCGATTCCAATACAAGGGGGGGGGGGAAGCAGATCTCTATACAGACCAGTGCAAAAACAGGGGAAAGGTGTGGGGGAGGGAAGATCTCTATATAGACATCACAGCAAGACCAGTGCAAAACCCCTTGCACACAGAACCAACAGATGGAAGTTGGGGGGGGGGGCAGATCTCCATACATACCAGTGCAAAAACAGGGGAAAGGTAAGTCAGCCCCAGTAGAGTCAACGGGGCTCACTCCCAGGGATGCGTGGACGGGAGAGAAGCCTGCCAGCGGCTCCTCTCCAGGTCTACTCACCAGTCAGCCCCAGTAGAGTCAACGGGGCTCACTCCCAGGGATGCGTGGACAGGAGAGAAGCCTGCGATCGACTCATTGTGCCTCGCGATCGACCGGTCGATCGCGATCGACGTATTGAGCACCCCTGGTCTAGAATAACAGTCTCCAACCTGGAGATTGCTGTGTCCTCATTGTCCTGACTGGGACTTACCATTCTGCCACATCATCACTTATATCCCAAGCCAATTGCTATACAGGCATGCTCTGGACAGTCACATCTATTGCCCAGCAGGCTATACAGCAGGACATTCAGGCAGATGTGACTGCCCAGGTTTAGAAGTAGTCTCAAAAGGATGTTCTAGTTCAACATCAGCAGCAAGTTACTGGGAGCCCTGGGGCAATGCCCAGGATGCACCCGTCCCAACACACCTACCCACCCACTTCAATTTTTACTCTCACTTCAAATCCTTGTGGATCTGATTTTGATACAGTCTGTTTTTTGTTGGATAGGAGAAATTAGAGCTGCAAACAAAATGTAGCAAAATATTTATTTTTAATTTTGACCAGGAGTAATTTTTACTGTACTTCTGCTTTTCTGCAAGTTGATTTGCAACAGTGATTGGTTTTGGCCCTGGCTGTTTTACTTTGCTTAATTTATTATTCATTTAATTTTACTCAGTTTGTTTTGGGTGTATTGTTCTTTCTGGAAATTACTCTATGCCAAAAAAAGGTAATCAATTCATCAATCACCCACTCCAAGACAGCACATTGGGCACTACCATTGACACTAAGTGTTGAGAGAGGTTGGCCCTGATAAGTGTGGGTCCATTAGGTAGTGCCTGACTTAGCTGGTCCTGCTGTCACCCATAGTTCAGTAGTACAGACCTAGTTTCCACTGGTGCTATAAACTTCCATAGAAACCGTACCACTTCAGACTACAGTTGGGGATCACATGGAATACTTCTCCATATGCAGAAAAACTATGTCAAGGAGAAGGGGTGTCTAGGGCACTTCCTGACATCTAGCTGTGCAGGATTATGGCGGGGGGAGGAGACTTGTCATAAAGGAACATTCCATCATATCAACCCCCACTTCCAGTCTGAAGTGGTACAATCTAAACACAGGTTTAGCACTTCACCTGGTTGGCAATCTTCAGTCTGGACAGACTATGGTATAAGCCTACAGCACCCAGTATTCCCAAGCGGTCTCCCATCCAAGTACTAACCGGGCCTGACCCTGCTTAGCTTCCAAGATCAGATGAGATCAGGCACATGCAGGGTAACAGTTGCTGCATACACCTGGTGACATGCATTTCCCTCATGTCAGTTTTTCAAATGCCCCACCAGGTGGCACAAGTCACACAGTAAACTGATAGCAAAATACCTTACAGAAAGATCCTAAAGCAAATACAGCTATTCACATGAGGAAGACTGAACCTTGCATGTTATAAATGGCTCTTTTAGTGGGGATTTTTCTCAGAAGAGGGCTGAAGACTGTTATAGTGTATTTATGTCACAGATCAGCAGTGTTGTCCCACTGGGGAAAAATGCTTTCCAGTTATGACATGGACTTCAGCACTTGCTTGTAGTCGGAGTCCTCTGTCCTGTCATATGCAACATCACACAAAGCGTTTCATGAATTGGGTCTGGATACAGTGCAAAAGTGGTAGGCCACTGCATATTTGCATAACTGTTGTCCTTTCACTTCTGAAGACTTAAGACCCCCAGTTCTCTTTGTCAGGCCTGATGGCTGAAGTTCAAAGGACAAATTGATTTTAGGCTTCTATTATTGCTTACATCAGAGGTTCTCAAAACTTCCAGCTTGGAAAGGAGCCACAAAGCTCTGAAGAACTAGATACTATCCCAGGTATGGCTGAAGACGCTCCCCCTGAAACCCCCAAAAGCCAATGTCATAAGCATAGGGAATACTGAGCTAGACAGACTTACTGCAGGGGTTCTCAGTGTGGGTCATGATCATCTGTAATGGGTGGGGGGTAGCATGAGTTTATTGTTATTGGTAATAACACAGCATTGTTATTTACATTGTTAATAACAACAACATTTGAGAAGTTAGTGGTAACGTACACAATGCCATCACAGTATTATTGTTTCCCTTAACTAGCTACTTCACCAGTGGAAAGTCTGCTACATGGGCTCTGAAGATACTGGCAGTGAAGAATAGCCTCAGAAAAGTTCTTCCCCTCCCGTCACAGAAAGCAACAGGATGTTGTGAAACGGAAGAGGCCTTCTCAACCTTTCTCAAGAAGAACAAGCAAAGCTTCAAAACAGTATTCATAAACAGCTTTGTCTATCTCTTGCTGGAGGCAGGACAAGTGACAGCCTTCACCTTTTGGAATTCTCAAAATAGCAGAAGAGGTTGACCTACAAGTGTTGCACATGTTTCACAGCAAGCCCCCATGCTAGTGCAGAGAAGCTCACGGGCCTACACCAACAACCCTCGGAACACTTGAAGCAGGAACAAAGAGTACACTGGCGAGCCAGAGCCCCAGGTCACTGCACCCACCAGTCACACACCTCTGGAATCCATGAAACTCAGCACTTGTTTGCAAAGCACAGCACTTGACTCATGATTTAAAACCCAAGCCTTCACTGTGTTCAGCTTGGAGCGCGTGGCTGGCAGGTGTGTTGGGCGCAGGGGCCATGTTCCCCTAATAAGCTCCTGTTCCCCTCCTCAATGTGTTCAAAG
The DNA here is from genome assembly GCF_035046505.1 of Tiliqua scincoides. Lineage (NCBI taxonomy): Eukaryota > Metazoa > Chordata > Lepidosauria > Squamata > Scincidae > Tiliqua > Tiliqua scincoides. The sequence goes on from NC_089822.1 coordinate 44,856,001, forward strand.
AATACAAGAAGGGTTGTACAGGGTTACAGCATGACCTGCATATAGTTACTTCAGACATTGTTTCACCAGAGCTTCTCCATACCACCTCCCCAAAGTACTAAGGTTTACAGTTTATTAGGCAAGCTTATTCTGCCTTCAGAATAGTACACGTCACACTGACAGAGGCCATTGGCCTGTTGAGCCCGGCGCTGTCAACTCTGATGTGTAGCAGTTTTCTAAGATGTCAAGAACAAGGTTTTCCAGCTTTCTAGGTTTGTTGAATATTTTCTGGAAGACAATAGCAGGGATTGAATCCAGGATAGTCTACATACAAAGCTCTACCATTAAGCTATGTCCACCTGGCATGAAACATGCTCAATAGGATGTTGTGTTCTATCTGATGAGGTATCAGACTGCTGAGAGTTTATCAGAATGCTTGTTACTTAGACCTCAAACCAATTCCACAGAAATATTTCACCATAGCTTCTTTATACCTTTATAGCAGTGTTTCTTAACCTTTGAGGGAGTTTTACTCCCACAGTAAGTTCTTGTGGGGGAGGGGCTAGGCCAGTGCATGATCCCCAGGATTGCATTGCTAAAGGGGGTTGCTTTGCACTTACTTTGAATAATGTAGGGCTGCTAGAGGCTGCAGGAGGTGCGGGAAGCCCTGTGCAGCCCTCTGCAGCACTCCCTGAGGCTTGGAATGTTCACTAAAAGCATGCGCAAAGCATCTCCTGCAGTGCTTTGCTCCTGCTATTAGTGAACATTCCAAGCCTCGGGGAGCGCTGTGGAGGGCTGCGCAGGGTTCCCCGCACCTCCTGCAGCCTGCTGCAGCACTACATCATTCAAAGTAAGTGCAAAGCACACCCCCCCCTCACTCCCCTTAGCAATGCAATCTTTGGAAACACATGGCTGCCTCCCTCCCCTTCCCCCACCCCTTAAAGGGACGGGGAAGCGTTACACAAACTGGTGGGTTGTGACCCAACAGTTTGAGAACTATTGCTTTATAGGGTTCACCATAGCTTTTTTATACCCATGATGTGTGGCTTATAAAGGCATGTATTATTGTAAAGTGTTCAACAACAAGGCCATTGTTTTACAAGTAGTCACTTAGCTGAACCTGAAACAGTTCAATGCATTCAGTCTTAGAAATGGAAACGGGCTAGTTAGAGTTCAGCATCATTAGATGAAGCTTTCCTGTATTTAAGTAACCTCCATCTTATTTTGGAGAGTCCAGTAAGCTGCAGGCCAGTGCTCTGGATTCATAGTAACCGACTCAGCAGAGTCTGGATTTGTAAATTCTGACTGAGGACTACTTTTACATTCCAGAAATATGTGATCCTTTTTCAGCAGGGCATCATTAGGGGCAGGCATAGGAGATCCTTTTGCAGGGAAGATCTCTTGTAGACTCTTCTCAGTGGATGATTCAGATGAACCAACATAGTCATGGTCAACCACAATAGCACTTTGCCAAATGTAGCTGCTGTCTGAAATAGGCAAATGCATCTTGATTAATTGTCATTTTAACCCAACTTGGAACTTTAGTAGAAAGGAGAGTTACTGTCTGCTTACCTAGTATGCAGACAAGAAAGTTAATTGGATGGAAAATGGGGAGCCAACTCCACCTTATACCTCTGAATGAATGCAGGAGAGGGAAATCATAGAGATGTAGTAACATCAGCCTACTTTCATCTCTTCCCTACTTTACGAAGATATTTTAGCAGGCCTTGAACATTCCCACAAAGAGATGAGAAAGAGTTACAAACAATGGGTAGGAGGAAGCCCCCCACCAGAGAGCCCAAATAATCAAGGAGGAGGCTGCAACTTTGCTGAAGGCTTATGCTGTGCCAGGTCTGCTTTACACTGAATGCTTATTATTATTATTATAATATCAATATATAGATTATATATAAACATTCACTTCTTCTCCTTTTTTTTCTTTCTACATATTCCACAGGCCTTTGCATACTAGTTAGCATTAGTTAATAGGGCTATTTGGTTGTAGTGGAATTGGTACAGCTAGGAGTACAATCCTAAGCGGCCGCCTAATGGTGGCGCACCTCCTGCACTGGCACCAACTGCCATAAAGCAGTGACTGCAAGTCACATAAGGTGCTCCATCACCGCGTGCACCTCCCCACCTGCTTCTCCCATCACTCACTGGAGCAGGTAAGTCAGCAGGAGAGGGTGGTGGGATGGCGGAATGGGGGTGGGGAGGGGGTAGGGCAGAATTCTTCCCTTACCTAGAAGAGACCTCTTGGACCGCCCCTCCCCCAAGATTCATTGGTTACTTTTTTACATCACTGTATGGGCAGGGGAGGGGGAGTAATGGATAGAATTGGGCTATATGTTATCCAAATGTAAAAGCCTACATTTAGCTTTCTAAACAAGAGGTTCTTTTTAAAAGCAAGATACAGTTAACTGATGCATTGCCTTCAAAATACAAGTAATTCTTATTCTGTGATTCAGATCTTCAAATTACACAGCTGTTGGCTCCATTCTAAACATCCTCTGTGATTCAATGGTAGTTTAAAGGAAATGAAACGGCACTGAAGAAAATGAAATTGCTGATCTTATCTCGCCTAGATTGGAGATGGAAATTAAATATTTCAATTACCTTCCCTCTTCTAGGACCAAAAAAGAAAAGCAATCTCCAGAATGTTTATTGACGTCATAGAGGATATTCATCCTCTGAACAAATGAACGAAATATTTGAGGAGAAAAGTACTCTGTACAGGTGCTTTAAACAATATCAAAATAATTCAACTACTCCTTATTCACTAACCAGATTAGGCAGAATTTGTTTAAGTCAGAAATATTCCAAAATCCCATTTTGAACTGAGCAAGAATTCACATTGCCTCCGATGATTATATAAAACAATACAAAAACTATACACACAAAGTTTCATCAAGAAGATTATTATTCCCTTCATTGTACAAGCAGCTACACTGTAATAAAAACCTATTTGAATAATAGTAGATTAATGTCTTAATTGGAACCAACTAAAATAATAACAAAATAAAAAACAGCAAAGTCTAGACTCCTACAGGACTTTTCATTGGGCAGATGCTAAGCAAAAGAAGAAGGAAAAAGAGGGCCTGTTATGGAGCCACAAGAATTTGCAGCCTGTAAAATCCAAAGATGAGGATTTTCTTGCAAGTTTCTTTTAAACTTGAACAGCTTCTGCGTGGTGTGAGATACACAGCACTGTTGGAAATAGGGGCTGTAAGTAAATTAGCAGTTTACCTCAGAATGCCATGTGCAAGGGAGTGGCAACAGGATGCAGGTCTCTTATTGACTTGCGTGCTCCCTGAGGCATCAGGTGGGCCACTGTGAGATACAGGAAGCTGAACTAGATGGGCCTTTGGCCTGATCCAGCGGGGCTCTTCTTGTGTTTTTATGTTTTATTTTCTTATTTCAGTTCAGTCTCCAGTGTTAAGTTAAAAGCAACAAGTTATTTCCATCAGGAAACAACACATACCTATGATTACGTGAGAGATTTCAGAAAATCATTTTGCTTGTTTTTAGTTCTTTTCTCCATGTGCATCCTTTTGGGGGCAGTAAGAGCAGAATACTTTTCTCAAAGTCACTGGGACGATTAGTGGTGTACTTTTCTTAAATCTTTTCTTTTCTTAAATCACAGCACACTCCCCCTGTTAGTACAGTAGGTGTTCTGCAAGTCAGAACACTTGAAACAGGGATAGACAGATAACTAATGTAGCTCTGTATATTTGGAAAAGGGCCTCCAGGTTTGAAGGGCAATGAAACCTTGATTTCTGAAGCTAGATCAGCTCACTCATTTCCCCCCCCCCCAATATTTCCTAGCATGTATCTACACTTGAAAGGAGCAACTGCAGCTTAGGGCAGTACAGAGACACAAGACTAGGGAACATCAAATTGCGATTTTATCCATGGTTCTTCACTTTCTATTCCTTTCTTTGACAAGAGAAAAATAAATTCATTTTGTAGAATCAGAAACGGCATTCACCTTGTTCATGTGATCCTCTAATATATGGTTTAAGATGAGATATTTTGATGGGTCTTTTGAGTCTTAAACCTGAGACATCTCTTAATATTGCACAGTCATTATCTGTGATGTAGTCTATAATACAAGGACCAACCCATTCTGATTGGAAATGGCCATCTTTCCACCAGTTTTTCTTTTGTCTAAGAACTTCATGCCCAACTTTAAGGAGAAACGGATTCAACTGCTTTGACTTTTTCTTCTCATGTACTTTGTTCCCACTCTGCTGTTCCACTGGCATATTTTTCAGGTTCTAAGAAGAAAAACAACATTCACCACAGCTGTTGATCTAAGATTGTGCAGTTCTGCAGAATGCTGTACTTTTTTTAAAGCATCCACTTTCTATAAGCCAAATGGCATTGGACCTCCATCCAGCCCTTCACAAAGGGCTGATGGGGCCCAAGAGGGGAAAAGGAAGAAGGAAAAGAAAGACCATAGAGGACCAAGGAAGAAGACTGGGAAGAGAAGAGAGCTCAGAAGTGTGAAAGAGGAGGGAGAAAAAGTGCAAAATACAAGATACAGGTTAAGGGCAGAAATGGAACAGAAAAAGAAGGAAGAGGAAAGATCCCCAACTCTCACAAGGGAATGGCTTGACCCAGGGTGGACTCACCCCACACCACTCCAGAGGCCAGGATATAAAGGACTGAGTGCACCCTGTCAGGCAAGCCTCTCCCAGTGTCAGGAAGTGATGGACGGGGTAAGGTGAAAATGTCTTCTGGGCCGGAGAACCCAAGGTTTTATGTGGGCATGTCTCTAGCAGTGGACAGGACCTGCCAAAGCAGATCGAGGAGCCCTCATGGCTTACCAGGTCACTTGGATAATAATAATAATAATAATAATAATAATAATAATAATAATAATAATAATACTGCTATTTATATACTGCCTTTCCCCACTCTACGCTATTACCTACACTATCCCCACTCACCCCTATGGACTTGGGGGTTCCATGTATCCACCTTACCCCGACAAAGGGAGTCAAAATGACAGAACATGTGCTATTTGAGCCAGGACATCTTGACAAAGAATACCTATCTAAGCCCTCATGATATGGAGCTTCTCCTTTGGAATGAGGAAGAGATGGGAGATCCAACCATAGGCACCTGAGCCTTTTATAAAATTAAATATTTGCAGTGGTAAAAAGATAAGTTTTAAAAAGAAGAAAAGATTTTTAAAAATGCTCAAATGCCATTAAACTAATCACAAATTGAAAGTTAAACAAATGATTTCATGTGTCAATTAATCTAGATAAACCTGAGTTAACACCACCACTTTAGTCTTAGAAAATGATAGTTGAATACCAAGGCCCATTGGAACATGTGTACCTTGTGTACCTACATATGTATCTTGCATAATGTCAGCCTATCACATTATAAATCTGACCTGCTACCTAGGTTGTCATAATCTATGGCTGATTGTAAAAGCCAGCTACCTAACAGACATCTAGAAGTTTGAAACTAGAGACAATAGGTCTCTGTGTTCATTTGCAAGGCTGCTGTAGTTGAACAGGTGGTGTTATTCATTTTATGACCCATGAAGCAAACTGTTGTGTGAACTGAAAAATAGAACTGTTTGCTTATGATAGTATGGGTGCTCTCTCTCTCTACGTATACTGAACATGGCCGATTATCCTATATTCAAAATGAAGTACTCCAAATAAATTCACTCAGACCTCGCTTATAAGTTCTCAAGTTTGTCTCTATGTTCATTTGCATGATTAATCTTCCTAAGAAGCAAATCTGGTGTTGTGTTGAATAATCCAACACCCTTAAACTATAAGCAAATGAACCTTTGCTCATATATTTGGGAGGCTGAGAGAAACATTATTCCAACACATTGTTTCTATTTTTGAGAAGCATTCAGTCCTCTTTATCTCTAAAAGCTTAGAGAGTGAATAAAAAAGCAAACGTAGATGCAAAGAATACCTGCAAAATTCACACTGAAGAAACAGTGTTACTCTGATATATAGATACAATGCAAAGATCCTCTTTCAATCCATTATAAATATTCACTGGAACTTGTAACAGTCTACAGCCTTTTTTCTGAGAACTGTTTACCTGGCAACTTGAAGATGTCCTTTTCTGCAGTGTAGTCTCAGCTTGTTTAATTGCAATCAGAATTCTGGTGAACATGCTGTCATCTTTTCCTTTTTGAATCACATTCAGAGTTGAAGGCATATACGGATTCCGATTAAACATTTGGAAAAATGGTGTGTTCTGCTCTGTTTCCTATTTCAAAAGGTTAAAAACACATGCTTTGTAGTTATGACACTCTTGAAACTACAGAATGCTCATCTTCTATTCACACAATGGTGCCCAGGCAGTGTCAGCACTTGATTAGGCTATAGGGCAATGACACCCCACTCACTCTCTGATATGACATGAGGAGTTACTACTGGTGCTGACAGTTTGGGGTCAACCTGTTCTGGTGGAGTTCCAAGATGAGTGTGGACATTCTGATGCCTTCTAATACCACCCTTCCTCATACATACCGAATGAATCAAGTTGAAAGCATATGCAATAGCTGGCAAGTGATCATCCCAGTCTTTTGCATGTTCCATGCAGTAATTGAGAAGGAACGATCTGATTGTCTCACCAATTTCATTTGCACGATCAGTTTGAGAATATGATATTATTAATTCTCTTGTCCCAAAGAGTTCAAACAGCTCACAGTTGACCTTTACAAACAAAACAAAACGATCTTGATATCAGCTATTTTTTTTACTATGGCAACTTAAAGCTGCCTTTTGCACTGCTATTATTATTATTATTATTATTATTATTATTAAACACACAAGCTATAACTGATATAACCAATATTTTATTAACACAAAAGTGCCCTATAGAAGCTTATATGCAGTTATAATTCTTGTATACCTGATTCTTAAGGCATGTATTTAATAGTCACTACAGGCAGCTCTCGATTTTTGCAGCAGTTAAATCTCAACCTTGCATATATCAAAAACGCACAAATGAAGAGTGGCTTTCCCATAGAGAATCATGGAATCAACATGGGTTAAGGTAACAGTCTGTGAATGCTCACTTTAACGAACAGCACTTACAGAAAGAGGTCCCTGATGACAATGGCTCACTAGCTCAAACAATCAGTTTTGGTGTGTGGGGGGATGACTTTTTGTATGTATTCTTATGCCTCAAGAATGAGTCTCCTGCTCCCAGCTCCTCTTCCTCCCACTCCTCCTTAAAGCTCTGAAACCTCCCATGCTCTTACTTGAATCCTGAAGACACTTCACAAAGCTATCATGATCTCTGGCGGCTAGGTCTGGCTTTGCCACGTCATTCTATTTCTGTGAGTTTTTGTTTCCAATGTCATCTTGCTGGCTGGCTGGCAGGCATGGACTCTGTCTGCCTCCGATTCAAGGCAGAGTCCATTCTAGAAAGGTATATCCATTCCAGCCTGCCTTCCTGCCAGCCAGGACTGGAGGGAAAAAACTCACAAGTGGCAGAGAGATGCGATGCTGCAACCAAAGTCTGGAGAGCTGAGTGAAGTCCTTCCAAGTAGGAGCATGTAAGGGTTCATGATTTAGAGGCACAGTGCGGGAAGAGGAGACTCATTTAAAAACAAGTCAAAAGGTTCTCCCAGCACCAAACCATGTTATTTTAAATACAAGTCTGTGCAAATCAAACTATTGGTATTAATTTTTCAATTACGTTGTTTCAAAAATGAGTAAAATAAGTCAGTGCAAATCAAGAGTTACCACTATTTATTACTTTTTTATACTTTTAAAAATATTTTCATAACTCTAAAAAAGCACTTTGTTCAACTACACCTATTAACGCAAATGTCCATTCATACAGATAATGGACAGAAGTGTGCACTCCTAGGAAGTTTCAACAACTGAAATTATTATTATTATTCCCCCTCTAGTACTGTATAAGTAGTAAAACTATACAGCATGAACATGAATAATTCTTGTGACAGTTCTGTTGGTTTGACACAGAGTCACGGTGATGCCATAGACTTGCGGTAAGTGCTGCAGTAACTACCACAGATACTCGCCTATAAGGTGAGAAATTTCTATCAATAAATCAAGCTTAGATTGTCTCCTCGTCCTGTGAGACAGTCAGGGCTGTTCAGGTGTGTTCTGGGAGCCAGGAGAAGTGGCACACAGTACTACAGAAACAGTGGTGTGGCTCGGATTCTTTCCCCCCTTTCAATCAGGCTCCAGGGCAAGTTGCAGCTCCTCCTCACAAGCATCATTCCCTAAGTTTTACCTCTGACCTATCCAAGGGTCATGGAATATTCCATATTTTTGGCTGCAGACCTACCCTCAACTTATCTGTGATTGCCTTATGGGTGAGTGTCTCTGGTAATTCACACATAGGTCTTCTGAGATCTTTTGAACTATTCAAACATGTAAAGTTAACATAAGCATAGTAGTGAACCAATTCTGCTCTTTTGGACAGAAAAAGGATAAAGCATGTATGGAGATTCCAAATGCAGCAAAAGTTGCAATATCTGGTATCTCCAGACTCAATGAGCTGTTGGACATCACAATTTTCCAGATATTAGAATGTCTTATTGGTTTAGGTGTCAGTTTCACTGGGGGTACTGTCAGCTTCACTGAAGAACCACTAGGAATGCTTCCAAGAGGCTTCTGTAGTTGTCAGCCCTTATACCATTCTCCCTCCTCTAGTCCTTCCTTCCTGGGGCTCCTGTGTTGATATGTTTTTGGTGTTATCTATAATCCCTTGAAAAAAGAGTTTCTCTAAAGTACAGAAAGATCTACAATGATGATTAGATTAGATTTCATTTTTGTAACCAATAAAGTAGATTTAAATCTAGAAAAGCTGATGCTTTAAACCAGCGATTTTCAACCAGTGTGCCGCAGCAATTGGTGTGCTGCAAATGGTCCGAAGGTGTGCCATGAGTATTTGGGGGAGGCTCATATATTAGTAGGTTCATTGGGGATGTGAGCCCCCCCCCCCAGCAGCATGGTGTGCCTTGAGAATTGTCAGAAAACTGATGGTGTGCCTTGAGAAGTTTAGCACCTTGTCAATGTGCCATGAGATGGGAAAGGTTAAAAATTGAGACTTTAAACAGTGTAAAGGTGTCTGGACCCATTCGCCACCTCCCCCCCCCCCACCGCTCCACTGAATCTCCCTTTTGAGATACAAAGTACAAAATTACTTACTTTACTCACTCACTCAAAAAAAGGCATTTTGAAAACATATCTGGATAGTATCCCTATGGCTTTCCCCCTCCCCCCAATCCAAAATTATTAAGCACACTTTTCCCCAGGAAAACTCTACTGCCTGCCTTACCTGATGAACAAACTCTTCTCCCTGATCTATAGCTATTTTCTGAGGTGGTCCATATGAGAAAGATGTGTTGACAATTGCCCTAGCCACTTCAGCTGCTGAAAGGTCATACAGTGGCAAAACCACAACCCACTTGGTGAAGACATCTGTCAGGAGGATGACATATACATGGTTTCTATCGGTAGCATCAAAAGGCCCCATTAGATCTATAGTAACTACAGTCCAGGGCTCCTCTGCCTTAATGGCATGACATTTGGGGGCCACGACAGTTGTATTCTTTGCTACCTGGCAGTGCTGGCAAGCATACACCTGGGACAAAAGGCATGAAAACAGGTGTTAACATTAATTTGTATCAGTATTACATTCATTTTGTATTATTAATATTGGCAAAAAGATATTCCAGTACACTCTATTATTCTAAACAGAGACTTAAGACTCCAGCAGCATGTATGGTGTCTTAAATTGAAAGTATAATGACTAGTAGCTATAAATATCCAGCAGATCCTTAGCTAGAATTATAGTAAACAAAAAAAAAATTCAACTAGCAGTGTCCCACTAGGCATTGGTCTAGTCCCACCATCAAGGGAAGCTTTCATTTATCTGTTGAAAGCAGATAAAGGACCAACACAGCTGTTAAAGATTAGCTCAGCCAGAATAACTCCAGCATATATCACCTTGACATCCTATCAAGCCCCTCAGGCTAACACAAAGGAGACTGTTGGTTGGCAGGCATTATGCCACTTTAGCACTCTGTTCTGAACAAGTTATTCAGTCACAGTTACACACTATCAACTTACTCGAAAGAGTAGGGATGCAGCTACAGGTACAAATAGTAGGCTCAAACATTGTATATGAACTGCTTTATTCACCATGCCTGCTTGACATATCATAGGGAGCACGATGACACCCAAAAAAGGATGTCTGTGTACAGAATCAGTCAGTGGATCTACAGCCTCTGCAGGCAGGGCTGGTGCTCCATTCTAAACAGTCTACAAACTTTTTAGCACCAGAACCCACTTTTTAAAACAACACTATAGAGGACCCACCTAAGTTTATGAGACTGAAAAAGAAAGAAGATCTAGAAAGGAATAATATTTTTATTTATTTACAAAAATCTTGATCCATTTCCTGTAATGAGGCAGCCCTAATGAACTTTAACGAATTCTCCTTCCTTTCCCATGTGTCCCTCCAAAAATAAAAAACACAAATCATTGGGAGTTTTTTTTTTTTAAATTCTTTATTAGGGGGGCATCAACTACGTCCATCCCACTTTATCTCCCTATATTTACACAAGCTTGCAAAAACGAGAATTTTACTTACTAGATGAATTCCTGTTCCTGATAAAGGTAGGACATTCTGAACTTTCTGGGAAAGTACCTGGCACAAATTGCAGGAGCTCAGCTCTTTGCAGGGCAATTAGAAGCTATCTGATTTTTAATAACCTAAGGGCTTGAGGCAATTTGTTATCTGATATTTCCATCTCCCCTGTTTTCATTGGAGGCTCTGCTCAGTACTACATGTCCTATCAAAAACTGGGTCACAACCCACAGTTTGGGAGCCCCTGGTCTACACAGAAACACAATATTCCAGGTAGCTGTTGGTCTACCTGTTGACAATATTGCTGGCCATACCACTTCAAAGTCAATATTTTAAAAATCACTTTTTTTTTTACATCATGCCAGTGCAGTCTCCAGCATAAGACATCCTTGCACTTACTTACTTGTTCAGGAAGTCAGGTGTTCACTTTGTTCCTTGTACCTTCCACCCACTGAGAAAAAAACATCTGTTTATCCATGCAAAAAAAAAAAATGCTCTCCATCTTTATTTGATATGAATATCAAATCATGCAAAGAAAAATTTAAATTTACATAGCTAGCTAATACTATCACAGAGGAGATCTCATTTAGCACAGACAAAAGATTATGTCACTTTGCTCATACCCACTGTTTCACATCGTTGGTCACTGATGTCCAATAATACTGAGATTCAACCAGGGTCAGTGTCCTCGATATGCCATGATGAGTGCCTGCAGGATTTTCATGACATTTTTCTAAGACTTTTCTCTTCTCTTCATCAGAAACAATTACCAGGCGCATTTGCCTCCTGTCCTTTCCCACATAGAACAGTTTATTGTCTAAAAGGAAACATTTAAATAAATGGTGTCATTTCACACTATTTAGAGCAGTTTGGATTGTTCAAGATCAGCATACCTGCTCAAGGCAGACAGGACAAATTTATTCTGAAACAGAAATATTAAATTCAGTTTACTGCCTAGTACTGTGGGAAGGATTATTTGTAGCAGAATTTTACACTGGTAGAATTTGGATTTTAAAAACTCAGATTTTATTATTTCAAAAGAAGGGCAAGTTTATAATTATCATGCTGATTAATTATATTTGAAAAATGGACCACAGTTCTGCACAGAGTCAAGTGTTTTAAGCCCACTGATTTCTGGGGGGATTTCTGGGCCACTAAGAGCTACCTGTAACTCTTCTCTGTCCTCCAGAAGTGATATTACCCACATTAATCTAAAATTTTTATCTGTTCGTGCTAGAACACGGTTCCTTGCCAAAAGTATCAAATTTTACTTGAATCAGAATGACGTATTTAAATGTATAATATTAGCAATTTTAGAAATTGTGTGGGGAAAAATTAACTGCTTTCCAATTTGAAAATAAAGCATTGGAACTAGGTCCCACAATGTGTTTTAATCCATGGCTTGAAGACACTCACAAAATTTCTAATTATATTTTAGACTCATCCAGCCACGAAAGCCTTAGTGTGTTTGAAAAATAATTAGTTTTCCAAATGTAGAATCTATTCTCTTTGGAAGAGAACATCAACCAATTTTATTTTGCAAATGTACAAAGATGTCTCTAAGATTTTGCATACGTCAAGCATCAGCTGAACCAATACTGGGTGACCATGTGTGAACATGGCATTATAAGCTGTTAAGCAAAGCACACTGTAGTGCCATAAAGTCCCAAGGTCATGATTTTACCTTTGAAAACAAACTTTTTGGCTGCTCTTCTTATTCCACTCCTTTCACTTGCTAATGTAGTAGGGTGATAGCCACCTGTCTGTTTGTAATATGAAATCTGTTTCAGATGAAGCCCGCCATTCTTGCCGCTACGGACCATTGCTGTTCAGAAAAAATAATCATAAATTACATTACTATTCATGTTAAAGTGCACATATATGCAAAATTAACTATAAGAGAAAAAACATACATATATACATAAAACCTTTATTGGCAAAGATAAATGAAATGTAATAAGAAAACACAACGAACAAGCAGACAAAAATTAAGTACAACAGTCATAATCATCCATTACCCCACCACCCCGCTCACCATAAAGTGACAGAATTCTGTCCTGCCAATGCCCCAGAGATAAAGTTAGCAACCTTGTCAAGAGAGTCCGCTTCCAATATGGATAGAAGAGCTTAACTGAATCCTCCCAACCCTGCAAATTTGTCATCTGCAGTGCCATCTTAGATCATGTTTAATATTAACAGTAAGGGTCAGTGTCCAATTAGAGAGGAGTTCCTGGGCAAAGCCCTTTGCAGAGACTCTCATGTCACTCTGTTGTGTGCCTCCCCCCTGGTGCCCTATTAGCTTTCTAAGAGCTGGGTATGGAGAAGATGGGGCCCAGTGGCCACATCAGGCACAACTGCTTATCCCCCTCTTCCATGGTACACAGAATGCTAATCAGTCAGCCAATGTGTTTTTCCTTCCAGAGAAGCATGCTTGCCAGCTGCTTAGATTTCCTGGTGAAGGGTACCATGGTGGGAGGAGGATTTATCTCCCTCCAAACATAGCAGCAGCCACCATACTAGTGCTTTCTCCATTTGCTCATTTAGAAATGTCCCACTCTACCTAGCAAGAAGGGCAACGCCATGTAGCAGATCGAAAATGCCACCTAGCAATAAAAGACTGTTGGAAAGATTTCAATACATCCATAAAAAATGAAATTGTATAATTATGCCCAGAGAGCAAATAAGAAACTAGGTAAAGCACATAACCTAGGAAAGAGAGGGAGAATTTGAGGAAGCAGGATCAAAAAGTGAAGCACCACCAGCTGGGAATAGGGAAATGGAGGCTGTCTACCCATTCAGCTACAGCCCGTCTTTAGGGCCATATTTTCATACCCAGGAAAAATACGTATGGGTGTCTCACTAGTTGAAGCCACAGTGACACATCTCACATGGTTGGTGAATAAGAATAGAGGTATTATTAGAGAGCATTTTTCAAGTTTCAATGACCACATAATGCATATTACTATGCATCATTCTGAGTGTGTTTCACATATATTAGCTTGATGGAACCCTTACAAGTCCTGTGAGGTATGCCTTATTATCCCCACACTGCAGCCCAACAGCTGAAGCTGAGAGGGAGTGGCTTGCATGATGGGAATTCATAGCATAGATGAAAGCTGAACTGGGAAAGTCCTGTCCTGCAGTCAAACTTTCAACAGCTCCCAGAGCTGAGTTTTCGAAAGAGATGCAGTGTGCACAATTTGTTTTTTTATGTGGCTAAACATTTTGCCTTGCATCCTTCAACTTTGTTCAAAGTTCATTTTAAAAGCATGACCCAGCACAACACAGCAAGCAATTACAGTTTGAGTTGTCATACTGTTTTGTCATGGTAGCAGACAAGAACAAGTGCTTTCAGATTATCATATACAGGTCCAGCCTATTTATACACGGATTTTTTATACACGGATGGATTTTTGACTCAACACAAATAGCCCCTGCAAATGAGAAGGAATGCATTGATCCCTGGAGAAGGGGAAAAATGCATCCCTTTAAAATCAGTTTAAAAAACTGAACAGTCTTTTAACAATAGCCTCCTTAATGAGAGAGAGGGGCAGCTGGCTGACAATCCATCAATCCTTCTCTCTCCAGTGGACCCCTCCCTTCCCCCTTAGCACTTGAAAGAAAGGTGATCACTTTTCATTGGTGAAGGGTGGGACTGAGTGAAGCGCTTGGAGGATGACTGATTGATGGATTGTCTTCTTAATGACTCTTATCTTACATCACAAAAGTCAGTAAGGTTGTTTTTAAATCACAGGAGAAAAGAAACTTTGTTTTTTAAATTGATTTGCTATAGTGTGTTTTTTTGCCATCCATGTGAGTGGAACGGACACGCAAATAATGAGGCTCAACCTGTATGTTATATAAATTTAAGTTATATAAAGTTTCAGGCAGTGCAGGATGCAATTAAACAAAAACATATAATGAATTCCAACTCAAACTATTATTATGAAACTCAGACTATGCACTGAGCAGTGCTGCTGTATGTGATGTTAAATGCAAAGATTTGAGATATTTTAAAGTGGCTGAATGCTGCAGTATACCGCAGCAAAACAGGAGCTTATGTTGGACTCAGATTCTCTGAACCTACAGTTTAGTATTTAATGCTGTGAGCACTGAGCATAAGGAAGGGACCATACCACTTCCTTTGCATAGCACCTGCTTTAAATTCACTAAGTACCAGATATTCCTGGCATTTCCAAGAACAGCTAGGAAAGACCTCCATCTGAAGCCTGGGAGAACTACGGTCAGTCAGCATAGTCAATACTGACCTATTGACTAAGACAAACTGTCCTAGAAGGAGGCAGCTTCATATGAACCAGAACAAACTGATAATTTAATCTTAAGCAAATGATGCTGGATCTATGCTAGGCTTGTTCCCAATGGTGCATATATGCAACAGTGATCAAATGTGTACACCTGTGGGTTGGACAGAAATGTGTTAATTCAGGTTTGTAACTTCAAAAAAAAAAAAGCTCCTAAATTTACATTTTAGTATATACAAAAGAGTGGTATAATATCTACTTTGATGCAACATACAGAAAGATTGTACCTGTATATTCACAATAGGTAACATTCACAAGAAAATGTTTATGTACTGTACTGCAAGTCCCAAGAACTTGAAGGCTCTCCTACAGAGACTCAATCATAAAGCGTTTAACAAGAACTGTAATGGACATGCATCTAAATCTGCCTTATGAACACATACCAAATCTAACAGAGGGAAGTTCCAGAGTATCGTGGCTCTTCCTTCCACCTTGAATCGATCAAACATCTCTCATTAACCCATTTCTGCCCAGCCCACAGATGTACACATTTGATCCCTGTTGCATATATGCAATGTTGGGCAAAAATGACTTTAATCTATGGTACATGAGTGGGCTTAGGGGGGCCCATGAACCAGGGACCAAAAAAAAGTGTGCAAGTGCACACATTTTGGGGAAAGGGTATCCACTGTTTCAGAGTTACTTAGATAAACTTTCTATCTTTTAGAGGAGGGTCTGGGCCAGCTGCTCACTACTGTGAAGGTAGTTTGTTCTATAACACTGATGGGCTCCAGGAAATCTCACAAGATCTGCAAACCTCTGTTGCCTGATCTTTTTATGTCTTTTATTTAGATGTATGATATGCAATACACATGGGCATGATGCTGGTTGGTTGGCTGCCATGAAAGCGTGACCCAGGTCAGTAATTTTGGAGTTGGACTGACAGGCTAAGAGGAGGGGCATACTTTCAATTTGTTAGAACAAATACCCACCCTCTGACTTGAAGTAGTTAGCAGTGCAAAAGAAGGGTTGCCACCTTAACTGCCCTCACAGACTCCACTTCCATGGATAAACTCAATCAAGGAACCTTCACTAATTGAGCCACTGACCTACAGAACTTGCTACTGCACCTTTGGTAAGGTTTAAAGCAACAACAGCACCCATTTAAGGCAGGGATGAGTAAGGAATGGCCATCAAGTCACAAAAGAAGGTTGCTTGATTTCTTCAATGCTTTGCATCTGACTCAGCACGAATAGATAGGTAATCTTGATGCTTGGTAAAGTCTAGCCATCAACCCACAAAGTCACTTCTATTATCCCACCCTGTGTGCAGTCAAATTGACAACATACTTAGCTCCTCTATCATGTTCCTTTTGTGAGAGCGTGTGAAAGTTTAGTCCAGCGGTGTCAAACATAAGGCCCGGGGGACCGGATGCGGCCCTTGAAAGCTTTTTATTCGGCCCTCAGGCTCTCAGTTTCTGAGCAATGCTGAGGTGTTACTGCTGAAAGTGCAGTCCACATGAAGATTAGGCTGTCCCTTATCTTGAAATATGATCAAGATTTACATGTTTTCTCTTCCGTCATTTGCAGCTAAGTGAGAAAAAGTGTTTATTTTTGGTTATGTCATATTTAATGACCTCACTTTCTGTCTAATGACATCACTTTCGGTCCTCAGCAGACATGATGAACGCTATTCGGCCCTCTGTATGAAACGGGTTTGACACCCCTGGTTTAGTCAGTTTTCAGCACTGCATTGCTTTTTATTTTTGACTCATCTTCCCGGTATTATATTATTATCACCACAATAAAGTTATCATTTATTTATTTCATTTAAAGTTCATTTATTTCATTTATTTCATTTAAAGTTATCATTTATGTCGTAAGAGGCGACTAAACAGCCACCGGGTAGATGGGACTCGTCAGCCTAGGAAGGCAGCTCATCTAAGAGAAGGAAACTCTGACCTCAAACCTCCACTGCCTTGTGGCTACATCCAGTTCTGGAAAAGGCTTCAGGAGTCAACCTCGAGGCAAAATCAGGAGCCGGAGTCCCTTAGGCAGTTCATGGCTGAACACAGTCACGTTCTGGCAACTCCTGCGACGCCGCTGGAACCAACCGTATTGGCTTCTGCCTTTCCATTGGACCATTCCAGCGACGTGGAGAGGGGGGATTTGCTGCATGGGTAACAGCCTATCCTCCATACCTTCTTTACCCAGGCTTCGCGCACTGGAGAGGACACTCCAACTTCGCCATACGGCGTCGGCACAACACGGGAAGCAGCAGTTTACCGGTTATAAGTCTTTGCTCGATTGGCGTAGAGCATGATGCCAGGGGCTGCTTCCGACGGTGGGAGAGATCATTGCATCTCATTGGGCAGCTACCGCCCGCCTTAAGCTGGGCAGTCCCCAGCCAGTAAGGTGTTGCCTCGCCACGGTCCGTTAACCTCATGGGGTGCGTGGGGTTTAGGGTGAAAACCGACAAGCGGATCGACAACTCTGCACCATGCAACAGAAAACAGAAAACTACTGCCCTAAAGCTGGGCACCTGGAACGTTAGGACAATAACACCTGGCTTCTCTGATGACCTGCAAGAAATAGACGACGCACGCAAAACAGCTGTCATCGACATGGAGCTGAGCAGACTGCAGATGGACATCGTCGCCCTTCAAGAGACTAGGCTGCCAGATTCCGGATCTGTCAAGGAGAGAAATTTCTCATTTTTCTGGCAGGGAAAACCACCAAACGAAACCAGGGAACATGGCGTTGGCTTTGCGGTCAGAAATACCCTGCTGAAATCCATCATCCCACCTACTGTGGGAAGTGAAAGAATTTTGTCCCTGCAGCTCCAGTCATCAGCAGGACCTATCACTCTCATCAGTGCTTATGCACCGACTCTGTCGTCTCCAGCAGAAGCCAAAGACAAATTCTATGATGACCTGGCCACCACTGTCAAGAAAATCCCTGTAAAAGAGCCATTGTTCATCCTCGGCGATTTCAATGCTAGAGTTGGTGCTGATAACAGTTCATGGCCCACTTGCTTAGGTCAGTTTGGCACTGGGAGGATGAACGAAAATGGCCAACGCCTGCTAGAGTTTTGCTGTCATCACGGTCTCTGTGTCAGCAACACGTTCTTCAACACAAAGCCCCAACATAGAGTCTCTTGGAGACATCCAAGATCAAAGCACTGGCACCAGCTCGACCTGATCCTCACCAGACGCTCCAGCCTTCCCAGCATCAAGGTCACACGCAGTTATCATGGTGCTGCCTGCGACACTGACCACTCCCTGGTGTGCAGCAGAGTGAAACTGCAAACAAAGCGACTGTATCACACGAAAAAGGAAGGAAGACCTCGCATTGATACCAGCAAGACCCGGGATCAGAGAAAAGTGGAGGAATTTGCACAAGCGCTTGAGGAATCTCTTCCAGGCCCGGCTGACGCAAACGCATCCAACAGATGGGAACATTTCAAGAATACCGTTTACAACACCGCCTTGTCCATATTCGGCAAGAAGACCAACAAGGCGGCAGACTGGTTTGAAGCCCACTCTGAGGAGCTGACACCAGTCATTGAGGAAAAGAGGAGAGCTCAAGCAGCATACAAGGCCTGTCCCAGTGAGCGCAACCTGCAGGTCCTCCGAACTGCTCGCAGCAAAGTCCAACAGACTGCCAGGAGATGTGCTAACGACTACTGGCTCCAGCTCTGTTCCGAGATACAGATAGCAGCTGACACGGGCAACATCAAGGGGCTGTATGATGGTATCAAGTAGGCCCTAGGTCCAACACAGAAGAAAATTGCCCCTCTGAAGTCTGCCACAGGCGAGGTCATCCAGGATTGGGCGCAGCAGATGGAACGCTGGGTGCAGCACTACTCTGAGCTATATTCCAGAGAAAATGTAGTCACCGAAGAAGCACTGAACAACATTGAGTGCCTGCCTGTGCTGGAAGAGCTTGACAGTGAACCAACCCTAGAAGAACTTCACGTGGCCCTGGACTCACTTGCCTTTGGCAAGGCACCTGGAAAAGACAGCATCCCTGCTGAAGTCCTAAAATGCTGCAAAGAGATCATCGTCACTGAGCTGCATGAAATCCTCTGTCTCTGCTGGAGAGAAGGTGGAGTACCTCAAGACATGAGGGATGCAAACATCATCACGCTGTACAAGAACAAAGGTGACAGGGGTGACTGCAACAACTACCGCGGCATCTCTCTCCTTAGCATTGTAGGAAAGCTGTTTGCCCGAGTTGTACTAAAGAGGCTCCAGGTACTTGCAGAGAGCGTCTATCCAGAATCGCAGTGTGGATTCCGAGCCAACAGGTCCACCACTGATATGGTATTCTCCCTTAGACAACTGCAGGAGAAATGCAGGGAACAACGACAGCCACTCTTTATAGCCTTCATAGATCTCACAAAGGCTTTCGACCTGGTCAGCAGAGACGGCCTCTTCAAGATTCTCCCCAAGATCGGATGTCCACCCAGGCTCCTCAGCATCATCAGATCTTTCCACAAGGACATGAAGGGCACTGTTGTCTTCGATGGCTCCACATCAGACCCTTTTGACATCCGAAGCGGAGTGAAGCAGGGCTGTGTTCTTGCACCAACCTTGTTTGGGATTTTCTTCGCTGTCCTGCTGAAGCAGGCCTTTGGAACTGCAACAGAAGGCATCTATCTCCGGACCAGATCAGACGGAAAGCTCTTCAACCTCTCCAGACTGAGAGCAAAATCCAAAGTCCAGCTGAAATGTCTGCGTGACCTCCTCTTTGCCGACGATGCAGCTGTCACTACCCACTCTGCCAAAGATCTCCAGCAGCTCATGGATCGTTTTAGCAAGGCCTGCCAAGATTTTGGACTGACAATCAGCCTGAAGAAAACACAGGTCATGGTTCAGGATGTGGACTCACCTCCCTGCATTACAATCTCTGAGCATGAACTGGAGGTTGTCCATGACTTTGTGTACCTTGGCTCAACGATCTCCGACACTCAATCTCTCGATACCGAGCTAAACAAGCGCATCGGTAAAGCAGCTACCACGTTTTCCAGACTCACAAAGAGAGTCTGGTCCAACAAGAAGCTGATGGAACATACCAAGATCCAGGTCTACAGAGCTTGCGTCCTGAGTACACTTCTGTACTGCAGCGAGTCATGGACTCTTCGCTCACAACAGGAGAGGAAACTGAGCGCTTTCCACATGCGCTGCCTCCGACGCATCCTTGGCATCACCTGGCAGGACAAAGTTCCAAACAACACAGTCCTGGAACGTGCTGGAATCCCTAGCATGTATTCACTGCTGAAACAGAGACGCCTGCGTTGGCTTGGTCATGTCGTGAGAATGGATGATGGCCAGATCCCAAAGGATCTCCTCTATGGAGAACTTGTGCAAGGAAAGCACCCTACAGGTAGACCACAGCTGCGATACAAGGACATCTGCAAGAGGGATCTGAAGGCCTTAGGGATGGACCTCAACAAGTGGGAAACCCTGGCCTCTGAGCAGCCCGCTTGGAGGCAGGCTGTGCAGCATGGCCTTTCCCAGTTTGAAGAGACACTTTGCCAACAGTCTGAGACTAAGAGGCAAAGAAGGAAGGCCCATAGCCAGGGAGACAGACCAGGGACAGACTGCACTTGCTCCCGGTGTGGAAGGGATTGTCACTCCCGAGTTGGCCTTTTCAGCCACACTAGACGCTGTGCCAGAACCACCTTTCAGAGCACGATACCATAGTCTTTCGAGACTGAAGGTTGCCAATACAAAAAAAAGTTATCATTGTTGCACTTTCGCCCTCATCTCTCTCTTCCTTCTCTGCCCAACCACTGAGCTATGCCACTGGCCACTATACACAGTCCCAGTACAAACAATAGATTTATTCTGTGCACACATAATCTTTAATCTGTACATGCATTCTGTAAAGCGCTTCCAGTAACAAGCGTATACATACAGAAAAATAAATGTGAACAAATAACTTAAAGCAGTGGTTCCCAACCTTGGCAGTGCAACCCCCCAGAGAACTGGAAACAAGCCACTACCCTCTTAACAGGGGTGGCAATGTGGGATGACATTTGAATGGTGGCGATGACACCTCCACAATCTTGCCGCTGCTGCAAGAAAGGGTTTTTTCTACATATCTAGGGGTCACTATGGCCCCTTGGATCAGCTGAAGCCTCTGTTTTGATCCTTTTTAGTGGGGGGGGGGCTGCCTTCTGGAGCATTTGTTGAGCTCCAGCTCCATCAGATCAGGACCATTCTGGTGGCTTCATATTCCCCTTTGCCTGACCTGACTACTAGCCAAGGCACGTTTGCTTACTTGTGAGTAAATGCAACCGTGAGGCTTAGTTTCACTTTCCATAAGGCCCAATGCATTTGTCTGCTTGGAGGAAGGGACTTCCTTCTCAGGTGCTTTTGGGGGCTGCATTCATTGGATCAGGATCATTCTGGTGTCGTTGGATTCCTCTCAGCCTGCCCTTTCGGATGGACTAAGGCAAGTTTGCCTACTCGTGGGTAAACACGCGATACGGCTCACTTTCACTTTCCATAGGGATCCATGCATTTTTTGTTCTCCAGTTTTTTGGCCATAACTTTTGATAGAAAGGACATATTTTGCTCAGGTTTTTTACATTGCATTCCACTCGAAAGTCTGCATCTAACTGTATATAACATGATGGGGTTACTCCTAACCACCACGATTTTAGCGTGTCACCCCCCCAGTGCATGTCACCCCCCATGCAGTCACCCGGTGCAGCCCGTATCCCCCCCGCACCTCCCTAGCGATGCCACTGGATCCAGGTAGAGTAACCTCTCTGCCAACCCTTGCTAATTGGTTAAGAGGCACTTTTTCATATGAGTGTTCCTCTTTTATCTAGCAGGGGGAGAGTACCTGGCCCTCCTCACCCCAGTAGTGTCTTTTCTAGTGGCTGTCTGCTGGTGTTTTGCATCTTTTAGATTGTGAGTCCTTTTGGGACAGGGAGCCAATAGTCATTTGATTTTTCTCTGTAAACTGCTTTGTGATCTTTTGTTGAAAAGCGGTATATAAATACTGTTAACAAAATTAATAAATAACCCACTTTGACCCTGGCTCTAACCTGCGTTTGTCAGTTTTCCTAATTATAAACCCTTCAATTTACCCTACACAAGTTACAGGAGCAAATACCACACTGCTAACTGCGAAGGGCTACTGAGTATTAATTTGGAGGAAACAGTATTCATAACTAAATGAAGGAAATGCACATTTTAATGAAGACTACTACATTGGTCAAGAAACACAAATACTGTATGTAAAGCATACAAGTCAGCAGCTAGGAAGGAAAGCACAACAAGGTTCCTTCCTTGCACTTAATTTCCTGTACTTCCATGGATTAATTTGAAAGGTGACAATTATTTCATCGTCATAGTAGTCATTTCAAACTGTGCAATTAATTACTGTTTCACAGCTAATTATATGCTCTGTTTTTACAGTTGTAGCTTTTTTCTAATTTTTAAATTTATGTATCACATTTAACAATAATCTCATTTTATAATTCATTGGAAAGCATTTATTTTTATCTCACCTTTTTATCAGAGCTCACAAGACAACTTCATTAAATTAAAGTAAGTTTGGTTTTTTAACTATAAGGGCAGTATATACCTTTTAAAACTTTAAAAGGGAATAACTGCAGCACAACAGAAAAAAATGAAGACAAGCATGATGAAACTGAAATAAAAGCCAGATTTTTGCAAAGGAGCACCAAAACAAAACAAAGAATAAATAGAATGAATATAAAACAATGATCACTTTTCAAAGCAAGCGAAGAACATACATGACTGAAGTTAGAGCTACTTCACATGAAAAGCAGATATACTAGAACAATTCATAAATTATCATTATTTCATAGCACTTCCTAAAAAATGTTTGGAAATTTTTCAGAATCAAAATGAAAAAGTCACATTTGCTCATCATACAGAATACGCACAAATGGACATAAAAACACATAGCGTTCACAGCTGAAGTTGCCATTGCCCCACATAAGAGGTGTGCAGACAACAGCTAGTTGGGAGAGGCAGAAGCTTGGCACACTGCATTATGTATGGAGACTTCACAGGTTCACAGACCAGTTGTGACCAGCAGAAAGTTAATCAGTGCAGCTGAAATATCAGTTCTTTTTTCTGAAAAGACACCTTACAGTCTCTATATTATCTTAATGCTGTTTGGCAGGCAATTCCTTTGACTTTCATTTTTTTTAAAAAGCAGGATAATATTTAAAAAATTGCAAGATAACCCTGGGGGAAAAATACATATTGAATAGAAACCCATCTTCAGTTCCTTATGGATATAAACCTGTTTCATGATGTACCCACTGAAATGGGGAAAAGCAATTGTGGAGAGTTTTATTTCTTTTCTCCTAGCACAGAAACCATTTTAAGGGCAAATTAAAAACAAAACAAAAACAACAAAACAGGTGACCTAAATTATCTTCAGTAACTAACAACTCATTTATGTAGCATAGTTATTCCATTCAATAATGGAGAACTTTCCATTCAAAACTTTTAATTATATAATCCATAATTAGTGCAGAATGCAGCGAGTGGTTATGGACCCACACGATATGACTCTGCTGGAACACTGCTTCAGTAGCTACACTGGCTGCCCATCTGTTTCTAGTCTCAAATCAAGGTGCTAGTTCTAACCTTTAAGGGGCTCCATGATTTGTGTCCAGGCTACCTGAAAGACTGCCTTCTTCCCTACATTCCAGCTCGCACTCTTAGGTCATCCGAGGGGCCTCTTCTACAAGTGTCATCTCTGCCCCAAGTAAGAAGAGTGGCAGCTCGCAGGCAAACCTTCTCTGTAGTGGTACCGCAACTATGGAATATCCTCCCAGGGGAACTAAGAACTATTCCGTCCCTCCTGGCTTTTTGTTGAGGGCTCAAAACACACCTGTTTCACCTGGCATTTGACTGCTGAGTGGATACTAGCCCTCTGTGCCTCTGAAATACTGCTGTGACTTGACGGCTTCCCTGGACCAATTTGTTTCCCATTGGCTCAATGATATTTGTCAGATTTTGCTCCATTTTGGTTTACATTTCAATATGTAATGTCAAAATTGATGTTCACAGCCATTTTCAACCACTGTGGTATGGCACAGTAGTGTACCGCAAATGGTCTGCAGGTGTGCTATGGGAGTTTGGGGGAGGGTCATTTGGGGAGTTTGGAGGAGGGAGTTTGGGAGTAGGGCCGAGGGATGTGACCCCTCACTGATAGCATAGTGCACCTTGTCCATGGTAAAAAGAAACTGATGGTGTGTGTTGACAACTTTAGCACCTTCTCAGTGTGCCATGAGAGGGAAAATGTTGAAAATCACTGTCTGATGTTTTTCTTTTTTACCGGATATTTTGTATTTTATAATAAAGTACAGAATATACTCATACTTTGATACTTCATTATAAAGCAGCTATTTTCAGCCTTTTTCATTGTGCATTGCAATGTCAAGGTGCTAAAATGATCAAGGAACAGCATCAGTTTTTTGACAATTGGCAAGGCACACCCTGTGCTGCCTGTAGGGGGCTCACATCACCCAATGGTCCTGCTAATAAATAACCTTCCCCCAAACCTTCCTGGGGCACATCTGTGGACCCACTCGCAGCACGCTGGTTGAAAATCGCTGTTATAAAGCTTTGTAAGCCATCTTGGGCATTTGCTTTGGCAAGGTAGGAATTATATATCTATATCTATCTTATTATAATGATATATTATATTTTCTCATATATGTGTGTGTGTGTGATGTAAGTATGTAATATATGACTAATATAAGTTATATGTCATATATGTGATATATAATATCACATTATATATATACACACACACACACACTACCCTGAGCTGTATCTAACATATGTATACATTCGTATATATACATACATACACACACACGCTATAACCTGACAGTCAGATTCTTCTCATGCAGAATCCAGTGGCGCCCCTACAGCTGCATCAGCACCACCTTCTGTCCTCGTTTCCACCCGGGGGGGTGGGGCCAGTGCCTGCGGGTTCTACTGCTGGGGGGGCAGTGTCTGCGGGTTCAGAGCCGCCCCTACGAGCTGCGGCCCCTACGGCCACTGCCAGCACGGCGTCGCAAAGAGCGTGGACACGCCGCCCGCAGGCGAAGGACGAGGCTCGCTCACCTCTGTGCCGCTCCCACCGCGCCTCCACTACTAGTCCGCGAAGCCCGCACCGCTTCCCGCACACTCCCCTTTCTCACCAAGGGCGCCCGTTCACGGTCCCGCGGGAGCGTGAGATTGGAGTGGGGCTTCTCTCCCCCCCGCGACTCTTTTCTCCCTAAGAACGTCGCCCTCCCCACTCCGGGACTTTTGTGGCGCTGACGGAAGTGACGACAGGCGGCACAGAGCTGGAAAGGCGAGAGTGCCTCTGCCCCAGACTGGCAACCGGTAGCTGACAGCTGCAGCCCTGCATGCACGCCTTGCGCGGAGCGGGGCCCTTTGCACACCTGGGCGGTGGTGTAGCTGCAGGGGGCTGGGAGAACCGTATGGCTCCGTTTTGCCCCCCCCGCCGGGAATGGCTCCGAAGGGAGCGGCCGCTCGCCTACCCCTGCCAGGCTGAGTGCGCCGCCCCCTCCAGCTACGCCACCGCACCTGGGGGCTCTCTCTGAGCAGACATGCACAGGCCTGTGCGCTCCAAGCTCTGAGCCTCTTCCCCAGGAAGTGGGAGCTGCCCAGGACTTCACCTGCCTGCTTCCTCCCCTGTCCCCCCCCCAAAAGAGCAGCACCCACATTTTGTAGCTCATCGCCTCCTGTTCTCAACCTCACCTGCAGCCTACGATTTTGAGAGTGGACTACACTGCAGGGCTGTTGTGTATCCCACAGTTGCTTTGAATTTCAGGCCAAGGCAATCAACAGCCCAACCCTAGCCACACTTTCCTGGGAGTAAGCCCCATTGACTCTAATGGGACTTACTTCTGAGTAGACATGCATAGGATGGGGCTCCAAAAACAGTACTGAAAATACAATGATCGTAGCTGCTACTCTTTACTTGCTTACTGAGGGCCAAATCCTGTCCAACTTTCCAGCCCTGATGTAGCTGTTCCAGGGGGGTGCATGCTGGGAAGGTAGTTATGGAGGCCTCCACAAGGCCGTCCCCATTGCCTCAGGGCTGCATTGCAGCTACACCAGCATTGGAAAGTTGAATAGGATTGGGCCCTCAGGTGGGAATCTGATCCACACTTTCCTGGGAGTAAGCACCATTGACTGTAATGGGACTTACTTCTGAGTAAACAGGCATATACTTGGGCTCTTGCTTACTAAATTTCTGTCCCACTGAGGGCCCAATCCTATCCAACTTTCCAGCCCCAGTGCAGCCGAAATGCAGCACGAGATAAGGGAACAACAGACCAATCCTATGCATGTCTCCTCAGAAGTAAGTCACATTATAGTCAATTAGGCTTACTCCCAGGTAAGTGTGGATAGGATTGAGCTGTAAGTGTTCCCATACCTTGAGGAGGCCTCTGAGACTGCCTCCCCAACATATGAAGCAGTGCATACCCCATTGGCACAGCAGCACCAGCACTGGAAAATTGGACAATTGGGCCCTAAGTCCCATATACTATCGTTGTTAAAAGCATCTTCATAGTAGCCTGTTAAAAATACAGACCTGTGACATTTCTCCAAATGCAGTCACATACCATGGCAGCATCGGATCTAATATATTAAAAATAAAATATCGAAATGAATGGGGACCCACCTGACATTGGTTCATGACCCACCTAGCGGGTCCTGACCCACAGTTTGAGAAACACTGCACTAGGCTACAGTAGTAGGTTGTCACCAAGTATTGCATTACCTCTCTTGCTGGAAAGAATCCTGCGCACGCTTCCCTTGGGGAGAAAGGACCCAATCTTATCCAAGTTTCCAGCACTGATGCAGCCATGTCAATGGGGCTTGCACTGCAACCTGTGGTGGAGGGGCAGCCCCTGAGGCCTCCTCAAGGTAAGGGGATGCTTGTCCCTTGCCTGGGGGCTGCATCAGTGCGGGAAAGTTGGACAGGATAGGGCCCTCACAGCCCAAGCCTATGCATGTCTACTCAGAAGTAAGTCCCACTGCAGTCAATGGGGCTTACTCCCAGGTAAGTGTGGACAGGATGGCAGCTTCACAGCCCAAGCCTATGCATGTCTACTCAGAAGCAAGTCCCATTGTAGTCAATGAGGCTTACTCTCAGGAAAGCGTGGGTGGGAGTGGGCAGAGCAACCAGCGATTCTCCACTGCTCCGCGTAGGCTGCTGGCACTTTCACCCCGCAGAAGGAAACGGAGCGCAGAAGTGAACCTGCAAGCTGGGGGGGCTCTGGAATCGCCGGTCTAGGAATCGCCTCGAGTCGACGTCTATGGTGGGCGCAAAGCAGGGGGCGGGGACAGGCGGCGGGTCAAGGGTGGGGAGGCGGCCCCGGTACCGCCTTCCTCTTTCTCAATGGGAAGGGATGAGAGCGGCGGCAGCACGCAGGTGAGGAGCTGGGGTGGGCGGCGGCCGGCGACGCTTTCCCTTTCCTTTCAGCGCGCGCGG
The DNA here is from genome assembly GCF_035046505.1 of Tiliqua scincoides. Taxonomy (NCBI): domain Eukaryota; kingdom Metazoa; phylum Chordata; class Lepidosauria; order Squamata; family Scincidae; genus Tiliqua; species Tiliqua scincoides. The sequence goes on from NC_089822.1 coordinate 44,883,383, forward strand.
CTCCCCCCACCAGCCTAAAGACGGTTGGCTTCTAACCGCCAGAAAGGAGCGCGTGCAGGTGCAAGTGGGTAGGCGAGGCTCGAGACCGGGGCAGGTGGGCGCGCGCCCCCCTTTCGGCGCCACGCGCCCTCTGGAGCTTCAGGGTCGTTCTGCTCGCCCCTCGCCTCGGGTCGCGCACAAAGGCGGGAAGGGCTCGCTCTCCTCCGTAGGCGTGCGGGAGAGCCCCTGTGTGGGCTCCGGGCTTCTGCGGTCCGGCGCGCTCAGCCTCGGCACACACAGCTGTCGGTCACCTTGCTCGGAAGCGAGCCCGTTGTGTTCAGTGAGGCTGTAAGCAGGTGGCTTGGGCGCCCCGGGCTTCCTCACAGGACACTAGCAGGTCTGCGTCGCGCAGCGCCAGCCGCCTGCCAGTGCTTTCTCTCCTGCCTGGCCTGAGATAAGAACAGAAGAACAGCCCCACTGGATCAGGCCACAGACCCATCTGGTGCAGCTTCCTGTATCTCACAGTGACCCACCAAATGCCCCAGGGAAAACACCAGATAACAAGAAACCTCATTCTGGTGCCCTCCCTTGCATCTGACAGAGCCCATTTCTAAAGTCAGGATGTTGCACATACACATCATGGCTTGTAACCAGTAATGGATTTTTCCTCCAGAAACTTGTCCAATCTCCTTTTAAAGGCATCCAGGCCAGATGCCAGCACCACATCCTGTGGCAAGGAGTTCCACAGACCAACCACAGGCTGAGTAAAGAAACAGTTTCTTTTGTCTGTTCTAACTCTCCCAACACTCAATTTTATATTATTATTATTATTATTATTATTATTATTATTAACAGTATTTATATACCGCTTTTCAACTAAAGTTCACAAAGCAGTTTACAGAGAAAAATCAAATAACTAAATGGCTCCCTGTTCCAAAGGGGCTCACAATCTAAAAAGATGCAAATGAATACCAGCAAACAGCCACTAGAACAGACAGTGCTGGGATGAAGTGGGCCAGTTACTCTCCCCTTGCTAAAAAAAGGAGCACCCACTTGAAAAAGTGCCTCTTACCCAATTAGCAGGGTTTTTTTTGAGTGGATGTCCCTTGGTTCTGGTGTTATGTGAGGGTGTAAAGAGCATCTTTCTATCCACATTATCCTTCTCCTGCATAATTTTGTATGTCTCAATCATGTCCCCCTTCAGGCTTCTCTTTTCAAGGCTGAAGAGGCCCAAACGCCTTACCCTTTCCTCATAAGGCAGGAAGGTGCCCCAGCCCAGTAAACATCTTAGTCCTTATCTGTCACAGACAGCTCAGAACCATCAGCCTATATGTGAAGTTTTGATTTTTTGCCCCAACGCACATGACCCTACCATAGATACTCGCCTATAAGTCGAGGGCAGATTTTGAGCCCAAAATAATGGAATTTGCTATGACCCTCGGATAAGACGGGGGTTTAACTTAGGGAGGTGTCTGACTATAATTTTGTCTGATTTTACCCAAGGCCAGATCCTGAAAAATAACCTCCCAGTAATTGTTACCTAAGAACTGTACAGTCACAAATTTATTAAAAACACAGTATATACACATAGTATGTATACATCTATACATACATGTATACATACATAGTATGTACATGCTACACAATTTTTAAAAACAGTCTCTAAATTATTAAAAACTATGATCTATCTCATAGATCATAAGATACATTTTTATTCACTATTTTTTTAAATTGTTCTCTCAACAACCATTTGTAAACACTATCAGAGTAAGGCCACAATCCCATCCACACTTTCCTGGGAGTAAGCCTCATTGACTTTAATGGGACTTACTTCTGAGTAGACAAGCCTAGGATTGGGCTCTAAGTACACTGGAAACAGCATACCAGTAGAACCATTAATGAAATCCTCCTTTAAAGTGCCTGGTGCCTTAAGCCAAAGGCTCTAAGTAGAACACACAACTGGGAGTGTGCAGTTCAGTTCACAGTAGAGAGACAAACAACAAGGAGTGACTGAGCAAGTGCAGCTGCACATAGTTGCACCTGATTTACTTGGAAGTAGACCCACTGTGGAGGAAGGGCAGCGGCGCTCTTGTGGAGGTCCTGGCAGGGGGATACTGCAGAAGCAAGCATGCTCTCTTAAAAGCTTACTACATAAGCAGCTGTTGCAAGTGCTTCCTAGCTCCTGCCAGCATGCAGCTAAGATCTCTGGCTAAAATACCTGTTGCTGCAGAATAATTCTACTTTAAATTCTACTCTCTGCTTTTCCTTTGTTTTGCATCTTTGCAAGGTCTCCAGGACTCTTCCAGTGAAAAGGACACACACACAGGGAGATTGCTGCTCTCTCTCTCACAGATGCCCCCCCCCCCATACACAAAGGCAGGGACTTTTCTCCTCCAGTCCAACTTCATTGGTGAGGATAAGGGGAAATGAGGTTAGCAAGGAGGTTTGCAAAAAGTTTTGCAAAGGAGAGACTGAAGTGTGATTGTATACAGTAAGGGGAGAGGTGGAGAGGAAAGCAAGAGGAGGGAATAGACTGGGAGCCCAATCCTAGGCATGCCTACTCAGAAGCAAGTCCCTTAATAGTCAGTGGGGCTTACTCCCATGAAAGTGAGGCTAGGATTGTAGCCTTAACTGTTTTAAGTGCTCTCTCTCACACACACAAACTTTTATAAAAGTTAACTCTTCCTCTCCCCCCCCAGTACAACTTCATCAGTGGTGAATGATTATGGGGAGAGGGGCTAGCAAGCCTCAACTTCACAACAGAGAGTTTAAAGTTTGGATTCAATAAGGGGGAGGGGCAAAAACAAGAAGGAAAGAGGAGATGGACTTAACCCTTTCAATGGCTTGAGAAGCAAAGGTACAGCCTTCTGCAGGCTGTCTCTCTCTCTCTTTAAAAAGATCACTCTCCCCCCTTCACCCTGTCCAGCTTCATCTGTGGGGGGGATGGGAAGGGGGTTAGCAAGTTGGGCTTTCCAGTGGAGTGCTTGAAGTTTAAATACAGTAGGAAGGGGGAACAAGAAGGAAAGAGGAGATGGACTCAGCTGTTTCAAATGACTGCTTCTCCCTCACTCAGATGCCCCCTCCCACAGACAGCTCATTGTCTCCTGCTCTGTCTTGGGTGCCGCTCCAGAGATGCCTCCGTGGGTGCTGGTGCTGAGTGAGGAGGGCTGCTGATGGCTGCGGTGGCAATTGCCCTGCCCTGCCCTTGGAGCTTCTGCAGCTGGGCAACAGCTTGACGGAGCATGTGGAGCACACCCGCACCACACCCGCAGGCAGCTGCAAATGCTCAGCAGCAGCCCCAGCCTGCACAGCCTCCTCTCAGCAGAAGATCACTTACTCCCTCCCTCCCTCCCTCCCTCCCACAATAGTGATTGGCTGGCTCACTTGCCTCCCCCCCCACCCTCGCTGTTTGCCTGCCCTGGAGATGAGGCAGGGCAATGATTCAGGCTGCTTTTCTGGAAAGAAATTCTTTGCCTTATAGGCGAATATCTACGGTACTTACATTGAAACGCATCTGCCATTTTGCTGCCTTTTCTGCCAGTTTGGAGCGATCCTTCTGGAGCTCCTCACAATCACTTCTGGTCTTCACTACTCTGAAAAGTTTGGTGTCGACTGCAAACTTAGCTGCAAAATGTGGATGCTCAGATATGGACAGTGTGTGTGTAAGGGACTGTGCAAACCCAAAGCCAGCACACAAGAACTCTTTCCCACACCTTTCTTTGATTACACACACAACTCTCTTTCCCACTCTGTTTCTTTGTCTTTCACCCACACATGACAACCCTTTCCCACTCCGTTTCTTTGTCTACACACACACCTCTTTCCCACTCAGTTTCCTTGTCTACGCACACACATGACAACTCTTCCCCACTCCGCTCTTTAACTTCACTCACTTGCGCGCGCGCACACACACACCCCAACTCTTTCTTTCCCACTCCATATCTTTGTCTACACACACACACACACACAACAACTCTTTCCCACTCCATTTCTTTGACTTAACTCACACATACACACAGGAAAACTCTTTCCCACTCTGTTTCTTTGACCTCTCTCTCTCTCACACACAGACACACACAATGTCAGGGGGGCATGAAACACATTGCAGTCTGTGCTGGGAGGAGGGGTCCAGCACACAAGTTTAACAGCCATTTCAAAGTAGCACAATCAGGCTGCTTGCACAGGAACTTCTTGTTAACATAATGTAATCCTTCATTGTGCCAACCAGGCAGGATTCAAGGTCCTGGATGCCACTGTTAGCATCCGCAGCTCTGGCACTTGCTGATGTTGCTTTCCCCCTGCAGTGGTGGCCGCAAGATGTGCAAGCAGCTCTGTGTTGACCTTCCTGCTGCTTGCTGGCAAAGCTAGGGATGTGTACTGTGGGGGGGAAGGTTGCCTCCACTGATCCCTGGCAGCCAGTAAGGTTTTGTAACATTTTTGAAGGAAAAAGTGAATGTTGTGTTTGTTCATTCCCTCTCCAAAGCCTCAGTTGAAGCAAGCTGCCTTGAGATCATGTTGCTCAAACATAAAATATTGATGGGGCGATATTGAGTTAATTTGTAACTTAGCCTCTGTGCTTGCTGCATCTCCCGAATGTCTGTCTTAATGCAAATACGCTTATGTAGGAATCTGACAGTGAGTTGGTGATGTTCCTTTTTTACTTAAAAATGATGCTGTAAAATGAATTTTGACTTTGTCCAAACTTCATTTGTGGCACTAGAGCATGAGCAACCTGAGTAGGATCAGGTGCATTTAGGATAGTTGTGTGTTTCTTAAGAGAGATGATGGAGTTAAACTGTGTGGGCAGCAAACAGGGAAACAGAGTTGCAGCCTGAGATTGCAAAGTTAGGAGTGTCTAAGCCAAATGAAATCTGTTTTGCTGTGCATTGCTTCAGGTGGCTAAAATTCCAGGTCATTAAGCCTATGCTTGGTACCATACCTACAGTGGTCGTTCCAGAAAAAAAAAAAAAATTACTGGTGGAAGCACAGGGAAGCACAGGAAGCACTTTTTCCCATGTGTATATTTTTTGGAAAGGGTAATAATTATGTTTCAAATGAACACTCCCAACATAAGTGTAAATTGAACCCATGGGGAGCTGCAAAGATTGATTTGCTTCAAGTATAACTTTTGCAGAGGGAAATCTTTTCAAAATCTTCCTTTAAAGCAGGGGTCCTCAAACTTTCAACTTTAGGGATGCTGGACCTTTAACAAGTGTATAGAAGAGAGAATTTCAGCAGGTGCAGCTTGTCAGATGACAAGCTGCACCTGCTGAAATTCTCTCTTCTATACACTTGTTAAAGGTCCAGCATCCCTAAAGTTGAAAGTTTGAGGACCCCTGCTTTAAAACATATAGTGTGGGAAAAGTTACATAAATATCAGGTGTTGGTAGTGTCTTTGACTGAAATTCTGTACACACCTGTGGAAGCCCCATTGATCATAAATGTACTTCTAAGTAAACATGCATAGGCTAATTGAAACAATTTGGTTTAAGATATTGGAAAGTTATCTGAACTACATGTATGCAACAGACAACTACTGTTGTGCATCCCAGTCAATTCACGTGCTGTGGCACATTTGCTACTATCTTAAACAGAGCCCAATGACCTTGACAAGGCAGCGTTTCATTCTTTTAAGCCTTTTGTAAAGTATGCATGCCATGAAAATAGTTTTTATAGTTCAAATCTATTATTAGCAATGACTTTTGAGCTATTAAACTAACAAGCTCCTGAATTGTTTTTGAGATAACTAAAGTTTTATGTTCTCTTATCTCATTTGTGCAATACTGACTAGAGAAAGCTATCTACTGTTTCACTTGGATATCTGTATGCCTTTCATATAATGTAGGTTTTGTCAGTTAAGTTTTTAAGGATAATAAATGTGTTGCTAATATAATTAAAGAAAGGCAGTTGGTTTGTACTAGAGTCTTAGGGTGAAAAAAATGGAACAATTTTATAAGATTCAGTTCAGAGAGTGTTTAGGATCTGATAGCTAATTGGAAAAATAATTGTTTTTCAAGAACAGAAGATTACTGATGAATGAGAGAAAAGGAGAGAGATGATGCTTATGCAACACAGGCAGATTTAAAACAAAAATTTCTTGGCATGGAAAAGTGTCAGTTCAGTACCAATTTAGAAGGATTTAATCTTGAGCATATGGCAGGTTTCATAGCTTTTTCTTTTTAAGTATTAATGCAAAAACATTTACATGCATTGTGGTTGATATGAAGCTGCATTATAGTAAATCAGATCATTAGTTCATGTAGCCTGATATTGTTTATACTGATGAATTGGCAACAGCTTTCCAGGTTTTTGGATATGGGTCTTTCTCAGCCCTGCTTGAGAGATCCCAGGAATGTAAAGCATATTGCTGAGTTGCAACCTCTCTCTACCTAGTATAGTTAGGGATATATTGGTGTGTGGAATAGTTTCTTCTGGTCTCACTAGTTGGTGATGCAGTCCAGGCTCTTGCCTCCTGATGGATGGGCAGAAAGTGTTGCAAATGAACTCCATGCTGGCTGATGGTAAAACGTGTTAATCCACAGAAGCAGGCCTGTTGATCTGCATTCTTCTGGCCAGAAACGGCATTCCACAGAAACGGCTTTGGGTACCTGCTCATCATTAAATGAAGAGATGATTATTCTTTGGGAAGCTTCAGTAGGGAATTCTAGTAACAGTTTGACCCTTTATCTTAAGGGTCTTGTGGACAAATTAAAAGACCCTAATGTGTCAATCCTAGTCTAATGACTTGGATGTTATATCTTATTTCCAAAATGCTGTTCTACAAATGAAGTTTAACACTTCATTTTTGCCTTCCAATCCCAAGAATTAAAGCATCTCTAAAGACCAGTGAGTGATCATCACATTTAAGTAGTGAAATCTTTAAAAGCAGAATACAAAGACCAGACATGCATGCAGAAGTGCTTAATTTATAAACAGGCTAATTCTAAATGTTACATTTAATTCTGTACAATAAAAGAGTAATAGTTCTTACAGCTAAGCATTCGTATTGACATAAACATACTGATATAACTTCCTGGTCAGGGCAATTGGTAGCTTAAATCATGAACAGAAAGCAGGAGAAAGTCTACAGCTTTACAATGTGTCCTGTTGATCTTCTTTGATATAATGAAGCTTACAGTCTTTCACATCATAAACCTAGTACCAGTGATTTCTACTTTTGCCTGGTAATGGCATAAATGTTTACAGTTCTGGAAAGTTCTGTCTGGACCGAACTGTCAGTGGCACCTTGCCTATTCACCTCTTCTTAACATGCTGTGACTGTTTCTCATCCTCCCTGCTTGGGCAGAGTTCTTGGTCAAACAGTATCTTGATGGTCTATCTAAACAATTCTGTTCAAAACATTGCTCCTCTGGTCGTGTCTGCCATAATATAAATTCTTCAGTTATTGGTTATATGGCCTCTGTTCATTCCTCTGTGGATGTTTCTCTCTTTTTGGGCTTATCCTGTGAAGCTAAATATAATTGTAAGCAAAAAGCATTCATCTGCTTGCTTAAACAGCATAACGTTGTGATGTAGCATACATAATAACAATTATAAATGCCTAACACAGGTGAGCATATTTTTCTTGACATTAGAGGATAGAATTCCAGGAGGGTCTGCTGCTGATCCTACTGTGATTCCCCGTGGAAAAGAGTAGACTGAACCAGTGACCTCCCCTTTCACTGACCCTGGAGATGAGGTATTTAACTTGCTGCTGCAGTGGCAGAAGGAGCAGCAATGGTGTTGTAGCTTGCAGGTGCATGTGCCCACATCCTCTCCCTATGCACACACACAGTGGTCCTGACACATATAGCACATTATTATACTATTTTGGGGGATACAGGGAGGAACTGGTAGGCACAATATGCTCAATGGCTAAAACAGCATGGTTTCTACCTCTGCTACTATAACAGCAGATGTAATAAATGCCTTACATGTCCCTAAAGTTAAGGGGAGGAGGGCTCACTGAAGGTCTCTCCTGAGGCTGCTGAATCTGGAGTTGGCCTTACATCTGGCTCTAACACAGTGATTTTCAACCTTTTTCATCTCACAGCACACTGGCAAGGCACAAAAATGGTCAAGGCACACACCATCAGCTTTTTGACAATTGACAAGGCACACTGTGCTGTCAATGGGGGTTCACATCCCCTTATGGTCCTATTGATAAATGACCCTCCCCACGGCACACCTGGGGACCATTCGCGGCACACCAGTGTGTGTTGAAAATGGCTGCTCTAACAGTTGATAATACTGTTCTATACAATTGTTGGGTTAAATACCCCCACCCCTCAATGTTGCTGTCCTGGTGCTGATTGCCTCTCACTTACTTGGAGGGGGGTTGTCCCAGATAATGACACTAATACTCTCAATATGTGTTTTGACCTTCATCATGCTTAGATTCAGGCTATACATTACTATATTGTGTAATTCATAGTGTGTGTGTGTGTGTTTTGCTGTTTTTAAAATTTGAAATTGCAGTTGCAAGTTAAACACTTCAAAAAGCATTAAGGGTCTGGAGCCCCTGATCTTCAATTCTGTAATTGATCAAATCCCATGCTGATAATGTGTTTATTGAATCTGAAATTAAGATAGCCAGGTGTTTTCCCAGTTTGAATTCTTATAGCTAACTCTGCATCATCGTATGTTTGCATACAGCACATTTTTACAGCCCAACCATTTGCATATTTACTGAGAATTTAGGAAGGTTTACTCAGAATTGTGTCAACGGGATTAGTTCTTAACTAGTTATTCATACAGTTATAACCCCAACTTTTAAACATTAGACTGTCTTTGAAAACCTGTTACTGAGACTTATGCATATGATATCACATTTTTTTCCATAATCTACTTTTGTTGATGTGTCATCTTGTTCTTGGTCAACAGAAACATATTTGCGTTTGACTGAGTAATCCTTTCATCCTAGGAAATGATGAATACTGCCCAGTATTTGAAATTACTGAAGAGTGCACTGATGCTCTGAATATTTGGAGGTAAGCAACTATCACCTATAAGTCGACCCCACAGATAAGTCCAGGGCAGGTTTTGAGCCAACAATCATGAAATTTGCTATGACCCTCGGATAAGTCTGGGGTTAAACTTAGGGGGGTGTCTGACTATAGTTTTGTCTGATTTTACCCAAGGCCAGATCCTGAAAAATAACCTACCACTAATTGTTACCTAAGAACTGTAGTCTCTAATTTATTAAAAACATAGTAAAAGATCATAAGATAAGATTTTAATTCTTTTTAAATTCTGGTCTTCACCACTTTTTTGTAAACACTATCAGAGTAAGTGCATTGTAAACTACATACCAGTTCCCAACCTGGTATTCATGTACTCCCAGGGACACTCAACAGGACCTTTAGGGGTACTTGAAAATGAATGGCAGAATGCAGGTTATGCTCCAGAATGCCTTGCAAGGACCAGCAAGGCAGGAAGGGAGGTAGCTAGTTGACTGTGAAAGCCCCACCAATAGCTAGTTTTTGGTCATCAGTTCATGTGTGAAGCAGTGATTTAAAACCAGCACAGTAAAAAAGCTGAAATGTAATATGGAAAGTGATCAATCACCCAGAATTTCTCAGCACACTTCTGGTGCAAAACAGTGCAAAGGCAGAGTCTTCTGTTCTTCAAGCAGATAAAAAGAAAAAACACTGTGATGAATACATGAAGTCTGGGTTTTCATATGGGGGAGATGAGGGCTTGTATTATTAATTGCAACATTTTGCTAATAGGAAGGGTACAATTTATGGAAATAGGCTGCCAAGGGATATGCCAGTGAAAAAGGTTGAACCATGAATCAAATCCACCTTTAAGGTATCTGGTGTGTTAAGCCAGAAACTCTATGTACAACATACAACCCATAACACATAATTGGGAGTTTGCAATTCAATTCACAGCACAGAGATGCAGCTGCATATATTTGCAACCCTTTTTACTCAGAAGTAGACCCACTGCTTTCCATGGGTGTTATCCTTAAGTAATGGTGGACTGAATTGTAGCCTGGGAAGGAGGATCCCATCCTGGTGTTCCCAGTTGCCGTAGAAACTATCTCTGCCCTACCTGCCTGGTGCCTGTCTGCAGCTTGAGAAAGGAAACTGTTCAGAGTTGAAAGGCTCTGCCCTCTGACTTGATTGACCCGTCTGATTGATAAGGCGAAGTGATAATTGGAGCTTGATTACTTGGCAGAAATTTCATGTACTATACCTGAGTATCTATGGTATGTTGAGTTATGACTCCTTGTTTCTACATAGTTCAGCTTTTGTGTGTAACTCTAGGTAAGAAAATAGTATGTGTGTGATTATATAGAACAATGTTTTAAATTATTTGTATCATTTGGATTAGATTATATAAGGATCGCTTTTGAAATGTCCTTCATTTTAGTCCTAACCCTGAAGTCAGGTTTCTAGCCTGGTCATGCTCTCCAGGCAGGCCCAACACCATGTCCACATATATCCAAACATGCCATGCATCATACATTCAAATAAAATAAATGCAAGGCATGTCAGGCAATGTTATGCAGTTGATTGCATGCTACTTTTTCCTCATGGATGCACAGTTGCAGAGTCTGAAATTTCTGTTGTCAAGAAAGCATGTATTTTGTGCATTGGCCCAAAGATGCTTTGTAATGCTATTTAGCAACATGCTAGTGTAACATCAGATAATGTAAGCTTTTATTTTAAAGTTCTTTTCACTCATTATTTTACTAAATCATTAGGCTTTTCTATTTAAGCAGGTTCATATGCTTAAATAATAAAATGTTAGTCATTTAAAAATATCATGTCTGCTAGTTTATGTGGCTTATGTTCTATGTTCCATAAGTATTCTTTAAAAATTTTCACGCTTCTCAGTTTTAATTTTTTGTTTGAGCTGGTATTTGTTACTTTTAGCTTTTGCAAGTAAAACTATCGTTTGAATTTTTACATTTGGTAGATACAAAATATTAAAGAAGCAGCATTCCATACTAAAATTTGAAGTGTTTACATAGGAATAATTAATAGAAAAAGAACAACATAGAAATCACTGTTAGTCGTTCAATTAGAATATAGCTGGCAAGGAATTCTTAAGTCATTGCCCAAATATTGTACGTTATAGCAAGTACCAAATATTGATTTTATAGTAACTATCATTATCTAATTTTTTTTTGTAATGCTTACCTCTGTTGGCTAAGCATTATCAATGACCTCATAACTGTTGTCTTTGGAACTTTATTGACATCATCCTTTATGCTGCTGAACTAGAACTCTACAATTTGAATAAAACTTCATTACACCAGTTTTACAATGATGGACTAAAAAGGTGGTAGGAGGAAGCATTATACTATTGTTCATTCATGTATTGCAGAAATGTACTTAAATTGTTAAATAACTATATGGGTTCATGGATTTCGAACACCACAATATATTAAAATCTGACAGCTAACATTATCTAGTCATATATGCTAGCCTTGTTGCTCTGCCATCAAAACTGTAACTGAACTGTGAATCTATTTTATATTTGTTACCCTGTTTTATTGTTCTATACTATTTGTACTGGTGCAGCAACAAGTGCTCCTGCCAAAACACTAGTAGACCATCTCCAGTAGTAGTGGGGGAAAAAAGATAGTGGGGAAAAAAAGTAGTGGGGAAAAAAAGTGGGGGGAAAAAGGGCGCAATCCTAACTTGCACTGGAACAGGCAGGCTGACTGACCTGCGCTGAATCCAGGGAAGGTAGATGTGGGCTATGCTGAAATTCAGTGTAAGGGGATTTTATTCCCCTAACCCCATTTCACGTGCCAGCTGTGGCCAGTTCCACCCTCTTCTTAGGCCTGATCTGCCTCCCAGGCTGCCCTCTTCCACCCCAAGATGCCCCATCCCTGCTTCAGTTCCTCTCGCCCTTTCCCACCCTCTGTGCCAGCCTGCCCAGGCTGGCCCAAACTTACCCCATCCAGGTGCAGGTCGTGCTGTGCTAGACCAGCCCATAGACATGTGCTGGCCTAGCCTGCTCCTGAGTAGCCTTGAATGTACTTCATAGCACGTTTTCAACACTCAGGAGGCAGCACAAGAGACTTGTGCTGGCTTGGGTGGGTGGGTGCATGGGTGGGTGATTGGATTGCACTATAAGAATTGGAAAGTTGTACCAATTCAGCAGCTGCCTTCTAGTGTAGTGCAGTGTTGAGTCAACAAAATGCAGTAGTGAAAAGTAGAGTTTTTATTAAGCAAGTGAAGAGAAACGTGGCTCTGCCTTGATAAGATGCAACTTTAGTTATAACAGGACAGTACTCTGGGTTGCACTATAACTGCTGTACTCTGGCAGCACTGAATCATGCTGTTAAACTGACACGCCTACATAGAATTACAGAGCAAAATTGTAACTCTTGATTTTAGTAAAGTGGTAGTTACCATACAGTTTAATATAAAAAGCTATCATCCTTTTTGTGTCAGTATTTCTTGTCATGTTAAACCTATGCTTTTATTTATGGTAGTATATATGTAATTGCTACGTTAACTACTTCAATTTTATTGCTGTCAGTTGCTAAAATGCTATTTCAGTAGTGTTCCAAGACCAAATAGTAAACACAGTTATTCTCTTAAAGTGTATTCTCCCATCCTTTGTTTGCAGACAGATGAGTTCTAGGTTGTTGAGGTTACCAGGATACAGCACAAGACAGATGGATTCTAAATAAAGATAACTTTTTAAGAGAGTACCTTGAAATGAGCTTCCTTTATGCATTAGGGCAGTGGTGCTCAAAGTGGTGGGTCACAACCCACCATAGGAAGTAAAAAAGGGCCATTCCCCCTTTAGTGATGGGTGCCCTGGCAGTGCTTCAGCGATCACGGTACCATGGGGACTCAAGGGGCTTGTCTCCCTATTGGGGTGGAGGGGGAGGTTTGCAGGCCTCTGAGAGGGTCTGGGAAACTTGCAACCCCATCTGCAGGTCTCCCCCAAGCTTCTTATTGCTTCGATGTGCGAATTGCACAAAAACTAGAAGTGTGCTCCAGCGTGCAGATGGGAGTGGCCCAGAGCCTCTCAGAGGTCCGCAGACACCACCCCCCCCAGGTAGAGAAGTCCCTGAATCCCGTGGTGCCACGATAGCTGTGGTGCCACCAGGGCACACCTCCAACAACATTTACCAGCGGGTCTCAACTCCCAAAGAGTTTGAGAAGCACTGTATTAGAGTACACTTCTATAAGTGTTCCCTCCAATATGCATTTCATAATATTTTAATTTTTACGGAGTCTCTTGACGTTTAATGGATTCATTGGTAAGATTAATAACTTTAATTCCATATTAAAATTCACTTTCTTTTTAAAGTATGTGGTAGGTGAGAACATGCAAACATTTTTGTGTATGTAAAATGCCTGGATATGTTACACAGATTCACTGGCTCAGTGCCAAAATTGCTTGAAAATGACCTTTGGTGTAATTTTTCTTTTTGGTCAGTAGCTCAAATCAGCAGACATTTTACATAAGAAAAGCTGGACTAGGCTAAGGCTGCAATCCTAACCACACTTCCCTGGGAGTAAGTCCCATTGAACTCAATAGGACCTGCATAGGATTGTGGGCTAATCCCTAACTAGCATCCTGTTTCCTTCGCTGGTCCACTAGATGTCTCTGGGAAGGTGACAAGCAGAAGAGAAAAAGCATAAATTTACCTCACCATTTTTTACCTGCACTGGTATTTGTAGCCATACTGCTGCTGAAGCTGGAATTAGAGCATAGCTGTTATAATTGGTAGACCTGTCCTCCATTAATTTTTTCAATCCGGTTTTAAAGCCATCCAGGGAAGTGACCATGAACTAGTTCCAAAAGAAAAATGATCCATTTGGCTCTGTTCTGATCATATCTGCCTTGTTTCGTCATTACTTTTAGTCCCATCCCCCCCACAACCATAGAATGTGGAGGGGAAAATGAACATGGGGGAAATTGAGTGCATAAAGTCTTCTGAAGTGCAACGCTATGCATGTCTACTCAGAAGTTAGCTCAATTGGATCAGTGGAACTTAGTCAAAAGCACATGCATTTAGGATTGCAACCTGAAACTTGGGTGCAACCTTACCAAAGGGTTCAAGCAGCAGATAGGTCTTGGGATACAAATTTCAATCACAGCGAGAAGTTAGTAAAGGATGTTAAAAAAAAAAAAATTAAATGGAGGGAGCAAACATCCTGTCTTCATTCTGTCTGAGTCACAAGGAAGTGGAAAATTTGGAATAGGAGGTGGGAAATATTGCAGATTGTGCTTGATGCTTGCTTTCTATAACGTATGCAGATATTTCATTTTGGTTTTCACTTTTTTATTCTGTAACTGCATTATCTGTGTCTCAGACATGCTTACCTGTGAGTAAGTGTCACAGGACACAGTGAAGGGTTTTACTTCCAATTAGACACAGGATATTACTACTACCCTGTCATTTGACAATTTCTGTCTTATGGAGAAAGCAAGTACTTCCATTTCTCTTATTTTTAATTTCTACATTGTTTACATAATAGCTGTTATAGTAAAGCAGAAAACATTTGTATGGCTGTCTACTGAGAAGTAAACTCCATTGAATTGAATGGGTCTTAATCCTAAGTAAGTGTTACAGGATTGCAATTTGACTAATTTTTAGCTTTTTATTAAACTTAAAACTATTCTTACTGTAAGACAAGTTGTCTTGAATGTCTTCAAAAACTGGCAAATAAAAGCATTTTAAATTTGTGTTAGAGTATTGTGTCATTGAGAAGTAGATAGATCACTCAAAAAGGAAATAATAAGTTTTGCTTTTTTGTAGTCGAGACAAAATGATATGTACAGCAGATCCTCTTAATGCCTTGATCTGAAACATTACAGGCATATGCCGCTTAACAACCACTTGCTTAATAACAGACCACATATATGACAGTAGGGAAAGCACAATAAAGATGCTCTTAATGAGGCAATCACATTTCCCATAGCCTGCAGCAGATTGTCTGTTTACACAACAGAGAGGCTTTTAATGCAAAGAGGAGGCACTCTATCTCCAGTAGCCTGTGCAGCCAGCTAGTGTCTGGCAGGGAGTGTCTGTTTATACAACAAAGGAAATAGATTTGACTGAATGTTCACTTAAAGACTTAATTGCTTACAGCAGGGATAGGAGAATGTTTCCCCATCATTAAGTGGCACACACCTGTATATGAAAATAGATTTTCTTAAAACTTCAGAAATAGTTTCTAATTTGTTTAGGACCCCATTAGTCCATTCAAAAAACTTTTATTCATTATTGAAATCATCACTAAGTTTGGTTTAAATTGAAGACCATACTCAATTCTGTGAGATGAATAACGTATATGCAATATATGTTCTATCTTAAAAAACAAACAACGAATGATGTACGTGAAGGAATTCACAGACGCAATCCCATAGAAATAACTCTACCTTCATTTGGCTATAAATAATCCAACAGAAGAGCTGCCAGAGCCAGTTGTTCTGTACTGATGAGTTCCTTCTGCAATTCATGCCTGGAACTTTCAGCATTCTTAGATCATGGAGTCATTATACAGAAATGTACATGTACCATTGATGGAAAATAACTTTTTAGATTCATCTTGTACCTTTTACTGTGTGTCTTCTCTCTTTTCCAAAATGTATAGACTGATGTTTCCTTTTTTGTGTGTGTTATATAAATCTATTTTTATTGATTTTTTAAATCTGAGAACTTGTTTCAGTATCTTCTTAATTTTCCTCTCCCAGCTAAGGGCCCAATCCTATCCAATTTTCCAGCACCGGTGCAGCCACAATGCAGCCTCAAGGTAAGGGAACAAATGTTCCCATACCTAAAGGAGGCCTCTGTGATGACTGCCCCACCACAAGATGTAGTGCATGCCGGCACTGGAAAATTGGATAGGATTGGGCCCTAACTTAGCTACAAGTATAACATTTCTTGCATGTGTGCTAGAATGTCTTGAAGTCCAAAATATTTCTCCTGAGATGTGACTTTGGAGGGAAACCCATCTATCTGTTGCTGAATGTCTTAAAGGCTTATGATGATTACATCGGGTCAATTAAGGGGCTGAATAGGAAGGTAAATGGGCATAGTAACCTGTGGGAGTGCAGAATCATGCCCCATCTTGGATGCAGCTGCTGGCTAGAGTTAGTGTAGAACAGTGGTTCTCAAACCTTTAGCTCTGGGACCCACTTTTTAGAATGTAAATCTGTCAGGACCCACCGGAAGTGATGTCATGACCAGAAGTGACATCATCAAGCAGGAAAATTTTTCACAACCATAGGCTGTAATCCTACCCACACTTACCCAGTAGTAATTCCCATTTACTATCATTAAAAGCATATACATAATAGCCTGTTAAAAAGTATGTAACATTTCCCCAAATTTAGTCACATACCATAGTAGCATTAAGTCTAATATATTAAAAATAAAATATTGAAATGAATGGAGAAATAGACTCGCAACCCACCTAGTATGTCCTGACCCACAGTCTGAGAAATAGTGCTCTAAAAGATAGTAGGAGTTATTGTATAAGTAAGGTGGAGAGGGATTTTTAAAAAGTGGTTTACCTTTATTTTCATGCTGATATTATTATTATTATTATTATTATTATTATTATTATTATTATTATTATTATTATAATATATACCGCTTTTCAACAAAAGTTCACAAAGTGGTTTACAGAGAAAAATCAAATAACTAATGGCTCCCTGCCCCAAAAGGGCTCACAGTCTAAAAGATGCAAAACACCAGCAGACAGCCACTAGAAAAGACACTGCTGGGGTGAGGATTTGATTGAGCATTTTTTATTCTTCTTAATGACTGATCTTGATAAAACACAGAAAAGACTTTCTGCATTGCTTTTTCTCTCACCTGCCATTTCCAGCTGACTCTTGTTTTTTTCTATTTTTTATATTTTTCAGGCACAATAGATTAATGTGAGTCAGTCTATAAAGTGACTTTTCCACTTTGTGTGAGTGTATTTATCTAGTTGTAGTTTCGTTGCTTCTTATTACTTTGATATTATACAAAATTGTTTAAGTTTTGGTGGAAGATAACCTTTTTAAAATACTGATTTGAACTAACCTATTTATGAAATATGTTAAAGGAGCTATGCAACATTTTTTCTCTTTCTCTTTCTCTAGGGTAGAAAATTGCTGCATTACCTCAGGGAACCTCCAGGGTCTTTTTTTACAGTGTAACAACTGGAAACAATGGACAGATGATATTGGTTAAACTGCATTTGGTGCTTGACTTTATCACAGTAACAAGCAACTGCAAGAGCAGTGCCAAATTGCAAAGATTATTAGCCTAGCCATTGGGAATTATGTACAGTGTCTCAATTATCAGAGTGGCTGCAGTTTCTACCTAGAGCCCTTCAGCGTCTGTAATCATGTCTGTTAGTGCAACGGAGAGTGATCTTCCTAGGTTTTTTGTTGGTGATGAAGATTGTGATGAGCTTTTGGATCAAATCGGACCAGAATTTGATTCCTTCTATGAGCATGAAGATGAAGATGAGTATGATTCTGTATGTACTGTGTTTTATAATGTTTAACATAATTTTAATGTATCTTGCAATTGAAAAGATAGCATATGATCGTAAGAGGCACTGAATACCCTTTTCCGGTCCCTTTTCAGTAAAGTATTTTAATAACATGCTTAGAAGCAGATGCAAATAATCACATAGGCCTTGCTAATTTGAAACCAAATTAATGAAGACCTGGCCAGTTTCAGCAGTTTGTGCAACATGTAGCAATTGCAATAGATCATTTTATGCCTAATTAATTTTCAGTAATGCAATTATATAATTTTTGAGGGTTTTCTGTGAGTAATGTGTTAAATATTAAAGGTGAAAAGTCTTTTCACCTTTAATATTTAACACATTATTCACAGTAAACCCTCAAAAATTATATAATAAAACTTTGTAAAACATAGATTTTGTTTTAAATTGAGTTTGATTTACTGTTAAGTTGTCATGGTAAAGAAGGATATTTAAATTAAAAAATACCTCTATAAAATCCTTATTTTAACTCTTGTTGAATCCCATTAGATTAATCATGCTCTGAGTAGAAAGTGAAGCAAGTCTTGCCTGTTTAGAAATATCCAGATTGCACTTAGTTGCTTAGATTGCTTGTAAACATGTATTTTTGCTTTTCCTAGCTGTTTAAAGATCAGTTTAAATGATGCATTCTGTTCATGTATAATCCTAAATACAAATTATTTAGGATAAAATCCAGCAAGTACTATTGATAAGTAGCTTCTGTCATTAGTTGCATGGGCATCCTGTGGAATGCCTTTGAAATTAATGGAAGCTGAGAAATGGTCCCTGTTGGATTGTACACTATGATATTTTAGAAACTTAAATTTGTACAAAGATACTTCATTGTGAAGTGATTGCCCTAAATGTTCTGTTGATGGTTCACTTTGTTTATAGGATGGTTGTAGGACATAGCTAATGATGTGTACATTTTTGTTTTTTAAAGAATTCCTTAACGAATTCCTTAATGAATTCGTTGATTCCTTAACGAATTATCTACCATTAATTTCTCTGAATGGCATTGTTGCTGCAAACTTGCATCTCATCTGAATCCTGATTTTTCACATCAGAGTATTAAATCAGATTGGTTTTCCTTGTATTCATTTTTTTTCTCATTTTATAGAAAATGAGACACTGATTTTCGGTTAAATTTTCCATCCTTTAAACATAGTAAATTGTATCCTGTTTATCCATTTGTGGAAAAAAGCTCTCTTTGCATAAGGGGGAAGGGGAAATTTTCCATTCTCCCCTTCCTTCTGGAGCTTCTCCAAGAAGCAGGTATTTGGGGCATGCAGGGGGCTACAGAGAATAGGAAAAAATCTTAGGATACAATTCGGTAAAAATAAAAGATGAAATGTGAAAGGAGTGTGATCTTTAAAACTTGAAGAATTCATTGATGCCTTTTACTGCAATCCTGTGCACACTTTCGTGGGAGTACACTCTACTGTGCGCAGTGGAACTTACTTCTGAGTGGATATGCCTAGGATTGAACTCTTTGTTGGGTTAATATTCAGTAAAAAAATATACAAGAGTGATCTCCCATTGTTTGTTATTAACTTTATTTTCATTATTACTAGCCACCAGAAAGACAGATTGTGGTGGGAATATGTTCTATGGCAAAGAAATCCCAATCAAAACCAATGAATGAAATCTTGGAACGCCTTTCCATGTTTAAATATATCACAGTAGTAATATTTGAAGAGGATGTGATTTTGAATGAATCTGTGGAAGACTGGCCTTTATGTGACTGTCTCATTTCTTTTCATTCTAAAGGTGATTGTTCTTTGAGCACAACAATGTGCTTAATGTTTTCACACTTTTATATATTAATATTATGAAGTTTTTGCTTTTTAAAAAATGCTGTGATGTTAGAAAGCAACTGTCCTTTTAAGATGTTAATGTATACAGTTTGAGCCTCATTATTCGTGTGGGTTCTGTTCCAAGCAGTCAGGTGGATGGCAAAAAAACGCACTATAGCAAATCAATTTAAAAAACAAAGTTTCTTTGCTCTGGTGATTTAAAAACAGCCTTGCTGACCTTTTTGATGCAAGATAAGAGTTGTTAAGAAGACAATCCATCAATCAGTCCTCCTCCAAATGCTTCACTTGGTCCCTCCCTTCACCAATGCAAAGTGATCACCTTTCTTTCATGTGCTCAGGGGGAAGGGAGGGGTCCCCTGGAGAGAGAAGGATTGATGGATTGTCAGCCAGCTGCCCTCTCTCTCTCATTAAGGAGGCTGTTGTTAAAGGACTGTAGTTTTTTAAACTGATTTTTAAAGGGATGCATTTTTCCCCTTTTCCAGGGATCAGCACATTCCTTCTCATTTGCAGTGACCGTGTTGAGTCAAATCTGTGTATAAAAAGTCCATGTATAACAAGACTGGACTTATATTTGGAATTATCCAGTGCCAGTTGTGTTGGAGGCATATTTAATGTTTCAGGAAGTTCTTTTGTACTTATGAAACAATAACAATTTTTACTTATAAGCAGTTCTCTTTATATGAAATTAACAAGCCATTCTTATGTTTTCCCTGCTATATAATGCAGCCATGCCAGAATGAGTTGAGCTACATGCTGGGGTGGGGGGCAGTTGGGAGACTGGGGAGGGGAAAGGTAAATTATTTTCTCTTTAGTTGGCACAGATCCAAGGAGGCAAAGGGGGCATGTTGGCCAACTCTGGAGCCACATCTGGTGCAAGTCGCCCCCACCTCTGATACTTCCATAGCCTGCCTCCTGTTCTGCCCACCCCACCAACTTACTTGCATCGACAGGCCTTCCTTTCCCTGCCGCTGTTACATCAATATAGTAATAATGTCAATGGAGGGATTTGCATGGGGCCTCCACAGCGTCTTCAGTAGTGGTCCAGAAGCACCTGTCTCTTTGTACTTCAGGGGCACCGTTTTCAGCAGCTGCATAGGATTGGGTTCTAACTTTCCTGTTGGCTTGCTTATAAGTGTGGGGGCTAATTACATATTTCACACTAACACATTTAACAATATCTCAACACCTTTTTAAAAAATGCAAAGCCATTTATGGAAGATAGTTTAAAGCATTGAAATAGGGGAGGAAATGTACTGTTTTGCTGTTCTAATCAGATTTTCCAAATGGGGATTGCTTTCACTTTCAGGGAAAGGGTTTCATACCCCCTTTTTTCACTTACCTAAATTATATTCCCTGATCTTAATGTACCTTTGTCTTTTAAAAGATGGTGTTGGACACTGAAATACACATTAGCTTGTGATATATAGCTTCTCTTAGTTCTAAAAATCTTCTATTGCAACATTATTATTGCCTTCTGACCATGTATTATATCATGGATTTATTTTTGTAATTACCATTGGTAAACAGTAATTTATGCAAGCTAAATATTTCCTGTTAGTACATAAACCATGGTTTTTTTTATTTAACACTTACGTGAAATAAAGGCCAAAGGAGAAGCATTTCTAAAGTGGTCCTGATTATACTGAATAGAATCTTGTTTATAGCCATTTGAAGATGAAGGAATTAAACAGATGTTTAAATCATCTAGCATAGGTCAGGTCTGAAATGAATAGTTCCAATTCACTATCCCTACTTCCCCATTATCTACTTAGTAATAATGAATTATGATGATGATTTTTATTTAGGGTTTCCATTGGACAAAGCAGTTGCCTATGCAAAACTCAGGAATCCATTTGTCATTAATGACTTGGATATGCAGTATCATATACAAGATAGGTAAGTATCATAAATCAAGTATAAATAATGGCACTTCAGTTTGGCTTCTCTCACTGACTACAAAAGAGGTGATGGCAGTATACTAACTATGATCACAATGGAGCTATTGGTTGATTTATTGTAAGATACTGTCAGTGAGTGTGACCATCTACAAAATATATAGAAAATTAGCATTGTATTCTCTTAAGCTGCAGTTGTCAAACTCCCAGGGAGTTTGAAAGTCGCAGTAAGTTCTTGCGGGGGGGGGGGGGGGGGCCAGCGGCATGATCTCCAGGAAAGTGAAAGTAGAGCGATCACACTCCACTTCCGGTTTAGTGGAAGCAGAGCGCAATCGCTCCACTTTCACTTGTGAAGCTTTGGGGAGCCCTGCGGACAGCTGCGCAGCGCTCCCTGCATCCCTGGGAGGCTGTAGGAGGCTCTGGTAAGTGTACCCAAGCCCCTGTGAGTGGTGTGATCCTGGGGATTGCGCTGCTGCCTCCTCCCTGCTTCCTGGCTGCCCCTCCCCTTAAGGGGAAACAGGCCAGGGCCCACAGGCTGGGGTGTTGAGATGCCCCAGTCTGAAAAGTCCTGACCTTAAGTGTGTTCAGGAAATGGCTACCATTTTTTGATGAGACATTCAATCTTTCAGTGCAATCTTACGCTTCAGTAGTGCCAGCTCAGCTACCACTGTACTGGCGTTAACTGTTGCAAAAATGCCATATAGTGCTCTGTGATAGCGTAGGGTTTAAGAGTGCTAGTAGGAAGGCCTGTGCCATTCACCAGTGCCATATCCCCAAGGAGCATCCAATGGAACAGCTAAGCTCCCATCAGGCAGTGCAAGGGCAGAGGGAGAGTGGGGAGGGGGTGTTACAGGGCGGGGGTGAAGACAGGACAGGTCAGGCCCAGAAGGGGGCAGGATTGGCGGCAATGGTGCACACCAAATCTTATCCTCCTTCCCAGGCCTGAAAACCAACTTGGGGCAGCTTGGACTTGGGCCAGTTATTTAGTAGGAAGAGATCTGAGTTTCCCCATTGAACAAGCTGGGGCTTTACAGGTGGTAAGGGGACAAATGTCCCCTTACTTCAAGGAGACCTTCAGCCTTGCCAATGCTGGATACAGTGTGAGCTGTACGACCCTGTTGCACCAGCCCTGGTTAGGATTGGGATGTTAGTTGCCTAGTTCGTGAGTAGCCCATTAATTTGCTTGCCCAATATTTTCTTCATTGATCATCTTATAAGTAGAGGTGTTGAGTAAGAGAGGATTATAGTCTTACTGAACACAGTGGGTGTACGTCTGAGTAAAATAACACCTCTACTCATAAGAGTCCAGGAGTATATGGCCTACTGGTTGTTGAAAAGAAGAGAGTGAGTTTGATGTTTTAAAAGCCTGAATGAAACATTGTTTGAAAAGTTACTGACACATTAAGTTATTATTGGGGTAGGACACTTGGTGCATGGCTAGGAAACAGCCATGTTACTATAATGAAAAATTATTTCTTACTAGAAGGAACTAACAAAATGTGAGTAGGGAGAAATGTATGCAACTTAAACAGTGAGTAAATGAGCCATTAAATATATAACAGGCACAGTACCATAGACTATCATACAATTTGAGGTCTGATTGAGTTATTTGGTTCCACCTATATAATCATGAAAGCAATATGACGGAAACAAACAGTATGTCCCAGGAATAATGTACATCTGACTTGGACACTCCACAGATGCAACAAAAGGCTCTAGGCCATATGTACATAGTTGTCAAACTTTCTTTCTTAGAGAGAGTTCCTTTGTATCTCTATTATCTTCCATGCTTGTGCCAGGATCAAAGCTAGTTTGAGGAGCTTTTAGCTCTTTGGATATTATCTCTTTGATAATATCCAGGGCATGGATATTAATGACTTCATCTTCTAAAATTATTACAGTTAAATATAGTGCTGAAAGTCTACTTCAGTGTAAATCTAGTGTCAATAAAGTGTCAAATCTAGTGTCAACAGCCCAATCCTATCTAAATTCCCATATGGCAATGCAGCAGTGCTGGCATGGGCTATGCTATATCCTGCAGGGGAATGTTGGTTGCTGGAGGTCTCCTTGGGGTAAGGGAGCAGCCACAGCAACTGCAAGTCCAAGTTGATGCATGCAGACAGATCAGTGCAAGGAAGGGGGTTAGGATAATGTACATGTGCCCCAGGCCTGATCCACCCATCCCCTGCCCCATCTCCTCCCTGTTCCACACCCTCCTCACCCTACCCCACTCCCATGAACTAATCTGTTCTTGTGGGTGTCCTGGTTTGTATCTGGCATTTCTACTGGTATGACATCTATTAACACTGTTACCAAGCACTTTACAGCACTTTTGTGACAGTGCATGCTTCCAGAACATGTGTTCCATCAGCACAGCCCAACCATAGGATTGGGCTGTAAACCAGTTCAGTCCACAGATTCTGTGACAGTTGCCTCAAATTATTTTTCTAGCTGAGGACTAGAGATGGCAGAAATTGAGCTGGAATGCATTTGCTAAACTGTAAGACTCTCCAGGGTAACATAATGGTTACAAGAATGAACCATGAGCTGGCAAATTAAATTCCCCTCAGCTGTGAATTCAGTAGGTGACATTTGGCAAGGCACAGTGTTTTTCTAGGCCTCACATTCTACTATTAAAACAATAATACAATACAATAGTGTTTCCCAGTAGTTGCAGTGGTTACTGAGACCTGAGTACTAAGAAGTGATTCAATTATTTAGAAAAAAGTTGTGTCAGTCAGTTACGCTGTTGTTAGCAATAGTGCAAATTTCTAATTAGAAAGTCAATCATTTCAGCATTGTGCAAAATTATACAGTAATTCTGTGACCTATATAGGGACTTTTTCCTATTTCATGGATTATCATTTTCATAGCAATTATATTTCTTTAGGAGAGAAGTTTACAGCATTCTTAAAGCTGAAGGCATTTTACTTCCTCGTTATGCAGTTCTAAACCGTGACCCAAACAATCCCCAAGGTAAGAATGTTATTCTGAATTGCACTGTTTTTAACAATTTTAAGTAGTATAATAATTGTTCTGAACGTTTAGCATCCCTGAGTTTCTGCTTGATGCAGTGTTGCTTTAGAGGCTGTATAGATAAACCGTGCAGAGTTCCCTTTAAAAATTGGCACTGCTGTTTGGCCCTCCCATGGCTGCGCAGCAGTGCATCTTTATAGCATCTGATGATTACTTCTTTACAACATCATTGACCTTTGGTTCAACCAAGCTGTGCAGCTGCACAACTTAGCAGGAATACTGCAGTCATCATATGATAGATTCAGCTGTACTACTTTGTCTTGCTGGTGGAGAACCCATGTTTGAATGCTTTACGGTATAAAAAGCTGTTTTTAGATCTGAAGTAGTATAGTCTAGGAATAGATTTACTATACATTGAACTTTTCAACCCAATCCTATGGACTTGCAACTGACTAGTATGCTGCCAGCGCTACCCCCTTTACAGTGGCTGCAAAAGGCACTCTAGTGGTGTGCTTCCAGAGCATCAGCGGGCAGGCCAGAGCCTTCCCATGACTGCTACAAAAGTGTACTGGTCCCTCTGACGCAGGTAAGATAGCAGGGGAGGGGCAGGCCAGGAGCGAGAAGGTACAGGGGGCAAGGAGGCTGCAGTAGGGGATGAATCTGACAGCAGTGGTGTTGGCCAGATCCTATAATCTCTGGCAGCAGCCTCCTTGCCCCATTTCTCTCCAAGCAATTTTGTTGGCCCATTGCAGAGTAGGGGGCATCCTAGTCCCTTGCCCCCGCTGGCTAGCATGTTTTTTATTGTCATAGCCATGCGGAGGGAGGATAGGATTGGACTGTTTGTCTAGGGAGCCTCTTAGTCATGCACTATGCATACACAAGGAGCCTGTATCTTCATACACCATTGCTGAAATTTCTCAAGAGGTTGCCATTCCTTTCAGATAAAGAATGTTTCGTTAGCCCCCTTTCAGAACTGACAATTTGAATGGATTCACATGTACAAATGGTCAAGGGTTGTGCTAACTAACCATAGTTATGAACCCACACTGTAGTTTTAACTTCTAGACCTGTAACAAGGAAGTCATAATTTAGAGATGCTTGTCGTCTTTAGTTTCCCATATACTCAGAACTCAGCTTCATAAATTTGCTGCCTTCTCTGGGTGCAGCAGCCTTCTTGAGGCAGAATTAATAGTTCTAACTGATTTATCAGTGGTCTGTGAATTCAGGCCCAACAGCAAACTATCGTTAGCACAAAATGGTTTGCAGCTCAGCTTCAAGCTGTGGTTTTAGATCCTGGTTATTAACCCCAGGCAAACCATAGTTTAAGGATAGGGTTGCATTTGTATGATAAAACAAACTATAGTTTTCTATTATATCTGAACTCAACCTTTCAGCACAAGATTAATTTTAGTTTCAATTAGTGTATACTGCAATGTGTGGCATTTCTTTTCTGTAGATTTCAGTAATGAAATTATTTAGATAGTCTTCACTTCTTTTTATTTCCATCTCATCTCCTGTGTCTTCTGGGAACAAAAATGTAAAGTTTCCCAAAATTTGGAAACTACATAAAAACGTATTTTTAAAAAAAGCATAAACAGATTTAGAAAAACCAAGTCATTTTCTGATATTTTAATCAAACTAAAATTTATATATTGCTTTGAAGTTGTGATCCTATACACTCTTATGTGAAATTACTGCAGATACTTGCCTATAAGTCAATCTCACAGATAAGACGAGGACAGGTTTTGAGCCCAAAATAATGGAATTTGCTATGACCCTCGGATAAGACGGGGGTTTAACTTAGGGAGGTGTCTGACTATAATTTTGTCTGATTTTACCAGACAGACAAATCCTGAAAAATAACCTCCCAGTAATTGTTACCTAAGAACTGTACAGTCACGAATTTATCAAAAACACAGTATATATACATAGTATGTATACATCTATACATACATGTATACATACATAGTAGGTATACATATATACATACCCTATTTTTAATACTGTTTTACATAGTATACTATGTATACATAGTATAGCAAAAACAGTATTAAAAATAGTCTCTAATTTATTAAAAACTATAATCTATCTCATAGATCATAAGATACATTTTTATTCACTAATTTTTTAAATTGTTCTCTCAACAACCATTTGTAAACACTATCAGAGTAAGGCCACAATCCCATCCACACTTTCCTGGGAGTAAGCCTCATTGACTTTAATGGGACTTACTTCTGAGTAGACAAGCCTAGGATTGGGCTCTAAGTACACTGGAAACAGCATACCAGTAGAACCATTAATGAAATCCTCCTTTAAAGTGCCTGGTGCCTTAAGCCAAAAGCCCTAAGTAGAACACACAACACAGAACTGGGAGTGTGCAATTCAGTTCACAGTAGAGAGACAAACAACAAGGAGTGACTGAGCAAGTGCAGCTGCACATAGTTGCACCTGATTTACTTGGAAGTAGACCCACTGTGGAGGAAGGGCAGCGGCGCTCTTGTGGAGGTCCTGGCAGGGGGATACTGCAGAAGCAAGCATGCTCTCTTAAAAGCTTACTACATAAGCAGCTGTTGCAAGTGCTTCCTAGCTCCTGCCAGCATGCAGCTAAGATCTCTGGCTAAAATACCTGTTGCTGCAGAATAATTCTACTTTAAATTCTACTCTCTGCTTTTCCTGTGTTTTGCATCTTTGCAAGGTCTCCAGGACTCTTCCAGTGAAAAGGACACACACACAGGGAGATTGCTGCTCTCTCTCTCACAGATGCCCCCCCCCATACACAAAGGCAGGGACTTTTCTCCTCCAGTCCAACTTCATTGGTGAGGATAAGGGGAAATGAGGTTAGCAAGGAGGTTTGCAAAAAGTTTTGCAAAGGAGAGACTGAAGTGTGACTGTATACAGTAAGGGGAGAGGTAGAGAGGAAAGCAAGAGGAGGGAATAGACTGGGAGCCCAATCCTAGGCATGCCTACTCAGAAGCAAGTCCCTTAATAGTCAGTGGGGCTTACTCCCATGAAAGTGAGGCTAGGATTGTAGCCTTAACTGTTTTAAGTGCTCTCTCTCACACACACAAACTTTTATAAAAGTTAACTCTTCCTCTCTCCCCCCCCCCAGTACAACTTCATCAGTGGTGAATGATTATGGGGAGAGGGGCTAGCAAGCCTCAGCTTCACAACAGAGAGTTTAAAGTTTGGATTCAATAAGGGGGAGGGGCAAAAACAAGAAGGAAAGAGGAGATGGACTTAACCCTTTCAGTGGCTTGAGAAGCAAAGGTACAGCCTTCTGCAGGCTGTCTCTCTCTCTCTTTAAAAAGATCACTCTCCCCCCTTCTCCACCCTGTCCAGCTTCATCTGTGGGGGGGATGGGAAGGGGGTTAGCAAGTTGGGCTTTCCAGTGGAGTGCTTGAAGTTTAAATACAGTAGGAAGGGGGAACAAGAAGGAAAGAGGAGATGGACTCAGCTGTTTCAAATGACTGCTTCTCCCTCATTCAGATGCCCCCTCCCACAGACAGCTCATTGTCTCCTGCTCTGTCTTGGGTGCTGCTCCAGAGATGCCTCCGTGGGCGCTGGTGCTGAGTGAGGAGGGTTGCTGATGGCTGCGGTGGCAATTGCCCTGCCCTGCGCTTGGAGCTTCTGCAGCTGGGCAATAGCCTGAAGGAGCATGTGGAGCACACCCGCACCACACCTGCAGGCAGCTGCATACGCTCAGCAGCACCCCAGCCTGCACAGCTTCCTCTCAGCAGAAGATAACTTGTTCCCTCCCTCCCTCCCACAATAGTGATTGGCTGGCTCACTTGCCTCCCCCCCCCCACCCTCGCTGCTTGCCTGCCCCGGAAATAAGGCAGGGCAATGATTCAGGCTGCTTTTCTGGAAAGAAATTTTTCGCCTTATAGGTGAGTATCTATGGTAAGTGTAGACATGCATGTCTTCTTAGTACACGTATAGATTTGCATTGAAGCAACATAATATTGCAATCATGTCATATTGCTTCGACATAAGCCTCCCTGAAGTTAGTAGGACTTGCATCAGAGGAAAAATCATTAGTATTGTGCTGCAAATGTGTTACAGTTCTTGGAAAATAGAACTTCCAGATCATCATTGGCATTTTTTCCTGAACATTTAGCATGGCAAACATTGAAGCTACTGAAGGAGTCCCAAACAGATAGAAGTGGCAAACACTCCCTTTCTCTCCTTTTATACCTGTCTTATGTTAGGGAAAAGGCACTCAGAAGAAGGCAGATTGACCAAGGGGAGTAGTGCCTAATGGTTAGCACATGCATCCCTTCCTGATCCCCACTTTCCCTTTCCTGGACCAGTAGCTGAACTGAGAGAAATCTTTGTTAGTTTGTATCCTCTGCCACCATGCCAGGCTGCAGAAACCAGGCAGAGAGGGCTGTCTGGGGGAAAAACATCGCCCAGGAGAGCACTGAAACCACAGGGGTTCATACTCAAAATCAAGCCTACAGTAGCATCTGCAGGGTGAAGAGGCATGGCAATCAACTGAATTATCTACATACATGGATCAGGCAGGTAAAGCGTCAAAATGTAACAAGTTTATTAAAAGTTTAAAAGAAAATATAAAATATATTTATATAAAAATATAAAACGTTTATATTAAAAGTTTAAAAGAAAAGGAAAACAGAATGGGGGGAATTGATAGAGAAAGTACTTTCAGGCTGATGGAAAATACCTGAACTCAACTAGAAAGCACAAGCAGGATCATATGAATAAGGTTACCATTAACAGCCAGCATATGGAATTGGGATGCTACTCTAGAACAAAGCCTACAAGCCCCCATGCATTGCTAAGCCAGCATAGTTTGTGCAGTTTGACGGAGTGAAAAATGCAAATGGTATAAAATAAAAATTATCTCTGAAACTCTAGCTAATACTACATTCCCTATAACTAGCTACTTACAGAGTCTTGGTAATCCTGGAGATTACTGGAGAGTTAAGTGGGTACACGTCCTGCAAATAAGCATCAAATACCATGGGCTGAACCTGGCAGAACGCACACAGTGTCCTTGTGTTTAGGCTCAAGTAACCAAAACTTGATCGTGTCCTCAAATTACCTGATTACAACAACAACAACAACAGGTATTTATATACCGCCTTTCTTGGTCTTTATTCAAGACTTTATTCCAGGCGGTTTACATAGGCAGGTTTTATTTAAATCCCTTATTAAATAGGGATTTTTACAATTTGAAAGAAGGTTCTTTCTTTCAAGAACCACTACATTCAGGTGTTTCATTCCGATTTGGCTTCACATTCTGGCCTCCATCCTCCCACGGTCAGAGCAGATGGAATAGCTCGGCTTCAGCTTGTCAGCTGCTTCAAGGTTGCACGGTGCCGGTGGCCTCGAACTGGCGACCTTGTGGATGTTATCTTCAGGCAGACGGAGGCTTTACCCTCTAGACCAGACCTCCTACCTGATTGAAGAACTGGGCACTGCCTAACCTTTCCACCCTACCTCTTTACCTGGATAAACAGGTTTGCTATCCAGTTGTCTATTTCTAGGCAAACTAGCTACCCCAGATAGCAAAGAATTGATCTGAATTCACATATCCATGTGGCTGTAGGATAATGGAGATTCAAACAAAAGAAAATGGCTGCTTGTTAGCTTCTGACCATGCATGGTTGCTTCTTGGGACTTAAGGAAAAAACAGGCAACATATTTTCTAAAAATAAGGAAAAAAGCCCACCCCCAATACCCCCACAGGGGAAAAGATGGGACATTCATCACACTTGAGTTTTGCTCTACTTTTTTTTTTCTTCAGAATGTAATTTGATTGAAGGAGAAGATCATGTGGAGGTGAATGGAGAAGTTTTCCAAAAGCCTTTTGTGGAGAAGCCTGTCAGTGCTGAGGACCACAATGTATATATTTATTATCCAACGTCTGCTGGTGGTGGAAGTCAAAGACTCTTTCGGAAGGTAAGATATGTTAAACTGAGTAATAATACTGTTAGATTTTTTTTAGCAGTGAAATGTAAAATGAAAATCTTTTAGGACAGCGATAGCTAACTTATTCAGTTCTGAGAGTTACATTGGAAATAAAATTAAGTAGAGGACAGCAACGTAACTGGCATATCTTGATGTTGATCCATTCTTTGTAATGGCCTGACTTGTTGAACCCTCATTGGGGGAACGGGGTAGGGCTTTATTATACTTATATTTTATTAAGTATAAATAAAAAAATACTTATTTTTAAGTATTTTTATTCTCTGCATACAATTGCTATATCCACAATGGACTGAATTGTGCCCCTTTGTATGTAATTAACAGATGTTTTGAATGTGCTGATACTGTAAGTTCGTCAGAATACTTGTTAGAAATGGTATTTTATGCACTTTTCCACTAATTTTTCCACTTCCCTCCCACTATCCTCTTCCACCCATACTTTGTTCGTTATCATATAATCTTTCAACTGCTCACAACCTACCAATAATGCACACACATGCCAAACTATGTTCTCTCACTCGGACTTTGCAGAGATTAAGAAAAACTGAAATATCCCTGGTTCTCCATTCAACCACATTATCATTTAATATTTATAAAGTCCCATAATCTCAGTAAATTAAGAATACAGTGGAACTGGAAAAGGTGCAGAAGAGAGTGACCAAAATGATTAGTCATTTTGGGGCATTCGCTTACAAAGCTGTAGCATTTTGGACTCTTCAGTCTAGGAAGAATGTGCCTAAGGATTGGACATGACTAATAAGAACACAAGAAGAGCCCTGCTGGATCAGGCCGAAATGGTAGCTTGTCCAGCTTCCAGTATCTTACAGTGGTCCACCAGATGCCCCCTGGAGCACAGAACAAGAGACCTGCATCCTGTTGCTACTTCCTTGCATCTGGCATTCTGAGGTCTCCTACTTCTAAAACCAGGCGGTCACACATACCCATCATGGCTTTTAATTTGTGATTGAGGCATTTACAAATACTCATGGGTGGATAGAAGGAAGTTATTTTTTTTTTCTCACACGCATTATACCAGAACCAGGGGACATTCACTTAAACTGATTGGCAGGAGATTCAGAACAGACAGAAGGAAATATTTATTTGCACAGCGCTCCTTGCCACAGGATGTTGTAAAGGCAACTGGCTTAGATGCCCCTAAAAGATGATTGGACAGCTTTATGGAGGGAAAGCCTATCTCTGAATACCAGATACAAGGGAGTAGCAACAAGATATGGGGATCTTGTTGTCTTGAGTGCTCCCAGTGGCATCTGGTGGACCACTGTGAGATATAGGAAGCTGGACTAGATGGTCTATTGGCCTGATCCAGCATGGCTGCTCTTACGTTCTTATGGAAATGTTGTACTAACTACCACTTAGACCCAATCTCTCTCCCTTTCCTTGCTGAACTGTGAAGTCAGAGCTGAAGCACAAGTGGATAGTTACAGTAGGATGTAGTTATAAAATATTATAAATGGAAAATAGATGTGGATGGAGTGAAAAAATGCTGGACTAAACATCCATAAACATAAAGCTGGATATCAGAGAAGGCCTTTTTACAAGTGCTGCTGCCTAGGGAGGTACGTGGAGCGGCGGCAAGAAATAGGGCCTTCTCAGTAGTAGCACCAACGCTATGGAATTCCCTTCCCCTTGACTTAAGAATGGCTCCCTCTCTTGAGACTTTTTGGCGAGGCCTGAAGACCCTTCTGTTTAAACAAGCCTTCTGAGTTCTTGGCCTTTTTAACATCTTTTCAACATCTTTTCATATTTTTTTACAGGCCTGATTCTTTTATGATTTGCTGCTCTATGCTCTTTTTCCTGAATACTTTTTATCTTACTGTTTTTATTATATGTGTTAATATGCTTTTATCTGTTTTTAAATTATGTTTTAAATCTGTTTTAACCTGTTGTAAGCCGCCTTGAGTCCCTTCGGGGAGAAAGGTGGGGTAAAAATAAAGTTGTTGTTGTTGTTGTTATTATTGTTATTAAACTATATTCTGTAATGGGTAAAGTAGCATAGATTTGTCCTCCAAGCACATGAAATCTCAGCCTACCTGCCAAGAGAAGGTTCTTGGTTTACTGCAACTCATGGGAGACTTTGCCGATCCAGGCCTTCTCTTTCTTCAGTGTGTTTTCTCTACCATGTTAACATTTTGTGTATATGTTTAATTTTTTGCTTTTTGTTTTGCTGTTGAAATTGTCAAAGAAGAGATAGACTTGGCAGGGGAGGGAAGAAGTTGAGTTTGTTTATGGAGCTTAGGTAACTTTTATATTAAGGCAAAGTCATTGTGATGGAAAGGTTTGTGTTTCAGATTGGCAGCAGAAGCAGTGTTTACTCTCCTGAAAGCAACGTGAGGAAAACTGGTTCATATATTTATGAGGAGTTCATGCCTACAGATGGCACTGATGTGAAGGTACAACAACTGCATGTTCTGGTTTATATTTAGAACAATCAAGTACTTCTCAAAAGCTTTATATGTGAGGCATTTATATCTGCGTAAACCAAGGTTGTCCAAACTTTTTGGCAGGAGGGCCACATCATCTCTCTCGCACCGTGTTGGGGGCAGGGAAAAAAAAGAATTTACATTTCAAATATGAATAAATTTACATGAACATTAGAGATGGAACTTATATGAATGAATGAAAGTCTTGCAATAGCTCAAGGCCTATAAAAGGCCTTTCATAAAGCAAGGCCGTTCTTTCCTTCACTACTGCTGCTGCATCACAGATGTGTAACAGCAAGCAGTGGAGGGAGCCTTCTGTTCGCAGCTCATGCAAGAGGTTAAACAGTCACCCTCACACTGAGAGCAGTTGTGTCGGGCCATCATAGGCTCCAGCAAGTCTCCAGAGGGCCAGAGGCTCATTGGAGACTGGGGGCTCCCCACACGCTGGATTGGGAGTCCCCTAGGGATACAAGTGGCCCCTGGGCTGGGGCTTGGGCATCCCTGGCAGGGGTGCCCAAAGTTTTTGGCTGGAGGGCCACATCATCTCTCTGACACTGTGTTGGGGACCAGGAAAAAAAGAATTTATTTAAAATTTACATAACTGAAATGGAACTTATATGAATGAATGAAGGTCTTGCGATAGCTCAAGGCCTATAAAATACCTTGCACAAAGCAAGGCTGCCTTTCCTTTGCTGCTTCACAGACATGAAACAGCAAACAGTGGAGGGAGCCCTTGGCCCATAGCTTGTGCAAGAGGTTGAATAGTTGGCCCTTGCGCTGAGAGCAGTTGCATTGGGCCAGCACAGGCTCCAGCAAGTCTCTGGTGGGCCAGAGGCTCATTGGAGACTGGGGGCTCCCCGTAGGCCAGATTGGGGGTCCCCAAGGGCTGTAAATGAGGGCCATGATTTGGGCACCTCTAGAGAAAAAATTTCTTAGGACAATATTATTTCCTTGCAGGAAGAGACCATCCTGTGAAAGGGAAGTCTACTTTTTAGTCTGTGGAAAATTTGCTGAATTTTCTTTCTCCACTTTTGAGGGTGAGGGAAGTTCCCACCCAGTTGTTTTCCTTTCCTTGTCAGAACTGCACAAATATACCATGTTCCGTGACTGTTCCCCCATGCTTCAACTTCTTCATCAGAGAGCAGATGGACAGAGCATTCCAAATTTAAGTCTATACCTCAAATGCCTATACTTTCTGGACAGGAAGAATAGAGGTCTAACCTATCCACCATTCTTCCAGTGATGACAAACCTGAGTTTGTCCTTTCCTCGACTTCCTCAGTTTTTGCTAGGGGATTAGTGCTTTGAATAAGAAAGCTCTTAGAAGTTTTCCCTGAAAAACTTCAGTTTGTTATTTGGGGACACCTTCACTAATTGGTCAGGGCTAATGCTTTTAGGAGTGACATGAGCCTAGGTGCTGTGAAATTCTCATCCAGATCCATAGCTGCTATGTTTCCCTTCATGGAAGGGGGTGATTATTTGGCGATTCCTTGTAGCATGTCCTTGTAGAGAACACAGTCAAAAAGAAGGCCATGCAACCTACACTCAGTGAAGAAAAATGTAACTGTCTCAGACAATCAAGATTACTCTGTTCCTTTTGATTCTGTGGAAGCCTCATCTGACTTAGAGAGTTCAAATGGCCTTCCTTGCCATGCAGTAATAGGTTTAACAGACACAATAATCCTTAACCCTTCAGTAACAATCAGGCATCTGGTATAGGTTGTTGTACCCATGAGACAACAACACAACTAATGTCAGGCAACTGCCAGAAGGGACTGCAGAAATTTCTTCTAGGACTGAGCAGCCAAGCAACCCACCCAAAGGATTGGTATTATCATCTAATATTCTACTCTGAATTCCCTCCTCTCCTGGCAGGAAAAGAAACACTGGAAGTTATTGTGAAGATTCCTTATTGTCAGTGGATGGGTGGTGTGTGTCTAGCCCTACCCAGCATGGTTCCAGAGTGCTCTCATTGCTGGTATGCCTATTGGCTACCAGAGTCTTTAGTCATGTGGACTCCTGGAAAGGCACAACTTTTTTCTTTGTTTTGAAAATACCTTTTTCTATGCTTTTGATAGTTTTCTCAAAAACTTTTTTTTTAATTGTCTTAGTTTGGAACATAAGAAAGCTGAGATTTCCTCAGAACAGAGGTGTCCAGACCAAATGTATTTTCTTACCCCTGCCTCAGGAGCAAGTGGGAGGAATAACCCACTGTGGATACACTCCATCCACTGTCAGGAAAGAACCTTCATGATACATTCCCAATTTTCCTTTCCAGTTCTAAGCTCTTGGAAGTGTCCCACTGAGTGAAATGGGTGCAGATGCAGCCTATTTATCCATGGATTTTTTATGGGGTGGGGGTACTGAAAGTCACACACACCTTTACCCTGCGCTCCATCCATTTCCAGGCAGCTCAAAACACTGCAAAAAGGCTCCGCCTTGCCCAGGCAGGGAATAGCCCTGGAGCCATGGAAGAGGTTCCCCTTGTGAAGGAACAGTAACATTTCTGGAGCCCCTGCGTCAGTGGAGGGTGAGGGAGGCGGTCAGAAAACCCTGTGTAACTAGAACACGTGCAGCGAGGTGGAGCTCACACACACACACACACACACAGAGAGGTGTGGTAGCAGCAGAGGGGATTTCTTAAAAAAACCCAGGGAGTGTTTGCCGAATTCCCCCCCCCATGGTGCAGGCAATCATGACACAAGCAAAGCATGAGATTTAGCCTACAATCCACTCCACACTTTCCTGGGAGTAAGCCCCATTGACTACAGTGGGGATTACTTCTTAGTAGAAACACATAAGGCTGGACTCGTGAAAGAAGCTTGGCAGCTGGCAACAGGGAGGGCTCAGGAGGGGATTGCTTTAAAAAAAAACCAGGGAGTGTTTGCTGAAATCCTCCCCCCCCCCCCCAGATGACGCAGGCTCTCCTGCTCCAGCAAACCTTCCCAGGCAAGCCTTGGAGAGACAGGTGAGGGTGAGCAGAGAGCTGGACTACAAGTCCCAGAATGCTCTGGGTCAGAGGAGCTTCCATGATGGTGGCCAGGGAGGGCTTCAGGAGTGGCAGCAGCGAGGAGGAGGAGAACCTGCAGAGTTCTCCAGGAGAACCTGTTTTTTGTTAATCGTGCCGAGTCATGGAATGGAACTAACGCGGATAAATAGGCTCTACCTATACTTCTACGGACATAATGGTACTCAAAAGTGTACGTTATGAATCCATAATATTGTACTTAACACCATCACTAGTATTGTCTGAGTTTGAGTTCCATTTTGTAATCTGGAAACTGTTGTCTGAACTAACTACAAGGCAGCTGTGTGAGGCTTTTTGAAATTGAACATTTGCAAATGTGATAAATAGTATGCATACTCTGTAACCCAAACAAATAACCATGTCACCGTTCACTTCTTTGACAGCTCACATTGTGCAAAGGCCAGCATACAAGTAGTTACTCTTCTAATAGTTACTAGGAAAAAAATGAGCCCAGGGAAATGTTTTACGTTTTCATTGAAACAGTTGCCCCTATGCCACATCATTTACAGCTCTTGAAAATCCCCACAGTATCTAAATTGGCTTGCCAGGTGATATGGTCAGAGAACGAGTAGGCCTCAGTTAAGAAAAACAAGTCTAAACTCCTCCCACCCCCTTGGGTATGCAAAGCTGGGAGCTCCTTGCACATTTTTTGGATACTGGCCAATGACTGTAAGCCATCTGATCAGGAGCCTTACTAATAAGTTGGTAATAGCAGTAGTTGTAGTATGAAACTTTTAAGGAGGTTGGATTGTAGTTGATTGTAAAAAAATGCAGTATAACATTGGGGCTTTTTAGTCTTTTCAGTTTGCCTCTAATCTCCATCATGTGAAAATGAAAATAATACTTTACAGACTTTGGAGCTGGAACTGGCTATGCAATGAGAATGTCGTATATTTAAAGGAAAGAAAAGCTCTTCTATTTTTTTCTCTCTTAAATCATCATAAAAATAGAAGAAATGGTATCATTACAATCACAACAAAAATATGAACGAATAAGAATTCAGACTGCTCATAATTGCTTCAAATATCTGTTCTTTTTCCCTAAATAAAGGTATACACTGTAGGTCCAGACTACGCACATGCAGAAGCTCGTAAATCCCCTGCTCTGGATGGGAAAGTAGAAAGGGACAGTGAAGGAAAGGAAGTCAGGTATCCAGTCATCCTTAATGCAGGAGAGAAGCTGATAGCTTGGAAAGTATGCCTGGCATTTAAGGTAACATGAAGATTTATTGATTATTTACTACATATTGCTTATCAGTAGAAGGTTTAGAAAGTTTAACATGGAGCACATCTCCTAATTTTGAGTTATCCATGAGGAACACCATTAAGAAAACTTGTAAATAAAGCCTCTTTTAAGCAAACCTGGGAACAGACGCAAGGGATCTTTTCTTTGTGCCATATGTGTGTCTTGCTTTTGCCAGGCTTCTCCAATGACTGTTTATCTATTTTATATGCTACTTTTTAACGTCTCCTTGGGTCTGCCACCTCCAATACTTTGGAAAGAGGAAGGGAATTGAAAATGCAGCTGTATCTTTTGCCTTACTACCTCCCTGGGTTTGAGTTAGTCTACTGACCAGCAGTGTCCTGTATTGTGCCTCCACTCCTTTCCTTTTCTCCTTGACGCTCTGTCTGAAGTTTTTAAACAGTGCTTATGATTATTTCTTGCTGTCTGGGTACACAGACTTGGCATACCTATGGCCCTTGAATACATGTTCAAGTCCAGGAGGAATCTTACCTAATGCAGGATTTATGCTATCTATAGGCAGGTGTGTTTCCCTGGCACACAACTTTCTGCCCAATCTCATATGGAGCCTCCAGAGTTGGAATGCTGCCATGTAGCAGGCAGTTACTGACAACAATGTAAATGAATGTCAGAAGACATTTTTCTATGGTTTTAGTGTTGCAAATGGTTTTAGAAATGTATCTCAGGGCTTAGACAAGGATGGGATGAGGGATGGGTTTTGAAAGCTGTAACATCTTAAAATATTGTAAATTCTGATGAACTTGCATGTTATGGCATACTCTAAATTTATGTGACTATAAAAGTTAGTGTAGTTCATTCTGGCCTGCTAAAATCTCAGAGTTGGTATTATCTGTTTGCTTTTTGCTATCC
This sequence comes from Tiliqua scincoides, assembly GCF_035046505.1. Taxonomy (NCBI): domain Eukaryota; kingdom Metazoa; phylum Chordata; class Lepidosauria; order Squamata; family Scincidae; genus Tiliqua; species Tiliqua scincoides. Next base: position 44,921,059 of record NC_089822.1, read on the forward strand.
ATGATTTGAAAAAAATGAATACCTTTGCACACTTTTAAATATGCCATTTCTTTTCTTGACAGCAAACAGTTTGTGGCTTTGACTTGTTGCGTGCAAATGGACAATCCTATGTTTGTGATGTCAATGGCTTCAGTTTTGTGAAGAATTCTATGAAATATTATGATGACTGTGCTAAAATCCTGGGGTAAGAATCAAAGAATGTTAGAATTGAAAGATGACTTTATGGTGATCTAATCTGTTCAATGATGGCATCCGCTACAGCATCCCTGGCAGGTAGCTATCCAACCTCTCCTTGAAAACTTCCCAACAGGTGATAGCACACTACTGCATGAGGTAGATACCTCTGATGTTGGTCAGCAGTTTTAGTTGGGAAATTCTTCTTAATGTCTAGCCTAAATCTATGGTTTCCCTATAGTTTCATTGGTTCTAGTCCTGCTCTTAGGAGTCAAAGATTTGGATTTTCTGCCTGTGTAAGTGGGCTGACAAGACTTCCTTTCTTTTTCATCATAATTTATTTAAAGCAGGTAGAATATTCAGTTAGATATACCTTAAAGTAAATACATTTTGTAAACAGCATTTATGGTTGCCTTTTGGTAATTGAGTTAATTCAGATAAGCGGATAATTATTTTAGGATAGTTAACCAGAATTGTCACTTGATAAGATTAAATAGTTCAAATCAGTTTTAATTGATTGTAGCTATTCGTATATGGCTAAAACCATTGTTCTGAAAAAGCATGCTTTCTCTGTTCAGATGGTACACATGTCAGCAGACACCATATTATAAAAAGCATTCATTTCTGTCTGAAAGTGAAAGTGAACTGCCTTTTCCAAGATGTTTCCTATCTTTAGTTTTTATCAGTGCTTGTATTAAAAATATTTTTAATGCCCTGCCTCATTAATCAGGGCTGCAATTTTACCCTAGCTAATTGGGTAAGAGGCACTTTTTCAAGTGCGTGCTCCTCACCCCAGGAGTGTCTTTTCTAGTGGCTGTCTGCTGGTGTTTTGCATCTTTTAGATTGTGAGCCCTTTGGGACAGGGAGCCATTAGTTATTTGATTTTTCTCTGTAAACCGCTTTGTGAACTTTGTTGAAAAGTAGTATGTAAATACTGTTGTTATTGTTACTGTTTTAATTCAGTTATTCATCTTAGAATCTTATGAATTGATTAAAGGTTGCAGCCTTACCCATAATTTGAATATCCTTACCCAGCATAGCTCAGAAGAGTTTTTCCAGGGATACTTTCCAGTTTAGGCGATAAAAGATAGGAGCTTTGTAGACACATTGGGGAAATCTGCTTACATAATCGCAACTTGTGAAGAAATAATTGGGAAACAATCATTGGCACACACAAGTTCTTTATCAATGCAACCAATTGTTAACAGATGTTAACAACAACAACAACAGTATTTATATACCGCTTTTCAACAAAAAGTTCACAAAGCGGTTTACAGAGAAAATCAAATATCTAATGGCTCCCTGTCCCCAAAGGGCTCACAATCTAAAAAGATGCAACACCAGCAGACAGCCACTAGAAAAGACACTGCTGGGGTGAGGTGGGCCAGTTACTCTCCCCCTGCTAAATAAAAGAGGAGCACCCACTTGAAAAAGTGCCTCTTAATCAGTTAGCAGGGATGTTAAAGAACTGTTTGATATATATTTAACATAATCTGTTAGACTACCTTATACAGGATCAGACCAATGGTTCTGTCTAGTCATGTGTTTTCTGTTATGCATGACTCTCTAAGGCTACAATCTTATACACATTTTTTGATGTGCATAGGATTGAGCTATAAGACCTATATAAAGCAACTAACATAAGAACAGCTCCACTGGATCAGGCCATAGGCCCATCTAGTCCAGCTTCCTGTATCTCACAGTGGCCCACGAAATGCCCCAGGTTGCACACCAGATAACAAGAGACCTCATTCTGGTGCCCTCCCCTGCACCTGGCATTCTGACATAGCCTATTTCTAAAATCAGGAGGTTGTACATGCACATCATGGCTTGTAAGCCGTAATGGATTTTTCCTCCAGAATCTTGTCCAATCCCCTTTTAAAAACGTCCAGGCCAGACGCCATCACCACATCCTGTGGCAAGGAGTTCCACAGACCAACCACACGCTGAGTAAAGAATATTTTCTTTTGTCTGTTCTAACTCTCCCAACACTCAATTTTAGTGGATGTCCCCTGGTTCTGGTGTTATGTGAGAGTGTAAAGAGCATCTCTCTATCCACTCTGTCCATCCCCTGCATAATTTTGTATGTCTCAATCATGTCCCCCTCAGGTGCCTCTTTTCTAGGCTGAAGAGGCCCAAACGCCATAGCCTTTCCTCATAAGGAAGGTGCCCCAGCCCAGTAATCATCTTAGTCGCTCTCTTTTGCACCTTTTCCATTTCCACTATGTCTTTTTTGAGATGCGGCGACTAGAACTGAACACAATACTCCAGGTGTGGCCTTACCGTAGATTTGTACAACGGCATTATAATATTAGCCGTTTTGTTCTCAATACCTTTTCTAATGATCCCAAGCAGAAAATTGGCCTTCTTTACTGCTGCTGCACATTGAGTCGACACTTTCATCGACCTGTCCACCACCACCCCAAGATCTCTCTCCTGATCTGTCACAGACAGCTCAGAACCTATCAGCCTATATGTGAAGTTTTGATTTTTTGCCCCAGTGTCCATGACTTTACACTTACTGACATTGAAGCGCATCTGCCATTTCACTGCCCATTCTGCCAGTCTGGAGAGATCCTTCTGGAGCTCCTCACAATCACTTCTGGTCTTCACCACTCAGAAAAGTTAGGTGTCATCTGCAAACTTTGCCACCTCACTGCTCAACCCTGTGTCCAGGTCATTTATGAAGAGGTTGAAAAGCACCGGTCCCAGATCTTTGGGGCACACCGCTTTTCACTTCTCTCCATTGTGAAAATTGTCCATTGACACCCACTCTCTGTTTCCTGGCCTTCAACCAGTTTTCAGTCCTTGAGAGGACCTGTTCTCTAATTCCCTGACTGTGGAGTTTTTTCAGTAGCCTTTGGTGAGGGACCATGTCGAACGCCTTCTGAAAGTCCAGATATATAATGTCCACGGGTTCTCCCGCATCCACATGCCTGTTGACCTTTTCAAAGAATTCTTTAAGGTTTGTGAGGCAAGACTTACCCTTACAGAAGCCATGCTGATTCTCCCTCAGCAAGGCCTGTCTATGTGTTTTGAGATCCTATCTTTGATGAGGCATTCCACCATCTTACCCGGTATAGATGTTAGGCTGAGCAGCCTATAGTTTCCTGGGTCCCCCCTCTTTCCCTTTTTAAAGATAGGCGTGACTTTTGCTATCCTCCAATCTTCTGGCACCGTGGCCATTTTGAGGGACAAGTTGCATATCTTAGTCAAGAGATCAGCAACTTCATTTTTCAATTCCTTAATAACTCTTGGGTGGATGCCATCAGGGCCCGGTGACTTATTGATCTTTAATTTATCAATGAGGTCTGAAACATCTTCTCTTTTAACCTCTATCTGACTTAACTCCTCAGTCAGGAGGGGCCGTTCGGGCAGCGGTATCTGCCCGAGGTCTTCTGCCGTGAAGACAGATGCAAAGAACTCATTTAATTTCTCTGCCATCTCTAAGTCTCTTTTTATCTTCCCTTTCCCTCCCTCACCATCCAGAGGGCCAACCGCTTCTCTGGCGGGTTTCCTGCTTCTAACATATTTGAAGAAGCTTTTATTATTCCCCTTAATGTTGCTGGCCATGCGTTCCTCATAGTCTCGCTTGGCCTCCCGTATCACCTTCTTACTTTTCTTTTGCCACCGTTTATGTTCCTTCTTATTCTCCTCATTAGGGCAAGACTTCCAGTTACGAAGGAAGCTTCCTTGCCCTTTACAGCCTCTCTAACTTGGCTCATATGCCATGCGGGCACCCTCCTGGATTTAGTGGAACCCTTCTTTCTTTGCAGTATACACCTCTGTTGGGCGTCTATTACTGTTGTTTTAAGCAGCCTCCATGCACTCTGGAGAGATTGGACTCTTTTTACCTTCCCTTTCAACCTCCTTCTAACCAGCCTCCTCATTTGAGGGAAGTCCGCCTGTCGGAAGTCAAGGGTTTTTGTGAGAGATTTGCCCGGTATTCTTCCCCCGACGTGCACGTTGAAACGGATCGCAGCATGATCACTGCTCCCCAATGGCTCTGTAACATTGACATTTCTAACCAGGTCCTATGTACCGCACAGTATTAAATTCAGAGTCACCTGTCCTCTGGTGGGCTCCATGACTAGCTGCTCTAAGGCACAGTCATTTAGCACGTCAAGGAATCCGGTCTCCTTTTCGTGATCAGAACACAAATTGACCCAGTCAATATGAGGATAATTGAAGTTCCCCATGATTACAACCCTGTCCCTCCTTGTCACTTCCCTGATCTGTTTCCTCATTTCAAGGTCCCCTTCCGATTTCTGGTCTGGAGGACGATAGTATGCCCGCAGTATTACATCGCTCCACAGGCCTGATAATTTAACCCACAGAGATTCTACGGTGGAGTCGGATCCACCTTCAATCTCTACTTTGCTGGATCCTATCCCTTCCTTAACATAAACGGCCACCCCACCTCCAACATGCCTCTGCCTGTCCCTCCTGTAGAGTTTATAGCCCGGGATTGCAGTATCCCACTGATTCTTCGCATTCCACTAGGTTTCCGTTATGCCCACTATATCAATGTTTTCCCTTGTCACCAGACATTCCAGTTCTCCCATCTTTGCTTGGAGACTTTGGGCATTCACATAAAAGCATTTGTACATGAAATGCCCCAGGGTGGGCTGCTTATTCGTTCCTTTGTCCACGCATCCTCTCACTGTGCCAAACTGTCTATCACATCCCATTACGCTACCATTCCCAGTTTCTTCTCCTACTCTGCCTTTGTCTTGTTCTCTAACCTCCCCATCCTCGTCCCATAGGGATGAGGCGTCCCAAACTGGATGCCCCTCGGCTCCTGTCGGCCTTCCCCCAGGGATCAGTTTAAAAGCTGCTCTGCCACTTTTTTAATGTTATGTGCCAGCAGTCTGGTTCCATTCTGGTTCAAGTGAAGCCCGTCCCTCTTGTACAGGCCCCACTCATCCCAAAACGTTCCCCCGTGCCTAACAAGAACGCTACCTTTGAGGTCCTGCTTTCAGCTTCCTACCTAAAAGCCTAAATTTGGCCTCCAGGACCTCCCGGCTACACTTGCCCACGTCGTTGGTGCCGACATGCACCACAACCACTACTTCCTCCCCAGCACTGTCTACCAGCCTGTCTAGACGAGAAGTGATGTCCGCAACCTTTGCACCAGGCAGGCAAGTCGCCATGCAGTCCTCACATCCATCGCAAACCCCCCTCTCTATGTTTCTAATAATCGAATCCCCCACTATAAAAAGCCCCCGAACTCCCTCCTGGTTCATCAAGTGGTAATAGTTGTTTGATGCAGAATATTCAAGATTTTGACAGATGAATTAAGTGTATTTTAAACAATTCCTATTTTATTTCAACCATTTAATTTAGATAAATATTTATTTTCTATTTAGAAATATCATAATGCGAGAACTTGCCCCACAATTTCAGATCCCATGGTCCATACCTTTAGAAGCCGAGGATATTCCGATCGTGCCCACCACATCGGGAACAATGTAAGAAAAAATTTTGCTGTCTGAGTGCCCAGTTCTGAACTTACTCCGCTGTTGGTGAGTGTCGCAAACGTGCCGTAAAGCATGTTCTCGACCCTCAGCGCCGGTGAATCACTGATGCTCCACGGCTTGGCAGTCTTGCGGACCGCTGGACAGTGGAGAATTGAGTGGGGGAGGAGGGAGGAGGCGTTCTGGGGCGGAGAGTGGAGAGAGGGCTGGGGGGAGGCTTGCTGGGGGAAGGAGTGGGGTGGGAGGGAGACGGGACCGGTGGAGCTCTTTTCCACCAGATCCTCAGCCTCTGTTTTGGGTCTGCTGCCCAACATGGAGGCTCTTGATTCTACAGTGACCCAAGGATTGCCTTAGAATCAAGTGGCCCATTGTGGGTTAATCGCCTTACTTGGGAGAAGGGACAAAAGTCCCCTTCTCCCAAGGTGCCACTGGTGCTGCCCACAGCACTCAGGATGCTGTGGCAGCCATTTTCGGCTAACGGTCCAAGCAGCATAGGACTGGGCTGTTAGTTATTCAAACTCCTTGTGTAATGTTTCTGATTTTTTTTCTGACCTCAAGCTTCTTTCACTTTCATCTTGGAATAATGTTTGTTTGTGATTTGCTGTTCCAATCCTGCTAATATAGATTTCTCATTCTAGTGGGTAAACTCCCTGGGTCTAATTTGAACAGGCTTAACTCAAACAAATTAATTTGGGCCAAACTTGGGTCAGGCCTGAATTAATACATTTAAGTTTGGACTTTATTTTAAGCAGGACTTGTTGATTTTCTTACCTGAGATTGAGGTCTTCATTGACAACCAGCTTTTCTCTCTTCTTGTTGCCCAAATGCAGGGTGACCAGATCCATTGGAGGACCAAGTGCCTATATCGGAATCTTGGGGCTGACTGGCTGGTCAGTCAAGGCAGCAAAGAATGAGGCAAGCAGTAGGCTGCTCACCTGCCTCCCACCTTCTGCTTCATTTCTAGGACAGGCCTTAGTGCCTATACCTTTAACCATTGTGTAGAAGAGGGAATTTTGGCAGGTGTAGCTTAGCATGGAAGGGTTTACAAAAGCTACACCTGCCAACATTCCCTCTTCTATACAGTGGTTAAAGGTATAGGCACTCTGTCATCCATTGGATCTGGTCACCCTGCCCAAATGGGTAGAGCTGGATACATTGAATGTGTCATATGAAATGCCTTGACGCTTCTCAGGAGCATCCATGGCACCTGGGAAGCATGGGAAATGTCATTCCTAGTGTTATAATTCTGAGGCATTGAGAACTATATTTCCACTACTTCACCATAGTAGTTGATGCAAGATCAGTTCTAAACTATGGGGGTAGGCCAAATTTAGAATGAACATGGAAAAAGGTAAAAACTTTGAGGTTATTTTTCCTTTCCACCCACTCCCCGCATGCACACTTTTGAAATCCAGTGCAATCATTAGTTTACCATTGTTACTGAAATGTAGAACAAGATATTTTTAAGTAGAGATATTTTCAAACCTGGCTTCCATTGTTTCATAATATCTTTCATATATTATATATTTCATAATATTGCATGTGTTTTTTTAACAAAACCTTAAACCTGTATTTAGAAAATTTTTCAAAAACAAAGGTGAAAAAGTTTCAAAAACAAATGTTTTGAAGGCCTAACAATAGTTCTTGTTGCATTGTTTTTGGATAAAGTTATAATCTTTGCATAAACACTAACAGTTTTGTTTAACATAAAATGGAAGCCTGCAACTAGAAAGAAGACCCATATGCTTTGTATACTTGCAGGATGGAACTCAGATGTGTTATTGCTGTTATACGGCATGGAGATCGAACACCAAAACAAAAAATGAAAATGGAAGTCAAGCATCAAAAGTAAGTGGTGTGTGGAAGAAATAAAAAGCAGATATCCTCCCCCTCTTCTTATATAGTAAGAAGTTTATTGTTTAAGCTAAAGGGTCTCTAGAATATAGTTGTGTGCTGGATTTATTGAAATTGCCTGCGGTGACATTATGATGTCATAGCCAATTCCTTCCAGATCACAGCACTCCAGAGCAGTTGCAAGTCGCTTGGAGTGACCAACTGCTTTTTTCCTCCCTCAAAAAGTGGTTGGCCTCTCAGAGCAGTGCACATTCTGAATGTCTGTGAGAGGGCACTTGTCACCCCTCAAGTGTGGTACCTGGGGCCCTGTATCCCTCTGCCCCTCTTTAGCTATACCACTGTATGACATTCTTGCTATTGGAACTATGAGTTTTTGTTGGCAGCTGTCAGAGCATGGATGGATAACTGGATATCTGCAAAATCTAGTACTATAGAAAAATAAAATTACTTGGGAGAGATTCTCCTCAGCTTCCTGAATGACTGGAAGAAACTCTCCCCAAGTACAATGTGCACTGCTTCAAACAAACACTGAAAGTAAACATGAGGCATTTGTAAAGTGCAGGAATTGCTTGTGCACTCACAAACTTGTCTAACTTTGGATGTTCTCCATGGTTGGAGAACATTTGAAGAGTGCTTAACTTTTCTAAACTTATGAGGAAATTGGTACGAGGCCTAATCAACTAATACGTGGAAAGTTCATATTGAGCAAGAAGTTATGTGTGTTTCATGTAGTTCCCAAACATTGGGATGTGAAGGCCTTAATCAGACAGTTTGACCTTGTGCCATTTTTCCTATCATAAACATCTAGAATCAGGTAGTGCTGCTGCCACAATTTTCCTAGCAAATTTGATCCATTATCCATCTAATAATTGCATGTTTCTTTTCAAGGTTTTTTGATCTTTTTGAAAAATGCAATGGGTATAAGTCTGGGAAGCTAAAACTGAAAAAACCCAAGCAGTTGCAGGCAAGTTTTTGTTTTTCTCCTTTATCTACATACAAAAATAGTATTCTGTTCTTATAAACTTTGTATAAAATTTACTACTTTTTCTAGGAAGTGCTTGATATTGCAAGACAGCTCTTAGTAGAGCTTGGACAAAACAATGATTCTGAAATTGAAGAGAGCAAAGCTAAACTTGAACAGCTGAAAACAGTGCTGGAGATGTAAGTGTTTAATTTGGAGGTTGCTTGGCAAAACAGAAGTATCTTTCTGAGTTTTTTTAATTAGACTCCTTTAAGATTTTAAGTGAATTTAATTATCAAGTTGGACTATTATTGAAAACTACTGTCCAGAATTGGGCTATGGGGGAAGAGATTTACATAGGATTTACACCAGTTGTAAAATGGCTGCCATTGCAATGCACATTGCTTCATCAATGACTAATGTAGGAGCGTTGCCATAAGGGGTAGCAACGGTCTGTGTCCACTGCTGGCTCCTGCTGCACTTGCAGACAAGGTAAGGCAGCAGCAGGGGTGAGGTGGGGAGACTATGGGAGGGGTGAATCCAGTGGTGAAGGTGTGCGCTGATCCTATCCCCTTTTAGCAGCTCTCCTGCTCCCTTTTTTCTCCTCAGTCTTGGCACTTGGAGCAAGAGCTCCTTTTGTGGAACAGGATGCTTATGAATGGGTAGTTCTCCTTTCCCCTCCAAAGCCTCCTGATCTGATCTGTCCCCTCCCGCTGTATACACCATGCTGGATTTTGATGCAGCTGCATCAGTGGGGTGGGGGGAGATAGGATTGAGCTTTTAGTTTTGTAACACAATTTCTTCCTCTTTCATACTAGTTCTGAAACTTCAGAAATGCTACTTCTAGATTTCATTTCACACACACACACACACACACACACACACACACACACACACACCGAGGACCTTTATTGGTATACATAACAGACATAACAGCAGTGAATACAGGTCTATAATAAGTGATACAGAGGAATAGATGGCAATCAGATGAATCAAATATATTTGCCCCTTATAAAGCATACTGGCAATTAGATACCATCTCTTGGTTCTACTTGCCACCATCTGCTGCAGATAAACTACCACCCTCTTGATTATAACACTGGAAACATCATGGTATTGTTTATCACCACCGTCATGAATTTTGAAACCTTTTTCAGTTCCATAGGTGAGCAATCATTTAACAAAAACTTTGTTTTTACCACATCTGGAAGACCCTCCCTATTAACCAGGATGGGCATCAAATAGGTGGAGCGGGCACTGTTATGCTGTGGACAGTAGAGGAGTATATGTAAAAGATTCAGCTGACCCCCTGTTACAAGGGCAGTTCTATGCACGCTTTCTAGAGAATAAGTTCCATTAAATTCAGTAGCACATACTTCTGAATAAGGATTGCCCTGTTAGAAAGTTTGAAATCTGTTACTGTTTGATCCACTGATAGTGCAGTCTTCAATGTGTTTACTTGGAAATAAGTCTCTCTGAGTTTATTGGGACTTACTCCCCAGTTAGCATTCTTAGATGGCAGCTTCAGTGTCAGTTTGTATGAAGTATATTTCACATGGCAGCACTTAGGTGTTAAGTTCATTTTATGAATGGCAGAGGGTTTGTAGAGAAGGACTGTATTATCCTCCCTTCTTAACCAAGGTTTAGAAGATTGTTTGATCCAGTGAGCTTCTTAGGTATGCCCAAAGGTTCAGTATGTACAGTGGTTTTTTTTACTTTTTCTTTTTGAGTGTCAAATCCCCATGCTGTAGCATGAATTGCTTTTCAAACTTTTCTCCTGTTCAAGAAACAGAAGTCCAAGGCTCCCTTAGAGATTCCATATTGCTTGTTACATGGTTATTTGGATATAATCTGTGTGAAATTGCTCTTATTTTGGGCTGATTCCAGACCAATAAAATCATTAGTATCAATTCATGAAATTCTTCTTGGATCATACTACTTCAGGCTTTCTTGGTACCACCAAGAAAACAAATTCCCTTCACTATGAAAAATAGCCGTTCAGAAAGAATGTTACAATGATCCCTTTTTACTAATGTGTTGAGTTTTGTGTATGTAGGAAATTTTTTTTTATGCAAAAGCAATCAAACATGCTGATCCCCTACTTGCCGCATGAAGGAGTACAGACTAGGAAAAGTCTATTATACCCCATTATACCAGTGTTACAATATCCACTATTAAATATTGATCATATTGGAAGATAACATGAAATGTTAATTGGTAGTTTCCAGTATGCATCCAGTCCATTTTTAATGAACCCACTCTTCATTATTATTTTTAGGTATGGACACTTTTCTGGTATAAATCGCAAAGTTCAGCTGACATATCTCCCTAATGGTTGCCCTAAAACATCAAGTGAAGAAGAAGGTACTATAAGGTCTTAATTCCTGCAAATTACTGACTGAAAGTTAATTCATCTGTTATGTTTTTTTAAATACTTCAGTTCCTCGGAAAGTAGAGTTGTAAGAAAAATGTTGGGGGGAAAAATAGACTTCATTTAAAAAAGAAAAATCCCTCCTAGAATATGTACAAATGATGCATGGACCAAAGGTGAGGGAACATTACTGAAGACATACTGGCTGTGGCACAAAAGCTCCCCTCGGTCTTCATAGAAAAAAATAATTGTTTGACTTGAAGGCTGGGCAGCTATCACAACGACTGTGAATTTTGAAGTCCTAGCACGGTTTTTAATGTGAATTCTTGTCTTCTGTAATGGCATTTATATCTCATCCTTCCTGCTCCAATGGGAGAAGCCAAGGCAACTTATGACAATGAAAATAAAAATAAAGCCATGAAATAATATCAACCCTAACAGTAACAAGAATTGAGCAACAAAATACCAAGAGCTTCAGAACAGAAGGGAAAAACATAAATCCCTTAAAGGCCTTATGAATTAAAAAAAACTTAACTCCCCTTTGGAACGTGAGCACAGAAGAGGCAATCCCGGCTAGAATTGAGTTCCATAGGTCAGATGCCCCAATAGAGAAAGTCCAGTGATGAGTCACTGTCAACAATATTTCTAAAGACTGACCTGACATCATATGGGTAGACACAGTTCTTCAGCTGTTCAGGACTCACTGAGGGCTGTATAAGTCATAACCAGCACTTTGAATTGTGCTCAGAGATATATACGCAACCAATGAAGATGGTATAGTAGAGGCATGAAATAATCATAACCCTTGGCACAAGTTAACCTGACGGTTGCATTTTGCATCAATTTGCAGTTTCCAAATAAACTTCATAGACAGCTTCATGTACTGTGCATTACAATAATTCCATCTTGATGTCACCAGGCCATGAGTAACCATAGAGTACATGAACCCTAGACTGTAGTTTTCTTAAGTTTTCGTTTTGTTTACCTTTTGCATTACACTATTTTGCTTGTATTCAGATAATCACAAACGGGAGCCATCTCTACTCTTAGTTCTAAAGTGGGGAGGAGAGCTTACACCTGCAGGCAGAGTCCAAGCAGAAGAACTAGGAAGAGCTTTCCGGTGCATGTACCCAGGTGGACAAGGTATCTTAATTTTCTTTTCAGTGGTAGCATGGAAGCTGTATCATTATTTTTGTTTTTTAAGAACCATTGTTAGAAAGGAAACAGCATCAGATTATAACATTGTTTTTCTTTGGTAGGAGACTATGCTGGATTTCCTGGCTGTGGTTTACTAAGACTGCATAGTACTTATCGACATGATCTCAAAATATATGCTTCTGATGAAGGAAGAGTTCAGATGACTGCAGCAGCTTTTGCAAAGGTAGTATACAAATTACTGTATATTAAATTATATTTTCAGTAGGAAAATACTGAATGCTTCCATGGAATTTGAGGCTACCATTGGAAGGAAAAACCTCCTCCTTTACAGTGCAACTGAGACTCATTTGGTCCCAGGGCAGCAGGGTGTGAGCAACAGCCATGATCCTGTTAATTTACTTGAGCTCTGTGGGGTCCTGGGATACTTTGCCCTCCCCCTCAAGCCAAGCTCTTGCAATGGGTGCAGGCTTTGGTGGGGAAAAAAAGGTGGGGAGCTGTTTCTTAAGGTTCAGGGGGAGAGCCTCATTGCCATACCCATTCTAAATCACTTTAGAAAAAGTCTCAGAAGAGTTAATGGTCATAGTAGCACTCATGGTAGACCTAGACATAAGTACAGGAGGGTAGTGGCTCTTCAAGCTTCAGCATGAATCCTTAGAATCAGGTTCTTTTTCTTCTAACAAGGACCATGGATATAGGAGGCATAAATGTGGTTTGCGTATTCATAAGGAGAATTGGAGGAAGGATTACCTATATACCTGCCTGGTGACAGCACTTCTCTTATATGTGCTGAAGAATCTGGAATGGGGATTCAGAATGTTTTCTGGGAGGTAATGGAAAGTCCTACCATGAATTGCTGTCTTCCAGAATCCCCAGAGGGGATTATCCATTTCTTCTCAGCTTAACAAGATTTTTCTTGAGGGGTTTGCCTTCCCCATGCATGTAGAAGTGATTGCTAGGGACTCGTAGAGGAAACCATTTTGTTTATCTGTCTTTTCTTTTTTTCATTTTGTTACTGCATACTTGCTCACACTCCTTTTTTCCTTGTAGGAGATTGTTTTCTTTCTTATTGGTTAGGCCAGTGATTTTCAACCTTTTTCATCTCACGGCACACTGACAAGGCACTAAAATGGTCAAGGCACACCATGCTGCCAGTAGGGGCTCACATCTCCAATTGGCCCTATTAATAAATGACCTTCCCCCAAATTCCTGTGGCACACCTGTGAACCGTTTGTGGCACACCAGTGTGCCTCGACATAGTGGTTGAAAATGCCTGGGTTAGGCAGTTGTTCAAGGTGATTTTTTTCCCCCTTGCTGGATCCTGTTGTACATTTGGTAGGGTTGTCAATTATTTTGCTTTTCCAGTTTGGTCCTGGAGGGAAGGGCCACATCTCCTGTTTGAAAAGCTGCTACAAACGTGTGAGGTATTGCCTGCTTGCCCAAGAGAAAGGGCTGTACCAAAAAGTCTGAGTAGAAATTCAGAATGCCCTCCAGGAATCCTGGAAAACAGAAATTCAAAGAAATTACAGTTTTCAAAGGGGAAAAAAGAGAGAGAATGGAAAAACCTTAGGCTTACTAACTAACTAAATATCCTTGATGTTTGGGAAAATAAACAGTAAGTTACTTGCATTATTTCACTGCTCTTTTGAATGTGTTACAGGTAATGTTGTTGGAAAACTAACTGAAGAGGAGATGATAAAATTTATATAGGCAATTCTGTGTGTCTACTCAAAAGTAAGTCCTATTGAGTTCAGTGGGACTTGCAACCAGATAGAGGTGCATAGGATTGCAGTCTAAGACTCATTTCCACTTCTCCCTCATTACTTAGTGATTTGTTCTCTCCAGGGACTATTGGCATTGGAGGGAGAGCTCACTCCTATCCTTGTCCAGATGGTCAAAAGTGCTAATATGAATGGTCTCCTTGATAGCGACAGCGACTCTCTTAGCAGCTGCCAACATCGTGTGAAGGCACGCCTTCATGAAATACTCCAGAAAGACAGAGACTTTACTTCTGAAGACTATGACAAGGTTAGAATATAGCCTAAAACGTAGTATACAGTTATCCAAATTAATTATGGCTTGGTGTGAATGCAAACCGGAGTGTGAGGTAAGGATTTAAATAAATGAATTTTAAAAGGTTTCCCATTTTATTTAAATCTATTTTAGAAAATCCTTTTTTGAAAAGAATTGAACATATTATATTACATAGCTTTGTAATGTACAGCTTTTGTTACATTTCCTAGAGGTTTATCTGGAAGCGGGCCTAGACTGTGTAGTGGAATGATAAGTGCTTCTACCATCAGTGTTTCAAAACTAACCAGATGATACTGCAGAATTTAGTCTGTTTCAGCTGATTCTTATCAGCATTGTTACTTTATTTTCTTATTTTTGGAGCCCAGTCCTATCCCCCCCCAACACACACAGCACAAAAAAGGTGCACGCTGTATCTACTGGGGAAAGGGGTGGATCGGGAAGGTTCCAGGGGCTCTGTAAGCTTCCTGTTTAATAAAGGGTCTCCTCAGATCTGTGCCAGCTCTTTAGCTGGTGTACGTTTGAGGAAAGGGGGTGGAAAAGCTGCAAAAAAGAACAGGATCTAGTGCGCACCATCACTGCCTGATCCACCCCCCCTCCTACTGCCTCCTTGCCCCCATTCCTCCCTCCTCCTCCCCACCCCATTTCACCCCTCCCCTCCCACACCACTACTTTATTTCTCCAGTAGGTCTGGCAGTGGACAGAGAACACTGCTGCTTCTTGCAGCAATGCTCCCAAAATGGCCACTGATGGAGCCTCATGTTCCATCAGCAACCATTTCGTGGCAGCGAAACTTAGTTTCACTGTCATAAATGGTTAAGCACAACAGTGCAATCCCGGATAGGACTGGGGTGCTGCTGCTTTCCTATTTTCACTAAAATATTAAACAATAATTAAGTGGTCGGCAAAGAGGAAGTCATGAAGAGCGAGTCATGGACTCTTCGCTCACAACAGGAGAGGAAACTGAACGCTTTCCACATGCGCTGCCTCCGATGCATTCTCGGCATCACCTGGCAGGACAAAGTTCCAAACAACACAGTCCTGGAACGTGCTGGAATCCCTAGCATGTATGCACTGCTGAAACAGAGAGGCCTGCGTTGGCTTGGTCATGTCGTGAGAATGGATGATGGCCGGATCCCAAAGGATCTCCTCTATGGAGAACTCGTGCAAGGAAAGCGCCCTACAGGTAGACCACAGCTGCGATACAAGGACATCTGCAAGAGGGATCTGAAGGCCTTAGGAGTGGACCTCAACAAGTGGGAAACCCTGGCCTCTGAGCGGCCCACTTGGAGGCAGGCTGTGCAGCATGGCCTTTCCCAGTTTGAAGAGACACTTGGCCAACAGTCTGAGGCTAAGAGGCAAAGAAGGAAGGCCCATAGCCAGGGAGACAGACCAGGGACAGACTACACTTGCTCCCAGTGTGGAAGGGATTGTCACTCCCGGATTGGCCTTTTCAGCCACAGTAGATGCTGTTCCAGAACCACCTTTCAGAGCGCGATACCATAGTCTTTCAAGACTGAAGGTTGCCAACGATGAATTAAGTGGTAGAAAGGTTTGGGGATGGAAAGATTTCCCAGCAAAGTCCTGACATAGGATCTAGGAACTAAAGTTGGCAGTTGTTTCTTACTTTATGGTACATATGTGTTCCTGAAGGCTGACCATTTACTTAAGATCACATTGGTCTTCTTTAAAGTGTTATATTTATGAGCATAAGGAACTAGTGCAGACTTGTATACAATATTCTGATTCTCAAAAGAATATCATCATCAAAAGGAAGATGATAAAAAAACTCACAAGAAATTATTCATGTTCATGTGTGATCATTACTGATACAGCCCTATCATGTTAACATAGCATATTTTTCAAGATCTGAATTTTTTCAAGCTCCCTCTGATTTGTACTTTTGTTAAGACACTTTGTTCAAAATAGTATGTAGTTGCTAGATATGACACATTCATATTGTACACCTGGTGAGAGGAAAAGACACCTAATGAATTAATCTAAACAGCATTAGATGTTTCTGAATATTGTTGTCTAGATAATTACAGAACCACCATTTATTTCATTGGAATTTAAATCACCAATGTCTTTTAAGGTTCAAATGCATTGCCTATTCTTACTCCATTTTTATGTGTATAGTATACTTATCTTATACCATGCTACAGTTACTATGTATTGTATGCTATGGACTTTAGTACTAGTACTATATACTAATATGATACTGTATTTTCCTTCTGTTCAATGAGCAGCTCTTGTGAAAAACAGAGTTTAATGGAATTATTAACAAATTTCCTTTTTGTTAATGCAGCTTACACCATCCGGCAGTATTTCTGTAATAAAATCAATGCAAACAATAAAAAATCCTGTTAAAACATGTGACAAAGTATACTCCTTGATCCAGAGTTTAACATCTCAGATTAGACAACGGATGGAAGATCCTAAATTTGCAGGTAGATAAATGCTTTAAGCACACTGTCATGTTAATGACCATTAGAACTTACTTCACCATTATTATTTGGCATGATTTCTTATGATTTCAGACAGCTTTAAGACTATTAAATAGATAATATTTCAGTCAGTCTTGTTTAGCTGCTATAAACAGTGTACCCTGTTTATAATGTGTAAAGATGTGTAACTCAGAGTTCACCTTTTCAGGAATTCTGGTAATACTGTTGAGTGTCCAGAGAGGCCACCTGGCAGCCACAGAAGGGTTAATCACAGTGGTGAGGATGCCTTGCAGTGGTCCTGTAAATGACTGACTGTAGATGCCATTTCTAAATTAACTGATTTTTGCCCAACCCTCACGTGTGTACACATTTGACCCTGTTGTGTATATGCAGTGTCCAGCAGGAATGGATTAATCAAGTATAGATCCAGAACAAACATTCTCAGGATCCAGCTATAGATTCAGCTCAGGAGAATTTCAGGTGCTTATAGCCTAAATGTTGTTTATAGCCTTGGCCACCACATCTGAGGTCCTTCAAAACATATGAAAGTGGTGGGAAGTGAGTAGGAGGAGACGGGATAATTTTTCTGTCATTATAGTTGCATCACTCTTCCTGGTTTCAAAGGTATATGACGGCAGCAACTTTTCTGATACCTGCACCTCAAACTTTCTCTTTCCCAGCAGTTCACATACTGTGAAAATCTTGTGTGATGTTGCCATGGAACTCCATGAGGAGTAGTAGAGATGATGTCCATGGTGAAAGAATCTGAACAAAGGAAGAAAATAAATTCAGAACAAGGTCTGAGAAATGGGGTGTAGATTGCAGGTGTCTAAAAATATAGACAGACCTGTAGTACAGATAGAGGGGGGAAAATAGGAGTGTATTGCTAACTGGCAAGAGAAACTTTTTCAGCTTGTGTTGCTCTCCGCAGTAAATATAAAAGGAACTACCCGTTTTTACCCCAGCACAGCATCTTTTCTAGTGACTGTTGCTGGTGTTCTTCTGCATCTTTTTAGATTGTAAGCCCTTTTGGGACAGGAAGCCATTTAATTGTTTGATTTTGTCTGTAAACCACTTCATGAACTTTGATGAAAAGCTGTTTATAAATACTACTAATGTTAATACATTGTGAGTTGGGTAAAAGGAAGTTTAAAGAACCTGTGGTTTTTACCGAGAGAAGAAAGAGCTTACTATGGGGTGGAGAGAGGAAAATAGGGTAAACAAAGAATGGGTTAAAAAGAAAGTAATTAAACAGCAATGAATTAAAATGTAAGCAGCAGTGTTTTTCTGTAGTGAATGCAGTGATAGGAATCAGTATAATAGTCCTGAGAAAAGCTTTTGATTATGGACTCTATAGGGTACCAGAGCTTGTTTGGATGATGACGATGATCCATAGAAGTGGATTTCACTTTTGCTTTGGAAACAAGTAAGGCTGATATGAATAACAAATACCCATGAGAAAAAACATTGTTAGTGTAAACTTATAGCACTCATTCCATATATTTTTTTCATATCTACTTGATTTTACAGACATGTTTCACTGTGTTTAATTGAACTTATGCCTAAATAAATGTGCTTAGAATTGCTGCTTTAGTTAACTTGTGCTCATAATTTTTTAAAAATAATTTTGTCTAGATATTCAACTTTACCACAGTGAAACGCTTGATCTAATGTTACGTCGATGGGCAAAACTTGAAAAGGACTTTAAAACAAAGAACGGAAGATATGATATCAGTAAAATTCCAGATATTTATGATTGTATAAAATATGATGTCCAGCATAATATGTCTTTAAAACTAGAAAATACAATGGAACTATACAGACTGTCAAAGGCATTGGCTGATATTGTGATTCCACAGGTTTGTACCTTGCAACTGAATGATCCCTCTAAACCCAGGGGTGTCCAAACTTTTTGACAGGAAGGCCATGTCATCCTTCTGATACTGTGTTGGGGAATGGGAAAAAAAGAATTAATTTACATTAAAAATTTGAATAAATTTACATAAATGAATATATTAGAGGTGGAACTTATATGAATGGATGAAGTTATCGCAAGCTATCTCACGATAGCTCAAGGGCTATAAAAGATGCTACACAAAGCAAACCGACCTTTCCTTTGCTGCCGCTGCTACTTCACAGGCATTAAACAGCAAACAATGGAGCACGCCCACAGCTCACACAAGAGGTCAAATTATTGGCCCTTGGGCTGAGAGTAGTTGCGTTGGGCCAGCACAGGCTCCAGCAAGTCTCCAGGGGGCCAAAGGCTCATTGGAGACTGGAGTCTGCCTGCAGGCCGAACTGGGGTTCCTGAGGGCCACAAATGGCCCCCGGGCCAGTTTTTGGGCAACCCTGCTC
The DNA here is from genome assembly GCF_035046505.1 of Tiliqua scincoides. Lineage (NCBI taxonomy): Eukaryota > Metazoa > Chordata > Lepidosauria > Squamata > Scincidae > Tiliqua > Tiliqua scincoides. Next base: position 44,939,884 of record NC_089822.1, read on the forward strand.
TAAACTAATCTTGCATCAGTGATCCCCTGTGATTTACTAATCCCACTTTCTGTGCAATGGGATAATAACAAAGGTGCAAAACCAGACACCCATAAACTAGTTTTTATGAACTGTTAGCATGATGTGAAGACAGGTGACACAAGTGACTAATTATTGCATGCATAATGTATTTCTTATAGACATTAGATTGATGTCTGAAACAAGAGTTAACTTCAGTATTTATTGCAGTTAATTTTCAACAATTTTCTTCCCATCAAGGAATATGGTATTTCTGAACCTGAAAAATTAGAGATTGCTAAAGGTTACTGCACTCCACTGCTGAGGAAAATCCGATCTGATCTTCAGAGGACTCAAGATGATGATACTGTAAACAAGCTCCACCCTTTGTAAGTTCTCTTTTGCTTGAGCAAGTTGTTGGCAATTTTGTACTTACGTTCACATGTTCCAAAGTTGAGCTTAGATTACACAGGCCAACACACATTTTGCTTTCTTAAACGTTACACCAATTCCTGGATATATTTGGGGTGCCGATTCAAAATATGGCATCCGTTTTGCCCTATCACTTCTAGTCTTGGAGACACAGCATAGTCTCTTTAGTGAATGGTTCAAGCAGCTTCCTCGTGAGGAAGGCTACACCATGGCTTCCTCATGAGGAAGCTGCTTGAACCATTCACTAAAGAGGCTACGCTGTGTCTCCAGAACTAGACGTGATAGGGCAAAACGGATGCCATTTTTTGAATTGGCACCCCAAATTTATATCAAACCACCATAAAATTTGGGAAAAACTTTTCTGACCCTCAGTTTGCAGGCCTGTGTTATTGGTCTTTAAAACTATGATAACCAAGCCTCATTCTAATATGCCCACCGTCAACATGTTAAATAAGTAATATATCTTCATTTGTTTATTTGCTAATTTTTTTCTGGGTTTGCTCTTAGGTATTCTAGAGGGGTTATGTCTCCTGAACGCCATGTTCGAACTAGGCTTTATTTCACCAGTGAAAGTCATGTCCATTCCTTATTGTCAACTCTTCGTTACGGTTCCTTATGTGATGTAAGTGATAATCTGGTTGTTACACTGCATGCACATCTCTTTTAGAAAAAGCATAACGTAACATGATAAAAATGTCCTTGAGTAGGAGTATTCTGAATCAAATTGCTGTTCTCTAAAGAATGAATTTTGCAATTTAGCAATACCAATGGGAGAGTATTTGAAATTAAGTTTACAAAGTTTCAAAGAGCCGTAGTAGCTGTTCTACAACATGTGAATAATTAACTTTTTGTCTAACTGAATTTTATCTATTGGCAGCAACAGCGATATTACCACAAAGTTATCTAGGCCAGGGGTGTCCACACATTTTGGCTGGAGGGCACATCATCTCTCTGACACTGTGTCGGGGGCTGAGGGGAAAAAAAAGAATTAATTTACATTTAAAATTTGAATAAATTTGCATAAGTTTACATAAATGAATATATTAAAGCTGAACTTATATGAATGAATGAAGGTCTTGCAATAGCTCAAGGCCTATAAAAGGCCTTGCACAAAGCAAGGCTGACCTTTCCTTTGCTGCCTCTGCTGCATCACAGACATGAAAAAGCAAGCAGTGGAGGGAGCCCTCATCCCACAGCTCACGCGAGAGGTCAAACAGTCGCCCTCACGCTGAGAGCAGTTGCGTCGGGCCAGTGCGGGCTCCAGCAAATCTCCGGAGGGCCAGAGGCTCATTGGAGACTGGGGGCTCCCTGAGGGCCACATTGAGAAGCCTTGAGGGCTGCATGACTGCCAGATCCCAACCCCCGTTCCCAGGGAGAACGGAGCGGCTTGAAGCCGCTCCGCTCTCCTTGGACTTGTGCCACCTCAGGAGGTGGCGCGTGTCCGAGGAGACCCATAGGCTCCATCAGCCCTTACCCAGGGGTAAGGGGAAGAGTTTCTCCTTGCCTCTGGCTAAACCACTTCTGGCCACAATCCTGAGCTGGATACTGCACAAGGTTCCTGGCTTGCCTGTTCCAACACAAAGTTAGGATTGCGCCCTAAGTTGCTTAATGACAGGGGTTACTGGAATGTAATAAGTGGCACCTGTACTTTAAAGTAGCATTTAACGTGTATATGACCTTGATTCAGATGAATCCCTCTCACCACATGCTTATGAAGTGGATCAATGTTGCATCAAGAGGAAGAGATGAATACACACCTGCTTTTTCACCATGTAATGTGCAGCAAACACATCCTCCAAACCTGCCCAGTTTCTCAGGCACAGAAAAAGGAGTACTGCTTTTCCAGTGCTTTCTGGTGGCCACTGACTTGTGGCCACCAGAAAGAAGAGAGAGATGAGCTGCTTGTGTTAGGTTTTTCTGCTAAATTAATGTGTTTATAGTGTGGGTTTGTTAGCAAACATAATCGATAATCCTTCCCATCTTTAAGCAAGCTTTAAACATTAGGAACTGAGTTCCTCAGTTTCCTGTATTGCTTTCTCCCATTGTCAGTTTTAGATTATTAGGTACTGCTATACAAATAATTTAAATCATGATTATTTTTAAGATTATGTGAATATGTTGCCTTAGACTGTATAATAAAATATTCTGCTCTACATAATTTATAAAGAATGTCCAAATAAGTGAGCTAATAAGAATATTCAAATTTTTAAAAAGGATTGCCGCTCACATTTTTCTAAAGGTGTGGTGTTCTTTTAATCCAAGGCATCAAAAGATGAACAGTGGAAACGAGCCATGGATTATCTAAATGTTGTCAATGAACTCAATTATATGACCCAGATTGTTATCATGCTGTATGAGGATCCAAATAAGGTAATGAAACAATATATAAACTGGTAAAGCATTAATATCTGTTTTAGAAACATGGTTTGAACTACCTTATCCATTTTCCTTAGGAGCTTTCATCAGAAGAACGTTTCCATGTAGAATTACATTTCAGTCCAGGAGCTAAAGGTTGTGAAGAAGATAAAAATTTACCATCAGGTTTTGGATATAGACCTGCTTCTCGGGAGGTAAATACTCTTTGAAATGTTTCTTACATGCATGAAGTCCCAACAAGACTTACTATATCATTTTGCAACAGTTGCCTGCTCAGAAGGAAATTATTTTTTTCTGCTTAATCTTTTTTTCAAAAAGTGAGATGTGGAAGACTGCTGACATTTACATTTGCCTTATAGAACTCAAATCAACACTAATTCTAGAACAGTGTTTCTCAAACTGTGGGTCCAGACCCACTAGGTGGGTCACAAACCAATTTCAGTTGGGTCCCCATTCATGTCAATATTTTATTTTTAATATATTAGACTTGATGCTACCATGGTATGTGACTGTATTTGGAGAAATGTCACAGACCTGTACCTTTAACAAGCTACTATGTATAATTTTTTAGCAATTATAATAAATGGGACTTACTCCTGGGTAAGTGTGGGTAGGATTGCAGCCTAGGATTGTGAAAATTTTTTCCTGCTTGATGTCACTTCCAGTCATGATATCACTTCCGGTCATGATATCACTTCCGATGGACCCTGACAGATTCTCATTCTAAAAAGTGGGTCCTTGTGCTAAATGTGTGAGAAACACTGTCTAGAATTTTGTTAAACCGTAAAAGTAAATAAAAATAGCCACTTTGATAATTATTATTATCATCATCATCAACACATCATATTAGATAAAATGCCTTATACATATATGGCAGTGGTACTCAAACTTTTCCAGCCAGTGGCTCCCTTAAACCCCCGTGGCTGTTGGCCGTGACTCCCCATCATGTTCCTGAGGGCTGGAAGTGACATCATTAAACAGGAAGTGGCCAAAAATATTAACTATATTAAATATATTAAATATAATATTTATTTTATTTATATATATATATTAATATTATATTAATCGTATCATTATTTGGGGAGGGGGAGGAAAGCGGGAAGGTTTAGAGATCGAAAGGGGGGAGTGGAAGAGGGAGGTTGTTGAAAAGAGAGATTTCACTTTGATGAGAAGCGATCCCAGGCTGGGAACTAGGAACCAACCAGACAAGGATCAGTGAGGGTTAAGGACTGCAAGCTGAGCATGCTTGGTACTTGCCAGATGGGGGTTGGAGTTGAAGAGCCTTGGAAACAACATGCAGTGTACACAGGAGGCTGAACACAGAAGGCGGCAGCCTCAGAGTGGAAGGAGAAGAGGGCGGGGCAGCAGCAGCCACTCTCACAGCTGAGCAACTCCCATTTCTTCTGCTTTAAAAAAAAGCACAGAAGACGGGCTCATTTTCTGCCCAGGGGTGTGACTGTATCGCTGCGAGAGGACATCCCGCGCCTCCCCTTTGAGTTCCTGGCGCCTCCCTAAAGAGCTGCGCCACACAGTTCGAATAACACTGTTATATGGAGTGATACAGATAATAACAAAAAATACTTGAACGGTTATGTTTCACTATGAACTAAGGGCCCAAACATATCCAACTCTTCAGCATTGATGCACCATGCCAATGCAGCGTACGCTGTATATTGCAGCAGGTGGAAGGCAGTCATAGAGGCCTCCTCAGAGTAAGGAAACATTTGTTCCCTTACCTTAGGGCTGCATCAGTGCTGAAAAGTTGGTTGGGACTGGGCTCTTATAGTGCATTCCTAGACATGTCTACTCAGAAATGAGCACCTTTTAGTTCAGTGGGACTTAACTCCTTTATGTGTATGGTATTCAGCCTTAATGAAATATTAGGTGATGTGGTGTGTGAGATATTAAGAAAAGTAAGTTAGAAATGGAGAAGTTATATACAGTAGCTAGTTGTATATATGTGTGGCTTCTGACTTTCATTTTTGAAAAGTAACTATGTTAGAAACTGCTTTTGACAATTATGTACTGATATTGTTCAAGGAACTGCTTTCAGAGATCATATTGTGTGGAGGATACATTTCTAGATGAAGACTGTAATCCTTAATCATAAGGATTCTGCTTTCTATCTGCCCTATTATGAATAGTTTGAGTCACATGAAATATCTTTTCTTTCAGAATGACGGCTCAAAGAAAACCTGCCAGAGAAATGATAGTGATGAGGAAGCACATGCTTCTAAACGGGATGAAACTGATCGATCTGTGATGATGTTCAAGCCAATGGTGTCTGATCCAATTCATATACACAGGAAATCGCCCCTCCCAAGGTCCAGGAAAATAGGGTCAGGGGAAGTAAGTGTTGCTATCCTAATGCATACCTGTAGTGATAATAACCTCTTATTTGGGGTGACAGGGCAGTTTATTTTCCTAGTTTTATTTAATTGCATTGCACAGTATATTGCAGTAGTTCTTGTAAGAGTTTTTTAATATGTCTCTAAATTAAAAAATGGAAAGATACAAAGTTTCAGAGGTTTGGATCACTAAGATCTCATCTACTTCTTCAAGCTGACTAACCTACATTGCTTGCATACACAGTCTCACAACACATGTTCTACAAAAAAATAAAACAGTTCATGATTGTATTTGTTTTGCCCTTTGTGGGAATGTTATTGTTTACAGGTTGGGTTTTATTTGCATAATTGACTGCAGTAGTATTCACTGAAAGGTAAGAAAGCAAATTGGCAGTATGAAGGCTGTATGTTCTTTACAGATGTTCTGTCATGGGATTGGAGAAAATCTGTTGTAATTATGAGTTATTTCATAATGGTGAAGCAGATAATAATAATAATAATAATAATAATAATAATAAAAACTTTATTTTTATGCTGCCCTTCTCCCTAACGGGACCCAGGGCGGCTAACAACATATTAAAAAAACAGATTTTAAAAAACATTAATACATAGCAGATAAAAACATTTAAAAACACTTTACAGAGGCCATAAAAACAGTAGTCAGATTAAAAGACAAAATAAAAGAGCAAGTCACCGAGGAATCAAGCCTGTAAAAAACTAAAAGATGTATAAAAATGTTAAGAAGGCCAGAAATCAGAAGGCTTGTTTAAACAACAGTGTTTTCTGGCTTCGCCGAAAACTCTCAAGAGAGGGAGCCATTCTCAAGTCAAGGGGAAGGGAGTTCCATAATGTTGGTGCCACTACCGAGAAGGCCCTATTTCTTGCAGCCGTCCCCCGGACCTCCTTGGGTGGCGGCACTTGCAAAAAGGCCTTCTCTGATGACCTGAGAGGGCGAGCCGGATTGTACGGGAGTAGGAGGTCTCTAAGATATCCTGGCCCAGAGCAGTATAGGGCTTTAAAGGTCAAAACCAGCACCTTGAATTGGGCCCGGAAATGAATGGGCAGCCAATGTAGCCCCCGGAGAAGCGGACTGACAGAGTCAAACCGCCTGGCTCCGGTGACCGCACGGGCCGCCGCATTCTGTACTAATTGTAGTTTCCGAACTGTCTTCAGGGGCAGCCCCACATAGAGCGCGTTACAGTAATCTAACCTTGATGTCACCGTGGCATGGATCACTGTGGCCAGATCTGCACGATCCAAGTACAGTCGCAGCTGGCGCACCAGCCGAAGCTGAGCAAAGGCCCCCCTAGCCACAGCCGCCACCTGGGAATCCAGGAGCAGCTGCGAGTCCAGGACCCCCAAGCTGCGAACCTGCTCCTTCAGAGGGAGTGCAAGGCTCTGGTTGCCATTTTTATTAGCATTCCTCAGTGACAGAACCAAACCACAAAGAAAAATAGATCATATTTTGTATGTATTTTTTCTTCAAATTTTATTTTAAGTCTAGGAACCATGATAGGAATACTATAGTTTGCCTACTGATATCATAGAATGAATTGTATGCTATTATTTTAGTCTCTTTTGCGGTTAATAAGTATGAACAATAGGACATGAAAAACTCCTTAATGTGTTCCCAAGAACTTACCTATATCTAGTGGGGGATTTGCCTATATTTTCTTTGGAGCAAAGCCCCTGTATTGAATTAAAAATTGTTTTAAAAGTCCTTTCATGGTTTGCCATGTTCATGGAGCATGTTGATCAAGAAACACCTCGTTACGTATGCAAAACTAGTTGTATGGCTCTTGTCCTTGATATACTAAGCGTAGTAATTTGTGGTGTTTCAGATGGAAAAAACACAGGCATTATATGACATGGAAACAATTTTGCCTTATTTTGAAAAAGTTACTTTATTGACCATGTCGGTCTTTGTCCAAGAGAAGTTGAGATGTATATTTCTGTAGTGGTCCAGAAAAGATTTTTTTAAATTTTAGGAGCTTTTAAAGAGATGATGCTGGAATACTCTGATAGCTCTTATTTCCCCCCCCCCCAGCAAATTAGTCACACATAGCAATTTTCCTATATGCATGAATATAGAATTTGTAATTTTAACTTGTATCTGTGAATTCTATTTTTTCTATCACAATAAACATTTTATTTACTAATTGTATTAGTCAAACTTCAGCAAAGAAAGATTTGGAAAACAATGCTGAACTTTCACATTCTTGTTTCTTAAATATTCTTTGTCATCATTTCAAAGAACACTGTCAGGTACTTTTTTGCTGAATTTGAAGTTCTTTTCTACTTTCTTAAAATACCCTTTTAAAAAGGGAAATTAATTTTTATGTTCAGTATAGAATTATAAACTTAAGTCTGTTTGACATAAAAATGAACAAAATTCAGACAACTAAGTCTAAAAATCAGGGATATGTCTATATCATGAACATAAAAGCATCTGTAGTTTTACTTTGATTTGTTCCTGACCTTGTTCCTTGATATCTTCTTTATCCTGACACCAGATATCTGTCAGTGGTTTAAGATGGTGATTTCCAAATGTTGGATTGTGACTTGCATATAAATATAATATTGGTGTGCAAGCCAGCAACTACTATTTAGTGTATTAGTACAAAGATCTTGGGAGGGAAGTACAGTGCAGTAATAGAAGTGGCATGTAGATACTGACTAAATTCCACCAGTATTGGTTATTAGCAAGTATCGAGACATTCCATCTTAAAGTTAAGAAATCTGTATTATCATCAGAGATCAGTTATATACTGAAAGGATCATTTTAAAAACTGAGCACGCTGCATTAATAATGCAGCAAAAAGGTGTAACTTGCTATGCTTATAGGAAGACAACTAAACCAAACCTACATAATTATTTCCCCATGTCATTTTTTATACTTGTACTTAGTCCATTAATTTGTCAGTAGTACTATACTCAAGTGGCTTAGTGAAAACAAGAGATGAATAGTTGTAGTTTGCTTTTGTTGTGTGATTTGTTTTTAAGGGAAACGCTATTATTACTGTTTAATAGTAGTAGAGCTGTTTAGAAAAGGGTGCAGACAAAACTGTATTTTATTTTCTTCTCATTTGGCTATGAATCTAACGTTGCATGCTTTGCTGTTTTTTTGCCCCCTTTCTCACTTCCAGGAAGAGAGCCCCCTGAGTGTGTCTAGCCCAGAGTGTATTGGTACCTGGCTGCATTACACCAGTGGTGTGGGTACTGGGCGTCGAAGACGCAGATCAGGGGAACAAATCACTTCTTCCCCTGTCTCCCCTAAATCATTGGCTTTCACATCCAGTATTTTTGGCTCATGGCAACAGGTTTTTAAACTTTACTTCATTAAACATTGCTATGCATTCCAAGCAGGAACCAACTGTCTTTAAGGACACCTAATCCCTTGTTCTGGAATTTGTTCAAAATAAATTATTTCACCTGTCATTAAAATGTGACATTACTTCCAAGAATGCTTGGGGGGGAAAAAAGCAAGTGCATGGTGTGTGTGTGTGTGTTTTATTTTCCCACATGATCCTCTCTGAATGTAATAGATTTTTGAATTGATTTCTTTTCAGCACTGTAGAGATGTATATAGTTTAGTTCCTAATCAGACACCAACTTTGGCTTAGTTGTCCTTTAAGACTTTTTTCCTTAAAAAACAAAACCAGCTTTGCATAATTTGGTGGTAGGTACATTAAAATGATTCTCTAACAAATGAAACAAAATGCCATTTAAAATTTGTTTGGGAGTTCGCTATTGCTATTTCACAGTTGAATTAGCATATGTCATATTAACTCTGCAGGAAAAAGAAACGGTACTAATCATTATTTTTCTCCACACCTTTAACTGGAGAGCGTTCTCTCTCTCTTTCTCCCCCCCCCTTTTAATAAAACAGTATTTCATCCACTGTAATATACAGTATTCTGAAATATTTAAATACAGCATTGTGGCAATTAGTAAAACAGTGACAGTTAAACAGTACTGTATATTCAAATGATTAAATCAGTTAAAATATTCGTATTGTTTATAGTAAGCAATGGATGATGTTCTGTTAGCAATTATCTTTTCTTCATTTTAAAAGAATGTGTTTCCATTCTTCTTGGAACTATAAAGACCTTGACTGTAGAAGAAATGTTTTAGGTTGTGAACATCAGAAGTTTACCCTAATAGGGCCTGTGCATGGATCAGTGACTGTATGGTGACCTCATCAGCCTGTCTGTGTTTCCTTTTTTTCCCCTTCCTTCCAATACAGGCGCAGTTTAGGAGTGTTCATTTGGTAAACTAAATGACAGTTGTTTATGTTTTCATATCTGTCTTGATGTCTGTCTTGTTTTTGTTATGAATGCCTGCTTTGCTCCACCTCATTGCAAGGACCCCATGAGTGAAATGGACTTTCTTCAGCGATATTGCATGATCTTCCATATTATTTTGGGATTTTTACTAACACATCATACAGCTTTATTAATACTTACCTATGTTGAACAGGCTGCTGTTTCAAGCTAAATGGATTCTTCAAATCTACTTGTCTATTTTTGTCCTTATTTATCTGTTTCCCATGTCCAGGTCCCTACAGAAAGCAATAGTTTTTTCCGCCCACCAAGAACTCTTGTGGAGCAAAAGACAAGCAGTATAGGTATGTATATACTTTCTGAAATTTTGTTGTGTTAAAATGTCTACCCAGTGCTTGCTGTTATGCTGACAAGTATGTGCAACTTTAGAACATCTGTACTTTAGAACATCTGTTCAGATAGCAGATCACAGGAATTTTGGTCAATTTTATTTATTGGGTGATTTAAAATAAGATGTCAGTTGCCGCTGTTGCAAGAATTCTTTATGTGGACCAAAGTTATGTTCTTATTGTGCTTTATAAATACAGGTTATTTTAGCATACTTGATTTTTTGGATTTGAGGTTTTTCTTCCTTTGTGGTTTGGAAACACAATTTTCTGTTTTCCTTCTTTCTAAAAAAAGAAAAAAATCCCACCAGATTACAGTTCTTTGCACTACCCCAAATTCCATCAACTACAGCTTTCAGTATATGGACTTGGCAGTTTTAACTGCTTCATTACAACAAGCAGCACACATTTTAAATTAGGATTATTATTTTTTCAATTAGTGTTGTAAAATGGATACTATTATATATTATATTACATTGATTCGTGTATGCTACTAGTATTTTGTATCTTAAATACAAACAATCCTATTTTGGATAATAACTTTCAGAATACATTACACAAGACATATACACAACATTCTGTGCAGTCCTAGGAGAAAACTTGTCTAATACATTCTGTAGTTCTTTAGTACAGGTCCAGCCTTTTTATACACTGATTTGACTCAACACGAATGTCCCCTGCAAATGAGAAAGAATGTGCTGATCCCTGGAGAAGGGGAAAAATGCATCCCTTTAAAATCAGTTTTAAAAACTGAACAGTCCTTTAACAACAGCCTCCTTAATGAGAGAGAGGGCAGTAGGCTAACAATCCATCAATCCTTCTCTCTCCTTCGGACCCCTCCCTTCCCCCAGCACATGAAAGAAATGTGGTCATTTTGCATTGGTGAAGGGAGGGGCTGAGTGAAGTGCTGATGGATTGTCTTCTTAATGACTCTTAGAGTCAAAAGGTCAGCAAGGCTGTTTTTCAATCACTGGAGCAAAGAAACTTTGTTTTTTAAATTGATTTGCTATAGTGCGTTTTTTTAATCCATGTGAGTGCTTGGATAGGAACCCACGCAAATAATTAGTCTCAGCCTGTATACACCTGTATATACCTCTTTGATTTGTTCATATGTCAAATGTTTTTCTAGCAAAATGGATACATCAGTGCTCTTCATCACTGGATTTTAATTTTTCTAACATTCTTCAGTAATTGTACAAACTGTTCACTATGATACATCACATCATTGTTAAAGAAAACTGATCTATTTGTGTATGTAAGTGAAGATATATCTTTTGGTTTCAAAGCTTTTGCCACAGATAAGGCACTTGTTTATTATTGTGTTTATCACATGTGCCAGTGATGTTTTCCTCACTATTTGGTCTTTGATGGTAATAACAGATACTTTGGATCAGCTGGTTATTGTTAGAAAGAAAATTAAAAGCTTGGAAATCAGAGAGCAAAGAATAGGAGAAATCTGTCCTGCGCAAGTACCATAAGATGAAATTTATGTCAGTGAATTGTATCTAAAGTAGACTCTTCCTCATTTTTTTTTAAAGTTAGATTAGAAGTGAGATGCTTGCAGAATTGTTTATAAAGAAAAAATACTGAGGTTGACAGGGGAGTCCAAACCTTTTGGCAGGAGGGCCACATCATCTCTCTGACACTGTGTTGGGGGCTGGAAAAAAAAGTGTTAATTTACATTTCAAATTTGAATTTACATAAATGAATACATTAGAAATGGAATTTATATATATGAATGAAGGTCTTGCAATAGCTCATGGCCTTTAAAAGGCCTTGCACAAAGCAAGGCCGACCTTTCCTTTGCTGCCACTTCTGTATCACAGACTGACCTGAAACAACTGAACTGAAACAACAAGCAGTGGAGGGAGCCCTTGTCCCACAACTCACATGAGAGGTTGAACAGTTGGCCATCATGCTGAGAGCAGTTGTGTTGGGCCAGTATGGGCTCCTGCAAGTCTCCAGAGGGCCAGAGCTCATTGGAGACTGGGGGCTCCCTGCAGGCCGGATTGGGTATCCTTGAGGGCCGCAAGTGGCCCCAGGGCAGGTGTTTGGGCACCCCAGTTGTAGTCTGTTTTTCTAATTTCTCAAAAAAGATTAATAATTGAATAACGGAAGTAAACAGTGGCTTTTTAAAAAAATCATTTTTTTAAACTTTTAGACAAATTTTACCTTCAACTACTGTTGTTGGAACAGATTATTTTTTCAAAATGTGTGGAATTTACTGTACTTATACTGACTGAAATCTTTGTAACAAGTGTAAATGTTTTCATTTAGGTTAGTTTTCTAATGTATAAAATTCATAACTACATCAATTTATATATAACGTCATAAATGATGATTTGAAGATACTAGGGATATTCAATGGGAAATGTCTCATAGGACATGAGTAAAACTGCAAGAAATTTTAACCATGTTCACTGAATTTCAGTGCTGCTTGCATATGAAAAGCTCTTCATAAATTGTACTCTCTACCATTTTTGTAGTTTAGTGCTTATTTTTAACAGGTTCATGGTGGCACCCAACAGTACAGCAGTGCCAAAATGACTGCCTATGAGACTGGGGCAACCGCCCATGTCTCTAGGGTAAAGGAATGGTTGTTCCCTTTCACCGTGTCGAACTCTGCTGTTGGCAATGGGTCTCCACTATTTAGCAGACATGTGTTGGTCTTTCAGGCTCTGGAGGGGCCATAGGCACCCTGCCCCTCCCAGACCTGATCCTCCCCTCAGTCTGCCCTCCCTTCACCCACTTTGGCCCTCCCTCTGCCTTCCCTGTGCTTGCCCCCACCCCCAAAAGCCTCACTGCTGGCTGGTGAGAACACTGGTTGGAACTCCCATGGCACTTCTTCCCGGCGCCTGAGCCCAGCACCAAGTGGCACTGGCTTCTGTGCCAGTGTACCAGCAGCAGCGTTGTGTCTTACAGAACTCTCATGATGGCAGTTGCCAGAGCAGCGCTATGGCTGCCAGTGCAGCCCTGGCTTAGAATTGGGGCCTTAAGGGTCAGCGGCACAATCCTATGCATGTCTATTCAGAAGTACTTCCCATTTTGTTCCGTAAGACTTATTCTGAGGAAAATGTGCCTAGGATTGCAATTTAAATTTTTAATGCTATTTTCATTCTTCCTTTTTATTTTACATTGATAATTTCTTTCTTTAACCAAGGGATTTAGTTTCATTTTCAGTTGCCAGGCTTGGTAAAATATAGTCTTTTTTGTATACAATTAGTAAAGGAAATACTGATCCATAGAAGCAGAATAAATTATAGTAGTTATTACCATACAAGCTCCACTTCTACATTATGAGCATATTGTGAACCTGTTCAAGGCAATGCCAGAAGATACCTTTTGTGTGGTAAGAGCAATATGCTTGCATGCTGCATGCATCCCCAATGTGATTAGAAGAACACCTGGTTGCTCTATGTATTTTCTCTAACTCCCATCAGGGTCTCACTGTGCGGGCCTGTTTAGCACCTCTGTGCTTGGGGTTTCTTCAAGTGCACCTAACCTACAGGATTATGCTCGTTCTCATCGTAAAAAACTGACTTCTTCTGGCTGCATAGATGGTATGTGCACACTTTCGCACATGCACTTACATACACCCATTCATAGGCACACATTAAATGTCAAAAGGGAAAAAAAAACCTTAGAATAGTTAACTGAATACTGTAGAAACGTAGATTACTGTTTGCTAGTTTTAACTGTAAAGAATTTTATGTCTTTAATTTTTAGGCCTTTATAGACTTAAAAGCAGGTGTGTTTATTCCTTCTTCAGCAACATACTTCATCCTATAAATACAAGAAGTTCAGCCTATTTTTAAAATTCTGGTATTTTTGAAAGAATGCAATTTATAACTTAAATTTGTGTAATTTGGTTACGGTTTTCTAAAACTGGATGGAAACATTTGCAGAGGGGCCAAAGGAGATACTTTAATTGTAAAGTATTAAGAAGTAGATTTTTTTTTCATGGAATTTAAAAAAGGCTAGGGTTTTTGGCTTCAATGAATGGAGTATAAATATCAGGAACAAGTTCTACTGTTGCAAAGCAGTACTAATACAGTGTGTGTTAACATTTTTGAGGATTAAAAAAAATGCAACTTTTCCTCCTGATGTCACTTCCATTGTATTGAACTCTATGTATAACTTGTATGCCAGGATCACAAGATCATATGTGCCTCCCCCATATACTCCATTAAACATCTATTAATATCAACAATCAGAGTTTATCAACTTTTAAATCTGTTTGGGGTATGCACTTTTTCCAAACCCTACTGCATGCCACTTAATTCTAACTTCCTCTTCACTTTTTTTAAATCTTCTGTCCTATCTTGAAATGTCCCTCTTTTGGTAGCTGTTTTAAATTTCAGGTACCTGTTTTTCTCTTTCTCAGACACCACACGTGGTTCTGCTGTTAAAAGGTTTTCTATCTCATTTGCTCGACACCCAACCAATGGTATGTTTTGCTTTTATTTAAAAAAAATACTCCCTTGCTTCATCCCTTCCAAAACATGGGGTGTATAGTATTGTCCACCATCATCCTTCCTAATTCCAACCAATCCCATGGCCAGGTGTGTGTTTATTAGACATATCAATAGTTTAAATCCCTTTCCCCTTTTAATTTTAATTTTAACTTTAAAAATTGGCTCATAAAATATTGGGGGTGGGAGGAATATGAAAAATTAAATGAATTTCATGACTAAACTCTTCTTCATGAGTCAAGCAATAACTATGTCTAGTGTTTGTTTAAAAATCTTTCTGCTCTTAAACAGCTCCTAGTGTTGTTTTTTTTTTACACAACTGTTTTTACACAACTTAGCATTCTTTGCCTTCTGCTGTTTTAAATACCTTTATTCTGGACTTTTGGAATTCAACTTAAGAACTGCCTTGCTAATCAGACCAAAGATGCATCTTTTCCAACATTCTGTTTCCAATAGTGACCACCAAATGGCCTGGGAAATTCACAAGTAGGGAATGAAAGTTAGAACCCTTTCCCATTGTCTTTCCCTCACATCTGGGACTTGTATATATACTGCTTCTGAATATGGAGGTTTCACTTATCTAGCACAACACATTTGACAGCCATTGATGAACCTATCCTCTGTTAACTCATTACTTCATTTTAAATTGCTACTGGTGTTTGCTACCATCTTTCCTGAAGTGACACTAAAAAGTTAAGGGAAAACCTTTGTTAGTCCACTTTGTAACTGACAGAAGTCTACTTTAACTTCATTTAAATGCCCCTTCCTTTATGCCAGTAGCTTAAGTGCTTTACTTAATTGTCTACCACACTATACTTTCCTCTTGAGGAATGAGCACAAACTTTTCCAAATTACTGTACATCTTTTAATTGCTAAAATTAAATGTTAGAAAGTATTTCTTCCCCTCACATATTAAATATTTTTGCACCAGCATTGTCACTGAATTATTCCTTTCAGTGAGTCAACTTTTTTACAACACAAGTGAAACAATAATGAGATCCCCAATTTCATTTTCTGTTTTCAAAAAATTCCAATATCATTCACTAACAGAGTACAATGGTAAAGTAACCAGGTGTCTTATGAAACTACTGATCTTTGTTTATACCATCCAACACATTTGCATAGAAAAGAGAGTGAAATAAAACTGCAAATTTACTTCAGTCTTGAAGAACCTTTACTACTACTACTACTACTACTACTACTATAATTCATAAAAGTTAAAAGCATAAATAGTAGTTCTTTGTCAATGAGAAATTTGAATAATTGCTCAAATGAGAGAGAACCTCCATTTAGTAATGCAAAACAATTGAAAGTTGGGCTTTGAGAGCCAAGCATTGTTTATGTAATTAGGCAAATTCCTTTTATATCTTCAGTAACCAACTCAGCACATTAGATCTAAATTCTATGTGCATAGTATCCCTTAATCACAACTTCATTGTGATTACTCTGATCCATTTAATATATTCCTTCGAATCTTCACAGTTTAATGCATGCTTATATGTTATTACTTGAACCCTAAACATACCCCCTGAGGTTCTTGGGGATGACTGTACCTGCTTTGAAAACATAGGCTGGTGGTGTATTGTCTCTTCAGCTTTTCATTGGGATCTCCCCTTTTCTTTGACTTCTGTAACTTTAAGGTATTAATTTCAGTCTAACCCATTTCAGTCTTTCCCCTCCCTTCCATCTTGAGTTCAAGGAACATGGTGAAACAAGTGTCTTCTGACAGTACTTTACCTTATTTTCTGGGCCTCTGTGCAGAACATCCAGACCTCTTTAGGTGCTGGTCGGTTTCCTCTGAGGAATTTCTAGGCTCCAGTGGTATGTCTTTAAGCTTTCAAATGTAAGACGGCAGGGTGGCTTTCTAAGTAGCTGCGCTAACCCTTTCATTGTCTTGCATTTTGAAGGAAATGAATTTTGTGATAGTCAATTGTTCATGATAGCTGATCAAACATTGAAAATACTGTTTAATATGTAGGTGGCTTCTTTGAAAAGACTTAACACAAATGGATAGATTTTTACAATTCTCACTTTCAGTCCAGTGGAAATGGCCTTTTAGCAAATGTTACATTGTTCTAATACTTGACAACTCAGTAAGGAAACTGCTAAATAAGGAAACTGCTAGAAGGTGGGTGTGGGCATAAGTAATTAGTTTATTTTTGTTGCCTGAGTAGGCAGACTTGGAAGAAGTAAGCAGAAATATTATTTTAAACTTCCTCAGCTTAACTTTTTAAGAATCTTTTTTGGAGCATTTTTTTCAAGGGTATTGATGTCTGTGCTTTAAAACAGACAGGAGCATTTTAATTTTAAAAAAGAAAGTGTTTTGTCATAGTCCCACTAAATTTCTTGGAATCCCATAGATATTCATGAAGATATATTGTGGATTTTTCTCCAGTCAGGGAAAGCTGCAGTTTTTGTGGAATTTACTGTAATGCAAAGAAAGGGTTTGCGCTTGCCTGCATGTGTAGTGCTGTATTTTAGAAGATTTATAATGTGTATTAAATACAATTAATTTGACCCACATAGAGAAGCTTAGCTGCTGCAATTAAATAAGATACAGAATATGTTATCTGGCAGATATTATTTTGCACATGAAATTTTGTAGGATTCTTTCTGTATCTATTTAAAATGAGAAAAGTGATCCCAGATAATATTGGTATAAGAATCCTTTACAATAAATTATGGAACCTCTTTTTATTGCATTTTGAAATGTACCTTGAACTGAAAATATGAACACTTCATTAATTGTCCTTTCACTGAAATACAGATCTTGGAAGAAATTTCACAGTTTGATAAAATTACATTATTAAAGCTATATATGGACATAATTTTTTTGTAGCAACATCAACATGAGTTCACAGAAGTGT
This sequence comes from Tiliqua scincoides, assembly GCF_035046505.1. Taxonomy (NCBI): domain Eukaryota; kingdom Metazoa; phylum Chordata; class Lepidosauria; order Squamata; family Scincidae; genus Tiliqua; species Tiliqua scincoides. Next base: position 44,957,045 of record NC_089822.1, read on the forward strand.
TTTTCTAAGCCTATATATGTACTTGATATGCTTTGCAATCAATGTTAATGCAAGGATGCATGGTTGGTTATGAAAGTATGTCTGTACTTATGTTGCCTAACAGAGTTCATATTTATTTGGGGTTTGATAGTAACTGTTTCAAAAGTAATGAAGCTCTTTGTAAATAATATAAAAGATACTTAGTATACTCTTCCATTCTGAAAATATATTAAAGGGGTTGGTCCTAGCTTTCCTCTGAGAAAACGACAATTTAAAATATTTCATAGTCTTGCTTCCATTTTGCTGGAAGAACCAAGTGGTGGCTTTTGTAATAACTTTTGGAAATACTGAACATTTATCTTAAATAATGTTCCAAGTCAAACTTGTGATGAAGCTTATAAATTGAACATATATCAAGAAAGGGATTGTCTTACGAAAGTAGAGTGGATCAGTAGAACTATGCAGATGTAGCTGGTGGTCGAATTGTGCCTTGAACTCATTTTAAATGTGCATGTTCTGTATCCTGTATATGTAACTTTGAGGTTAGTACACAGTATAATAAGATATTCTTGTAGTCCAGCTCCATATTGCTTTAGTATCTGAAGTGGTGATTAAAGTGTAATGTTATATTTGCATGTATTTATATTAATATTTTACTTAACTGGAGTGGGAACCAAAGAGCATATGCTCAGATTCTTCGGCCACTGTTTTTGATGAAGACCCATATGTACCATGTGCCTACTCCTGAAAACCCTCTCCAGGAAGTTTTTTCTTTTTTTAAAGCCACTTTGGATGTGCTTCTAATGCAGTGTGAGGAGTTGTAGTGAGGAATGGAAATCTGGAAAGGCCTACTGCACAAAAGAACTTGGAGATGCATGGAGTATATGGATCTCTTCAAATTCTGTGATCACTTGTATTGATCACTTCCTTACTTAGTATTAATAGCTCAGTTGCATTTTTTAATGTTGGAAATCTGTAGTATACTTTTTTCTTTTTCAGGCTTTGAATTGTATTCTATGGTGCCTTCCATCTGTCCTCTAGAAACTCTCCATAACTCCTTATCATTAAAGCAGGTGGATGACTTTCTTGCCTCCATTGCTGCTGCTTCATGTGAAAATCTTCCACAGATGTCTACAGCTTCTTTCCGTAATTACCTTTATGTTTACTATTTTTCAAACTGCATAATATTGATAGCTAAATATTTAAAATAAAATTTTAAAATACCAGTATTTCCTGGTTTAGGGCCGATATACAGGTCCTTCAATTTAATAAAAAAAATATTTTTCCATTACTTGGCATTTTAAGCACACCACCCACATTACAACTGCCTTCTCAGATATATTTGAAATGTTAAAAAAATGCAAATTTAAAATATTAGTCACACAATACACGGTGCCTGTCTTGGATGCTGTATGGAATCTTTTTTTAGTAGTCAATGTCATTGTATAATTATGCATTAATTATACATTATACATTGTATACATTATACATTATATAATTATGCATTAATCTAGAGATAGCATGTCTAGTGAGGCCTTTATTGTTTTCCCTTACCTGCCCCATCTCTGTGCTACATGCAGCTTTAAAAAAAATGCATACACCTCAGGACTATTTCAAATGCAGTTGGTAGTGGGGAGAAGGTGCTGCTGGGAGAGAAAGGAAAAAGGAAGCTGTATTTGGCACACAGCCCTTCTCATGCAGCTAAAGCAGCTTATTTAACCTTGGACACTATGACAACTGCAGCCAGATTAGTTTAGTTTTAAACATTGCCTTCCAGATTTCTTGACATTTTTGTGAGTCAAATGCTACTGTTTGCTGGACATGCGAACTACCTTCAGTCTTTTGACATAGCCTTCAGGTTCTGAACTGGTTTCTTGGAAGCAAAAATGGTACACTGGGTCCCCAAGTTACAGACTAATGTGTCAGTGCTTTTGCATAGGTGTAATCTATATGTTGTGATGCTTTTGCACAATAGCACTGGATCAGCAAGAGGTTCACCTTAATGTATATTCCAACTTCTGGACAAACCACCAGAATGGAACTAGTATGTTATCTTGGGGACGTAGTAAATATCTAAGCATCGTAAAGTGATGTTACGACTCCTAAGATTTGTACAGAAGAGTAATATTTGGGCAAAACACACAGCATTTTAATACTGCAGTGTGCATTCTTTACCAAAAAAAAGTGTAGCTATGTTCAGAAAGTGACAGGGTCCTGACTTAAGCATTTTATAATCTGTTGTTACTTCAGCATTGATAATATGTAGTTACTTGACAAAGAGTAAGACAAAACAACTTTGAAAAAACAGCCTTTTTTTCCTTTTAGCTTCCACATCAGTTTTGGATGCACCATCAAGAAAATGTTCTTTAAATACATATACCCCTGCTAAAATCCAGCCAACACTGCTTGAAGTCGGTTTGGATCGGAGATGTGTAGAAAAGTGCTTCACAAGTAAGTTTGAAAAACATCTGTATCATTATTAAGAAATATTTGTAATTTTTTTTATAATTACAGATAATTGTAATTTTGGTGTGTTGCCTGGGTCCCTTGGGGGAATGGTGATATGGAAGCTTTTTTAAAACAAATTTGATCTATTTTCAGAGTTTAAATTCAGTCATTTCTAAAAGTTCAAGACTACTATCAATCAGTTGACCCCTGCTGACTGGACAAAGAGGTGCTTTCTCAAGTGGTGTGCCTTTTGTATTTAGCAAAGGAGAGTAACTGTCCCTATTCAGTGCAGTATCTTTTCTAGTGGCTGTCTGCTGTTTCTTTTGCATCTTTTTAGTCCGTGAGCCCTTTTGGGACAGGGAAACATTTAGGCTGCAATCCTATCCACACTTTCCTGGGAATAAGCCCTATTGACTATAATGGGACTTGCTTCTGAATATAGATGTAAAATTTCTGGAAATTTTGAAGCTCAGAAAGAACCTGGTTTTTTTCTGGTTTTTGGGGAAAAAACAGAAATTTTTGGAAAAATTGAAAAAATGCTACATTAAAACTTTTTTTCCTTTCCAGATTGCAAGTCATTCTGTTACTTTAGGAGCATAAAATATGACTATGGACAATTTGATTTGGCATAAAATTATCACAACTAGCATATTAAAAAAATATAATCCCAACACTTTGTGTTGCTGCTGATGTTACAGATGGAGTAGAAAGAGGACTTCTTGAACGAGAACGTTAAGAAAAACTATGTGCATTTTCATCATTGTGGTCCTCTTCACTTAGATCCATAAAGGATTTTTTAATATCTACAGGACACTTGTTACATACAATAATGTGTTTTGTCATCCTGGTAGCATTTGGAAATGCATATTTCATCTGACTATATTTGTAAATCACATTTTTCTTCTCAGAAGAATTTGTAATGTGAAAATGCCTCCATATGCTAGATGTTGGTCTCACCATTTTCCTGAGGGGAGTAGGAAAAAAAAATAATTTAATGGTTAGTTTGCAAGAAGTTTGCAAGACACTATGGTTGTGGGTAGGGGAAGTAAAGAACCAGATTAGTAATAATTAAATCATTATTGATACAAAGGTTATAAAGATAAACTAATGTAGCTAAATGATTCAGAGCCCAATCCTGTGGTCAGCGGCACAGCTCCGTGCTTCCAGCCACAGTCACAAACATGCCATAAGGCACTTTTGCGGGGCTTACCACCGGGCTCCCACCAGTGCTAACCCAGCGTGGCCCAAGTTCTGCAGCTCAGTGGTCTCCTGGACCGCTGGGCTGCAGAATGGGAGGTGGGGGCGTGGGGGGCCGACGGGGTGGGGCGGGAGGCTAGCCCTGGGTTGTGGCCCAAGTTCCATGGCTTGGCGGTCTCCTGGACCACTGGGCTGCAGAATGGGAAGCAGGGGCATGGACGGGGGCGTGGTGGGAGGAAGATCCGCAGAGCTGAGCTCTGCAGGATCCAGGGCGCTCGGGTAAGGCTGCTCGCCCTACACGAGCGCCTTTACTCTACCAGTTTACTCGACCAAAAGTTCGGCGGTAAAGTGAGTAGCCCCATTGTGGGGCTGCTTACCTTACTCGGGGGAAGGGGACAAACGTCCCCTTCTCCCACAGAGCTGCAGGAGGCGCAGGATTCGGCAGCAGCCCTTTTCGGTGCCACCAAGCTTGGTCACTCCAGGCAGCTGATTGGACTGCCCAGGCCCAATCTTATCCATGGTATCCTGGTACCATATGCATTTTTTTAGAAATGATTTGGAAAATATTTGAACAACTTGTCTTAAAATATTTTATTCATCATGTTAAAATAAAACATTCCATAATCAATTTTTTCTTTTTTCAATTTTTCCAATCTTTTGGAAAAAAACAAAGTCTTCAGGAAAAACCTTTTTTCCCCTAATTTTTCCAGTTTTTTTCCGGGCCTTCACATCTCTACTTCTGAGTAGACAGGCAGAGGATTGGGCTCTCAGTTATTTGATTGTCTCTGTGCCTGTGGAAAGCAAAGATTGTGAGTTGGGCTTTAAAATGCTTACCTTTGACTAGATAGTATCCATTATCATTTTCTTCCACTATAAGAAACATTCTTCTGTTTTACTTATCTGCAGGTACCAATGCTGCTCCGTCTCCTGATGTTTGACAGCTTAATAAAAAGACAAGAGGGGAGAATACAATACTTATGAACTATTAGCATTTAATCTCTCTCAGAAGAAACTAAGAATATCATATAGAACTGGAAGCCCCTGCCATTACAATCTTTTGCAGTACATTGCTTTGTAGAAAAGTTAGCTTTCAAAAGCTAATTGTTTGTGTTCGTAACAATGTGTTTATCTGTATATAAAACAATTACTGTAGTGCATATATTGTATATATAGGTTAAAGGTGATCGTTTCTAAAATACAGAAAGCAAAGAAGTTTACACCCATAGTTTTAACAAACTGTTCATTTTTAATCAATAGAATGCACAAAATGTTGCCATCTACGTTGTCCTAAGTGTCCGCACAAAGCAAAACCAAAAGAGCCTAATGTACTAGCTTGTATTGTAGGAGCAGCTTAGGAAGAGACCCACATGGGTACATGGGGGGGGAGCACAGCTTTGTATTTGGCCTGCCACAGGTCCAGTGCAAGGAAGAAAACATTTTCATCATGAAGCTGCATTAACATTGTTCAAGTTAACAGCCTGAAAAAACACTGCTTGCCTGAAAAAACACTGAAAAAAGAGAGCTCTGGGTGTGTTCCCCTTACCCTGGAATAGCAAGTGCATTTTAGATTGGAATGCTGGATGGCAAATAAGCCTACTATAGAGATCTTTGAAAGTAATGGGTCAGGTTTCTTTTGAGCCACTTAAATACTCATCTAATTATTCAGATGTCAATTAGAATGGAGTATCATAGAAAGTTAGGCTCAGTTTAAATTTACAGAAACCCTACATTGAATACTGACTACAAGTTATGACAAGCATAGTAAAACAGTATAATTGGTTCGAGGACCCCCAGCGGGTATCAAAATCTACAATGCTGGAGTCCCAAATAAAGACCAAGTAGAGGCAGGGTTGCAGCGCCACAATACCTTATTTTGAGGTTGTGCCAGTCCCTCTGGAGGTTGCACCATGCCCTGCACTGCATTGTGTTCCTAGCTCCTCAGAATGCCTCCAGGAAGTTCTGGGGGCATTCAGAGGCACGGGGAGGCTGGTGAAGTGGGCTGCAGGCCTCCCTGTGCTCAGAACACCTCCCATGTGCATTCTGAGGCATGAGGAGGCATCCATGGTGGTTCAAATCCACAGATAAAAGGACCCACTGTAATTTAAAATAGTCAGAACAACTTTTAATTTTGCAACCTGATAAGACTCAGAACAACTAAGGGTTGATGAAGTGGATACAAAATCTAGTACCAGAGCCAATAACTTCATGGGAAACATCTTCATTCCAATTCTGAATGGCTTGGCATATGGCCACTTCATCACATTTAAGAGACTTGCTCTCAGTGATGGTCTTGTCTCCCTTGGCAACTTGTGATAGGGAACAAGACTTTCCTCTCGACCCCAGTGCATAGTCATGCTGCATCAGATGGAGCCAAGTGCAGAATCTGAATCATTGCCAGAGCCTTAAGGATTCTTTTTTCCTGCCTTCACCAGCTTAGGAATGGCTCCTGCAAACCACCTCCTCCCCACTACTTTGGGGCAGTTGTACGGGTCATTTTATAGTAACACTGGTAGTGCTGATGTAGTTAAGTTTGTCTGACCAGTTCATGTATTTATGAGTATGAGCTAATTATTAACATCTTGGCCTAATTATTAACATCTTAACACCTGGTGAAACTTGGCACCTGAAAACATCTCTTCTTGAAATACATTTCCAAAGAGAACATTATTTTGTTGTTTTATATTTTCTGTTTGAATGTATGCATAGTCGTAAGTTATGAATGGTATATCCTTGAATTTTTGTGCTCTTTTTATGTTTACATTAGACCATTGACAATCAAATATAATTTGATTGTTAATATCTGTGCTTTAATGTATGAATTCCTGTCCTAAAGCAAAGATATTTACTGTTTACAGTCTTCCTAAAGTTCTTGTATTTTGTTGAAAAGTTTGCTTCACACATTTCTGAGGATACTGCTTAAAGAGTAGTCCACATGTAGATTATTGGAGTTTATCAAGAAAAGCAGAAACAGCTGGTCTGTTAATATTACATGCTAGTAACTATATGTCTATAGATGATACTACTTACATTTTCAAATTTAAAGACATTGCAGCATTACCAAATAAATATAATTGCTGTTTTAAATTCACTAAACAAATTCACTTGGACACCCATATACTGTTTCTGTCATTGTTTTTTACATTTCTACTATTTGCTTGCAGTGGTTAAAGACAGTTTAACATTTTCTTTGCACTGTCAAAATCTTTAGTAATTCAGGGTGTGTGTGCGCTTTATTGTTCAGGTATGTCAGTAAACATGTAGATATCAGGTGTCCTATGGTCACTCTTGGCCTGAAGAGTTACTGAATTCCTATTACCCTCAATATACTTCTAAAAATTACAATAAGTAATAATGAATTATTCTCATTAACAGCAATACTGCCTGTTAAATTGCAGGATGCCTAGCTTCAAATAAAATTAAGAATATAGACTTTTATTCTTATTCAGCAATTCTCCTTGAAGGTGTAATTGCTTATTAAACTTGCGATAACATTGCTGTGCATATTTCAGTAGTTTATAAGAGAATTCCTTAAGTACTTCAAAGATACCAAATGTATAATGGGTTTGCAACTTCTCATTGAAAACATTTCATTTTATATATGTAAATTTGTAATATGGACAATGTTTATCTTGCTCAACTCTGAATGTATATGTCATGTTTACCATTTTTCTATGAGAAAATGATACAATTTAAGTATGCATATCATTCCAGTCAGCCAAAGCTTCGGCATAAAATTTTGATGTGCTCTTAAATAAATCAGAATCAACAAAATACTTTGTGCCTGTTATGCTTGTTCTTTAAAAACAGACACTTCTTAAAAATTCTATTTTCCTTTTTTATAGAATGCTACAGAAATCAAGTAATAAAACATCTCTAAATTTATGAGGAATTTGTATAGGTGCGTATAATTTCTGTACAGCAGTATCTCTTAAACTGTGGGTCAGGACCCACTAGGTGGGTCATAAGCCAATTTCAGGAGGGTCCCCATTCATTTCAATATTTTATTTTTAATATATTAGACTTGATGCTGCCATGGTATGTGACTTCATTTGGGGAAATCTTACAGATCTGTACTTTTAACAGGCTACTATGTATATGGTTTTAACAATGATAGTCAATGGGACTTATTCCTGGGTGTGGGTAGGATTATAGCCTAGGATTGTGAAAAATTGACCTGCTTGATGATGTCACTTCTGGTCAGACATCGCTTCCGGTAGATCCTGACAGATTCTCATTCTAAAAAGTGAGTTCTGGGGTTAAAACTGTGAGAACCACTGCTGTACAGGAAAAGACTGGCCCATAACATTAAGATGTTTCATGGAGATTGAGGTTCTTATGAGAAGTTTGCAGTCAGCAAGATTATATGAAGCTTGCACCGAAAGTTGCAGTAATTATGACTTTCTGACTAAGGGGCCGATCCAGAGCAGTATACGCTGGCTTGCCACCGGTGCACACGGTTGCAAATGTGCCATAAGGCACATTTGCAGGGATTATCGCTGGCCCAGCACTGGAGTTGACCCAGAGCTGGTTGGAAGCCGGTGATTCATCGCCAGGCACTCCATGCAAAGCGCCTGGTGGCAGAGAGCACGAGGGGAGGTGGGTAGGAGGCATTCTGGGACAGATGGGGAGGAAAGCATGGCAGGAGGAGGTGGGACTGGCAGAGCTTAGCTCCGCTGGACGCAGAGTCCTATGTCAGGCCTCGCAGCCCTATTATTATTATTATTATTATTATTATTATTATTATTATTATTATTATTAACAGTATTTATATACTGCTTTTCAACAAAAAGACTTTTGCATGTGGCTTTCTGATTTTGTGCCAGCTAAAGAGTGGGGCTACTTTCTGTACTCAGAGGAAGGGGATGAATGTCCTCTTCTGAGGAGCCACTGCCAGCTGCCTGGCGCACTCAGGATACCATGGCAGCCATTTTTTGTGCCACGGCAGCCCCGCTCGCAGGGCAGCTCAGGGTTGGGCTGTAGGTTCTGAATACACACACACAGATATGAAAAAGTGTCATTGGGTCATACCATTTACAGACTTTTTAAATACCTGCAGACTTCCATCACATCAATCTTAGAGGAAGAAGAGATCAATACAATATAGCAAAAAGCACATTTCATAAAGAAGGCTGATTTTTCAAAAATATTTGTAATTTATTAAAAATAATAAATTAGCTAAAATATGAGCAAAAGATTAGATGTTACTACTTTGTCAAAAGAAAACAAGTATTCAAAGAAATGGCACTATGATGGGAATACAAGTGTAATGTTTATGCAGTATTGTCAGATAACAAATCCATTGAAATAATTGCTGATATAGTTACTAAGGAATATGTCAGTTCTTTCTTACCTGCATATAGGAAAAAATAGTGAAGGTACCTCTATGCTATAATGTGAAGATAGCGCACTCGTCAGTTCTGCTTTGTGTACACACTATGGTGAGCTGACCACCAGTAATGGCTTGCCACTTACCATCTACTATTGGTAGATTGGTAAATAAGCAAGTGCACTTTTCATGCAAGACATGAAAAGTTTGCTGTTGTCCTACACCTGCATAGAAAAAACATTGTGCATGAAGCTGCTCATGCTTCTAATGATTTTGAACCAGTTCTTGTTGATATGTTTGATTTTCTGTACATGTCTCTCAAGCTGAGAAGTTTGAGTGGCCTTTTGATATCTTTTCATAGATTTTAGTGAACCGGACCTTGTTACCCTTAAAGTTTTTCTCTGTGCCCAAAATGAAGCTGCTTTGGCTCAGACTTGCCTTATTTCAGCTGCCATTAAGATCTCCTCCTCACCCCTGACATCCTTATTTGGCCAGGAAGCCCTGATACATTTTCAATTGCTCAATGGGAAAAGGGTCTGAAAAAATAACATAATGAGCTGGTACCTTTATGCTTCCGAACAATTGTCAAGAATGACATCTGCGGCACTTGGTTCTGGTTGCTTCTGCCTAATGGCAGATTCCACCCACCTGATTGGGGCTAAGGGGACAGGCTAGGTTTTCCTGCATTGGGACCAGCCAATGAGAAGGACCCAACAATACTTAAAAGGAGACTGAGTTGGGTTTTGCATGCTCAGCTAGGAGAACAAGAGTCAATTACTGACTATGACCCAGCCTTCCCATAATGGAAGAGATAGGATGAATTATGTAAGTAGATTTCTTAGTGCTGAAGATGTGTAGGTAGAAACTCTATATTTTTTTAATTATTCCTGACCACAACTCTGTATTTTGTGCTATGCCCATTTTTGTTCAATAAACTTTTAAAATAAATATTTTAAAAGCATATTGGAGAGGGCAGACAGGCCAATTGCCACCCTTTTCTTATATCCAAAAGGTTTGGTGCCAAAGAGTGTCCAGGTTAAAGGCCTTACTCAGACTGAAAGAAAGATGAAGCCTTAATTCCATCTCTGTTGGCACCAAGGTACTCTTCCAAAGCTCAGGCTGGCAGATCGCAACACCAACCAGGACAGCTTGTTATGGTGTGCCTTGTTCTCCTCCTGAGGAGCCTGAGAGTGCATGGGATATGTGAAACAGGGTCTGTGACTTTCTATCTCCACAGTTTTGTCCGGAGTTCAACAAATCACAGTTCTAAACAGTCTGTTAGCTACATGAATTAAGGACCTGGAACCTTTTTCCACACCATTCACAGCTTGTTATACTCACATTAAAACATGTTCATATTTTCCCTGTCTTTTTAGTGTGGGCAGTTTTTGAAGTTAATTGTCTGGAGAAAGCTGAATTTTCAATATATGTTTCTAAGATCTTTTATCTATTCATTTCCTTCTGTTGTAAGATGTTTTGTCTCCTTAAAGAACCATTTGGTTCTTGATGATTCTGAAATACAGTAGACAAAGCCATTTCGTGCATGACATTTCCACATTAGAGTTTCTAAACCAGTTGCACTGCATATGAAATAATTTTGCTAATAATTTTGAAATATTAATTTCATTGCAAAATGAAATAGCATATGGTTTTTTTCTCTCTTCCATTGTACACCTTCTAATCTCAATGACACATTCCACACAGAGTGTAAATTTGTTCAGAGAAAGATGTAAATTTTAATTCATCTCATAATTATTTTTGTCTGTGAAAACCACTAATTTAGTGGTGTACCTGGCGGGGGTTCCAGGGGGCCACATAGTCCAGGGCAGCAGATGCCTGGGATGGCATTTGCTATCCCCCCCCCCCCGTACCTGCTGCCTCCCCTCCAGAAGGCATTCTTGTAAGGCCTTCTGGAGGCTGAAAACCCTCACTAAATTGCCACCTGCTGTGGCACTGCAGAAGTCATAAATAGGCCATGTCCAATTTATATCTCGCTGTACCTTTGTATGACATGGTGGTAAAGGTCATAGAAACATGTACAGTTCTTGATTAAAATGATGGTTGAAACTGTGTTCTGAATACAATGTTTCCATGTCTAGTTGCAAAAGTGATCAGATGGTATCACCAAGGCTTCTGCAATCTCTGCTGTACAGCATCCATGGTTCCAAAGCTGTTTGTTGTGGTTTCTACAACAGTTTCCAAGGAAAGTAGGCATTTAGAAGCATTAAAACATTTCTCAACCTTTCTAATATTCTGCCCATGTTGTATGAAAGTGTATGGACAGTTTTCCTTATTTCAAATGCTAAACCAGTTTTAAAGTATATATTGATTTTATCCATTTCACAGATAAATTGAAATTGTAACTTATTACTAGAGGTGGGTGAAAACAGTTTTTTTGCACACGGTCCAATGAACACTCGAGACAACAGATATGGGAGAAAGGGCCACTTTATTAGCATTTACAACCGAAGGGGAGGCTGAGACCTGCAGCCGCAGAGGGAGCGAAGCCCCCCGTGCTGCGGGGGCGGGACCACTGGGCGGTACCAGAACACATCTGCCCCCAGGCTGGCATGCACCTGATTCCAAGCCATGCCCCACTCTCAGGCAGCGCAGCTCATCCAGGTCTGTCCCTTAAGGGGAAGGCAGCCGGACCACAGGCTGTGCCACCTCGAGCCTCTGAGGCGGACCCCGCGGTCCCGGCCAGGGCCCCGCCTACGTCCTCGTACCGCCGAGCCCCTGAGGACTGCAATTGGGTGCTGCCCTGCCTATGCCGCCTGAAGGTGCACGCCAAAATCCATTTCATGCCTCCTAATCCGCACCACCTGCCACCAGGAGGGGTCAGCCTAGAGCACCCGCTAAGCAGGTTGGCAACAGAACCTCACCCCCCCCAGGAGCCGCTCACCCATTAAGCGGGTTGGTGACAACATCACCCCTCTCTCAAAGGAACAGAGCAGCATACCTGCCAGCAGGTTGTTAACAGATCATCACCCCTCTCCCACTGGAGCAGGGGTCGCACGCCCGTTAAGCAGGCTGGTAACAACAGCACCCCTAAAGCAGTGGGGGCAGCATACCCGTGAAGCGGGCTGTTAACGGAACCTCCTCCCTCTCAAGGAGAAGAGCCACAATCCCGTTAATCAGATTGGTGACTGAACATCACCTCTCTCCAAGGAGTAGGGGCAGAGCACCTGTTAAATGGTTGCTAATCATCACCCCCTCTCACTGGAGCAGGGGTAGCATAACCCGTTAAATGGATTGGTAACAACTGCACCCCTAAAGCAGTGGGGGCAGCATACCGCGGGCTGTTAACAGAACATCCTCCCACTCAAGGGGAAGGGCCACAATCCCGTAAGGGGGGTCTGTAAATGAACATCACCCCTCTCCAAGGAGTAGGGGCAGAGCACCTGTTAAATGGTTGCTAATAGAACATCCCCCTCCTGAAGGAGAAAGGACAGTGCGCCCACACTCATTAAGTGGGCTGGTAACTGAACAGCACCCTTCTCTAAGGAGAAAGGGCCACAATCCCGCTAAGCGGGTTATAAACAGAACCTCTTCCCCCCTTCCGAGGGCGTAGGGGCATTATGTCCACTAAGTGGGTTGGCAAAGTAGCACCCCCCTCTCTGAAAGGAGTAGGGGCAGTACTCCTGATAAGTGCATTGTTGACAGAAAACCACCTCTCCCACATGAGTCATGGAAGCGCACCTGGTAGGTAGTAACAGATCAACACCCTCTCCTAAGGAGAAGGGATAGTAATTCTGTTAAGCAGGTTGGTAATGGAAACCCACTCTTCCCTCAAGGAGTAGGGGCGGCGCACCTGTTAAATGGGGCTGTACAGAACATACCCCCTCTCTCAAGGAGCAGGGACAGCATGCCCACCGAGTGAGTTGTTAAATGCCTGCTGATGCAAAGGGAGAACATAGCATTAAATGCACTGGAGCGCCCCCATCCACTCCTCTCAACTCCATGGGTGCTGAAGCCTGGCCTGGCAGCTTTCGAAGCAGCTAGCAATCCTCCAAGACGGCCTGGGGCTCCAAATATGTCCCTAAAATATCATCTGAAACTGATGAAGTATTAACAGGGAGGAGTTCAGGTGCCTGCATAAAAGGGGGGGCCCTCCCTGGGAGGAGATAGGTGCAGGTGGTTGGACATGGTGCAGGCTGGGCAGCTGACAGTTAGGGGAGCCACCACCGCACCCTCGTCCATGCCCCTTCTGGTCAGCCTTATACATCTGCAGGTGCAAGTATGTTGTGTTAGGACTCAACCTGTGATCATCGTGCCACAATGCTGGTAGGGGGGGAGAAGCAAACCTGGATTTGGCAAGCGCCTCCTGGGTGGGGGAAAAATGCGCCCCTGTAGAGATCCCAAGATACTGGCCTACACAGTGAGTCCATGTTAATTGCTGCACATGATGCTGTGGGTAGTTGGCTTGTGCCAATCAGCAACCATAAAGGCGGTTCTACTAAAGCCTGCCAGTATCCTTTATATTTGCAAGTCTGTAGTGTAATCCAGCCACCTTAATGCTCCTGACTTAAACAGAAGTGACAGCTATGCAATGCTCCTGGGCCCCACTGAAAGGCCTTTCTCTCAAGCACCAGTAGCGAAGGCATGAGAGAAAAGGGGGGACAAAATATGCCGAGCCTGCATGTTGCAACCAGGCAGCTGGATCCGCAAGGTTATGCCACCCATGGCCAGTTAGCATACCTGTCAATGTCGAGCCAAGGTCTCGGAGGACTGTGCTGGGAGTCCTGGCCTGTCTCCTGAGCCAGCTGCCCAGATGCTCTTCCTAAAAGGGGGAAGGACCTCAGCTCTGTTATTATTTATTCAAGAGACATGCCAGGCAAAAGTGTCTGCATGTTCATTTCAAAATGCATAGAGAAGTGAAGCCCCCCCGCCCCCAGACGCTGGCAGAGTCCCAATGCTGGTTGCAACTTGGATCTTCCAAAACTAACGAAAATCCCTGAGGCCCAGGCCAAGAAACTAGTCACTACACTGCTACCATAATTTATTGGTGACTGATGGTCGGGTCAAAGGCTTCAACCAATGAAGGAAAAAAGTGGGGAATCTAATTGGTGCTGCACCGCTTTCTGGCTATCCCGTACTCATCTTCATTGACCAGATTGGGGCCAACTCCCTTCTGTGCAGCTATCCTGTACTCACCCTCAGGGGCCAGATCAGGGCCAACTCCACCCTAAGGTGTGCGGAGACTGCTTGCTTTGTGCTGCAGAGACTGCAGGCATGTGCTTGTGAACAATTGTTCCTAGTGAACTTGCTGGCTGAGTTGCACTCAAAAGTACGCGGGATCTGCACCCATGGTCATCCTCCAGTACCTCGGACTACTAAGCCTTGCCACTAGCTATCAGGTGACTGCTATCTCTCCAGCTCCCCCAAGCCCCTTTGGGCGGCAAGACCAGCATGTCTCCAGTCCTGCTGTGGGATCCTCCGCCCCCCACAGTGGGGTTTCACTACGTAGTGTAAAGCTCAAAGTCTAAAAAATGCGGATCACAAGCATAGCCCTGCTGATCACAATATGCCATAGCCCTGACAGGCAGGGCATATTATGTCCCCATATTCAAAACAGGGGATGGCCCTAGAGGGCACATCCAAATTACGGCTGATTGCCCAATACTCGTAAGCTCCCTTCCCCCCACACAAGGGGGGGGCAACAGCCCCATAAGGTATTTTGAGTTCCCCTACCATCATGACCACCAGATCCCGGGCTGCTCCTTGTCAGGAGTACCATCTAAGTTGCCAGGGTTTAGGGGTGGGGGGGAAGGCTGCAGCCACAGCGCAAGCTAGTAAGGTGCTCCCTTTTATGCCACCCCCAGGGGGGAGCTGAATTGGGCTGGGGATAGTGCCCTCCTGCAGGTCAGGGCAAGATGGGAAGCCCCAGTTCCTTGTACCCCTATGTGCCCATTTAGGAGCCACTGGATCTGTGCTGGCTTGCAACTCACAGCCCCAATCTCATGCCTGTATACTCCTCAGTAAGTCCCATTAGATCAATGGGGCACACTCCCAGGAAAGTGTGGACAGGATTGTAGCCCTAAGTCCAGCTATGACTACCCAGGAGCAAGTCCCGTTATACTCTGTGGGACTTACTCCTGGAAAGTGGGACGAGGACTGGAGACCTACGGCCCAAGCCTCTGCATGCCTACTCAGAAGCAAGCCCCATCATAGCCCAAGGGGCTCACTCCCTGGAAAGTGGGGCGAGAACTGCAGCCTGATGGTCCAAGCTTCTGCAGGCCTACTCAGAAGTAAGCCCCATTATAATCCATGGGGTTTACTCCCAGGAAAATGTGGCTAGGATTGCAGCCAGGGAGGCATTCCTGGGCAGCCCTGGGGGCAGGTGGGCAAGGAGAGGGGCTGGGATCCAGCAATTATGCCAGATCCCAACCCCCATTCCCTGGGAGAACAGAAGGGCTTCAAGCCGCTCTGCTGTCATCGGACTTGTGACACCTCAGGAGGTGGCGAAAGTCTAAGGAGACCCATTGGGGCCAGCAGCCCTTACTCAGGGGTAAGGGGAAGACTTTCCCCTTGCCTCTAGCTAAGCTGCTTCTGGCCACAATCCTGCACTGGATACAGCGCAAGCATCCTGGCTTGCTTGTTCCAGCACAAGTTTGGACTGAACCTACAGTTCATACCCCATGTGACAGGCAACAACTGAGCACATGCAGTGTTAACAGCATGTTGAATTTCCACCTGCCACACAACTGGACCCCTACCAGCCAACTACAGAATAGGTCTGTTCCCAGTGGTGTCGCTAGGAGGGTGTGTGTGTGTGTGTGTGTGTGTGTGTGTGTGTGTGAGCCACACAGGATAACATGCAAAGGGGGGGTGACACCACCACTACCCAAAATTTTTTAAATCTTGGTATTTTGAATAATACCATCATGTTATATATCACTCAATGCATGATTTCATGCAGAATGCAATGAAACTAATGACATTGAAATATCTCTATTCTATGTCAAAAGTTATGGCCAAAAAACTAGTGGGGTGGGGCAATGGCGCATCGCCACGCTTACTGTGCAGGGCGTTGCCCCACTCACTGCATGGGAGGAGGTCCATCAGGGGGGTGATATGCTGGTCTCCTGCACCATGTGACACAAACATTACTGTGTTCCAATCCTACATGACTGGAGTTCGGTTCCCTATGACACAAGAAGAGAAACCAAGTCTAAGGGTCAGAACATGTGATACATTTGGCATGAAGATACTGCTGAAAACAATATTGCCATTGTATTTCTTGTACCACCCACAAAAATTGTACATCTTCATGCCCTAACCCACATTTCTGGCAGCCACTGGAGGGAGCAAAGAGTCTTATAATGTGGGGAGGATTATTAACCCTACACAGGATCCAGATATGTCTAAATACACCTCTTTATATTTGGGGTACCACATTGTTAATAGGAAAGCAGTACAGTGTGGACAGCACACATGCATGTTTTTGCTAACTACCTGCACATCTAATGTTCCATTTGATGGAAGGAACTTTAGTTTCATCTAATCAAAGTATCTATGAGCTAGAGTATATATGGCTGTTTATTTAAAGCTCAGCCCCAAAGTTATTTTATTTTCACATTTTTATACCACCCTTCTTCCTTATTCCTATATCATTTATATCAGTTGATTTGTAAACAAAGTAGAATTAGCTGAGATAATTCCAAATCATTGTGGTGGTTATTAATTACAGAAGCGCAACTGAAAGTGTCCCTAAATTCCTATAATATTATCCAATTTCCCAAAGTTCTCAAGGATTAATATTTGGAAGATAAGCATTAGGTAGTTACTTTTCATCCCCATCAGTGCTCTAGCTAGCAAATAAAAATGGAAACTTAAAAGCTCCATGTTAACTGCCAAGATTTGCAATATGTATGATGATAGTGTGAATGGCAACATAAAATGTTAATCCTTATTCTTAGTTTGACCTATTTTTCTTTGAATCAGGCCAGGGCTGAAGAATGAATTAGACCAGTGTTTCTCAAACTGTGGGTCGGGACCCACTAGGCGGGTCATGAACCAATTTCAGGTGGGTTCCCATTCATTTCAATATTTAATTTTTAATATATTAGACTTGATGCCACCATGGTATGTGACTGCATTTGGGGAAATATTTCAGACTTGTACTTTTAACAAACTACTATGTATATTCTTTTAACAATGATAGTAAATAGAACTTACTCCTGGGTAAGTGTGGGTAGGATTTTTTGTGTAAAAAATTTCCTGCTTGATGATGTCACTTCCGGTCATGATATCACTTCCAGTGGGTCCTGACAGATTCTCATTCTAAAGAAGTGGGTCCCAGTGCCAGATGTGTGAGAACCATAAGGCTAAGTAAAGTACCTGAACACATGATAATTCTTAAAGAGCCAGTGGCAGTACGTAAGTTGTCTCTTTAAAAGGGCCCTCTTTAAAAGGGCTGGCATAGAGGTAGGATATGCACATCAGTTGCGAATGACTATTATGGAATGTATTAACTATCCAACTGGATGCTACAATGTTTTCTTTTTAAGATGAGAGAAAATGAGTGGAATGAAAAAGAGAAAACAGTGGCAGAGAAGCTGAAAGAATTCTGTGCAACTACTTTTGCTTAGAAGACAGGTTTACTGTGCCCAAACCGACTTTTTCAGGGAGGGAATCTGAACAACTGGGTCAAACAGGTAACAAGAGATGAAGTGATAGGGCTAAACAACAAATTAAAAAATGAACAAATCACTGAATCTGGAGGGCATCCACCTGAGAGTTCTCAAAAGAATTCAAATGTGATGTCATTAGCTCTAACAGAACATGTAATGTGTACCTTAAAAATAACCAATATATCAGTAACCAATATAACCACTGATAAAGGGATAACTTTTAAACCATGCGCTAACCCGAGGTTGTTCCCTTATGAACAGTGCAGGCAGCCAGGATGGCCAGGACCTTGTGCAACTTTCCAATGCCGGTGCAGCCACAAAGCAGTCCTGAAAAAAGGGAACAAACATTCCCTTACCTGGAGGAGGCCTCTATGACAGCCCCCCTACTACAGGGTGCAGCACTTGCTCTGTTGGAGCAGCTGAACCAGTGCTGGAAAATTGGATAGAATTTGACCCTAATACAGTCTGAAATAAACAGGAGTTTGTTTAGGAGGAGGCGTATTTATTGACATGCCTGGTGGTACCAGCCTTTTCAGCATGGTCCAAATCCACAAAAATGATGGCACTGTGCATTTTTTCTCTGGAAGGGGGCACCACCCCACTGACACAGGAGGAGACGGGGGGGGGGGGCTGGTATGCTGCATATTTCTGAGGAGTTGAGTTAGCTCAGTGTTTCTCAACATTTGCCCTCTGCTGTACAACTTCACATGTTCCAGCTATTCAAAGTACCACCGGAAGTATGTGGCGCTGACATCATTGCCCTGGGTTAGGAGGCCCGATGCAAGAGGCTCAGGGTCAATGGGAGCTTTGGAGCCTCCTAGGGGTGTTTGTTGCGCATTCCTGGTCTCACAGCTGGGCAGCAGGTGCCCAGGGGTGCCACCAGACACCACCTCAAGTACCACTGGTGGAAAAACACCGCGTGAGATCATGTCTTGGCTCCAGGCGCTGCTTAAGGCTGCTCCAGCCAGGGAGTCTTGAAGCCCTTTGAGTGCCAGGGGAGACCTGTGCTGGATCACAAGAGCTGGTGCTGCAGTCCGACACCCACTTTCCTGGGAGTAAGTCCCATTGACTCTAATGGGACTTACTTCCGAGTAGACACGCCTGGGCTGGGGCTCGCCACGGCAGCAGCCGGAGAAGGCCGGGAGAGCCGCCTTCTGCTGCAAGCAGGCCGAGGAGGCGGGCGGGCAGCACCTCCTCCGCCACCTCGCCAGCCACAGTCCCCGCCCCGCAGCGGGGCATAAGAGCGCGGGGAGGAGCCGTGCCAGCCTCGCTCGCTCTCTCTCTCTCTCTCTCTCGCTCGCCATCGCAGCGGCGCCGTCGGCTGGAGCGCGGCCCGCAGGCCCCGGCGTCACCCTGGATCGCAGGTGAGGGGCTGGGGGCCGTGCTGCGGGGCGTCTCCAGAAGGCGCCCAGCGGGGAGCGGGATGCGCTGCGGGCGGCTGCAGAGAGCGGGGGGAGGAGGAGGAGAAGCAGCCAGGCAAAGGGCGGCGCAGCAGCAGGGGAGGCGCGCGCCGGCAGAGCGCATCGTCTGTGCGCGCGCCTCCTCACCCCCCCCCCGTGCAAAGGGAAGTGTGTGCTTGTAAACACACGGGGGGGGCAGCGCTGCGACCCTCCTCCCGCCCCCACCCCTGTCCCTGACATGGATCAGGTCCCGGGTGCGCAGAGAAAACAGACCCCTCGTCCCTGCGCGCAGCCACTGGAAAGCCAAGGTGCGCTTCCTTGGGTGGGCAGGCGCAATCCCAGCCACACTTTCCTGGGAGTAAGCCCCGCTGACTCTCCGGGGACTTACTTCTGAGTAGACATGCGTAGAGTGGGGCTGCCAGTGTGTCTGAAAGTTGGTGCAAAGTGCATAAGGGGGTGTGCTGAAGACGAGATTTTAAAAGTGCCTGTGCAAACCCCTGCATAAGGGAGCTGAAGTGTGTGTGTTGAAACTTGCTGTGGTGTGGTGTGGTGTGGTGCGCGCATCTTCTAATCCCTGTTTAGATCATTACACACATAGTGTTCAGTTTTGTTCTCTGTGTATTCCAGTAGCAGGGCCTCTCTCTTACGAAAGGTTCTCTGCATACTTTTTTGCACACAGCATACAGTTATTGGATACTTTGCCGAATAAAACAGGATTTTTCTTAGTGTTTTAAATATTGGAAGGTGGAGGTGGCTGCCTTTGCACAAGATCTTTGTGCAAGATGACTTTGCACAAGGTATTGTACTATATGGAGTCTTATCTCCAGCAATATCGATTGTAGACTAGTGTATAGTTAAATGTGTTGGTTTATTTCCGTGACATTTAGGTGTCTTTCATTGTGTGTTGAAACCATTTCTGCATAACGTTGCATATACGCAACAGGGACCTAATGTGTTCACCTGTGAGCCTGGCCAAAAAGGGTTTTAATGTGAAGCACCTTTATGGTACTATTTCTGCAGCACAAGGAAATGTGACATCAGGCCAGTTCCTGTGCATAGCAGTCAGTCCTTGTAGTTAAATAATTGGACTACCTCACCTTCTTATTTCCCTAGACTTCGGCGATGAAAATGCCAAAGAACATTCAAACAAGCAAATTTACTGCCTTGTTTTAAAAACCATATTAATTTTAGCAAGAAACCTGGCCAAAATCTAGTAGTTGCTGCTGTTGTAGCCTATATGTCATCAGTGAGCTAGGGGAAGAGAGCTGTGCCAATGAATGGTGCTGAAGCATAGTTTGTGTGCTGAGTGAGAGAGTGCTTCAAGGGCTCTGCCTTGGTTCCATATCCATAAAAGGAAGTTAGCACTATGGAGAGCTCTTGGCAGCCGCTGATTCATCTGCACAGCAGATTGGAAGCTGGTTTTGCCCTGCTTGTGTGCAACCTGATCTTTGCTTAATGGAAAATAAACAAACAAATTATGACGTTCAGAATCTTACACAATCCTAGGCAATGCAGCAGTGGCAGCACAGGTTATGCTGCATCCCGTTGGGGAATTTTGACTGCTGGAGGTGTTTGGTATAAGGAGACATTTGTCCCCTTGCCCCTGCATGAGCCCCATTAGAAGCTATGGGTCAGCTTCGCACTGGTGCAAGTCCAAATTGATCTGTACAGGTGGATCAGGCCTGAGAACGGGGGTAGGATACAGCATGTGCTGGTGCCACAGATCCCGAGCCAAATCTGCTCTGCCCTGTTGCTGCCCTCCCTGCCCTGTTCCAGTCCTCCCCCCTGCCGGATTTATCTGGTCTAGCAGGCATCCTTTGCTCTACCAGTGCAGGCAGGAAGGCTCTGGCCTTTCCACCAGCACATCAGCTAGAAGCACTGTTGCAAAGTGCTTTATAGTGCTTTTGTGATGGTGTGTGCCTGTGGAATGTGTGTTCTGCAGGTACAGTGATTCAGTAGGATTGGACTGGTAGTCTTTCTGAGCAGGCCAAACTGGCTTGTAACACAAAGACCTGGTTAACTGAAGCAGGTGGGCTTCACCTCTCCCACCTTTACCCTCTGAGTTTCCATCTCTTCCAGATGGCCCAATGAGGGGGTTGGGGCGTAGGAATCATCATGAACTACTGTGATTTCATTCCATTGTTTGGATACCCTTTCCAGCAATCCAGTGTTTGCATCTGATGGTGGACCTTCAGGACAGGATTGGGGTTCTGTTTGTGCACTGCATATAAGAGGTAGTCTTGTATAAGGCATTGTCCTGAAGAACTTGGCTGGTTGTCTTAAGGGACTTCAGTGTCTAAGCCAGCAGTTTTCAACCTTTTCCATCTCATGGCACATTGACAAGGCACTAAAATTGTCAAGGCACACCATCAAGTTTTTGGCTACTGACAAGGCACACTATGCTGCCAGTGAGGGGCTCACATCCCCCATTGGCCCTACTAATAAATGATGACCTTCACCTGAATTCATGTGGCACACCTGTGGACCACTTGTGGCACACCCATGGCACTGTGGTTGAAAATGCCTGGTCTAAGCAGAGCTCCTTCAGCAGAAGCAGCTCCAGATTTCATGGTTACCCTGACAACCATGGGCCTGTTCCACTTAATAGTGGTGCACCCGCACATGCTGGGGCACACTCTGGACCTGGTTTTTGTTCTATTCAAGTGAGTGATCAGTGACTGGGGAAGCTTGTGGTTACCCTTTCATCCTGGACAGATCACTATCTGGTGAGGCTTAGACTTATAGCAAGCTCAGTTCTCTGCAGATGTCGAGGACCAGTCAGGATGGTCTTACCCAAACATGTAATGGATTCACTTGGTTTCCAGATGGCTCTTGGGGAGTTTCCATTTGCCCAGACTAGCAACTCTGTTTGAAGCCCTGGTTGACCTCTGAAATGAGGGAATGACTTGGATGGTTGACAAGATGATGTTTAAGCTCCTTGCTGATGAAACAGCTTGGATACAACTTGAGCAACCCTGCAGAAACAATCAAATGTGACCTAGAGCCCATTTTAGGTCCCACTCTGTATTGGCAAAGTGTACATACATCTCCACATCTGTGCAGTGTTGACCAACAGAGCTATTCCAAGTGGTCATATCTTTGCTTCATGCTGTCTCCCAGAAAACTGGGGAGGACGGTTCAGAAGCCTGTTGTGACCAATTTACATAAGATTTCACAGATAACTTTGCTCACACCCATTCCAATTTAGGCTCCAGCTTGTTGGAAGAGATGTCCCAGGCACCAGCTTACTAGTGTTCTGCATACTCTTCAGCTTGTGGACTCTGAGCACATAGAGAAGATCCTGGGGGCTATACATTTGGGCACGTGCCCTCTTGACCCTTGCCCATCTTAGCTAATTAAAGTTGTCAGAGAGAGGATAGTTAGTTGCGTAAAAGTAGTCATTAATACTTCTTTATGTGAGGGTAGTACACCAACAGGATTGAAGGAAGTGGTTGTTGTGAGGCTGCTCTTCAGGAAGCCCTTAGACCTCTCCACGTATGACCAGTTTCTGACCAGTTTCTAATACCCCTTTTTTGACAAGATGATCGAGCGTGTAGTGGCAGTTGGGCTCCAAAGGGTCTGGGATGAAGCAGGTTATCTAGACTCATTTCAGTATGGCTTCAAGGGTTCAGGGTTCAGGACTGGGTTCAGGACTGAAACTCCCTTGCTTGCATGGCTGATGATCTACATCAGGGACTAGGTGGAGAGTCCATCCCTTTCTATTCTGCTGGACCTCTTAATGACTTTGATACCTTAAACTCTGTTTTTTTTTTTCTGGATTACGTGTCCCTTCATGAGATTGGAAGTGGAACTGGGCAGCAATGAACAGTGTTGTTCCAGCTGGTTCCAGTTCTATTTGAGGGAGGGTTCAGAAGGTGTAACTAGGGGTGTAACTATTTTGCCCCATGGAAAGTGTTGGGGTTCAATCTTGTCTCCTGTGTTTAATATCTACATGAAACTGCTGCTGGAGGAGGTCATCTGGGCTGAGGAGTCACCAACATGTTGATGACACCCTGCCCTCTCTATGACATTGGATCCCAGGGAGTTGATGGCAGTCCTGAACCTGAGTCTGGAGGAGGTGATGAGCTAGGTGTGAACAAACAGGTTGAAGCTTGATGGAGGTTGATGGAGATTCAGGCATGATGGAGGTGCTGTTCACCTGTAAGAGCTTATTTTGGAGGGAAATTCAACCTGTTCTTGATGGGGTAGCACTTTTTTGGAAAGAGCAAGTATGTAGCTCGGGGACACTCCTGGAGCTTTGGATGAGAGCATTTGGCATGATAGCTGACAACTTTAATCTTTGAAAATAATGAAAGTGTAGACCCTTCATCCAGCATTAACAATATTAAGGCTATTTGGGGCTATTGTACCACTACTGAATCTTTTCAAATTATGCAGCTACTAGATGTATTTTTGTAAAAGCAAGTTGTACAGATGCTATTTTCTGTGTTCTTGCACATTACTGCCCATAACCTAGATCCAGGGCAAGCAATTTGAATCCTCTGAACCAATGAAGTATACCTACATGACGGCCCACTTAGATGCAAAAATTACTGAGCTGTCTTTAGGCTCAAAGGTTCTCTCATCCCTATTTCCATAGGTAATCATTACAAGAGAGCCCAGTGCGAAACCCCAGGGGATATGAGAAGTTTAATGCTTTGTGAAAGGGGACATTTTCTGTGTAAACAAGGACCACCTAAATGGACCCAGAGATGTATTTTGGGGTGTAAATTCTACCCAGTATAAGAATATGCACTTGTTATGTAATTGCTTTCAGTTACTGGATTTGAATACAGCTGTATAGTGCAAAGGTGATTGAGAGATATCTGTTGGTTGGGAGTGAGGTGGCTAGGGACAGATGCAAGTTGATGTGATTTCATTTTTCACAATATTCCATTCCTAATTATTACCTGTATAAGAACAAACAGCCATTAGGTAGGTACTTTTCATGATGAGCAAGGGAAGAAAAATACCACTAGGAATTTTCACTTATTGTCGGTGGTATTTTTTAATAGACTTAACAGTTATTGCTTTTCCCAGTTTTAGACAAGTTTCATTATTCAGAAAATGTTATCGTGATAAAAATTCTTTATACATGACCAGGGAATTCCAGGGTGTTTCAGTGGCATCCCCATGCTTGCTTGTATCAGGTATTTTGCAAGCCAGTGTGATGCTTTATAGAATCATGGACCAGAGATGACATGAAACCTGCTATTCTTGTGTGCCATAGAATTGTAGGTGAGCAGGGATTGTGCCGTAACCAGAATAATAATGTCAGAAGACATGCTCATCACGTAGCAATTTGTTGGCACTTTAAAGGGTCAGCATCTCTATGCTCAAACACAGAGCACAGACAGTCCACCCTACGTGAAGTTGACTCACTGTTGCCATGATTGAGAGGGTTAGACTAGTATAGTGTGTCATTGGCTGAAAGTTTTTGGATTGGATGATATTATGGGAAATTCCATTATATTTCTTTCCCTAATTGTCACTAACTTCTGAATCTCACAGGAGAGAGCCTAGTTAGGACAGCTGTTTTCAATCATATGAGTTGTCAGAGAGGGAGGAAAAAGATGTTGATCTGTGTTGAATGATGCTGGGGTAAGGTTGTTCTTGATATCCTTTTCCCACTCTATCCTCATCCATCCGTACCACAGGCCGTCCCCCCCCCCCAAAAAAAACGTATATCACCTGTTTCTACAGCATCCTCTCTGTGCTCACCCTCTCCTTCTATTTCATACAAGTTTATTTTCAATTTCACACAAAGACTTATGTAACACACACACAGAGGCAGCTTCTTGCAGACACAAATACCTCCTGATTACACAAATACACAACTGTGCAACAGAAATACAATGTAACAGGCATGACACTCACTCAGCTGTGGCTTGTTCTATGCAAGCTGTAATGCTGAAAGATCAGTGTGATGATTCTTAGCTTTAAAAAACGGTTAATGTAAGAAGCTTTGTGCAAGTCTGTATTGTAGCTATTATGAAACAGTTGCTGATAAAAAAGAAATACACTAAAACTGGATGTAGAACCAGATATGCCTAAACAGTTGTCCGCTATCATACCAAACGCCCAAACCTTTTGTATACAAAGGCAAGCATGTCCATCACATTGAAAGCAAGGATATCTCTGTTTCACCAGTATTAGTACAATCACAAGGGGGGGGGGAGTACAATAAAGAATGTTGCCAAAGCTTGATAGCAGGACATAAGGTTCAGCAGTAGCAGAAGTGCTATAAAAAGTCTAAGGCCTCATTTATATGTCATGCAAGGATTTAATGCACTTTCTCTTGCATTTGAATGTAACATATGTATTAGCCTGGATCAGGGCTGGCCTAAGATCCCCTGATACCTGAGATGGCGTACCTAGTGCTGCCGCCCTTATCCCATGATGCTCCAGCCTTTGCACCTTCCACTCTCCAGTCTTCTAGCTCAGGGGTGCCCAAACCCCGGCCCTGGGGCCACATGTGGTCCTCAGAAAGCCCCCAGTCTCCAATGAGCCTCTAGCCCTCCAGAGATTTGTTGGAGCCCGCACTGGCCCGACGCAACTGCTCGCAGCATGAGGGCAACTGTTTGACCTCTTGTGTGAGCTGTGGGGTGAGGGCTCCCTCCACTGCTTGTTGTTTCACATCTGTGATGCAGTAGCGGCAGCAAAGGAAAGACCAGCCTTGCTTTGTGCAAGGCCCTTTATAGGCCTTGAGCTATTGCAAGACCTTCATTCATTCATATAAGTTCATCTTTAATATATTCATTTATGTAAACTTAAGTAAATTTATTCAAATTTTAAATGTAAATTCTTTTTTCCCCCCAGCCCCTGACACAGTGTTAGAGAACTGATGTGGCCCTCCTGCCAAAAACTTTGGACACCCTTATTCTAGCTCAACACCCTTCTCTTTCCATATCTCCTCTTCCCCTCTGTCCCCCTCTTCCTTTTCCAATCAGGGGAGTAAAAGAAGGAGATACCCCCGCCAGTCTAATGCCTGATGCAGCTGTTTCAGTTTTCCTCATGAATTGGTCAGCCCTGGCCTATATGGATGAAATATTATCACAGCAGTGATTGACTGTGATTCTTATTAGGAGAACAAAAAATACTGAAGTTTTACTTATCTGTGTGGTGATCTTGAGAGTGTTCTGCCAGTATTTATTAACAATCTTTATTTTTAACATGGTAGTTATTATTATTATTATTATTATTATTATTATTATTATTATTATTATTATTATTATTATTAACAGTATTTATATACCGCTTTTCAACTAAAAGTTCACAGAGCGGTTTACAGAGAAAAATCAAATAACTAAATGGCTCCCTGTCCCAAAAGGGCTCACAATCTAAAAAGATGCAAATGAATGCCAGTAGACAGCCACTAGAACAGACAGTGCTGGGGTGAGGTGGGCCAGTTACTCTCCTCCCCTCTCCCTGATATAGTTAGAAACCATATCTCAGTGGTGATGTAAAACCATTGATCAGTTGATTTTTTTATAATGTAAACCACTTTGTGAAGTACTCTGAAAAGTGGTATATATTATTATTATTTTAATTAATTAATATTAATAAGTTGCTGATTTAATTATTAAATTTACTAAATTATTTCCTAAATTGAATAATAAAGTAAATAATAATTCATATAAACAATATTGATAATAAATAAATAAATAAAACACTTGAGATATGTCAGTTTTTTGGGTGGGGAACCTTTCTCTATTTTGGTGTCATGGCCTTCTAGCTCATCTGTAACTTCAACCCAGCCTTTTGAGAAATTGCATTTTCCCATTTTTTTCCCCCCAACTGCAGCTGTGAAACAATTTTAACACTAGACAATGCAAATTTGCAAACAACAACAACAACAACAACAAAACTTGCCCTCAACTTTTGCAGAAATTTTATTCCTATTTCCTTAGGAGTAAGCCCAATTGAACACAATAGGTTCTACTGTCAAGTAGACACATATAAGATGGTGCTTTTAATTTGTGGATTTTCATTTAATTATTGTGGATTGCATTCGCTTGTGGTTTCTTATCCTATAATTTCAGAGCTGCTGCCTGCGATTCAGTTCTTTTATGACCACTTTTGGCAAAAAAAATTTTGTTGTCCATTTCTGGATACTTTATGATCTTGGAGTGCATAAAACATTTTGATGTTAAAATAATGGTGACTTACTCTCCTTAAAGGTTAATAAATTTTATTTCTCTTGTTGAGCTTCCACTTTCAAATTGGTCATCCTATTAACATCGTAGGCTAATGAGGCTGTGGCTGGCAGGTCTAAGAAAGTAATGTAATGGTGTTAACGGATTTCCAGAGACCTTCCATTGCATGTATATAAAACTTGTTTCAGAGGTACTCATATGAAACACTTTAATGGCTTCAGCTTTTTTTCAAGGTCTTTGATGAATATTGCTCTCAAATTTGAAACTATTTTTAGTTCTGAGTTGTAGGAGCAAAAAAAGTAACTGTTAATGGGTTATGTGTTTACTAGTATATTTTTGAGTACACAACTGTTATCTGTACAGGTGTCCATCACTTAATGACAGGTTCCGTGATCCCTGTTGTAAAGCGATTCTGTCTTTAAGTGATCCTTCAACCCCATCTAGTGGCCAAATTTGGTACAGTATCTGCAATGTTTATAACCTGCAATTGAATGAAATCGACTAGAATGTAATAGTTGTCTTTAGCATCATTGTCTATGTCAGTGATTTTCAACCTTTTTCAACTTGTGGTACACTGGCAAGGCACTAAAATGGTCAAGGCACACCATCAGCTTTTAGACAATTGACAAGGCTCACTGTGCTGTCAATGGGGGCTCACATCCCGTAATGGTCCTATTGATAAATGACCCTCTCCCAAATTCCTGCGGCACAACTGGGGACCATTTGCAGCACATCAGTGTGCCACGGCACAGTGGTTGTAAATGACTGGTCTGTGTAGTAAGGTGAAACATTACTAAGCGACGCACACCTATGCTCTAAATTCAGATTGTACCTACTCTTCTCCCCTTCTTTGGGGATCGGAATAGACAAAAATAATGATGGTATGTATCCTTAAAACAATGATGTGTTGAACTATTGCAAATATAAAGCACCATCATCCGGAGAGGGATGTTGATTTTCAGTGATTCTTCCCTTTGTGGATAGTTTCACTTTGCTCCTTATCACATCCTGTTTTGCTCAAGGGAACTCGCAAACCCTCAGGAGTGAGTTTTCATGGGCTACAGGGGATTGCTGTGGGAAGTAGAAAAAAGGTGGTAGGTTAGGATGCAATCCAGTGAAAATAACTGCAAATCCTAAACAAGCAAACCCCAATTCTTAACTCTAATTCCGACATTAACCAGAAAGCAGGCTTTTAAATGAAATAATTATTTTTTTTCCAAATATTTGTACTGTATGCTGCTTATCAGCTATGAAAAGAAATGTAAGAAGATGCCTCCCTCTCCTAAAGATCTGAAGACCATTTTTTTTTTTTTAAAGAAAGACACAAAGGAATGGCAGGTGCTATGCTGAGTTGAGTAGGAACAGTTGCTGTTTCCCAGGTGGTGATGGTGGTGGTGGTGGTGGTGGTGGTAGTAGTAGTAGTAGTAGTAGTAGTAGTAGTAGTAGTAATAATACAGGTATTTATATACCACCTTTCTTGGTCGTCAGATTTCTCCTCAGACTTTAATTCAAGGTGGTTTACATAGGCAGGCAATACTAAATCCCAGTAGGGATTTTTACAATTGAAGAAGGTTCTGTCTTTCAAGAACCACAACATTTCAGATGGATCTTTAATGATCTGGTATCACATTCTGGCCTCCATTTTCCTCCCACACAGGCTGACAGCGGCCAAAGAGCAGGTGGAATAACTCAGCATAACTCGGCTAGGCTTGTCAGCTGCTTCAGGGTCTCGCCGTTCACGCTGCCAGTGGCCTCGAACTGGTGACCTTCGGATGTTATCTTCAGGCAAACGGAGGCTCTACCCTCTAGACCAGACCTCCTGCCCATATACGAGATATAACAGAGCTACTACTTTACAAAGTGTTTCTTTGTCTGGTTAGCCAAGGTAATAGCATGTAGCCTACCTGTTGATCAACACATGTGATAAATTTATATAGATTGCATACTGTTCTCTTATATGAAAGTGCTTTTGCGTATGCATTTTTCCTTCAGGCTGCAATCCTATCCATACTTTCCTGGGAGTAATCTCCACTGACTATAATGAGACTTACTCCTGAGTAGACAGTCATAGGATTGGGCCCTCAGCCCCTTAAATTTGGGTCACATATGTAACCCAATGTAAATGAGATTTAGATAAATGACTTATGTAAATGAGATTAGAATTGGAGTACAGCTCCTGTCTAACTGTCCCCTCCCCATGAGAATTAAGGTATTTATATCTTTGTTCTCCAGATATGATTAATTATTAATATAATAAATGAAGAATTCTTAATTGATATCTGATATTATATGACAGGGGTGTCCAAATATTTTGGCAGGAGGGCCACATCTCTCTGTGTCGGGGGCCAGGAAAACACTGTGTCGGGGGCCAGGAAAAAAAGAATTTACATTTAAAATTTGAATAAATTTACATAAATAAATTTATTAGAGATGTAACTTATTTGAATGAATGAAGGTCTTGCAGTAGCTCAAGGTCTATAAAAGGCCTTGCACAAAGCAGGGCCATACTTTCCTTTGCTGCCGCTGCTGCATCACAGTCGTGAAACAGCAAGCAGTGGAGGGAGCCCTTGTCCCACAGTTCATGTGAGAGGTTGAACAGTCATCCTCATACTGAGAGCCGTTGCGTCGGGCCAGAGGCTCATTGGAGACTGGTGTTTTGTCTGCTGCCTGTGGAGCTTTGCAGACATGAAGCTCAAAACAGCAGACAAAGACCATGCTCAGAGCTGGCTGAACAGGCCAGCATAGGCACAGGCAAGTCTCCAGCAGGCCGAGTGCCTGTTGGACATGGAGGCACCTTTAGGGCTGAATGTGGGGGTCCCATGGGCTGCAAATGACCCGTGGGCTGGGGTTTGCCCACCCATGATCTAGAACTGGGGTGCCCAAACCCCGGCCCTGGGGCCACTTGCAGCCCTCAAGGCCTCTCAATGCGACCCTCAGGGAGCCCCCAGTCTCCAATGAGCCTCTGGCCCTCCGGAGATTTGTCAGAACCCGCACTGGCCCGACGCAACTGCTCTCAGCATGTTTGACCTCTCACGTGAGCTGTGGAATGAGGGCTCCCTCCATTGCTTCTTGTTTCACGTCTGTGATGCAGTAGCGGCAGCAAAGGAAAGGCCAGCCTTGCTTTGTGCAAGGCCTTTTATAGGCCTTGAGCTATTGCAAGACCTTCATTCATTAAAATAAGTTCATCTTTAATATATTCATTTATGTAAACTTATGTAAATTTATTCAAATTTTAAATGTAAATTAATTCTTTTTAGGGGCAGGAGGTCTGGTCTAGAGGGTAGAGCCTCCATTTGCCTGAAGATTAACATCCACAAGGTTGCCAGTTCGAGGCCACCGGCACCGTGCGACCTTGAAGCAGCTGGCAAGCTGCAGCTGAGCTGTTCCATCTGCTCGGAGCGTGGGAGGATGGAGGCCAGAATGTTAAACCAGATCGGAGTGTAACACCTTGAATGTAGTGGTTCTTGAAAGAAAGAACCTTCTTTCAATTTGTAAAAATCCCTGCGTGGATTTAATAAGCCTGCCTATGTAAACCGCCTTGAATAAAGTCTTGAATAAAGACCAAGAAAGGCGGTATATAAATACTGTATATTAGTATATTATTATTCTTTTTTTTCCTGGCCCCCAACAGTGTCAGAGAGATGATGTGGCCCTCCTGCCAAAAACTTTGGACACCCCTGATCTAGAAGACCAATAGGGAGATGGTGCGGAATCTGGACACATCTGGACTCTCTTACAAATTACAGCTTGAGTAGTTCTTTGTCACCCTCCCCCTGAGAAGCATTTCAGTTAAGAATGGGTTGGAGCCTGACATGTCTTGCACAAGGTGCTTCTGTGCACAACAAAAAGGTGCAGTTTCTGCTGACACTTCCCTTAATCTGAAGTCCCCTGTGCTTTATTTATTCCGGAGGTCTTCTGACCTTCAGAACCAGTGTTGGGGGGAGGTGGACAGA
This sequence comes from Tiliqua scincoides, assembly GCF_035046505.1. Lineage (NCBI taxonomy): Eukaryota > Metazoa > Chordata > Lepidosauria > Squamata > Scincidae > Tiliqua > Tiliqua scincoides. Next base: position 44,988,137 of record NC_089822.1, read on the forward strand.
GGGAGCCCCCGTCACAGAAGGGGAGGGAAGCCTTTTCCCTGAATGGTGGTTCTTTGCATCCCACCCAGTGTTTCAACTCCAACAAGCAGCAATTACAGCAGCATGCATAACAGCAGCAGCCTTCTAAAAGCTTTTTCAAGGTCCCTCCTCTTAGTTTTTCAATAATTCTCTTTGTGTTGTAACTAGTATTTTCATTTGCATGAAATATTTTGAATGAGGGGTGTCTTTTGTTGCAGCTGACAAAAAAGACCAGATGCCTAAAAGGTTTTTATTTTATGCAGTTGATAGGCAATTCTGACTTTTAAGGATTTCTAAAACCATAAAAGAAAAAGTTTTAGGTAGATTCCAGGTGCTATGAACTCCCTGATGCTTTATCTTCTACTTTGAAATTCTGGTCCTACAGCCACTTATGTTTAAGTAAGTCCTATTGATTTCCATGAAATATATTTCCAGGAGAGCGATACTGCTGTGTGTATTTGTGAGTGTGTGGAAACGAAGCTACCAAATGCTTGAAAAAAGTTTTGAAGTCTCAATAATTTTCTGTAAGTGCTTAGTACAATGCAGTCAGTATAGATGGGTGCAATCCAGGTATCTGATTCTCCTGTGGTTAGGCAGTTGTGTTAGCATTCCACAGTGTGTACCATATCCACTCCTGTTGGGCCAGTGGAATACGTGTTCCACTGGTGGCAACTACTGAAAAGGACCATAAAGCATGCTCTGACAGCACACTGCCCTAATGCTGTTGGGAAGTCTGGAGCCATCCTGTGTGTGTTGGGAGATTGCTGGCCACCTGCCATAGCAGCTAAGCCAGTGGGGTAGGCAGGGGACGGAACAGAGTGGGGAGGGGTGAAACCGGGCAAGAAGAGGGGTGGGAGACTGTGGGAGGATGCAGGATCTTGTTCCCTCCAGGGGCAGCCTCCCCACCCCCTTTCCTTGGACTTTCACCAGTGAAATTGCAGGCACAGCTCTGAGAAGACCTATTGCAGAGTGGAAGACTCACAGAAGTATAAGGGGAATTTAAGTCCCCTTTCCTCTTTGAAGCCTCCCGATTCTCACACGCACACCCCTGCAATGGACAGAGTGTGCCTGTTTTTGGCGTGGCTGCACCTTTGGAGGTGAAGATAGGATTGGGCTCTTAATTTACTTTTAGAAGGTTTGTGTGAAGATATGCTGTTTTGATGTTCATTCTGAGCCACACGCTTAAAAGGTAATGTGTTATGATCCATAGGCAGGTGACAGCTTCAGATTTCCCACAGCAACAAGGAGCTTCACTAAAAGGAATGCAAGCAGTTTTGTAGCACCCTAAGTACAATAAACACATTTTTAAAATTAAACAAATACAGTACATCTATTAGTGCTTAAGATGCCGTAGGACTTTTTGTTGTTTGCTGCAACCAGTCTACACAGAAATGGGTAAGAACCTGCTTAGATTCCTTGTTTAGTTATACTCTTGAAACCTCCTAGTTGTTTTAGTGGGGCTTGAACAGGAGACATGATCAGTCCAACTTCAGAAGAATCTAGTTTTCCTGAAACCGTCGCAGAAGGAAGCTGAAGCTGCTGACATTATTGTTGTTAAAAGGGATATTTAGTCAGCCTATCTTTGGGAAAACTGGCAAATGCCTGTTTTGTCAAGATGTGGGAGAACAGGAAACATTCAGAGGAAAATGCCCACAAGCAGTAAAGATTTGCATTCTTGTGCACATGTTGTATGCACAGCAAAAGATGAGAAGAGTAAGAGTGAATGTAATCTAGAGTAAAAGCTCCTTTTTACTGATTTATGCACTAATAGGAAGTTTGTACACTGATAGTGCTACATAAACCATACAAATAAAAATGCCAATGATATAAGGGGATGGGGCATTGGGAGGAGGTGACTTAGAGGGGCAGATTTCCTTTCTCCGTAATAAAGAGATGCAGTTGGTTCAAGACTACGCAATTAGTGCATTGCAAAGATGGAAACTGTATCCAAGTCCCAAGTTGGAGCCGTGTGTTCCAGGCCTTCAAAACACATTGTTTTACTCTACCCAAGGAAGCTTCTGTATCAGAAGTTCTAAAGGCAGGGGAAGTTGGGATCAGTTGAGAAGTGGCAACCTAGAATAAATTGGCATTGTCGTTCTGTGTGTTGTATTGCACTAAGACTAAATTGTTTTTATGTTTCCAGGCTAGCAGATTCATATTTAAAATGGAAGTTGACGTTAATGGAGAATCCAGGTCTATCCTAGCTACTCTCCCCTTGCCTATTGCGGAGGTGAGTGCCACAGGCAAGGCAGACTCAGAGAAACCTCGCTGTTCCAGCACCCCGTGTTCACCAATACGTCAGACCGTTTCCGGCTATCAGATCCTCCATATGGATTCTAATTACTTGGTTGGTTTCACAACTGGAGAGGAGCTCCTGAAGTTAGCCCAGAAGTGTACTGTTGGCGAGGAGAATAAAGTAGAAGCGGTGTCCACCTTGCGCTCCAAACCACTTGATTCAGGACTTTCCCGTTCCTCCCGGGTGTGTAAAGCCAGAAGCAGATATTACCAGCCTTATGAGATTCCAGCAATCAATGGCCGGAGAAGGCGGCGAATGCCCAGCTCAGGGGATAAATGCACCAAGCCACTACCTTATGAACCCTACAAGGCTTTTCATGGTCCTTTGCCTCTTTGCCTTTTCAAAGGTAAAAGGGCTCACTCTAAATCCTTAGACTACCTCAATTTAGACAGAATGAACATCAAGGAACCAGCTGACACAGAAGTGCTTCAGTATCAGCTCCAACACCTCACCCTAAGAGGGGACCGTATGTTTGCTAGGAATAACACATGAAGATCAGTTGCCTTTGGTTCTTGGTTGCATCGAGACCATCTGACAGCCATGCACATATGGAACTTGGTTATATCAGCAAAGTGTTAGCAGATCATAATTTATATGATTAAAGATGAAGTTGGTGGGGTGAAATAATCCTGAAACTACTGGAAAATCCTGAGTGCAAATATATTTAAAACACTATAACAACACGGAACGTTTTGCACATGGCTACCTAGAATTCATGGTGATTTAACTCTCAGATTGATGTACTGTGACTTTTCCGATTGGGTTTGCTGTAAGAAATTACTCATGGATAAGCACTGAAATACACTCTTAATTCTTAATATTAAACATGTATGTATGCAATGACTTTTTGCATTATAGAAAAAAATGTTTGAATAGGACCGTGTGTTCTCTAAAATAATCCAGTTTACATTCATTGTGGCTGGTTTTGCACTGGGAATGAGAAAAAAAAAATCACGGATGATATTAAGCCTGAGTACTGTGTTAACTGGAACTGACTTTTTAAAAAAAACACAAAAATACCTGAATTACTTTTCATATTTCAAATTTGATTTCAGTGTGAAAAGGGTTTCAAGGGAGAAAATGAAAACTACTTGGAAGGCAAACATTAATTGACTTTGATTAATTTAGTACCTTCATCGAAAAAAGTCCTAACATTTACTACATGGGAACCTTTACATTATGTATATACATCGTGAAAATTTGCTTCTGCATCTTCAGTATATGAATGGAGTTTTAGATTTTAGAACTGACGTATTAGTTATGACAGGAGGTCTTACTAGACCACATTTTAAGCACTGCACTGGAACATTCCAGTTTATTTACAGCACTGACTACTACTTTTTAAATCTCAGTTTTTAGGCTTTGTTGAAAAACCGTGAAATGTTCAGTACTGAATTGTTAAATGCACTGGTTTAAAAAGGTTGTTTCCAAACAAATCCTAATTTAAGCCATTTCTGCCCAATGTTGCATATATGCAACAGGGATCAAATGTGTACACCTGTGGGCTAGGCAGGAATAAGTTTAGTTTAACTTGGGCATTCCCCCCCCCCCAAACCTCTTTAAAATGTGCAGTTTGTTACTGAAGCTGTGTGCAGACACACTCTGTTTTGGGGCCTGTAAGTTATTTAGAGCTTAAATTGGGGAGAGGAGCAGGAATGGCGCTTAAATTTTCTGTAAAACAAAGTAATGTATGATTAATTCCTGACATAGTTCTGACTTTTTGGAATTGAAAGACTGACAGCCCAATCCTGAGCTGCCCAGGGCGCCCAGGCTCAGCAGCACTGAGAAGGGCTGCCGCCAGATCCTGCACCTCCCGAGGCGCCTGCGGGAGGCACCTGCAGGAGGCGCCTCGGGAGAAGGGAACTTTCCTCCCCTTCCCCCAAGTAAGGTAAGCAACCCCGCAATGGGGCTACTCACTTTACCGCCAACAAAAGGTCGGTGGTAAGGTAAAGGCACTTGTGTAGGGCTCTGCACCCTACATGAGCGCTTTGGATCCTGCAGAGTGGAGCTGCGCGGACCTGCCTCCCTCCCTCCCCCCCGGCATGCCTCCCTCCACCCTCTCTCCAGCCTCCCTGGAATGCCTCCTCCCTGCCCCCGCTTACCATGCCCAGGATTGGGTTCTCAGTTGTGTTTTTTGTTTTTTTTTTCCTTAAGAAGGAATGCAGAGAGCACGCACTTGGGAATCTTTGAATTTGTTTCCTTTTCAGCTCTTTTCCCCTCAGTTGCATCCAACTTGCAGTGCCGAATCTGTGGATAGGCTGTTTAAGGGAATACTCATGATTTTTCCGGCAAGCTATGTCCTTACATTGTACTGAAGAATGATTTCTTAAGAAGCAATTCCTATAGAGCCTTTAGCTTGACCTGAAGAATACTGTCCAATGCCAAAGAGAGGGTTTTTACACTTGTTGATTCAACATTATTTATTGATTTTACCCTATGAAACGACATTGTTGGCTATGAAATAAAAGGGTGATGTGCATACCTCTATATGACCTTGGTGTGTTTGCTGTTATGAAATGGGTGGCCAAAATGGCATGCTTAAAGCAGAATGTTTTGTGTGTGGACTCAAAGTCCTCTCAGGTTGTGTCTAAATCTGGAAATTGCAGAAGACTTTTAAATTCCTTGGCTACTGTTTTCTTTTGGTAGCAGGGATTTGGGATTATATTTTTATACAGTTAGGGAATGTTAACATTTGTTACTACCTTATATGTGGGATTGCATGATGAAACTTCAGTATGGGCTCAGCCATACAAGGACAGGGCTTCCGTGGTCATTTCCACAGCTGGTCTACCCTTTTTCCACCCCTGCCATTGTAAATGCAGGCATTGGTACACAGCATGTTCAGCCTACTTCACAATCCTGCAGCTCCCCCAAACCACATATCTCCTTACCTGGCTCCTTTGTCTGTGTGGGCAATTGAATCAACATCAAACAAATGGACTGAGATGGAATCAGTCTAAGCATGTTCAGCATTTCCCACTGTGATTAAAGACCTGCTAAAGAAAGCCAGGTGAGTGGGCAGTATCACTGTGTTACAGTCCTTGGAGCAGAGCAATCTGTCCTTCCCTCCACCTTCTCATATTGCTCTTTCCTCCACCAGTGGAGGAAGGACTAAGGTGCAAGAACCAGATCACTGTGCTCCAAGAATGATAATGCAGTGATCTTTAATTAAAGGGCCCACACAGAGGAAGGGGCCCATAAGTAGCCTGGTTCTGTCATGGAGGTGATGGGACAACAGGTGGCTGTTCACCTCACCACCCAATGTGAATGAATTCAATTGACTCATTGACAGACCAGCCCTGACTGCATGTGAAAGTTGTCCCAAGCAAAACCCAGGCTTGAGAGCATATTTTAATTACCAAATAGTCTTTATTCCTCAGTTTGAAAAAAATGTATGTTACACCACATTAAAAAAATTCATTTATTAAAGCTGCAATTTTATGCGCTTTCTGGGGAGTATGCCCCATTGAACATAGTGGGAATTGCAGCTGAATAAATTTGCATACAATTGTGCTGCAAGTCTATTAAATATATCTTCACAGAAACCACTTATAGGGAAAGAAACAAGGATCAAAAATTTGACAGAAAGCCTAATTCAAAGCAATCTATTATTATCTAAGCTATCGTAATTCTTCGTAGCAATGGCAGTCAAATTAAATTAGAAATTGCTATTCAGGCTCACACAAGGAAATCCTCTACAGCTGACAGATTGGTCTGGTTCTTTTTGGTTTGGGCAGTGGGCAGAGTGAAAGGTGGGCAGAGTGAAAGGTGGGCAGAGTGAAAGGTGCAGGTGTTTTGGTTAGTTGCAATAATGTCTATTGATCTTTCGGGGAGGCAGCTTTATATATGTGTTAGATGCCACTTCTCACTGAATGTGTCTTTTCTTTTTTGCATACATTTTGTGCAGCACAGTCGTATATATGTTTTCTTGGATGTAAGTCCTCCCTGTTCAATGAGGCTTACTCCCAGGAGCGTAGAATTGCAACCTTAAATGTGTTAGAGCCATTTGCTGTGGTCTGTATGTAAGATAAAGGCATCCTAAGGGAAACTGTCACATGAAAACATTTCAGGCATGATCTCCCCTGTTAGGTTGAGTTGGGAAAGGAGGTGGGAGGACCTTCTTGTCTTGTTGCTTGGTTCTGCCATAGCTGACAGGTGGATCATAGATGAAAGAAGAATGAATTTCATAAGTCCAACTGTGGGTTCAAAGTCTTGGCCTGTGTTCTTGGATCCCCATAACCAACATTGTCAGTTTGTAAAATATGACCTTGTTTCTTCACCTTTTGGCTTATTCTTCAGGTTGGAGGCACTGTTGGGCCCCATCCTTTATCACAGGGTTCTACCTGGAAACCAGATTTTTTTTTAAGACTACTGATTACACTGGCCAACAAACATTTTGCTTCCTTAAACGTTACACCAATTCCTCTGTATATTTGGGGTGTCGATTCCAAAAATGGCATCCATTTTGCCCTATCACGTCTACTTTTGGAGACAAGGCGTAGCCACTTTAGTGAATGGTTCATAAGGAAGCTGCTTTGAACCATTCACTAATGAGGCTATACTATATCTCCCAAACTAGAGATATAGTATCCAAAAAACTCCAAATTTTTGGAATTGGCACCCCAAATTCATATCAAACCACCATAAAGTTTGGGAAAAACTTTTCCGACCCTCAATTTTGTAGGCCTGTGTTATTTTACTTGTTCCTTTTGAATATTTTCTATTAATTGCAGATTTGCTCTTTTCTTGGCAATTTAAATTTAAAGTGCTACCATTTTTTTCCTTTAAAGTTTCTGAAACCGTCTTGTAGCAACTAAGAAATTTTATAAGGGCTGCATTGCTAGATTAAAGTGTGGCTTCCTTCAAAATCTCTGTAATTTATGGAAAGCCTGCAATCTTACGCAGATTTACTGGAAAGTTATTTCAACAGCAATAAATGAGTCTTTTCCAAGTAAACAATGCTAGAGCTAGAGTGCAGGATAGGCTTCTCCAGATCTCTCCTAAATCAATGAAGTTCAGAATTGACAAACAGAATGGGAGTGATGATAGGGCAGATAGGGAACGAAATATGTACTTATTTCATGTACATGTATTGAGATTTAGTTGCAGTAGGTGCTTTATATTTGATATCAGCCTGAACCTATGTCTCTTGGCTTTGATTTCAGCATAGGTTTGAGGGTATAGATTCTGGAGAAACACTAAGAAATATAATAGAGCATGGAGGTCAGATGAAGGAAGTGTAAACAAATGTTGTAGGTGAGATGAAGTACATTTATACAATGTTAAGAATGGCCAGTGTTAGGCAAGGTGACTTTTGACCCTAGGCTGTAACCCACATGTACAGACACAGAATGGTAAAAAGCTGCTTGGTATTAAGAAAGAATCATTTTAAAAGTCTGGCTAAAGCATGGAAACACAGAGAATAGTAAAAGGCTGTTTGACTTCATTTAAAAACAAAATCGTTAGTCTCACGGGTGTTCAGGCCTCAGAGTGTAAACACTCTGGAATGTAGTAGGTATAGATAAGGATACTAGGCAACAAAGAGATGAGCCTCATCTTGGCAGAGGTACCCACATCTTAGCAAGGACATTCACCACTATACCTGCCAATAATAATACTACAGGTATTTATATACCGCCTTTCTTGGTCGTCAGATTTCTCCTCAGACTTTATTCAAGGCAGTTTACAAAGGCAGGCTGTTCTAAATCCCTGTAGGGATTTTTACAATTGAAAGGTTCTATCTTTCAAGAACCACAACATTTCAGATGGATCTTTCTGATCTGGTATGACATTCTGGCCTCCAGTTTTCGCCCATACAAGCTGACAAGCAGCCCCTTCATCTCTCACAAGGAGGGCAGCCAAGACGCTTCTTCGCTCACACCGAAGAGCAGGTAGAAGAACTCGGCTTGGCTTGTCAGCTGCTTCAAGGTCTCACCATTCACGGTGCCAGTGGCTTCGAACTGGCGACCTGCGGATGTTATCTTCAGGCAAACGGAGGCTCTACCCTCTAGACCAGACCTCCTGCCGCAATATTCACTTATAACTTTATATTATATTCTTTCAGAGCAAAAGGCAAAAGCTAGGGCAAAGTATTTTGCCTTAAGTTGTAATCCACATATGGGGACATATTAGAAGTAGGAACCAAAAGTTGCTTGATTTTAGAAAGGTCTTAAGAAAAGACAAGAAGCTTTAGTTTGCAGAGAGGTTCCACAGGTGTTCAGTGTTTGGACTAACACATAGAAAAGGAACACAGAAGAGATAAGATAGGCCGCTTGTACCAGGCCATCCTAATGAGGGATGAGTAAGATCTGCCAAGAAAATACCTTATGAAGTCGGCCTTCACACCTGTCTTTGTGTTATACTGCTCTCTTTTAATGAGGTTAGTAAGAGGACATGTCAAATTACTCTTAATTGAAATGATGGATGTGAATTAGGTTCAAAACTGAGTAAATGATGTTACAGTGCATCCTACTCGTTTCTGAAAACTTTGTAATTCAATATGTTTAAATGTCTGATTTTACCTTTTATGGAAACCTGTAACCTGAAACACACCTATCAGATGTCTCTAAGGTTATCTACAGCCAATTAGGAGTTTGCCCCATCTATGATGCAGATTTTCAGCCAATGGGAAGTTCAGATTTTCAAACTAAGAATTGAGAATTGTATAAAGGTTCTGGAAACTCCAAAACCAGGTTCTCATGCTTTGAGACATTAGTCCCATGAGATACCCATTACTTGCAATGAAATAAAAGCCTGTGAACCTTCATTCCTGAGTACCGAGTTATTCTTGAGTTGTGTTTTCATCCTTGCAACAAGTGAACCAGGGAAAGGAGAAACTTGCCCTAGTACAGTCCTGAAGCTCTCATCATTCATGGTGAATGTGAACCTTCTACTAACACAATTTGAGTCCATCTTCTGCCAGCAGTTTTTGACACAAAGATGCCCTTGGCTGTCTGGCATAGATTGTTAATCGGTTTTGTTTTCATGTTACTTGTTCAACTTTGCCTACTGAGTTCAGGATCCACTCATGTGTTGGTTGATCAACAGATTTAATTTGAATGGTTATGTACTGCTCTTTGATAGGGACCTTAATCCAGGCCTGCTAGCAGATCTTTTGGTAGGCCAAGGACCCAATCCTAAGTGGCACACCATTGGCACTCCACCCCCAATGCTGGTAGTGGGTGTCAAAAAGGGCCATAAGGCACTTTCTAGCTGGCAGGAGACACCCAGTACTAGATGGATGTGTTTGTGGATCACAGGGCAGGGAGGCTTTTTAGGGTTGGGGGTAAGATGAAGAGGAGGTAAAACTGGGTGGAGGAAGGGCAGAACAGGGGAGGATTGGGCCCAGCAGGAGGGTGAGGATGGCTGCAGAGGCTGCCGCAGAATCCTATCTTCCCCTTTCAAGCCATGAAACCCTACATGGCCTCCTTGGTTCTGTGCCAGCTCAAGGGCTGATGCAAATCCAAGTAGACCTATTGGGGGCTGCCTGGGCTTGACGGGGGGGGGGGGTAAGGGAACCAATGATACCCCCAAGAGACCTCCAGCAGTTTCTCCGACTCTACAGGATACAGTAGTGGCCATTTTGGTGCCACTGTACTATTGTGTACCAGTAAAGGACAGGATTGGGCTACCCAAGAAGAACAGGGGCGGGTGAGGCTAAACTGGGTTTGGCTTTTCAAAGGGTGCAATGTGCAGTTTGTACTGTGAGTCAGTATTGCAGTTCTCATTTACTTTCGCTTCCCCTCCCCTTTCTAACAATTCCCTCTTTTAAAACTTAACTCCCACACAGAATAAGAATTGTACTTTTGCACAAATAGTTAAGTCATGATTGAATTTAGCAGGCTTTGTCACAGCCATCACCCTTGGGGTCAGGGAAAGATTAGAGGAGATTCCCAAAGCCAGGCATGATGTAGCCCACACCCTCTTCCACCAACCTAATCCCCCAAACCCCCAAGGATAAGGTGATTTGCTTATACTACCATAAGCACCCAGGTTCTTTTAAAATACATTTCCTTGGTCAATAAATATTGCACTTAGTCTTCATATAGAAGGATTTTATTATAAAACTTTAAGGGAGCTCCAATTGCTCCAGGGACATTAATACATGCATTTCAGTAGAATCAAACAAGAAAAGCCAGCTAACTGAACAAACTAAGAGTTACCATCATTACAAGCAGGTCAGCCATATAACATTCCTTCCAGCGTAAGAACTATTAGCCCCTGCTTCCTTCCTCCTGTTGTTCTTGTTTTCTCTGAGCACCCACACCTAGGTTTTATCCTCTAAATTATCAATAAACTACACCTGGGTGGCCTCAGATCCTTTGCCCAGCAACCAGCTTAAAACCTCTTAAGGAAAAGGCACTTGCCCCACCCCATGACAGGCTTTGAGACTAAAGGGGAAATGGCCAAAGTACTTTTTGGGGTGTGCATTTGAGCAAAAAAAGTTCAGGAGATGGGAACTTTTTTTCCCCCTGATGCTTCAAGATCAAAATAAATGAATATTTTTCTATGTGTGTTTTGTCCATGATTTCCTATCTTTTAGTCTTTTTTAAAAAATGCATTTGTTCCTTGTAAAGTGTGATCTGCAGTGAAGTCCATAGTCCATTGGTTGTTGCCTAGAGCACGTATATTCTGTTTGTACGCTCCACCTAGCCCTGCCTCCTTGTTGGTGATGTAACTTAGCGTTATCGTACTTAGTCACTGTTGATTGTTTACCCCTGCTAACTGAGTAAGAGGCACTTTTTCAAGTGGGTACTCCTTTTTTTAGCAGGGGGAGAGTAACTGGCCCACCTCACCCCAGCACTGTCTGTTCTAGTGGCTGTCTGCTGGTATTCATTTGCATCTTTTTAGATTGTGAGCCCTTTTGGGACAGGGAGCCATTTAGTTATTTGATTTTTCTCTGTAAACTGCTTTGTGAACTTTGAGTTGAAAAGCGGTATATAAATACTGTTAATAATAATTGTGGTTGAAGATTGCAAACTTTCTTTCTCTGAAGGTCATGGATATCTGAGCAAGGAAGCCTGCAAGTATGATGGCAATCCATGAGTGCCTAATGAAAAAGAGCTTGCTGTACAGAAACCTGAGACAGCCACAGCTTTTTGCACTACAGTGCATTTTTCTCTCTCTCTCTCTGTCTTACTTTTACACAGACAGACAGACTGAATAAATGTTCTTAGTATTCTATTTTTGGAGGAAATTGCTGGAGTGATTTTTAAGAGGCACTATGTTAAGATATACCATCTGCAAATGGATTAAGCCTCCGAATGAGAGGGAGAGCCAACAATACGTAAGGCAGGACCTGGGAAGAGTAAATACTGCTTTGCGGAGGAAAGAGGAAAATTTAGAATCAATATGAAGGTTTCAGATATGTTCACATGCCTGCCTTTGGTGTTCAGGTGGAGATGTTCCCTTTTATGTCCTGCCTTAGATGTGGGGTGGGCAGGAAAACAAGAAGAGACCTCCGTAGGGGTACCCAGATTGTGAAGCTCTCTGCTAGACATCAATGCAGTTCCTTCCTTGTCCTTTTGTTGTTCCTTAACTCTGTTTGTTTAGGCAGGTGTTTAATGTAACTGATTTTTTTTATTTTTTGGACTATTTGATATATCATCTCTGGTTAGATGTGAATAGTGTGATGTTACGAGTATTTTAGATGCTTTTTTGAGTAGAAAGACAGGATCTACAAGGCCCTAGAATCCTATCCTCCCCTTTTAAGCCACGGAGCCCTACATGGACCTCCTCAGTTCTGTGCCAAAGTGATGCAGACCAACTTCTTGGTTGAGAGATTTGCTCAATCCTGCATTGAGCCAGACTTGGCTCCATCTGAGCCCCCTGAAAGGGACCAGAGCTGTGCTCCGGTCCCCTCCGGAGGGCTTACTGAAGCCCACAGAGGTAGTGCACGCCTGCCCGCTGCCTCTCCAGGCTTCAGAATAGTCTGGTGAGGCAAAAAAGCTCCTGGAAGGCTTCACCAGGCATTCAAATGCTTTAAAATGCAAAAAAAAAAAAAAAAAATCACCTCTGGTTTCCCGGGAAACCAGAAGTGGCTTTTATTTTCCTCTCTGGGCAATTCTGAAGCCTGGAGAAGCAATTGGCAGATGTGCGCTCCCTCTCTGGGCTTCAGAAAGCCCTCCGGAGGGGACCAGAGCTCAGCTCCAGTCCCATTCAGTGGGGTTAATGGGGCGAAGATAGCAGATTTGAGTATCTGTGAAATTTAGTATCAGTAAGGAGTCCAAGAACAACAGATCCCCGTGGATACCGAGGCCCCACCTGTATGTGTCTTTAAATGGTCTTTATAAGGTGATTCTGCTTGCTCAAGCACCTGCTGCTGTCTATTTCTCTTCTTGCTTATTTATTTATTTATTTATTTATTTATTTATTTATTGGATTTGTATTCCACCTTTCTCCCTGAAGGGCACCCAAGGCGGCTAACAATTGAGTCAAAAAATACAAGGCAGATAAACATTAAAAATATAAAACACTAAAAAACAATTAAAACAAGATAAAATACATAACAGCAGACTGAAAGCACACAGTAAAAGACATAAGTTATAAATTGATAAAAACAGTCCTTATAGTGCCTCAAAGGCTTTCCTGAATAAAAAAGTCTTCAGGCCCTGCCGGAACATTAATAATGAGGAAGCTGCTCTCAATTCAAAGGGGAGGGAATTCCATAGTGCAGGTGCCACCACTGAAAAGGCCCTGTTTCTGGCCACCATTCCCTTCACCACTCTCAATGACGGCATAATCAACAGGGCCCGTTCTGATGACCTTAGAGAATGGACCGGGTTATACGGAAGAAGGCGGTCTCTCAAATACGCTGGTCCCAAGCTGTTTAGGGCTTTAAAGGTCATAACCAGCACCTTGAATTCAGCCCAGAAACGAATGGGCAGCCAGTGCAGCCGCCGGAGTAGCGGCGTGACAGAGTCAAACTGCCGATTCCCAGCAACTACCCGAGCCGCCGCATTCTGCACTAGTTGTAGATTCCGGACCGTCTTCAGGGGCAGCCCCACGTACAATAATCTAATCTTGATGTCACTATGGCATGGACAACTGTGTCCAGATCCGCCTGAGACAGGTACGGCCGCAGCTGGTGCACCAGCCGAAGCTGGGCAAAGGCACCCCTGGCCACAGCTGACACCTGGACATCCAGGAGGAGCTGCGAGTCCAGGAGAACCCCCAAGCTGTGACCTGCTCTTTCAGGGAGAGTTCAACCCCATTCAGAGCAGGGCGATAGTACAGCACCCGCATAATGGATTTCTGCACCAGGAGGACCTCTGTCTTGTCCGGATTTAATCTCAGCTTGTTCACCCTCATCCAGATCCCAACGGCCTCCAGGCAACGCTCCAGGACAGAGACAGCCACCCTGGAGTCATGTGGAAAGGAGAGATAGAGCTGGGTGTCATCAGCATACTGATGGCACCCAACTCCAAATCCCTGGATGACCTCTCCCAGTGGTTTCATTTAGATGTTAAACAACATGGGGGACAATATAGAACCCTGTGGCACCCCACACCTCAAGGAACAGGGTGCCAAACAGAAGTCCCCCAATACCACCATCTGGGACCTGTCAGCCAAGAAGGACTGGAACCACTGCAAAACAGTGCCCCCGATCCCCACCTTGGCCAACCGTCACCGTCACCATGGTCAATGGTGTTGAAAGCCGCTGAGAGGTCCAAAAGTCTGGGCACTTATCACTGGCATTGCTAAGTGTTGTTAGCACCCTGATCCTGACTTTCAAAAGAGAAGTGTAATGGGGAAATCGGAACACTGAAATCCAGGTGTAGATGAGTAGGTAACATCAGAAAGCCATTTATTCAAAAGTAGATCTATTTCAAGTAAATGGAACTAAAGTTGGGGTTCAGGATTGCAGGAGTTCCTGTAAAGCAGGGGTGCCCAAACTCCGGCCCTGGGGCCACTTGTGGCCCTTGAGGATTCCCAATCTGGCCCTCAGGGAGCCCCCAGTTTCCAATGAGCTCTGACCCTCCAGAGACTTGCTGGAGCCTGTGCCAGCCTGATGCAACTGCTCTCAGCGTGACAGCCAACGGTTTGACCTCTCGCATGAGCTGTGGGACAAGGGCTCCCTCCACTCCTTGCTGTTTCACATCTGTGATGCAGCAGCGGCAGCAAATGAAAGGCCAGCCTTGCTTTGTGCAAGGCCTTTTATAGGCCTTGAGCTATTGCAAGACCTTCAGTCATTCATATAAGTTCCATCTCTAATATATTCATTTATGTAAATATATTCAAATTTGAGATGTAAATTAATTTTTTTCCTGGCCCCCAGCACAGTATGAGAGAGATCATGTGGCCCTCCTGCCAAAATTTTTGGACATCCCTGCTGTAAAGCAATAGCATCTAATAGATTGATGCTTATTGACTGAAACTTTGTATTTTGTCTCCTTTTCAGAGAACTATTGGTGGTTGCCTTTTTATTTCAATCTGTGGCTATTGACAGTCATGCCCCCTCTCCTTTCTGAAATGCAGACCTTTTTCCAGCAACTGTAGGCTTTCACATCCAATGTAGCATGGTGATTTTCTATAATTAAATGAGCAGAACCCGAGCCAGAAGGCAAAACATCTGGGAAACAAACGAGAAGTTCCTTTAGCAAGCCATTTCCAGACATAAAGTGTCAAGACTGTTTTTATGTAGACTTCAAAAAGGTGCTTAATTTGATATTACCATGGAAGAGAGAATTGGGTTGGAGTTTTAACCTCCCTTAAAACAAATTTAGAATGAAGGAGGGAGAGTATAGCTTATGCACAAGTAATGATGAATAGGCAACTATGAACATATGAGATACTGTTGACTAGTTGTATCTGGTTAACAAGGTTAAAAGCTAAATTCAGTACACTAAATGAAAAACATGAATATCAACTATGGGGGGGGGGGAGAGAGAGTTCACAAGCAGGGCAGCAGGGTGTGGAAAGCTTTGCTGTCTGGAACTTGTGTGTGGAAGAGGTTTAAGAAAAAAACTGCTCTCAAAAGTCCATTCAGTACTGTTCTGTGGAAATGATGCTAAGCCTAATGAGTTTTAACTTTCTTGCTAAAGAAAGGTTACCAAGGCAATTTTCAGTGGGCCAATAATGGCACATTGTTAGAATGGGAGAAAATAACGATGACAAAATAAAAACACACAATACTGCTTTCTACACTTCTAACTTTTGGAAAACATGGAAATCTGTGAAAAATTAAAATCGCATTCTCCAACCTCTATATATGTTAGCAATTGTTCTGATTAAAAGTAAGGTGTTCTCTAACTGCAGGGCTAAAAGTTTTACAGAATTGTCCTAAACTTGAATTTACTAGGGAGTGAGCCCCGTTGTGCTCAATGGGATTTACTTCTGAATAGTCATGCATCCTTTACACCGTCAACATTTCAAATAACAGAACATCAAAGCCCTATAAACAATCTGGATTAAGTGATCTCTCTAGAAATGCAAACTTAATCCTAGTTTGTAATAAGCAAACTCAAAGAAATAGTCAGCCAACAGTTAAGACTGTAGGCAGTTCAAGTGCCCGAGATTCTACATTAACAAAGGAACTGTTATAAATAACCTCTTTTTCCCAGCATGTGTGCAGTCTAACTACATTTTGGTTTCTTACTGGCATTCTTGGGAGTTAGGCAGGACTTTCTCCTCTCAAATGAGCAGCTTTATGCTGCATTTCTTTCTCCTCTTGAACTTGGAAATCATGCAGCCTAGGTCTGGCTGCTTAGATGGACTTTGTGCAGAATAGGATTGGTAATCTCTCTTTCTGTCCCACCCTCCTCTGATCTTCATAACTGCTTTTCTGCTCTCCCCTTTTAAAGCCTCCAGCTCAAGTTTCCATTTTCATTTGTGCCTATTTAAAAGGTATATCACATTTTTCTTGGGGCTGTCTGAGGAGGAAACCCAGTTCAACACAGCCTCATTCCCTTGTGTTTCTCCTGCCTCTTCCCACTTGGAAGAGTCTTAAGTCCCACTTGGTAGCTATTTACACTCTTGCAACCATTTAAAGCTCTGAAACTGATCCCTTAAGGCCTAAATCCTAACCAACTTGCTAGCTCTGACATAGCTCTGCCAATGGGGTGGGTGCTGCATCCTGCAATTGGGGGGCAGTCATGGAGGCTTCCTCAAGGAAAGGGAATATTTGTTCCTTTACCTCACAGCTGCATTGCCCTTAGATCAGTGCTGGAAACTTCGTTAGGATTGCTCTCTAAGTAATGTGTCCTTTTCTGATCTATATTTCGTTAATAAATTCTCGTTCCTTTTGAAAAGCTCGGTTTTGTGGTTACTGGTAGGCTAATTTTGAGGCCCTTTGAGGTTGTTTGCATTGCTCACCCATGTCAACGATCCCAGAATGGTCAGAGGCTCCTGAATTTGGCCTCTTGCTCTGCAAGTATTGCTCGTTCTCCCAGTTTGAGTCAATTTAGATTTGTGGTGTGTGAGAGAGCCATGTTGGTGACAGTACTCAAAGAAGAATGTGTTAAGCTTGTTATCCAAAGAATAAAGGGCAGCTCACAAACATTTTGGCTCCTTTCACATGGTGAAATTAGCCCAAGTAGTCTTCACCAACTGCTGAACCAGTTTTGTACCTATTTCAGCACATCTCCTTTGCAGATTACAAATGCATTGCAAACCAGAAACTGCCCAAAATGAATTGAGCAAGGGATGTGCTAACTTGCACACTGCAGTTGTTTGTGCAACCTGTGGTCAAGTCAACAATTTGAAATGAGCTGCAAGTATTTGTCGGAAGAAGTCTTGCAAGTGAAGATGTTTGCTCTCTTCAGTGAATAATATGCAGTGGGAGCCTGCGCAGGTTTATTCAGAAGTGTATTGTGTAGAATAGAGCTCACTCTCAAGTGTGCAGTCATAGAATTCTAGCCTTACTCTGGAATATTTTCAGTGAAGTTAAAATCAACTTTTGGGAAATGTGGCTTAAGAAATGCACCAACAGAAGGGTGAGAGACAGAAGAGGACATGCAGGAGAGAATCTTATTAAAGCTAAATTTGTAGAGTTCTACAAATTGTGATCTCTGTTTATCTTATGGAATGATGCAACAAGCCAAAGCTCCTTTTCAAACTCTAAAATAATTACCTGTATAACATTGGTGTATGGTGTGTTGTTCCTGAAGAACCATAGCTTGCCACTAGTGCTGGTGCCAGTTTGATGGGGGACATGGGGAATCCAGTGTAGGGCTCTGCCCTTTGGCACACCCACTTGTTTCTTCATGCACATTGACTGGGGGGTTGACTGCACATTGCACTGCCGGTGCTGGGGCTGAGGGTTGGTCGAGGGTTGGTCTGGCCAGCTGGACTCAGCCATGACAGCTTCAATGTATGACTCTTACCACATGAAAGCAGCTTTTCAGCTGTTCTTAACATTTGAATAACTTCTAAATTAACCCATTTTGAAAGCAGAGATAATATAACAGAGAGTAGAGCAAACCTAAGGGTTAATTTTAATGTTCAACAAGGCACAATGGCTGAATAAAATGCTTGACATTTACACTTAGGTGTAAAACACCCCCCTATATATATCTCTATATTTTTCCCCATTACTTCACTTCAGTACTGTTTTTGACTTGCTATTCAATTGGCAGCCTCTTCATTTTAATTAGTGAATCCTCATTACGTGGCTGTAGGAGATGGTGCTGAAGCAGGAACACTTTAAAGCAGTTTATCTGCCAAGTGTCAGAATAATTATTTCTGTTTTGCACTGTGTCATTCCATTGCTGACAGTTGAAAGTATGTGTGTGTCGATCTGCATTTTCCAATAGCTGCTGGGTGTGTTAGCCAGCATGCTCTACGAGTCACACAAGGACACTGCCTGGCTGGTTTTTTCTTTCTCTCAGTAATTTTCCTTTGTGTATATTATATCTTATGTGAATGAGCTTAAAGAAAAACAACAACAACTTCCCACTGCAGAGAATCTCACGTCACACAATCATATCACCCACTTCAGTACTTTTAAGTCAGAACTGCCACCTACACACTCCAAATTCCTTGCGTTTTAGAATCCCCACTTTGCCTGTAACCATGCATTTGTATGCCCAGCTCAGAAGCTTTGTGAGCACTTTCTGCTCTATCTAGCAGAATCCAAACCAAGGTGAGCCCTGAGTGCCACGAATAAGGGTACAATCCTAACCAACTTGCCGCTGCTGATGCAACTGTGTCAATGGGGCATGTACTACATCCTAAGGCGGTGGGACAATCACAGAGGCCTCATTGCAGTTGCATCAGTGCTGGAAAGTTGGTTAGGACTGGGCCCTAAGAATGTTAATGAACTGTACTAGAGGTGTGAGCAGCCTTCATTTCCAGCGGTGCTCCTGGGAACTGGTTTTCAGTTGGTGGGCTGGGGCCTACCAGTGGATTGTGCCTTGACCTAAGGTGGGTTACACTGGTGGCACCATTTTTTTTTCTTTTTACCTTTGAGAAGATTTGTCCTCTGTAAATGGTTCTCATAAAGAAGCTCACTTGCAGAAATGGAGCATGGAAGAAAGCAACCGTGGCACAAATGACATAACTGAGCAATTTGTACTGCCTTTGCCTTTGCCAACCTATAAGGGTTGGCTAGACCGACAGGTTCAGGGACCTTTTGCTGACCAACCCCTAAGGCTGGCTTTGCCTACCAAATTTCCCTTTTGTACACAAATGATATAGAACCCAGTACAGAATCCTAACCCCTGGAATAAAATGAAAGTTCATTCTCAGTGCCAATGCTGGGCAGTATTGGATTGGGCTGTTAATCATGACTATCATCCTTAGTCATTACTAAATTTAGGATGCAATCCAAAGTTGTCTGTTCAAGAGATTCTCATGGCTCTGGGAGCTCTTGGAGAACTGGCTCAAGAGTAAAACAGTAAAACCCCCTCCCCCGTCCTTAAAATAACAAAATTAGTATAATTCTTCTGACATCATTCCATATTTTGCAATGAATGAGTTCTATGAAAAAACAGTAAAAATTATTATTTTGGACCCATACTACACTCTCTTGTACTTAATAGCTTAATAATCTTAATTTACATTTCACGCAACTATGATGAATGTTATTCATGGCAGGCAGCTGAGGATTGAATCAACATTGCTTTCTGTCTGCTCTCAGCCAGAGAGAAAATTTAATATTTCACGACAGCTTGAAAGTTAATTTGAATTCGAGGACCAGCCTTTTCAAAGGTGCTGAGAGGAAGTACAAGATGACAGGATTTCAGAAGATATTCATTATCATGAGATTCCCCCCCCCCCAACAACTCTGTCTTAATGACAGAAAATTGAATTGAGTAAAAAGCATCAGAATCTCCTCTTTGTTTGGAATAATACTGGCAAAAGTGTATTGTCATGAATGCTTCCCTTGCTTTGTCAAAATTCTTAAGAGCTTGTTAAGCTCATCAAAGGAGAAGAGCGTCTACATCTGTGGCAGAGTGCTATTTTTCTATGGGTCCATCAAGAGAAAGCAGCTGAGATTCAGGCTTTAGAAATTATCTGGAAGAGAGGTGGGAGGTTGCGGAAATAGAAAAAAAAATGAAGTTTACAATAGGGTGCGATAAGAATCCTTGCATGCACTTTGCCTTCAACAAATAGCTTTAAACTGAAGGCACCAGGATATGTCTACCAACTGTCAGAACCCCTTCAGGGGTTCCTGTTGCAGCTGTAACTCAGTGTGGGGGTGATTGAGGCTGGCAATTAATAATTTAAAAGACATGTTCAGAGTGTGTTTACAATTACGCGATGTAGCAAGTTTAGATTCCTGATCAGCAGTTTGTTTTTAAGGTAGGTTATAGTTGGACAAGCACGAGTTGATGGGAGCACATTGGTTTTCCAATGATTCCCTTCAGCCTGAGCTGGGCATCAGATGAAAGATTCTCTGGACCTAATCCTATTCAGCTATCCAGAGTTGATGCAGCCCTGAAGTAAGGGAACAAACATTCCCTTAATTCAGTGGTTCACAAATTTACCTGCGTCACGGCACCCCCCCAGTCTCTTCAGCCAGGCACTGCCATCTTGGATCTCATGAAATTTCACAAAGTGTAGGATGGTGGTGGCCAAATCTTGTGAGATCTTGTTAGATCCAGGAAGGTGACATCTGGGGTATAGGTAGGAGGGGCCACTGGGGACATCCCACAGCGCCCTTTTGGCACAGTTGCATCAGCACTGGAAAGTTGAATAGGATTGGGCCCTTTTACTCCCATTCCCTGCCGTTGTTTTGGCAGTCAACCTGTTTCATTATGCACCTAAGCTGCGTAATCCCATTTCTCTTTCTTGGCTCGCATATGAGAATGAGCCAGTAAGGTGCATGGGAAAGTTTCTAGCAGAGTCCGTTTGTATTGGGGGGTGAGTAGGAGACTTGTAACCCAATCCTAAGCCCAGTGGTGCCAAAATGGCTACTGTTGGTTCCACTAGGTGTCAATCTAGCACCGGGAGTCACCAGGAGTATCCCAGGTAATGCAAGCGTAGTGCCAATGGGGTCTCCTTGGATCTGCACCTGCTTTTGAGTGGGTGCATATCCAAGGAGGCCTTTGTCAGGCTGCTCAAGAACAGTCAGGATATGGTAACAGAGTCTGTCACTGTCTCCACCCCTCCCAGGCCCAATCCTCCCCTCCCTCTCCACTGTTCTACCCACTTCCTGCCTCCCATCCCATCCCAAGAAGTACTGCCAGCTGGTGCTGGAGGAGTGTCAGCCGGCCGTCCATGCAGTACTGAGGCCCTGCACTGACTGACGCCAGTCACCAGTCGCCCCCTCCTCTCTGGGGCGCGGAGGACATGCCTTACAGCACGTTTGCAGCACCCAGCGTTTGAACTCAGCGCTGGCACTAAGAGGCATTAGGATTTGGTCCTGAAAGACTCCCTTCTCTATGGCCCAGAAAGGATCTAAAGCCATTAGAAGTATCCCTTGGGATAAAGAGCAATACAGGTGCCTTTATGGGACACTCTTGGGGCTGAATGATGACAGACTGGCATCCCTTCTCCTCCTCCCTGGCTTCAAAAAGGAAAGGGGGAAGAGAGCAGAAGAGAGAGTGTGGCGGAGAAGAGTGTGGTGGGTTAAAACATTGGCCAACAGGTAAGAGTGGTGGTATTCAGTGCATTTCCTCAGCCACTATGAGGTCTTGGGCCAGCCTTGTGCCCATGACTAGTATACACAATCAGTAAGTGGGTTGATTAGATGGGATTGAGAGCAGATACTTGTTAGCAGAAACTTCATGTGTGACAGGAGAGACGCCTGGGGCTTAGACTGGCATCCTCTGCCGAAGGATCTGTGCAGTATAATCTCTGAGATGTGTAGGTTATTTCTGGTTACTGTGACCCAGTGGGTCATACTACCGTCGTGTCTAAGTGTACCCCAAGGATTTTGGAGTACAAGAGGGTCTTTACAAAGCAGGGTAGTAACTCTGGGTTTGTAATTCGCAGAGGCCACCCACTGAGCCAAACTGATTGATGCTTAAAGAGACGGCTCATCACCCCATTGATTACTTTGTGGGAAAAGGCAGCATCATGACACCAAATGGGGGGACACATCGATAAGCATGGCTCCCAGCCTATTGAGACAAATTCCCAGCCATCGTTTGTAAGTACGTAGCACAGGAGCAAATGAAAAAAAAAAAGTCAGTGGGTGTGTATCTTAATGAGATGATGAAGCAGGGAGTCTATGCCAGGCAGGCGGAATGTGAGGCACATGACTTTATCTTTCGCTAGGCTGAAAAATATGAGTTTAAAGATTCATGGTCCTGAGGCTGCTTGATGAGGTTTTTTTTTTAAATGACTCTCTAATTCAATCAGCACATGCACACACCCCTTAAAATATAGGTCACCTTCTGCCAAGGATTTTCCTTGCAGTCTGAATAGACTACTGAATTTCCCTGCACTGGGAACAACTCCTGCACTGGAAGGAACACTCACAGAGAACTATAACAGGCACCTGATGGTTTCTTGCTTTCATGGTATTTGAGGAAAATATCAGTATGGCCCGTTAATTAAAATTCTTTATTGTCAATACACCAGTGCTGGTTGAACTCTCTTTCCCTGGTTACGCTTGGTTGCTAAGCAGTCCAAGTATTTCTCTTTGCTGCGTTGTCTCTTCTACGGTTCAGCAGCTGTGGGCCAAAGGGGATATTATCTATATCTGTCTTTGAAATAGTACTCCTTGTTTGCAGACATATTTCCACCGAACTCAGGAGGCGGAATCACAAAGCACAGATTTCTATAGCTTTCCTCTTCAGTATCTCTTCATCGCTCATCTCTCTTTACCTCTGTTAATAGCCCTGCGTGTTGTTATGTTTCTTTCTAACCCAGATAGGTAGAATTGGAAAACAAGATGCAAAGCTAAACAAAGCTTGGGGTGCCATAGCACGGTGTCAAAGCACGCACGATAGCGTTGTCCTGGAAGCAACGCACATTGTACTCTGCTTCTCAACCAAGCAGATATACACATCTGAATCGGACAGATTTAACCCGCTGTTTTAAGAGGCAAAGCAGCAACTGTTACCCTGCACATGCCTGATCTCGTCTGATCTCGGAAGCTAAGCAGAGTCAGGCCTGGTTAGTACTTGGATGGGAGACTGCCTGGGAATACCGGGTGCTGTAGGCTTATACCATAGTCTTTTGAGACTGAAGGTTGCCAACCAAACCAACCAACCAATTTTAAGAGGCAAATGTGGAAGGTTCATATTCAAAACAATGCTTCAGACTTCCTCCATGCAATTGCACTTTGTGTAAGCAAATGAATACGTCTGGTTTTGCTCTTGGCATGATCTCCCATTCTTATATTTGATTATATTTTCCACTGGAAAGTATCCAGAGGTCGCTTCTCCTGAGGCTCCTGGGAGAGGGAGGGGGCGAGCAGGGCAAGCAACCTCCTCAGCCTGCTCCCTGGCGACCAGTGGGGGAAGCTGCCTGGCAGGGTACAACCCCAGGCAGCGACCCTGCACAGGGGTCTGGGAAAACCAGGACATCCACCTCTTCCAGGCACTGTGCCAGCAGAGGGATAGGCAAGGGAGCCTATCCCTTACCAACCACTTGGGGCCCCAGCAGGGCATCCCAACTGACCTCCCTGAAGGGGAATTGCAAGGGATCACCCTACCTTTCCAGTAACACAGCGCTTGGGATCCAGACCACAACAGTGGCAACAGGAGAGACCCAAGAGAACCGCAGCCTGTTTGCAGTGGACCAACAGCTGAATACCCTCAACCTCGACGGGGTAAGGTACAGACCTCTGCAGCACAGGCATAGTTCATGCTAATTCTCTCCAAGAGGCTTGTGAAAGGAACAAGGACTCTGATTTGATTCTGTGATAAATACTTTATTAAGGACTTGTGCAATTGGGACTCTGTGTTGTAACAGGTCCTAATGAATGTGAAGTCATTGACTCGATTATGGGCATGCAAACCACTTTTTTCTGCTCCTCGTCTTCGTTGCCGCCCTCCTCGGGCTTGCATCTCCAGTACCGCTACCTCCGAGGCTCCACCCCCGGGCCCCGCCCCGGGGATGGACTTTACAACGCAACAGGAACCAAATGTGTACACTTGTCAGCCGGGCAGAAATGGGTTAAGCACAATCCTAAGTTGTGCTTGAGCTGGCGTGGTTGCCCTACATCGACTCAGACTATTGCAGACATGCCATAAGGCACATTGGCAGCTACTTGAGAGCTGGCCAAGCTGATGTGACAGTCTGAGCCGGCCTGGCAGCACTGCATCTGAACCCTGCACTAGCCAGCACAGGTAAGTCTGCGCTGAACATCTGGGAGAGGGTGGCAGGAGTGCATTTGGAGTGGGGAGGGGGTGTTTCTGGGTGGGGGAGGGTGGAAAGGGGAGAATCAGGTCCAGGAGAGGAGTGGGATTGGCGGTGGTGCATACTGTATTCTAACCCCCCTCCTGCCCCATCCAGCATTACATTAGGCTTCCTTGATTTGTGCCAGTTACATAGCTGGTGCAGATGTGAGAAGCTCCATAGGATGACTGGGGCTTTGCTCAGGATAAAGAGAAATATACCCCCTTATCCCAAGGAGGCCTCCAGCAAGCTCCTAAGATGCACTGAACACAGCACACACACAGCTGTGTGGCCTGGCTGTATCAGCTCAATTTAGGATTAGGCTGCCCATAAACTGAACATAAGCATATTTTACTAACTCGAAACAGTGGCCTGTATAACATACATTGAGTTGAAGGAGGATTTTCTAGCTAAAAAAGGCACAGAAAATCATTTGAATTGTTCAGTCAAAGTTAAGAAATTGACTGGAGTTGAGAAAGCAGGAAAACTTGTATTTCTGCGTGGGTCCCTGGACAAATACAGTGGAAGAGGCTGAGACTAATTTTGAAGTGAAGGACGGCTTTCACTGTTGTGAGGACTGCGATGGTAGTTATGAGTTAATAAAGTTTTAACATCAGCTTAGGAAGCTTTTGTAAATGTGCAAAGTTTATAACATTTAAAATTGTTTAGTTCAATAAAATTATGCATTTTGTGGTATGAAATTTACTTCTGACATTTGAACATGTGATTAGTCTCCCTAAGGAACACCACATTACTTGACATGCATAACTAGCAAAGTTGTCCATTAGGTAGTGTTCTATAATAGGTTCTAAAATGAGTACGAATCAAGTTATCCAAAATACTTTACAAAACATCCCTCCTATATGGTGCAAATACGTAATACTATAGTTGTAAATTGACATGGTTTAGTAGTCTGATTTTCATTACTATTTAGGAAATATTTGAAATTGTATGAATGGGAGACACAATTTGGCCTTTTCTTCTTGCTGATTTAAATCACTTTAAATCACTTTAAATCACTTTGATTTAAATCACTCTATCCTAGTTGAAACAACTTGACTATCTGCATAAAAACCCCAAACATCTGAAACTGTCAGTTTTCAAATTCCCAGTCTAGCTGAAACTTTAGAAATGGTACAATGAAGGTTTATATTTTTTGCCAACAGAGATTGGCTTTTGCAATGCTGTACTCTGCATTGGCACAGACTGCGTACACCAAAAGCATAGTAGCTTGTGTCGACATTGTGGCAGCCAGCTGAAATTTCTGTTTATACTAGCATGCAACACTGCCTACGTAAAAGATAATGCAGCTTTAGAAGATCAGTGATTGCATAAACTGTGACCTACTTCAAACCTCTATACACTACAAGCATATGGAAGAATTTGCAGCCTCTGTTTTTGAGAGTCTAAGTAAGTAGTATGTGCTGAATACGAGTCCCTAGCCACTCATTTCCCTTTGAATACATTTCAAACTGTCACTAGCAGATTAAACCCATTGATTGTGGGTCTTAAATGTAAAGCTTTAGTTCTTAATTCCAAAATGTTTGTAACTCTTGCAGTGCCATAAATAGCTTAGGGTCCAATCCTAACGAGTGCACGCTGGCTTACCACAAACATGCCAGATGCTAAAAAAACATGTAAGATGCTTTTGTGGGCCCTAGCGCTGGTGGAGCACTGGTGCTAGCCCAGTACTGGTTGGTGCTAGGCTAGGGCCGGTGGTTGCACGGACCACCAGGCAGCAGAGAGGTAGGTGGGGGTGTCAGGGTAGGCGGGGAGAAGGCATTCGGGGGGGAAGGGAGGCGGGAAGGGAGGGTGGGGAGAGGGCAGGAAGGAGGCATGCTGTGGGAGGGAGCAGGGCAGGAGGAAGGCAGGACTGGTGCAGCTTTGCCGCACCAGATCCTGAGCCTCCATGTCAGGCCATCTGCCCGACACAGAGGCTCTTCATCCTACTCCAACTCTCGGGTCGTTGTAGGATCAAGTAGCCCCATTGCGAGGCTACGTGCTTTACCTGGGGGAAGGGGACAAATGTCCCCTTCTCCTGAGGAGGTGGCAGCAGCTGCCTGGAATGTGCTGGATGCAGCAGCAGCCATTTTCAGTGCCGCTGCAGCCTTGCGCGCTGGGCAGCTCAGGATTGGGCTGCCTGACTCTAAGAGTCATACTTAGACTTGAGTTGTATTATTCTTTTTAGGGATGTAGAAAAATCACAAAACTAAATGTGCACCAAGCACTCGTACTGAGTCTGCATGTTGGGAATTGGTCGACTATTTTAGCATTTTAGTTTACTGGAACTGGATGAACCACAGAAGCACCGATGAGGGGGAAAAACACACACACACAAATAGGGCTATTCACATGTCACCTGTAGGCACAAAGTTTCTGTACACATGTACATGTTTTTATGTGATTGACCAGAGACCCCCTTGAAAATGTAGATTGTGCAGACTGCATTGAACATAACTTGTGAATTTCTGTACATATGTACAGATCAACACGACTACATGCAGACATACAACATAGTGTAAATAGCTGTAAAATTTTATTTAATTTTATCCTGCCAACAACCCTTGTTACCCAATTCTATTATTCCTGTTGACACCTAGATAAATTCCTTGCGACATTATGTGTCAACATTTTCAACATGAGTGCATAGTACTTAATGTCTCCCACACTTTTGTTCACATGGTGCGTCTTCTTGCACCTGTAAGAACAAAAGCTTCTAAAATGAAAGTTATTCTTATTAAGACAGGATAAATTATATACTGTCTATGCTTCCTGGAAAAAGTCATGAGACAGTGTTAATGTGTGCACCACCCCATTTCTGTCTGCTTAATTACACTTTCCAATCCAAAGCATATTGAAGCCTATGGCTGTCTTTCCGCTGCCTTATGTGTGTGCTTGGGTTCAGGGTCAGGAGGGCAATTCAGAGATGATGTAACCAGGTTTATTCTTCCTGGATTCTCTTTAAGGTAACTATGCAGTGTGGGGTTCCCTCAGGGTGGTTTGAGATTGGAGGTTGTTAGGCAGAAAGTCCAGTTTCTATCTATTGCAACAAGCCAGTTGCAAACCACATATGTAACCTGTGGAACTTACAATGCTGACCTCTGTCACAGAAACGATAAACATGTGATTTCTAAGGATATGGGTTAGATATAGCAACAGGAAAGCTGTTTAGAACTTGCAGTTCTTTTGCTATGGATGGATGTTCCCCTCCCTTCTGCATTTTTCTTTCAATTCCTGGTTATGTGATGTGCCCCAGCTATAATAAAGGGCAGTATGGACTCTGATATCAAGGAACTTTACCACAATTTCATATGCCAACATCCATGGATGCCAGTGTACAAAATAAACTGTTTTCTCACAATCTCTCTGGAGGGATGTGGGGACTATCCAGCATGGCTCTTTTTAGGTATAAAATGCCTTGTATAATTCTCTCTCTCTCTCTCTCTCTCTCTCTCTCTCTCTCTCTCTCGGAAGTACCTTCTTTAGATCTGAAGAGTTTCATCACATATTAAGGCATCTGATTCTGTACACAGGATGATTTTGTATGTGGTTTTAGGAATACAATACAAGTGAAAGGCCATTCTGGATCATTGCCTCATCAGTTTAATACTGTATTTTATCAATGGTTTAAAACAATGCCTTCCTTCGCGTCTTCTCTCAATATTGGCCACCTTATGGCCATGATCAAGAGGCTAAATTTTGAAATGCTGCCTGCTATAAGGGCATTGTTTTGAGAAGAAGGGCCTCCAGGGAATGATATAATGCAACAACTAATCTGTGGATCTCTGAGCTTTCACAGCGAAGCACTTCTGATGAGTCATTGCTGGCAAGGCAAGCAAACAGTGTGAGTAGGAACATGATTTAATGATGTAAATGATGGTGGAGATTTCTATTTTGGAGAACACAGTCTCTGCCGTTGCCTTTGCCAGTACCTTTTACAAGTGGCTGATTTCAGCACATCTTTCATTCTGCAGTGTGCGGATGGCTGTCTTCATATTATGTGGCCTTGACATGAGCCCAAGGTCACCTCAGAGCAGAAACACAGAGACAGACATTTAATCTGTCTGACGTGATTTGAGTAAATCAAGGATTGAATGAGTTATGCTCTAAATGGCAGGTGCAGTTCCCTATTAGATCTACTGTCGTATCTTTCTCAGTTTTTCTATGTCATCTCATTGTAGGAAGAAAAACAAACAGAAGTGTCTGCCAAAAAGTGGGAGGAAGGGGAAAATGTTTTAAGAATACACCACCACCAATCTATTGCTTTTGGCCCTTAGCCTTTCCGAAATGGGTGGTACAATTAGTAGACTGTGCCCTCTCTTTGGGGCAAGAAGTAAAAAAATTGACTGAATACGGCAGCTATCATTGATAAGGTCAAATCTAAAACCCAGTTCGTAAGGGATCATAGTAGGGACAGATTTAATATATTTTTATGCTTTCTTTGCAGTCTATCATTCTGTTTATTTTTCTGCATTTGTTTCTGAGGGCTTGGATATAGTACCAGAAACAATCTGGGTTTTCTGTTTAAATGCTCCGTGCCCCCACAATTTCCCTATACTGCAGATGTAGACAGTGAGTCTGGCCTTACTGCTGTTGGATTCTTCCACCTCCGGTCAGCACAATGGACAGAATGGGGTAAAAATCTGCAAGGCACCTTCTTCCCTGAGTGAAAGCAGCTTTTTGTTGTTTGGGGATGACCTGACCATCTCTTGCTCATCTCACTGTTCCTGCTAGAGTTAAGAATGACCAGAAATTCCTGAATCTACTGTGTGGTTAACTTGAGGGGATTGCTTGTGATGGGGTTTGAAGTATTTTTGGTTGGTTTGGTTTCAGTTGGTTTGGGTCATGGCAGTAAGGTGCAACTCTGTATTGACTATCATATTGTCAATACATAACTCTGTATTGACTATCATAGTATTTCCTCAAACTGCGGGTCAGGACCCACTAGGTGGGTCGCGAGCCAATTGCAGGTGGGTTCCCATTCATTTCAATATTTTATTTTTAATATATTAGACTTGATGCTACCATGGTATGTGACTGCTTTTAGGAAAACATTGCACATCTGTACTTTTAACAGGCTACTATGCATACGCTTTTAACGATGATAGTAAATGGGCTTACTCCTGAGTAAGTGTGGGTAGGATTACTGCCTAAATTGTTAAAATTTTTCTTGCTTGATGATGTCACCCAGTCATGACATCACTTCTGGTGGGTCCTGGCAGATTTTTATTCTAAAAAGTGGATCCCGGTGCTAAAAGTTTAAGAACCACTGGACTATCATATTCAGGTTCCTGTGACATACTTTATTTCAGAACTTGGGACTGTGATTGCACCTTTCCCACAAGGTAATGAAGCCTTAGAGCCCAGTGCTCCGGCTTTCCACCGGAGCGCACTGTCGCAAACGTGCCATAAGGCACCTCTGCGAGGCTTACTGCCGGGCCAGTGCCCATGCTAGCCCATCACTGGCTGGCGCTGGGCTAGCACTGGGCAGGTGCCTGTCCTCCACTGCTCGGCGGTCTCATGAACCGCCATGGCACAATAAGTAGGGGCGGCGAGGGGGGCAGGGAGGAGGCATTCTGGAGAGGGGGGAGGCAGGCGGAGGGCGGAGAGAGGGAGGGCAGGAGGTGTGATGGGGAGGCAGGAGGTGGAGAAAGGGCAGGCAGGAGGCGTGCCAGAGGGAGAGAGGGAGGTGGGTCCTGTGGAGCTCCGCTCCTCCAAATCCAAGGCGTTCCTATGGGGCTCAACGCTTTACATGAACGCCTTTACCTTACTGCCGACCTTTTGGTTGGTGGTAAAGTGAGTAACCCCATTGTGGGGCTGCTTCCCTTACCTGGGAGAAAGGGACAAAAGTCCCCTTCTCCTGATGCGCTGCCTGAGGCAGGCTGAGGAGCGCATGATGCGGCGGGAGTCGTTCTTGGTGCTGCTGCAGCCACGTGCCCCGGGCAGCTCAGGATTGGGCTGTTAGTCTGTCAATTACAGAGCAATCCTGTGCATGCATATTCAGAAGCAAGTCCTTTTGATTTTAATGGGGTTTAGTCCAAGAGAAGTGCATATAAGATTATAGCCTGAGTCTAACTGTCCTAGAGGGAGAGTAAACCACCTCTCCCAGTTGGGCTATCCATTTGTCAAGATGCTAAAGAGGACCCCATGGGGAGTTGTAGGTGGTGATTCTATCACCACCACTATTATTAGTAGCATTACTAGGAGGATGGGGGGTGCAGACCACACCGGATGACATCATTGAGGGGGTGACACCAAAATGACTATCCATAAAATTTTTGTGCAGTATTTCAGGATTAGACCAAGTCACTACTTCTTACCTGCCTAAAAACATGAAAGAAGTGTCATGAAGGCCAAGAACAATGGGCTTATCACATCTCCATGTTCTGTGAGGCTTGTTGCAGCTCGTCGTGGAGGAACTTGCCTTACCCTTCCTTGCCTTGAAGGGAGCCTGTGCACAACAGGGCTGGGGCCAGGAGCAAAACACCACAAGTCAGCGCACCTGGTGGCACTTACCCTAGTGACACCACACTAATAGTGACTACTATTACTGAGGTTTGTTTACTGTGTGTACTATGAACACTGCAGCTTGTACGATGCTTCCTTCATGCCTTCCTGTTTAGAGACCTTTTATTTCTCTTCTGCCGTCTGAAGATCTTCTGTTCTATTAATACCTAAATGAAAAAGAGCTTTCTGATAGGATCTCATTGTCTTTGTAATCTGGCAAACAAAGAAATCTGGCACACTGAATGCTTATGCTAGAAGAATTCAGATGTAAGCATATTGTATGTGCTGGAACTGTTGGAAAAGCTACAAAAAGCTATGATTGGTGCTCCCTTTTTTAAGGAGCTCATTTACACCCCAGAAGCTGTTTTGGAGTTTGCTGCTATCTAGGCATAATGCCTCACTGATGCTTGTAAGCATTTTGGCATACCCTGCTTGCGTCATTGGCTCCCTGATACTAACTCCTTGCCACAGGATGTGGTGCTGGCGTCTAGCCTAGACGCCTTTAAAAGGGGATTGGACAAGTTTCTGGAGGAAAAATCCATTATGGGGTACAAGCCATGATGTGTATGCGCAACCTCCTGATTTTAGAAATGGGTTAAGTCAGAATGCCAGATGTAGGGGAGGGCACCAGGATGAGGTCTCTTGTTATCTGGTGTGCTCCCTGGGGCATTTGGTGGGCCGCTGTGAGATACAGGAAGCTGGACTAGATGGGCCTATGGCCTGATCCAGTGGGGCTGTTCTTATGTTCTTAATTTGTCCTTGTTCCTGAAGAAAACTCTTACTACTTTTTATCTGAGTAGTGATGATAGACTCACTTCAGCAAGGATATGAATGAGCTATAGACTGCAGGAGGAGGAAGGCGAGAAAACATAGGGAAATAACTGATCCCACGAAAGCTTTTTGCCAGAAAGATGTCAAGTAAGCACTTAATAAAGATAGCTCTAAAGGATATTATTCAATGTCTGTTTGCTAGTGAATACCTGTACAGTATGTTGAAGCCTGAGAAACAAGTCTTTAACCCATTTTTGCCCAGCCCACAGGTGTACACATTTCATCCCTGTTGCATACATGCAACATGGGGCAGAAATGGCTTAAATTTCACACTGGTTGAAAGATATCCTATTGCTCAGACATACACCTGGCGCCCACAGGCTAAACATCTCTAGCTGATATTGTGTGGAAGTTCTCATTAAATAACCCAAAATCTGTATGGCACAATAGTATACCATTTATTCCTGTTCATAAGCTTCTGGGTGTCATAGAATCATAGAGTTACATGATCATCAAGTTTGATCCTCTGCCAATGCAGGCAGTCCACAACTACAACATCTTTGATAGATGGTTGTTCAGCCTCTTAAAGACTTCTAAAAATGGAGAGCCTTACCACCTTCTGAAGAAGACTGCTCCACTGACAAAGAGTTTGTGCCATCAGGAAGCAACGTAATCAAGATCAAGCAATATAATCAAGAATAGGCAAGATCATAGATGCCATGGAGGAGAACTGTAGTTCAGCAACTCAGAGGGCACTCTCTGCATACGGAAGGTTCAATCCTTGGTATTTCCTGGTAGGGCTGGGAAAGATCTCCTTTGAGAGTGACTTTAGTGGGGTCACTTAATTTCCCCTTGTTCTCTCCCCCCTCCTGCAGTCTGCAGCACATTCATATCCTTGCTGAAGTGAGTCTATTGCTTCCCAAATAAAAAGTAATTTAAAAATTTCTTCAGGAGAAAGAACGAAATAGCAGGGAGCCTATGGTGCACTTTGCAGTGGCCCTTACATACAGCTTGTGAGTAGATTGGAAATTAGCACACTTTTCTGCATGCACAGCAGCTCTTCTGAAAGCCATGCTCTCATGAAAGCATAGCTTCTTGTTCAACTCATGTGAACAATAATTTGCTGATCTCCTCCCCTTTCATTTTGATTTATTGTGACTATCCATGTGTATCAGTGCTTAATTCTTGGCAGTTCCATGTTTCTGAAATGGCTAATTAGTCCTGTGTTTCCTTCTGTGTCATTTGACTCTGATTGTTCCTCCATTTTGTATAAGATTGCTTATCCTCCTTCTGTTTGCTGAGCATGTGTCTTTCAAGCTAGACCTCCTCTTCTCCTCTTATCTATGTTTTAGTTTCTCTTTATCAAGTTCCTGCCATTCTTTTCTATTTCCTATCTAGCTATTTTTCTTCTTACATGTGCAGGGGTAGCATCGAGGGTCTCCCAGGTGGGACTCTTACTGAGGGCCCACACCTGTCATCACAAGGCCACAAGGCCCATCTGAAAAGGCCAGTCTATGAACCTTCAATCCTGACAGCAGCAGTAGTGTCCAATCACATCAAGGTGGGTAATGATTTTGGA
This sequence comes from Tiliqua scincoides, assembly GCF_035046505.1. Classification (NCBI taxonomy): domain Eukaryota; kingdom Metazoa; phylum Chordata; class Lepidosauria; order Squamata; family Scincidae; genus Tiliqua; species Tiliqua scincoides. Next base: position 45,021,040 of record NC_089822.1, read on the forward strand.
ATGGGAAAGATGTTGGCCTGCTGATTATTCAGATGGCTGTTCTAATTTATATCTCATTTTTCCTTCAGGGAGCTCAAGGAAGTATACAAGGCTCTACCACAATTTAATTCACAGCAATTATGTGAGGTAGGTTAGGTTGAGAAATAGTGACTGGTCCAAGGTCCCCCAAATGAGCTTCATGGTTAAGTGAGGACTTGAACCCAAGACTTTCAGCCCTAATCAAGCACTACACCAGCGTTTTCCATACTGTGGGTCATGACCCAATGTGTCGTCAGTCATGACCCAATATTCAGTGTTTATATCGGAACACTGTAGCAAAACATTTCTGGGAGCCTCCAAAGGCTGCTTCCAGGTTGTGCTAGACACATGACCCATTCCACTGGCCTCTGCTGACCCCAGAAAAATGCCTTGCGGGAGCAACTTTCAGTTTGTGTCTGTGAGGCATTCTGGGGTTCACAGAAGCCAATGAAGTGAATTGCAGGCCCAGCAAGATCTGAAAGCAACCTCCAGAGGCACCCAGAAATGCTTTGTGGTACAACAGTCAGCATCAGGTCACGGCACACCATAAAGGACGAGGTGGGTCGTGGCAGTAAAATGTTTGGGAACCATTGCATGACACAAATTTCCTTGAGTGTCTTTGAAATATGGGGAGAGCCAGGAGGAGTGAGAGACAATCTGTTACATCTATATGAATGCACTGACATGTCACAACAATATTGGTCCATGGTGGCGGTGTTTTTTGTTTTTGCTTTTTTACCACCTTCTTCTGAGTCCACCTTCTATCAGTTAATGGATTGAGCAGATCCAGAGTTTTTGTTTCCATATTTCCCATGTAACTCTACTGGTGAGAGAGTTCTTTTCTTACTAGAGCACAGTTTAAAAGATGTCAAGGGCAAACCAGCTGTATGCCATGAATTGTTCAGCGATTGCTCCTGACCCTTTTGTTCTTCGACCGAGTCTGCAATCAGGCGAAAGCAGCGAGAGGCTCAGGAGAGATGTGCGTGCTCTTCCATCCCCCTCTCCCTCTGTGTTTCCTCTCTCGAAATGGTATTTCTGAGTCGAAGCCATTTTTGGGTTCATTGCTTTTGTAAAAATGCCAGGGAAGCACTTGAAGAAAACAAATTAAGCAAAACAAAACAAACCATACAAAGGATTGTCAATTAGGCATAGTCTGAGTGATGGTCCTTGTAACAATTTGGTCTGCACTAAACAACCAGCATTGCTCCCTTAAAAGTGGCTTAACAAAGCAATTGTCTCTGAGAACTCACCTCTGGAGAAAATGGCTGAACTCCTTTTGAAGACAGCAAACAATCACTTTAAAAAAAAAATTCAAAGGGCCAAGAAAATCTGGGGAAAAATCTTAAAAAAAAAAAAAAAAAAGATATCAGCAGACATAAGAACATAAGAACAGCCCCACTGGATCAGGCCATAGGCCCATCTAGTCCAGCTTCCTGTATCTCACAGCGGCCCACCAAATGCCCCAGGGAGCACACCAGATAACAAGAGACCTCATCCTGGTGCCCTCCCTTGCATCTGGCATTCTGACATAAAACCAACTGTAATGTCTGTGTTTGCAGTTAGCATGTATGCATTCTGCTACTAAAATTTTGAATACCCTTCTTTATGGTATTTTGTATTATAAGGTTTTATGGATGAAGTAGGATCAATTCTATGCATCATTACGCAGAAGTGAGTTCAATGGGACTTACTCTCAGGTAAGTGTGCACAGAATTGCAGCCTAAACTATGTCCAAGCCCAACTATACAAGCTGGTGTGCTAAGGAACACTTGAGAATGAGACAAGGTTCAGAGTTCTTAACATGTTCTTTGGGTATTTTGTAAATATAACATAGAAAGTGAAGTATTGGTTTAATTCACATGCAGGTATTTGGCAGGGATGAGCCTTGACTCGGATGACTCGGACTCAAATTGCGAAAACATGCATTTTTTGTGACTTGTACAGACTAGAGTCACGCGTGTCAAAAACTTGGGCACTGACTAGGGGGTTTTACCCTAAAATTAGGAAGACTCAAGACTCGCTTTTGTGTGTGCTTGTGACCAGTGGCGTCACTAGGGTTTGCGTCACCCGCTGCGGGGTGCCAGTGCGTCACCCCCCCATGCAGTGTGCGGGGCAACACCCCAGGTGGTGGGTGTGGTGATGTACCATCACTCCGCCCCCACTGGTTTTTTGGCTGTACCTTTCGATAGAACAAAGATAGAACGCATTCTGCATGAAATTACGCATTGATTGATATATAACATGATGGTATTATTCTTCCAAACCTTTTTGGAAGGTTTTTCCTGTGATTTTGGTCACTAGTGGTGCCACACACCCCCAGGGTGTCAACTTACTAACACCTTGTTGCAGCAGTTCTCGAACTTTTAGCACTGGGACCCACTTTTTAGAATGACAATCTGTCCAGGACCCACCAGAAGTGATGTCATGGTGGAAGTGACATGATCAGGCAAATTAAAATAAATATGTACAAATAATTAAAGTAAAACAAATAATTAAATAAGCAGAAGCCAGACCTGTTCCACCAAGTGAATTTCCTCTGTAACCTGCCTGCAATAACACCCCCTCTCCAAAATCAGTAAGGTTTTCAACCCTACCGAGTGCCCAGTTCAATTTAAGAACTTCTGTTTAAACCAGATCACTGTCAGGATCCACCTGGCTTTGCAAGTCTCAAAAAAGCTCATCTGATCAGCTGAAGCCTCTGTTTTGATCCTTTTTAGTGAGGGGGGGGGAGGCTGCCTTCTGAGGCATTTGTTGAGCTCTAGTTACATCAGATCAGGACCATTCTGGTGGCTTCACATTCCCTTTTGCCTGGCCTGACCACCAGCCAAGGCACATTTGCTTACTCGCATGTAAACATGACTGTGAGGCTTGGTTTCGCTTTCCATAGGGCTCTGTCTGCTTGGAGGGAGGGACTTCCTTCTCAGGTGTTTTTGGGGGCTGCATTCATTGGATCAGGACCATTCTGGTGTCATTGGATTCCTCTCAGCCTGCCCTTTCTGATGGACTAAGACACATTTGCCTACTCACGAGTAAGCTCACTTTCACTTTTCATATGGCTCACTTTCACTTTCCATAGGGCTCCATGCATTTTTTGTTCTCTGGTGATTTGGCCATAACTTTTGATAGAAAGGAGATATTTCACACTGGTTTTTTGCATTGCATTCTGCTCGAAATTCTGCATCCAAAAGTATATAACATGTTGGGATTACTCCTAACCACTGTGATTTTAGCATGTCACTCCCAATGTGCGTCACCCCCCCACTGTGCATCACCCAGTGTGGCCTGCACCCTCCTAGCAACGCCACTGCTTGTGACTCTGTTCTGTGTGTGTGCTTCCTTGCTTTTTTTGTGGCTTCTTTGGCTTTTTGAAAAAGACAGACTTGAGTCAAATTGACTTGAAAAATTGCCTCTGGACAAGTCATGACAGTCCCCATTATGACTCATTTGCGACTTGAGTTAAGGGGGCAAGAGACTTGGGAATTGACTTTAGAGACGAGGAAATGGCTCTGGTATATCCCCAGTATCTGATATTTTCTGTTTGCTTGTAATGAAATTGTTCTCTTATACAATCAAATTAGATATGCCATTTCTGGGCACAAGTCTGTTTCATGTACAGAAGTGGGCCCGATTTCCTCATAGATTTTTGATATGCCAGGGTGACAGGGTAGGAGCAGTTCCTTAAAGTTGATCACTGAGGATACACAGAAGCCTACTGAGGAAGTTCACTTGTCTTACAGACCCCTGTCTGACATCCATGGACAATTCTTCAATGTGTGAAATTCATTTTGTGTGAAATTTTGATGCTGTTCAGCTTCCAGAAATAAGCTAAAAGGTTGAGGACGTACAACACAGCTAACAAGCCACTGTGGAACAGCTTTCAAATTAAAAGGCTAGATAGAAATACTTGAATATAATAATAGGAGCAGCAACTGCTGCCATGAACTTGAGGACTTTTGCAGTCAGCCAGGGGCAGAATATATATTCTGCTTTTCACTGAATAATCATGGCTAGCACACACACATCTGGGATTAGGGGACAGAAACTCCAGATCAAAGGGCAAGGGCTCCGAGACCCTTAAAATCAGCTTTCTCTTGTTTGAGAAAACATAAACTAATGACCAGTGGACTTTGGAACAAGTCATTTTGAGCCTTAAAAGGCTTTAATAAGGCTACCTGCCTTATTCTTATCCTACCCCTGGGGGCTGGGGATAAGAATAGGCCCTCAGTTTGGCTGTACTTGTCGTAAGAGGTGACTAAACAGCCACCAGGTAGATGGGACTCGTTAGCCTGGGAAGGCAGCTCATCTGAGAGAAGGAAAACTCTGATCCCAAACCTCCACTGCCTTGTGGCTACATCCAGTTATGGAAAAGGCTTCAGGAGTCAACCTTGGGGCAAAATCCGGAGCTGGAGACCCTGAGGCAGTTCATGGCTGAACATAGTCACGTTCTTGCAACTCCTGTGATGCTGCTGGAACCAACCGTATTGGCCTCTGCCTTTCCATTGGACCATTTCAGCAACGTGGAGAGGGGGGATTTGCTGCATGGGTAACAGCCTATCCTCCATACCTACTTTACCCAGGCTTCACGCACTGGAGAGGACACTCTGTTCCGGAACCACCATTCAGAGCATGACACCATAGTCTTCCGAGACTGAAGGATGCCAACAAGGCTACTTGAAAGACTTCAGGACTGGACTTGTCACAGTTTATTGAACTAAAGAGTTTTTTTTTTCCTTTGTCAAATTATACCCTTTTGGGGTAACAGGAATTAGGTTTGGTAGGAATAGCCAACTGCAGCTAAAGCATCACTTTAAAACTAATCATTATATTCCACCATCCCAATCTGCAGTACTTATTGCTTTTGCTCTGTAGTGTGGGCCTTTCACATACAGAAGAGCTGTTCCAGATGTGCAAACCCTCATTTGAGCTTGCTTTCTGGAGAGGGGGAGGGGAACAAGGACCAATTTAAGGATGTGTGACTGGCTCCCTCTCTTGTGGCCTGCCCTTTTAAGACTTTCCTCTTTTCCCCGGACCTATGATTTGCTCAGATCATAACATATCCCTTTTCTCAGTATCTTGAGGATTTCTTTCTCAACCTGCTGCGTATTGTGTTTACGGACACTGTTTTTCTTGTTTTATTGGAAAACAATTTGTAATTTTTGGGGAAAAAATGTTCTTGTTGGTGTAATCCACTTTGGGCATCTTTCTAAGATGGAACACAGTATTTTAAAATACAAGTCCACCTGTGTTATGTGCAGATTTGGAACCCACAAATTTCCTTATCCGCAGGTTCCCCTGAACCTGTGGCCAGACAGACCTGGACCTTCTGGAGGTGAGGGGAATTGTGCTCCCCTCACCTTTGGACAGTGTTCTGAGCCCTGGAGAGGCAGCGCATGACTGCCTGCTGCCTCTGTGGGACTCAGATTGGCCATGTGTGCCCAAAAAATTCTACTTCTGTTTTTTTTCTGGAAAACCAGAAATTACATTTTTATCTGTTATAAGGCATTCTGAAGCCTGGGGAAGTGGCTTAAAATTGAAAATATCTTTATGTACATAATAGCATCTATTTTTCTTTACTTTGTATGTATTACAGTTCAAATGGAAACAACAATCCAGGGAACATTAAATAATGAAATACGCATTTGTTTTGTTCTTCATCTCTGACCTGATTTTACAGACCTTGGTTTGTTTTTTTTTTGTCATGGCTTACCAGCAGATGACAAATGATTCATCTCAAATTGGCTGCAGCCAATTTACTGGCAACATTACAAAGCATATCCTAACAAAGGAATATTGACCTCCAACCAAGGCTCTCTTTTCTGCCCTGTACTTGAAAGACACAGACAATCTTATGTTTTTCAAAACCGATTTGTGTGATGTGAAAAAGCAGATATAAGACCGATGACTTTCTCGCAAGTAAGGGCAGATTGTACACTGACTATCCTATTTTGTAGCTGCTTAGGATGAAATGGATCAGTCAAAGGCATGCAACAAAAGAGTGAAAAATCATCTGCCCATTTACAAATCTTTATTCATTCTGATTGTGAGTACAAAAGTGGTGTGAGTGTCCTTGAGGCAGTCACTAATCCACATTAGGAGATCTTCAATATGCAGTCTTCCCTCTACAACTACAGTGATTAGAATAATTTTAAAACTATGAACACAGATATGTGAAATGATCTGCTCAGTATTGCTTAAATGATAATGTAACATTATCATTAACTTTCCTACTGTAACATTATCAGTATTGTGATCTGTTTCCAGACTCCAGCGGATACCTAAAATCGTGGATAACCAAATCCATGGTTTTGGTGCCTTTAAATCCTCCGAAGGTGACCACAGCTGCACTCTGGTCACCTCCAGAGGTCTTTCTGAAGCCCCAGAGACCATGGATGTCTGCATGCAGCCTCTATGGCAGCATTTCTCAAACTGTGGGTCAAGACCCACTAGGTGAGTCACGAGCCAATTTCAGGTGGGTTCCCATTCATTTCAATATTCTACTTTTATATATTAGACTTGATGCTACCATGGTATGTGACTGCATTTGGGGAAATGTGACAGATCTGTACTGTTAACAGGCTACTATGTATATGCTTTTAACAATGATAGTAAATGTGACTTACTCCTGGATAAGTGTGGGTAGGATTGCAGCCTAGAAGTTTTCTGCCTGATCATGTCACTTCTGGTCATGACACCACTTCTGGTGGGTTCTGACAGTTTCTCATTCTAAAAAGTGGGTCCCAATGCTAAAAGTTTGAGAATCACTGCTCAATGGGCTTCAGAATGAAGCCTGGAGGCAAAAAACAAAACACACAACTTCTGTAAACCAGAAGTGGTATTTTAATGCTTTTTAAGGCATTCTGAGACCAGGGGAAGCCCCCAGGCCTCAGCATGCCTTAAAAGCAGGGATGGGAAAGTCCAGTGGGGCTTGACTCGAGTTGAGTCGCTGAGTAGTGCACTGCCCCCATTCATCGACTTGAAAAAGAGTCATAATGGGGGCACTTTCTGAGTTGCTGAGCCACCCTTTAGTGACTCTAACGAACTTGAGTCAAGTTGTCTTTCCCTTTAAAAATCCCGCCATGGAAAAATTGGAGCTGCTGCTGAGGGGTGTGTGTGTCGGAGTGCTCTTTACTCACTTCCCTGATGTCTCCACTCATCTGCAAACAGGACGGGAGGAGTTGGGAGAGACTGTGAGAGACTGGGGCAGAAGTGCCAAGACACAGGAGGGTCACAAGCAGCAGCCTGGAGACTTACCAGGACAACCTGATCCTTTGCAGCCCTACTGAGAAGTAGTCCCACTGTAGCTGGTCATTCAGTGAAACTTCCCCCTCCCAAGTAACAACAAGCCCATAAAAGCCATGAGGTTTGTGATTGCTATGAACTGCCTCCCCCATTTTCAGACCTCCTTTTTTCCCCTCCAGCCAATCATAAGGGAAGAACCCCCTTGGGCTCCTCCTCCTCCTGTCTTCCCTCAGCCAATGAAAATATCAGAGTGCCCATCCTTTGGCCAATGATCATCCAATCCTTCCTTCCTATCAGAGACAGGAAAAGAGAGCCCAGTCCTGGCTTCCCCAATTCATTGCAACATCATCCCTTTCCTGCCTCCTGACTGGAACCTCCCTACTGCTTGCCCCATTGGAATGCTGGCCCCACAAGATTTTTCGCGCTGCAAAAACAGTAAGCAAGCACACCCAGACACAGGCAGACTCAAGTCAGCATGTGTGGGAACAAGTGCTGAGTCAGGGGGCTCTAACTTGAGTGTTTTTCAGAGCCTCCCATGTGCATGACTCATAAGTCGTCAAGTCACCCAAAATGATGCATTTTCACGACTTGAGTGCAAGTCATCTGAGTTGAGTTCCCAACCCTGCTTAAAAGGCATTAAAATATCACTTCTGGTTTCCCATGGGAAAACCAAAATCATTTACTTTTGCCTCCAGACTTCATTCTGAAGCCCACAGAGGCCACAGGTGGACGTGGTCTCTGCGTGTTTCAGAAAGCCCTCTTGAGGCGACTGGAGCACAGTGCCTTTGGAGGGTTCAGGTTGAGCCAAGTCTGTCTCAACAGGGGTCTGGGGGACCTTCTTGAGTCAGATCCACAGACATAAAATCCATGAATAAACAGGCTCAACCTGTACTATGGAACAACTGTGGCATGTTTCCTCATTCACTTCCTTCAAAGTTTTTCTTAAAATTCACCTTTTCCCTGAAGCCTTTGTCACGATACCTTAGCCCAGAGTTTCTTGCGTTGCTGCCTTCTCCCTGCCCCGCTACCTTCTCTGCTCCCCCGCAAAGACTTAGTTGCTCTCAAACTCTTCCAGAACTCTCTTCTGAGAGTCTGAGAACCACTGCCTTGCCCTATCTATTTATTTATATATGTATATCATCTTTCCCTTGCCAAGGCAAATGGACCTCTTTGAGCTCTAACTGGGCTTTTTCCAACAGTAGGACACTCATCCTGCTATTGCAACAGGCCCATAGGATTGGGCCATTAGCCTGCTAGTTCCCTGCATCAGCATGGACTTCTTTTTCTGTTATGTTCTTCAGAAAGGAAGCCAGAGAAATTTCCCCATTGTGTTTTCCACATTGACCTAAATGATTGTGCAAGAAACATGGTGGGGCCACAGAGACTGCACAATTGCTGCCAATGCAGAACCACTCCAAGGTCTATGATTTTGTTTTTTGCATTTCTAGATAACAAATGTTGATTTACCAACAACAGAAAGCTTTCCTAATGGTCACTACAATGAATTGTTCTGATGACTTAATGCAAGTTATGGTAAATTAAGCTGTCTCTAGAATTCTCCTAAATGATGGACATTGCCAGATTCTTGGATGACAATCCAATTGCTGAATACCCAGACTTTAATGAAATACCAATACATACGACCATCTGCTATGCTGGCATGGGGCCCACTTACAAGATGGAATGCTAATTTTAACTAAATAGAGAAAATGGATACGTTTCTGGAAAGACTGGTAAAGGGGAAATGACATTTTAAATACGCATGGAAATCTTTTCCGTGGCAACATTAAGTAGGCATAAAAGAAGTCACATTTATATGGATACAGCATAAATTAAGCCACTGATGCAAAGTGGTGGTAGTATCAGAGCCATGCTGCCCTGGATCCCAGTCTCTGTTGACTTCAGTAAGTTGGCGGTTCATTAGTACCCTGATTATTAGTTAATAATTTAATAATAAATTATTCATTCAATTTGTACTCCACCTTTCTCCTTTCTCCCTGGAGAGCACCCAAGGCAAATATTATAATGTTACAGCTGAAATGGCAGCCACATGAAAATTGGGCTTTCCCAAATCTTGAAATATGATCAAGATTTGCGTACTTTCTCTTCTGTCATTTGCAGTTAATGAGCTTCTATGTGAGAACAGAGCCTGATTTCTGGCCATTAGCTGCTTAATGATGTCACTTTCTGCTTCATGACATCACTTCCGGCCCTCAGCTAGAGCCCTGAATGATAACTTTGGCCCTCTGTATGAAACGAATTTGACACCCCTGATATAGCATGTCCATCTTCTGAAACATAGAAATATGCCTGTTCTGTATAAAAGAAACACAGTGTGTAAAAATCAAAGGACAAAGTGGAAAGAAGACTAGAAAGTGTTGCAAGTAGAGACTAGGCATGGTTTGCCAGTATACAGTTACGTACTTCCCATAGACCTCCCTGGGGCAAATGCCCCAGGCGCCAGCTGCTAGGACCCCATGGAAGCCTCTCTGAGGTTCCTCTCTGGAAACTTAGAGAGGTTTCCCTGATGTGGGAGAAGGTCACTGAGGCTCTGTGAGCCTCTGGTGAGTAGAGGAGTGGATTTCTGTGCAGGGGGGAGCAATAGCCCGCGGGGGGCGCCATTGCGTAGCTTTGCCCCAGGCGCGGGGCTGTGGAGGTCCGCGGCTGCCAGTATGCCAAAAATCATCCTGCTTCCTCAGTTTTTTCCCCTTTTTCCTAGATGGACAAGTTGCAAATGTTGATCTCAGGCCATTATGGGGCTACTGGTGGGCTCTGTCCCTTTATCATTGGGTTCATGGTACCAGATACCCCCTCCATTTTCCAAGGTTTGGAGTTGTTGTGATATCACCAGGCCCCACCTCAGAAGCTCTGGGTCTTTTTGTTTTGATGAATCCAACCTGATGGTCCTGAGAAAGACCTCTTCCCACACATATTTATAAGTCTATATAGAATTCACTTCTTCAGTAGGAAGTATAATTTTCACTGAAGGATATTTCAAAGCAGCCCATAATTTCATTTAGGACCATTGTTAACATTTGCATTGTCTGCGCATAAATATATACATCAGAAGAGATTTGGTTTGGTATGTAAGTGTGTTTCTTGTAACAGACTCCCTTGTTCTGATGCTTGTCTTCATTGAAAAGCAAAAGGGTTGGTCTGGTTTGGTGAATTTTATCCTTCTTCCAATGGCATTGAGGTTTAGTAGCACCAGTTAGTAAAGGCAAACTAATGTAATGAATGCATCCACGATAGACACACCAAACACAAACTCATGATTCTTTCTTATCCAACAAATATTAGTCTAAATTTTTTTTAAAAACTACACACACAAAAACCTTTAAGGGAGCTAAGAAAATTACAGAATACAACACTGAAAAATTCCTTATGATTTCAGCAAGAATTTGGAGGAAACTCTGGAGAGAAATATACCAACCCACCACTGTGAAAAACATCATCAATATGTTACAGCAACAAGAGATACCTATAATTAAGTCAACCGAAATGTATGAGCGCCAAATTATATGCTTCTATTTTTAACCACAATTGTCCATTAGCATTAGCTTGCAAATGCAGTAAAAACTTCATAGCAAAATGAAAAGATACATGGTTTATCAGAAATATTTGGCTTTTAAGCTCCACAAAAGGACAATAAACAACTCCTAGGTGTAAAATGCAATTGAAAACCTTCAAACTTAGAGAATAATATTTTCAATAATGAAAATAACCCTAAGTGGATCTAACTGTTGAACTTTCTACATTGTGGGGTAAAGAAAAGAAAAAGACTATAAAATAAGAAAATACGAAGATTAAAAATGTAAGATAGTGGCTTTTTGTTTATTTACTAATGCTTACAAAATTGTGTTATATAACACATGAGAAATATGCCATGACCAAACATTGCTAAATTATCTTTCAATTAAGCCTTTTGCCCCTTGTACCATTCCTGTTTTGAGGTCTCGCCCCAAAAATTTTATCTGCCTTCACATCTTGGTCTCCTCTAGTGGTCGATTCATGAAGTCCTGGATAGCCTTGTTTAAAGGCACCCACTTGCTGATCGAGGTTGTCAGTGCAGTAATCCATCTGGAAGAAAAGGAAAGCTGTAGCTGATCATGGAATGAATAGCATTTGTGTAGCTGCAAGATAAACAGGGCTTGGAATAATATTTCATTAATACGGCATATATGCAGTCTTGCCTTAGTGCAGCCATTTTCAGCCACTGTCTGGTGGCACACAGGTGTGCCGTGAGTGGTCCACAGGTATGCCACAGGAATTTAGGGACAGTCATTTATTAGTAGGGCCAATGGGGATGCGATCCCCCCACTGGTAGCATGGTGTGCCTTGGCCATTGTCAGAAAACAGATGGTGTACCTTGACAATTTTTGTGCCTTGTAAGTGTGCCGTAAGAGGAAAAGGTTGAAAATCAGTGCCTTAGTGGATACGACACCAAATGTGGCTGTAGCATGGAAAAATGTAAAAACTATCTCTAGGAGGATTACAGTGTAGCCAAGGTTTTAAAAAATATGCCATAGGTTTCTTCATCCCTCCCCCTTTGGGTTCACTACACTGTATACTACAAATACTAACTCTTTTGTTCCATTGGTCCAGGCTTCTCTTTTAAAAATAATGTGGAAAGCTTTATCTGGGATGCTAGAGTCAAAAGACTGACCCTGTAGTTAATCTGGTGAAACTTCCAGAGAGCAGTATTTTCAAACATTGGAGGAGGGGGAATCTGCAGTGGGGGTGGGAGGGCATTGGTCCTTTAATGCAGGGGTCTCCAAACCCCGGCCCGGGGGCCAGACGCGGCCCGCAGCAAGCCTCTTTCTGGCCTGCGGCTAACCTCTTGTCCCCTGAAAGCCTCTGGCCCACTCAACTGAATATGACCAGAACTGTGCTCTGATTGTGTCTGAAGGGTGTTCTGAGGGCCAGAGAGGTGGAATGAATGAGTCCATTCATTCATTTATTCACTCATCTAAGTTCAATCTCTAATTTATTTATTTAAATTTTATATTTAAATTTCTTTTCCGGCCCTCCACACCATGCCAGATATTTGATGCGGCCCTCTGGCCAAAAAGTTTGGAAACCCCTGCTTTAATGGGTGCACCACCTGTCCAACCCCTGATGCTATCCATTGCCAATCAAGCAATGCTGCCTGATGAGTTGAATATTTTGACTTCACTAGAATTCACCATGTCCTGGAAAAGTTGCCACTCCAACAAAACTTCCCAGGGAGACTAACATGAAGCTGTAGCAATGAGAATTTACTAGTAAGTGTAAATTCTTTCTAATAAGCATGACTGCCTTTGTTCAGGACTCAGTTGGAAACAAGGTTTTCTTTCTCACTGCAGATGTTGAGTTAGCATCACTAAGCTATGAGGATTGTGTTCTTGCCAATTACTGGTGTGTCACTGTGGTCACTGTGCATTTGAAATTTGTTTAGAAATGTCATATACTGTACATGCCTCTTGCATTAAATGGCCTTTTGTTCTATTGGTGTCATACTTTCTGCTCTCATCTGATTAATATCTATAGCTAAGGAAAGGTGCAAAGATGCAGGTAGAAACAGTCTAGGATAGCAGTTCCCAAACTCTCCTGGAGTTTAGGAACTGTTGTAAGTCTTTGCAGGGGAGGGAGAAAGGCAGAGATGTGATCCCCAGGATTGTGTTGCTGCCAGGGACAAAAAAAGCTTTTTTGACTTACCTCTGCCTGTGCTGGCCTCTGGGGGATGTGAGGAGCCCCGCAGATGCCTCCATGGGGCTCCCCAAGTCTGTGATTAACTAAAAATAGCAATTGGAAACGACTTCTGGTTTCATGATTGAAAACCAGAAGTGGTTTCCAATTGCTATTTTTTAGTTAATCAGAGTTGGGGAGCCCCGTGATTCTGTGGGGCTCCCCGCACCCCTCCAGAGGCCAGCACTGATGGAGGTAAGTAAAAGTCCCCTTTGTCCCTGGCAGTGGCATGATCCTTAAAGGGGCAGATACAGGGGTTCCCTTGCTGGTGAGTCACAACCCACCACTTTGGGAACCACTGGTCTAGGAAGACAATATCAGAGTATTTATTAACATCTGGAGAAAGATGAGGTCACCTTACCTTTTGTTTTCATTCACACTTTCTGCACATAAGTAGAAAGTTTTGAACTCTTCAGATGGGGGTTTAGCTTCGATCACAGACCTCCTGGAGCCAAGGGCCTGTTCACTCACAGTGTAGCCCTGCAAGTAAATCCCACCTAGAAAAAGGAAGAGGAGTTATATCGCTGTGGTACAGCACATATTTTTGCAAGCTGAAACTCCCAGTTCAACCTCCGGTACCTCCAGTAGGGGGTACTGCTGCCAGTTGGGGTTGGCAATAGGGGGACAGATTTTATATTCGATGTAAGGCCGATTCACATACTGCTAAACAGATTAGGCTTCTTTTCCTTAGGAAGCAACCTCAAGGTGTTGTTAGGCCCACTGAGTTCTCTTAAACATTCTTCCACTTTTTTTCTTGCTGTCCCTCAATTCTTTGTAGGAACTTTCTAGGATGTTTTTTTTATGTGCGCATAGATGGACAATATGTACGTGCATCGTCATAAAGAAACACTGTCATAAGGATAGAAGCTACCATGAGAAGCAGGGCTCCTAAAATGGCAGGTAAAGGTGATGAGCTGGTTTGAGCTGATTTGGGCTGGTCCCCAAATGACTAACTGTCCAATTCTATCCTTTGCCCCGCTATACCATGCAGCCACACCAACAGAGCACACACTGCTAGCTATTGGGGGTGGGTGGGACAGGAAGTATGTAAAAAATTTTTTTATTTACACCCTGATAAGCTGCCTGATTGTGTATAGGTCTTCTCAGACATACACCAGCCATGGTTACTGTTTGACCTCCTGGCACTGTTGGTCCCATTTCTAACTAGCTTGAATCCACTGGATTCAGACGTACATTCTGTGTCGTCCCTCCCCCCCCCTGCATTTTCACAACAAATGTTCCTGCTTCACATTGTTGACTTGACTTTTTGTGTTAACCAGGAAAAACAAACAACAATGATAAGAATGGCTACCTACCAAGGGCATGTGTAGAACGTATGCTGGCATAAAAGTACAAACAGCCGTCTTTTAAAATGCAGTAATGTTGAATCCATGTATCTTTGTTTTTGTCCAGCTGGTGAAGGAGCCCCAGGCACTCTGGGTTTTTGATAGCAAGTGGTGGAAGGCTTGTGTTGTGGATGGTGACATCAACCCATACATGGTTCTATAATTTGGAGTAAGAAAAGAAGCTGCTTTTTCCACTGGTAAAGATGCTAGCTCCACTTAAGCTTTTCTAAAGAGTTGAAAGTTGCAGTCATTGGGCATATTGAGATAGCAGGTGACAATATCGTTCTTTAAAATCCTTCTTGGTAATTCTTAAGGCATTTACTCTGGCATGTTAGTGTTGATTCTTCCATCAGAAGAACACATCTGCTTCACACAGTTGTTTGAATTATCCCATTATTTTACAGATCATCTTATGGTCATGACTTCTAATTTTACATTAACCACCATGTTCTATAAGGCTTGTGCCTCAAAACCTAGAGCCTTCCATTTTAGGTTATCTAAACAAACATCCATTTCATAAGTAAGAAACATATCTGACCAAATAATTTCAGGTGGGGATGGAATTTAGGAATTAATTTTTAAGCAGTATTTAATGTTTAAGCTCTTTAATAATTCTGACAAGCACCCACCACACATCTTAGGATAAAGATTTGAAAGATGTGCAGGTGAAACCCAACATCAGACAGCATTTTTGGGCATAAATATGTACAGAGATTCAAGCATTCCCATAGGTGTTGTCAAGTGCTCTGCCATGGGCACAAAGCATGACTAAGCATATTGTTGTAAACATCTCTAGTTAAGGTTGTCCTCTGAGTCACGGTGCCTGCCTGTTGTGAAATGTTCAGACAAATGGTTTGTTGAAAGTATTCCTGAATCAGGCTGGCAAACAAGAGTCAGTCCAAACAGCGGCTAGCTTTATGCCTAAACATTATGTGAATCAATGCAATGTGTGCAAACAAAGGGTCCCTTTGAAAAACATACTCCTAGTACCATCTCTATGAAATCAAAACAATACATCATAACTACGGACTAGGATTAGATTGGATATGACATTCTAACTCAGGAAGATTATTCGGGCTATGAACTTTTTGAACTAGAGGAAAATAACTTGTGTGCATGTTAATCTCAGAATATATCATGAGAATCCTTGTGCAAAACTGCTTGAAGCTAAATTAATAACAATAACAATAACAATAACTATTTTTTGTGAGCCATCATTTAGCACAAAGCTCCCAGGCTAGAGTCAAACGAAATAAGCAAATGGCAGAAAATCAGAGGCATTTTGCTTTAGTTTATTTAAACGTGCGTATGTACATGCTAATTTGCTTTGCTTTGCTATTTTGATTAAAATAAAATAATTAAACTGAAATTTAAATTCTCTAAGTATTTTTGCCATTTTCAGCTAATTTAATGTAAGTATAAGGTTAAATACTGAGACCTAAAGACAGAATTTAGGTAGGCTGGGCCCATCTTTTAAATTGCATTGACTAGGCCTGTTCAGGTCCTCTCTGAATTACACACTGCAGTTGTCTCACTAGTGACATCTTTGACAATCCAGGTATTTTTCTATTGCCACCTGGAGGGGGAAGGTATGAATGAGGTATGCATAGCTCATTATGTGGAACAGGTTAAAAACTGTAACAGGACTCTTGGGAATCGGGACTGGTTGCCATCCCATGAGGAAATACATAAAAAAGGTCACTTAGCAAGGATAAATTGCTCAGATGACTAAGCTGCGTACCAGATAATTCTTTCCATTCCCCCCCCCCCACAGCTGAGTCAAACCTCTGCGCACTAAAGCTAATGGGCTTGTTTTGTTTACAAATTTGTAAGTAGTGTATCAACATGTGTCTTTGTTCAGCTGAAGTCCTTGGAGAGAATCCTTACAATACTGAGCATGCCCTGGATAATTTGCTTTCCTTTAAATCACATTATTTGTCCCTGATCCTTGATGAGCTTGTGAAGAAGGAATGAGTTAACTTCAGGAAATATTGTGAGCTGCATGTTTCCCCTGTGAACTGAGTACCTTCTGGGAAGTTTTGCAAGAGAGGATTGCAGTGATGTAGAGTACATTAGCAGAACAGATACCCGGCTCTTAGTCTCATTAGGATGACATAGTGTCAGTACTTTGCTGTATGGCGCCATTGAGCTTGAGCAGAGGAGAATGACTGTCCTTTGGAAAGGGAGGTCTTGCTATTTATGTTAAGCATTTCAGGGAGGCTTGTCCGGCTAAAAAGAATTATAATTTTGCACTCATGTTTCTGCCCTTTTTAAAAAAGAGAAAATACGAATTGTAAAGCAAAGATGACTAATTATCTGTAGTTATTCACCTGAATGAAGGGGGAAAAGGCACCCTAAACAATAGTATGGCATAAAAGAGTAAAAATCCCAAAAAAAAACCCCTTCAGAAACAAGTAGAAGAAATTATGTCTATGGGTCCAAAAAGCCACTCATTTTATCGGCAGGTACACTCTCCCTGCACATGCCTGATCTCATCTGATCTCGGAAGCTAAGCAGGGTCAGGTCTGGTTAGTACTTGGATGGGAGACCGCCTGGGAATACTGGGTGCTGTAGCTTATACCATAGTCTTTCGAGACTGAAGGTTGCCAACCAACCACACTCTCATAGACATGATCAGTGAAAGTCACATGCACAGGTTAAGACATGGCATGTAAAGGCTATTGTATAATTCTAGAGCAAAGGAAAACAAATGCCCAGTCCATCTGCACAAAAACCCCTGAGAGTATATCAGCATTGGGGCAGCCCAATCCTAAGCTGCCCTGGCACCGCACAGTGGTGGTGCTAAAATAGTTCCTGCTGTATCCTGCAGGGTCATAGCAACCACCAAGGGTCCTCACGGTAAGGAAACATTGGTTCCCTTACTCTGTGTACAACTCCAGTAGCCCCAATGGGTCTACTCAGATCGTTGCCAGCTGCTGAGCTGGTGCAGAACTGAGAAGACCTGTGTCAGTCTCCATGGCTCGTGAGGGGGGGGGGGTTACAGGATTTAGCGGCAGCCTCTGCTGCAATCCCTGGCCCCCTCCCCTGTTTGATCTGCCCTCTGGCCTGCACCCCCTCCCAAAAGCCCTGCTCCTCTTCCTGCCACCCAGTGGGGGTGACTCACTGGCCGGTACTCTTCTTTGGCATCCTGCTGTTGTAGACGCCCAGTGCCAACTGACACTGGCCTCTCCGCCGGTGCTGTGTGTCTCCTGCTGGTTGTGAAATGCCTTATGGCACTTTTGTGACACTCAGTACCAGTGCTGCGAGTACAGTGTTGGCACTGGGGCCCATGGGATTGGGCTGCTTGTTGTTTTACAAACAAAAACCTCAAACAGGCAAAGTGGCAGAGGCAGGCAAATGCAGCAGTATAGTTGGTTAAGCCAGTTTATGGCTATAACAACAACAACAACAACAACAACAGAGTATTTTCAGTATGTAAAGCATTAGATATGTATTATCTTGATGTTGCCCTGACAATAGCCCACCACATTTAACTATTATTATCCCCTTATTGTAACTTAAGGAGCTAAGACTGAAAGGGTGTAACTTACCTAAGGAAACCTAGTAGGTTTGTGGAAGAAGTGTGTTTTGGGGAAGTCCTGATTCACAGCTCAGTGACTTGCGGCCCAATCCTATGGGTATGTTATGCAAGTGGAACTTGAGTCCTGCTGGCATAATGCACTTTGCAGCTGTTGCAAACATGACACTGCTGGTGTGCATGGCCTGACCACCACTACCACAAGCAACAAGCAGCCAGGGCTGTGTGAAGATGGACCAGGCCTTCCTGCCAGAGCAGGAAGGCCGCACAGGGCTTGAGAGGGAAGTGGGGAGGGGTACAACAGGACAGGGGTGGGCAGAACGGGGAGAAGATAAGGCAGGAGTTGGTGGACCAGGCCCGGCAAATTCTAACTCCAGCCCTGATCCACCTGCGTGGCTCAATGTGGACTTGCACCTGTTATTGAGCTGGCACAGTGCCAGTGACCCATGATGGCTGTGGGACAAGTGAACCACGGGGCAAGTGAACCACGGGGCAAGGGAACAAATGTTCCACTACTCAAATGAAGCCTCAACATGCTGAAACTCTCCCACAGTATACAGAAGAAGCTGTTTGGTGCCGCCGCATTTATTGGCGCCACTGCATTTATTCCTTACAGCCTACTGGATTCAGAATTTGCCTGGGGTATGGGGAGTTAGTTAGGATTGGGCTGTTAGCCACTGAGAACCCCAAGCAGTCAGGATTAAAGTGTTACCTGATGAACAGGATGCACAGCTTTCTCCATGGCCTCCAGCCACCTTTGAAAAAGCAGAAATGAAAACAGGTTTGCTGGTAGGAAATGTAAACATACTGCATGTAAATAGAGTAAGTGTACTATACTGAATCTTTTAACACTTCGGGAGTAATGATGACAGAGACACATGCATGCTCACATAGGCCTGTGTCACGGAACTCTTGGCAAGTCTGGGTTAAATGGCAGACTGAAGTTAGTATTTCAGAAACTATGTACCAACATAGCTCAGTATACCTTGAATATACTGTATTGGTATGAAAATACATTTTGAAGCACTCCTAATGACCATTGTCATTTTCCTTTTCCTACATTATCATAATGTAACACACTTATCCTAATACATATGCCCACAGGTTTTTTTTTATATCTGTAATGATATACCACTTTCTCTAAACACACTTGATGTTATTTAAAGAAAAAACTGACTCAAAGTATTCTACCAAGAGGAGTAATTACATATTTGTAGGAAATGCTAGGAACCTTAAGGTATAAAAATGGAAAACTTCAATGAAAACAGAAATGGCAATCATAGATTGCTGATATAGATGTGTACTTGTAACAGGAGAAAATGAATAAATGAGACAACTCACAAACCAAGTGTTTCCCCTCCCTCCAATAAGGGACCCCCTGGCGTTTATGCAACTGTCCTTAATGAACAAAATACAATTTGAAAAACGTGAGAAAGAAAATACAGAAATGAATAAAATAAGCAGATGATTTACCTCTTCATCTCTTGGTTTGATGTGGCACAGAAACAGAAAATACGGCTTCCAGTCTGAGGGACGCACTTGAACACGAAGGGTTTGCCTAGGCTCGTATCCACTCCAATTTCAGCACCTTCTAACTTGGTTACTTCCAGAGGTCTGCACTTTCCTTCATCCTGCAGTGAGGAAGTTGAGAAAACTTTAAAACAAAGTCAAAGGCAGCAGGATAGACACAGATGAAGAAAAGACAAACAAACCCATACTCAAGCCTCTCTTTCTATTCCCCTGGCAACTGCCCTGACACTTTACATGAAACTTCTGAGGGGAGGGCGGATACCTGCCCAGAGCATCTGCATAGTAATGTCTCTCAAACTAGGAGACATGCCTTGTTTGCAAGGTCCTCTCTGACCAGCCCTTTATTATCTATGCATTTTGCTTTCTGACCCAACCTGACCACTGTAATTTCCCAGGATTTCCCCAGTAATACCAATAGTGTGGGGGATACAGTCTCCATCAAGTTGAATGCTGAGTGAAACAGCACTATAGAATACATGGCTAATTTAATGGGTAGGAAATGGGTGCTGATTGACCCTTCAAAGCACTGCTCCCATTTGCTAGGATGGTGGTCAATTATGCCAGGACAAAGAATGGTATAACAATCAGTGGTAATGGAAGCTGCTTTATTGGAAATATGGTGGTCCTGTTTTATATCCCATCCTTTGTGCAAGCTGCCAGCACTAGCTAGGCTTGATGATCTCTGCTAAAGAGATAGCAAAGATGATGAGAGAGAACAACTTCCTGAAGCTACAGAAAGCGTCCATGAGGCCTGAACCCGTTCCCTTCAACTTCACATTCAGTTCTTGAGCTATTGGATGAGCTCTCATTATATTCTGTTTTTCTTGCTTCTGTTGTGCAGCATTAACACTGATGTTACCATTTAAAATAGAAACAGGAGCAAAACCTACTTTCACATCCAACTGTCAATCATAAAGCCAAAACATTGATCGTAAAACCAAACAAAACCGGCTTTGTCAAACTAAGCCCTAACTCTCACATTGGCTTCATAGAGGGGGTATGATGATTTCTCATCTCTGAGTCATTACCTTATATTGTCTGCTCTCATCCACCATCTGTTATAAATTCTACAGCTACTACGATGCTGAGAATGGCAGAGGTGGAAGAATTAGACCAGAGAATCAGCAGACCCGCTCTAGCCCTCCTCCGTCCCGGCTGTGCTACTAGAAAAGAATCCCATACACAGAGCTATGTAATATTCAGGAATGTGCACAAACTCTTAGGAAGGATCATACAGGTTCCTCTGTATCCCTAGTAGAAGATAAAAATCCCCATATTGATCCATGAACATCATCGTCTTATGGACATCTGTTTGCCATAACTACAACTGTGAAAACTGAAAGTTATCTCTGTTGTTAGGGTCCTGGCTAGGCATCTGTCTGGTCAGAGGTGTCCCAGAGGGCAATGATTCCCCTCTTGGCTGGCAGCCCCTGACAAACCCGAAGGGCGCATAGCCTGGAGAGGCTGGGCATGGCAAAACAGCCGCAGCTGGCCAAGGCTTTGGAAGACAGAAGTGACATGGGCAGAGTACAAGGAGAAATAGAGGCACCAAGGGAGCAATGGGGAGAAGCAGGGAAGGATCCTGTGACAGATCTTATCATACCAGGAAGGAGAAAGGGGCAAACGAAAGTGGGCAAAACCCCTCCAGAGGGGGCTGGCAAACCTTTTATAAGGCAGGAACAGGCCAGTCTGAAGATCAGTGATGGAGAGGAGGCTGGCTGGTGATGAAGCTGGCCAGCCTGTGGGCCTACAAGGAGCCATGAGCTGGGAGAAGGATAAGGGTGAAGCACCCCCCTTCCTCCATAGCCTATCTGAGGCCTACAGCTCTAGACCTGCAAAGGGAAAGCCACCCCCTTTGCCTGTCAGCCATGAACCCTCATGGATCCCATTGAGCCTGACATCCCTGGGGTGATAGGACTGATATCTGTGCAGGCAAAATATCATATGAGGTGTGCTCACATGGGTTTAAGAAGAATCTTTGTGGAGGTCACAAAGAAGCAGAGAATGCAGAAATACAGCAGAAAAGTAAAGGATTTTGCCTATGGTGAGTTTTATGACTGGCCATAGTCGTCTCAGCATAAGTAAAAGCTGTAAATCCCCCCTTGACATGTTATTTAGTACTTCTGCTTTTTCAATAGGCCAAGCCAGTTTACAAATGTAACAGAAATAATCCAATGCCACATCACTTAATACAATAAAGCCTCCAGCAAAGAAGAGTCAATGCACCACATTCTGATAATAAGATATCCCATGATGACTGTTCATATAAAAGGCCTTCATAAAAAAAAAAATTCAGAGAAGAGCATTTGGGAACTTATTCTACCATCTGAGGATCAAGCTGCATCAGAAGTGCAAGCCATTTTATGTGCCACACTCCTTTGAGATAGCCAAGTGTTCTCTACAGCAGTGGCTTAGATTTGCCAATGAGCTCCAAGCTTCCAGGACCTTTAATGGGGAAATTCCACTTCCTGTAGGGTGGCTTAGAAAGAAAAGAATGGAGCTCCATCTAAGTTTCTATGCACACATCTGCTGTCTTGAGCAGAGTCCATCACTTTCTGGCACACGTAATACAGCTTGTATTTCCTATCTGTAAAGAAAATGAATAATTGGTGTCCAAAAAGATGCCCAAACTCTGCTCAGCTTCTTTGTTTTCTACGATGCATGTGAACACATGCATGCCAGCTCTTCCTCCACCTGCCACATCTTCCAAGCTGGCCAGGCAAGGAGAATCTTGGAAGTCCTGCACCTAGATCCTCCCCACCTGGCCAATGAAGGCATGGCAGAAGAGGCAAAAGGAGATCATCTTCCTGGCTGTTAATGAGTGATTGGGAACAGAATCATGGTGGCCATCCCCACCACCTCCATGTTCTTCAGCAGCAGAGCTGGAAAGCTCCTACCCCTTCCTTACTCCACAAGGAGAGCAAATGAAGATGGTGCAGCAACTGGGTGGGGCAAGTGGGCACAGGGTTCTCCTCTAACAATTCATCACTTTACCCCGCTCACTACTCAAAATGGGCTTTTTTTGTCCACTGATGGGGTGGGCCACCTTTGCCTTTGCTGAAAATACGTAGAATGCAGGCCTAAAAGAATCCTGCAGCACCTTAAAAAAACAAACCCAAATTTATACAGCATGAGCTTCAGTTGACAAAAGTCCACCAGAACAATGGGCAGCATGGAGACCTTACTAATGAAATCAAACTGTCTTCTGTTTTCAAGACTGAGATGGCTCTTTGCCTGTGATGGACAAAAGCCCTCTTGTCAGAATAAAGAGCAAATGCAAATTGTACCTCTAGGAGGAATCGCTCAGACCTCAATCTATTTATAGTTAAGCCTTTTACATAAAGCACTTAAACTCAGCATTGAATACACAGGCTTGAAAGAAGGAGAAAGCAGCTGAGCAAGTGAAATGCTATGACAGGTCCGCAGGCAGTAAGCAGATGATTTGTTCTACATGAACTGGGCAACAAATACAACATGAGCAATTAAGATAATGTGACCGGTTTTTCTCCCTTTCTTTTAAACTGGTTGTTTGCTCAACAACCAGGACAAACAAATGCACATGAAATTCTAAGCAAGCAAACCTTTCTGTATTATGTACATATAACAAATGATGGAATTAGCCAGTGCTCCCACTATTTATTTCTTACAGCCTACTGGATTCAGAATTCTTTGCCAAATGCTTTGGTGGCTGACAGAACAGGAGGCTGACAAAGGCTGTAACACCATAGATCTCAAGTGTCCTCCGATCACTTTGGCAGGATACCACCATGGAAGCAGGAAGGGAGATAACAGCACATAGATCAGTGCTGACCATCTGTTTAGTTTAGTATTAAACACATGTTTCCTGTGGACCCAAAAAATCTCCATGTGCAAACTTGGTTGCTTGGTGTGGGCATCCAAGTCATGTGTTCCACAGCTGTGCCAATCTTAGAGTGCCAATCTAAGAAAGGGTGTACACATAGAAGCCTGTTTGTGAATGTCGCTCACACTTACTGGTTCAAGAGCACCTGATTTGCAGGATAGATAACAAGGCAGATTATGTCACAGAAGTCAAACAACTAAGAGCTCAATCCTATCCAATGTTCCAGCACCGGTGCAGGCGCAATGCAACCCCAAGGTAAGGGAGTAAATGTTCCCTTACCTTGAGGAGGCCTCCGTGACTGGCTCCCTACCAAAGGATGCAGTACACACCCCATTGGCAGGGCTGCACTGGCACTGGAAATTGGATAGGATCGGGCCCTAAGTCCTTTGAGAATAAGCAGGCTAAGCAACCTATTAATAGCTTAATAGGATGGGATCTATTGACCTATATTGTCTGAGTGACCCACTACTGTGCTTCTGAAATACATGTCTTTTCCTGTCTTTCCTGTATACCAAGTTGTCATTTGCTACTCAGTTGCACAAGCTCTTTGCCTTAGGCTTCCCAGAGGTGCTAGGCATGTGCATCTACTGACATACAAAGTCTTGTTTTTAAAACTGAGTTTTATATGTCAGTTTTTGGGATGGCACTTTGCTGATAGGCAGCCTAGAAACCAAGTTTACATTTTTGAGCAATGCAATTTTTGATTTCCACTCTTATCACCTGTTCCACCTGCTATCATAATCCAAGGAGCAGAAATGATGTATGTCACAGGTGAAGGATCTCTATTCAGAGTCCTTTGGAATTGAAAGGGGACTTGAAATGATGCAGAAACATTAGCTACTGAGTCAGTATTTCACATAGCCTTGCAGATGAGCAACATATTATTGGTTTGATTGCAACTTAGAGGTGGTGAGTTACTTTTGAAGGTCAAAGGAGCAGAAACATATCACTTCATCATTTGCACATGCACATATGCACACAGAGATAGGCAATATTCTGAATACGCCTCTGTCGAGGAAGGAGCAGCCTCTTATCTGTTGCTGCCTGTGGAATGCAGCCTCAAAGACTCAGCCCACACAATAAACAGCACTTCAGACATAAATCCTTCATTATTTCAGTCTGTATTTACAAGGTACGGGATATAACAGCAGCATAGCAAAGAACATAAAGACGGCACAACGTGCAATATACATGACCACCAGCCTCCCCTGCCTTCCCACACATGAGGGCTCTTGCAGTCCTTTTAAAGCACTGTGCGTGAATTAGGAAGGGTGGTGTCTCCTCCTCCTGATGCTAGCTCAACACCTGTTACAATTAGTGAGCTCTCTATCCACCTGACTCTTGGTGAGTCAGCATTTTACACAACTTAGGCCCTACCTTATCCAGGCCAAATTTCCCCGGGTTGTTTTCTAACCCTGACAACTTAGAGGTGCAACATATTTTTGGTTTGATTGCAACTTAGAGGTGGTGAGTTACTTTTGTAGGTCAAAGGAGCAGAAACATATCACTTCATCATTTGCACATGCACATATGCACACAGAAATAGGCAATATTCTGAATACGCCTCAAGAGTCTAGATGCTGTTGACCATTGGGCCAAACCAATGTTGCATTGTACATTATTATGGCCAATGGACTTGATTTTTCCTAAGAAAATAGCAGCTGGATCAGCAGATTGGGACATGACTTATGATGCTTTACCCTTTTGCTCCTGCCACAGTCCGAATATGAATTGGTTCTCCTGAGCTTGTTACTTGCTGTGGGATGGAAGCTCCCTTTGACGCCAAGAAGTATTCATCTCCCCTTACAGCCAAGCTGTATCCCATGCTAATACTACGGGTCCCTCAACCCTCAGCAGTGGTTTTTGGAGGGGTTTGGGGCTTCAGTAGGGATTGGGTAGGTAGGTGGCTTGCACTTGCACAACTTGTATGACTATAAACTCTGAATGCTACCCCAAAAAGTAAATAAAAAAATGGTCTAGTCCAGTGTTTCTAAATGCTGATCCCCCAACATATCACTTGCCACCGCGCTTTCCTTGGAGGTACCACCAGGTAATGACATCATTGCCAGTTACTTCTGGGTTCAGAGCTTGCGACGAGAGCTTCCAAGTTCAGTAAGAGGACAGGGCGGGCGGTGGGCTTTTTCTCGTGCTCGAAAACCGTGCTCAAGAGCTCTGCCCACTGGTTGAAGCCTCTTACCACCATTGGAAGCTCCTGATGCAGTCTCACTGCCAGGCAGTGGATGCTGCACGTACCATCCAACACCACCCGGTGTGCCACTGGTGATACACATACCACTGGTCGACAACCCCTGGTCTAGTAAAAAAATACGAATTAGTATTACATATTCCTACCTTTGCTGATAATGATCACAGTTATCATCAAGCTTTATGTTGTCTTTTTTCTTTTTTTTTTAAAGAAAACAAATTTCATTCAAATACATGCAACAGAGTTCAAACACACCTCTATTCTAATAAAATCCCATTATGGGATACAGGCGTTGAGTTTCCAGTAGTCTGAAAAATATTCTTGATTATAGAACTCCACCTGCTGGATACAGTTTGAAATAAACAACATTGAAACTTCAATGAGTTTAAGTACAAGATGGCAAGTACAAGATGCCAAATGATCCAATCTATTCTTAATTTTGTAAGCTGCATTGGACATTGTGAGAGAGCAGGGAAAAATCCATGAACAAAAATAAACCAACAACAAAACAACTGATGTGGATGTTCAGACCACTTTAAATCAGGTAGGTAAAAACCACTTCCTTTAAATTTCAAGCAACAATATTGTTGCTAAAACGTTTACAGTTTACTAGATGAAATTGCTTTAAGCCACATGTTATGGAATAAGATGTATATTGGATAATGATATAAAATAAATTCATTTAAAAATTCAAAATAAAATCTATTCAGAATTTATTCCGCTTTTATGGCCCAGGGAGAATGGGAACAGGCCTCAGGTTCACACCTTCGTCCATTCTAAGTTCAGGGAGAAGATAACATGTATATATGAAGATGAGATCCCCGCCAACCTTGTGGCATTAATAAAAGGCTTAGCAGAATTCTCAAATTATCCCAGTATCTCTGATTGCAATTGTTCTCTTCCTCCCTTCTCAGGGGACACATGGAAGGATGAGAAGGGGTGTGCAAGCATCCAGTGCTAGTGGCAAGCTACGTTCCCTACCTGCCCACCCACCTGATGGCACATTGGAAACTACCACTGCCATTGGTACAGAGGGTTTAGCGGTCCTGGAATGTTAGAGTTGTAAATGTCCTTAGAGGTCATCTAGTCCAACCCCCTTTCAGTTCAGGCAATAATTGCTACAGCATCTTGACAGGTGGCCATCCAGTCTCTGCTTGCTTCAACAAGGGAGAGACAACTACTGAATGAGGCATACTGTACTAACACTGCAGAGCACTTACAGTGAGTAACTTCTGCTTCATCTGTAGCCTAAATCTACTCCCGGTGATTTCAATGCATTGGTTCTTGTCCTGCTTTTAGGAGCCACAGAGAGTGTAGTTGTAGAAGCAACCATCATTCTTCATCACAGACCACCTCTTCCTCTAGCTCCTCTGGACAAACAGGATCTGTTTGTGCAGGTATCCATTTTCTGTGCTTGAGCCTTCCTGATACTCATATCACCTCTAAGTATCCTCTTCTCCATGCTAACCCAATCAAGCTCCGTTAAGCCATTTCTGCCCAACGTTGCATATACGCAACAGGGATAAAATTTGTACACCTGTGGGTTGGGTAGAAATGGGTTAACCATCCCTTACCATCATTTTTTTGGAAATGGACATGTGGTATTTGGGGGAGAAATTGAAGGCAATATCTTATATGCGCCACTTTATGAATACAAGTCAACCATGCAGGTTTGTCTTACCTTTCTGTGTTTATAGTAGTACAGGCAACCATCATGCTTGAGCACAAACCATCTTTTCCTCCAGCCCTTCAGGATTCCCGACTGGGTTCGTTTGTGTAGGTATCCTCGGCACGTTGGACGAGGGCTGTTGGGACAACGGCTTATGTCGGAGCCAACCAACAAGGTTAAGACATCTGGACCTGAAATTTTTCAAAATCAATATATTAAAAAGCAGGTCAGCCCATTCATTAAACAAACTTCATGAAGAGCAAGTGGTGTGACATGGAGGTTGAGCTGTCACCTTACCAGAAACAGCTAACCTGGATTACCTGTCTTGGATGGAAAACCAAAGCCGCTGGTGGATCTCTGCGAAGGATTGGGATTCAGGGCCCAGTCCTATCCAACTTTCCAGTGCCAATGCAGCCGCTGTAAAGCTCCCAAGTAAGGGGACAAATATTCCCTTATCTTGAGGAGCCCTCTGTGATTGCCCCATCACCACAGGATGCAGTGCACACTCCATTGCCATGGCTGCATCAGTGCTGGAAAGTTGGATAGGTTTGGGCCCTCAGCTGGCGAGAAACGGACAATCTCCTGAGAACTGGTCTGAGGCTTGATTTGCACCTGCCTGCGAAAGCTTGGAAGCACAATAGCTGGCAAGCCAGGATGACAACCACACTCGGAAGGAAAATGTCTGGAGATGTGGAACATTCTAAGAGTTTCTCTCATGAAACAATGCTTGCAAAAATGCTATTGAAAAATGGTGTTTATGGTCAGCCTACCTATGTAAACCACCTTGTTAGTTGGCAACCTTCAGTCTCTGAAGACTATGGTATCGTGCGCTGAATGGTGGTTCTGGAACAGCGTCTAGTGTGGCTGAAAAGACCAATTCGGGAGTGACAATCCCTTCCACACTGGGAGCAAGTGCAGTCTGTCCCTGGTCTGTCTCCCTGGCTATGGGCCTTCCTTCTTTGCCTCTTTGCCTCGGTCTGTTGGCCAAGTGTCTCTTCAAACTGGGAGAGGCCATGCTGCACAACCTGCCTCCAAGCGGGATGCTCAGAAGCCAAGGTTTCCCATCTGTAGGATGTAAACCACCTTGAATCTATGAGAAATGTGGTATATAAATACTGTAACAAACAAACAAACAAACTGAGGCAGTTACCTGAGGTAGCCAATTGGCAGGGCACCTGCCTCCACCCATCTACATCTACTGCTTCTGCTCCCTGGACTTAGAAAAGGATAGTGGAATGGAGCCAATGGGGATGTGCATAGATGCTGCAGTCTCTCACACATGTCTTCTTCTGTTCCATTTCCTTCTTCCCAAATCCAGAGAGTGGAGGGAGGAAAGGAACAGTGGCAGGTACTGACTGCCAGTGTGTGTGTGTGCATGTGAAATTTTGTACCTGTGTGTGCCTTGGCAGAAGGTAGTTATGTAGAATAGGGCTGTTAATTATGGTTTTATTGTCTTTAATACTAAATGGTTGTTTATACAGATATTGGTATTCCTAGCTCCACAGATTCAACACAAATACAGTGCCTCAAGGCACCGCTCTGACTTTGAATCGTCCAACATATCTCTTCCCTGATTATGACCACACATACATTCTTTGACTGGGAAATCAAATTTGGTCCAAGGTCATATTTAGAGGTGGGGTATTATTTTTTGAGGGGGAGGGAGGGTTTCAGTGTTTTCCAAAAGTTAGGAGTGCAGATAGCAGTGTTATGTGTTTTTATTCAAAATTTACATTATAATTATAAATTATCATTGCTATAAAAATGTACTAGATGATAGTGATATAAGTAGTATAGTTACAGCAGATGCAGCCACAGTCATTACCCATTTACCCCCATTAAATAATAAATAAAAATCAAATAAACACACAAATAAATAAAAACCAAATAAAATGATTTTTTGCATGTTTTTTAAACAAAAATGAGAAGTGCAGAATGAGAATTGCAGAACACGTTATTATTTTGTTACCACCATTTTATCCTGCCTTTAGTCATAGTAAAATATTATTTCTCTGAAAATATTTTAAGTTTCTTTATCAACCTTTTCATTGTACTATGGCTGCACAATCAGAAGATATATGGATTTCACTGTAACTCTTTATCCAAAGTCTGAATTTATATTTCCCAAGTCAAATTTCTCTCTCTCTCTCTCTCTCTCTCTCTCTCTCTCTCTCTCTCTCTCTCTCTCTCCACATATATATGGATTAAAAAAAAAATCCTTCATAGTAAGAGATGTGTTAAAAACTTCCATGATGCCTGATAGACTGACATTCTCTTAAAAAGCAAGAGTGTGAACTGTACCTTTATAATTAAAGGATTTGGTATGTGTCAAGATAAATTTGTCAGCATCTCGTGAAATCATTTTTATTTATTAAAAAGCTCTTGATCCTGTCAAAACTATGTCAAGGAGAAGTTCAGAGCGCTGTAGATTTAATTAATATGCAATCAAGAGTACACTTCAACTGTCAGAATTATGTGCCATAGGATTTTTTCCCCCTACTAAATTAATATAAATGATATTTTTGTTTCAGCTGTACAAAAAGGACCCTTGCCATTAAGGAATGCTTCTGATGCTTCTACTAGATTTAGTCTCCTGTAGTACATGCAGGGCTAATGTGTTCATTGAGCCAGCTATGAATTTTCCTCCTGAGAAATCACCAGACATAAATAGTAGATTGATGTCTTCGAGGCCACTGTCAGGACCCATCTGTCTTTGAGGCAGGAGCACCAAAGCAATATTGCTAAATGTGCTCTTTCCACCTGACATTTTGGCCAGGATTTAAGTGATGCTAGGAGAAGATAACAGTATTAGTAGCTGGCACAGAGAGAAAATGAAGGTCTTTTATCTAACCCGGGCCTTCCTCTTGGATCACTGTCACCTTATTGCTCCATCAGTCTCCACACACCCAAAGGAACTTGCCCTTACTGTCAAAGTCAGCTTCCCCAAAGCAGTAGGTGATAAAATTCAAAGGCATCCTTGCTCTCTAAAGATAAAAAATATTGAATCTGTGGCACTTTCAACTTCTCTTAGAGTAGAAATTCCAATTAGTTTCCTGAGCTCTCTTCAATTTGCTCCTCCTCGCTTGTAATTACAGAAAGAAAAACTAATAAAAACAAATGAGTTATTGGCCAGTGTATCTTTTGGAGGTGCAGTTAAGGCAACCACGTGGCAGAATGCTGTATGTGTATTACTGCTGTCTGATCAACATTATTTTCTAGACCTAAAGAAAATATCGTCATTTGAAATAGCAAGGTATATCTCACAGCAGGCAGCCTAACAGCCCACTTCTGTGTCTGTCTAATCAGAAGCAAGTCCCATTAGAGTCAATAGAACTTACTCCCAGGAAAGTGTGGATAGGATTGAGCTATAAGTCAGCACAATAATACATGGGTGCAACTGATACCTTTGTACTGTCAACTATTTCCACTTCCTCCTGCACTGATACAGTACCAATAGCCAAACCTGACTCTTGAGTAGTACCCTAGCAAGGAGGAACTGTTCTTGGCTCCTAAGGGCCAGCTGAAACCTCAGGACCATTACTGTTAAAGGACAACTACAAAGCACCTAGTTGGAAGGCGTTTCATACTTCAAGCAGCTCTAACACACAGGCTGCAATCCAGTGCCTGCTCTGATGGGATGCAATGGTAAGTGGCTGTCTGCTGGGTGCAGGCGGACAGGATGGGTTTGGGGCAGGGTTAGAATCTCTGAATAGGAGTGAGCAGAAACAGAATGGCGGTGGAGTTTTGCCCGTTATTTTAAGTGGTAGAAGGATTTTGAAGGCCCAAATGCTGGGATAAGAAGAGGCCAGTGAAGCAGCTCCTTTTCATGCTGTGCATCCATGTTAAGCAGTGCAGAAAAGCCGGCAGGGTAACCGCAAGGCTTCCTGGTTACAGAGGTGACAAACCAAATGCCTGGTGATGGTGATGCACCACCTGCTGTCTCTGCAGCTCTTGAAATTCAAAAAGGAAGAGGAAGTGTGGAGGAGAGGTCAGTGGTGGGGCTAGAGTATCAGAGAAGCTCTAGCCACCACTTGCCTCTCCTCTACATGGTCTCTTCCGCTCTGTTCCCTTCCTTTTCTAATTTGAAGATTAGGAAGAGTTAAGGCAGGTGGACAGATGGAGTCAGGTGTCCTTTGCCAAACCCCAGCCCAAGGTGACAGCCTTAGGGCACAATCCAAAGGGCACCTTATGCCGGCCCAAGTAAGAGGTTCGCAAAGTGCCATAAAGCAAGTTTGTGCCTCCTCGCAGGGAAGCCAGGCTGGTGCTTCAAGAAGCGCCGGCCTGCAGAGGCTGGCATAAGCCTCTGCCGCAGATTCCCTGCAGCCGCTTGTGTCGGCGCACTCGTGCCAGCACAAGCAGCAAAGGCAGGCGTGGGGGGGGCGGGGAGGAGGAGGAGGGAAGGAGGCGTTTCTGGGCAGGGGGAGGGCAGCCCCGGGGATGGGCGTGTGGGGAGCCAGAGGCGGGGCTGGGACCCGGCAGTTATGCCGGATCCCAACCCCTGCCGCCGCAGAGAACGGAGCGGCTTCAAGCCTCTCCACTCTCATCAGACTTGTGCTACCTCCAGAGGTGGCGCAGGTCTGAGGAGACCCATTGGGCCAGTAGCCCTTACCAAGTGGTAAGGGGAAGAGTTTCCCCTTGCCTCTGGCTGAGCCGCTGCTGCCCACAAACCCACGTTGGATGCAGCACAAGCCTCCTGGCTTGCCTGCTCCAGCGCGGTTTTGGGTTGCGCCCTTAGGTTCTTAGGTAGACAGACTGATGGAGGGTCAGCCCTGAAAGGTGGATGCACTTTACAAAATATTTGAGTCCAAGGAAATGGACAGGAAATCTCATAAATGAGCCTGCTAACAACATAGGCACTGTTACCTTTTCTTGCCAGATTTGCAGCCTCTGAATGTGGCATGCTGGTGACGTCGGTTCCATTGACAGCCATCACAATATCTCCAATCTGAAGCCCTGCTTCTTCAGCTGCACTGTCTGCAATAGAATAGCCCTGACTTAGAATGGCACAAACACAAAAAGAGAATATAGTCTGTGTACAACATTCATGTAATATGCCTGTGGGCAGTGAAACAGTATTCCTTCCAGGTAGTTTGTGGAATATTTTCTCTTTCCTTATAATAAATAAGAGAGTTCATTTGTTAAAGTTATTCTAGGTGCATGTTACTGAACATACTTCTTGTCCTTTGCTTCCCCCTGAGTAGCAGAGGAATGCTTTTCATTGTACTTTGCTTTGGTTGAATAATGTGGCGTAATTCAGAAATGGATAATTTGTTGGAGGAACCACTTTTCTCTTGCCATGAAATCTAGACCATAAGCTCAGATTTGCAGCAGAATTCATCCCTTTATATGTGGTATGGCATGGTCACATCCTGGCATCAGGCTACATATGGAAGGGAGGGAGAATCTTTGAGATCTGGGGAATTTTAGAGCCAATAGTATAGTTCAGGTTTCATAGTATGACATCGTGGAATTACAACATGTGTGCCTTCTAGTATACATGCAAAGGGAATCGATGAAGGGAAAAAGTTGGGGACAGGCTTGCAGTTTATCTAAGGGTTCTTCTGGGTCCTTCTTGCCACAATACAACAAAAAAGAATAGATGGAATAAATGGGCAAATAGATGGAATAAGTGAGCAGAGACTGGTAGAACTGCAGGATCTTCTTAGATGTAGCCTCCTACATTTGAAATTCTATTGCAATTAAGTTTGCACAGTAGATGCCTTTGGGACTCGGATGGCCTAGGCAGTGAGTCTGTCTGCAAGAGGGGCATGACTCACTGCCCCCTCACAGATCCCCTGTACACAGGAAGGGGATTGTCTGAAGAGGGTTCATCATCTCCAGTTCATCTCCAGTTCATATTTGATGGCAAATTTATTTTCTTTCACAGGCATCTCACAGGTAAGAGCTGAAGTGTCTATTATTTGTGGTGCTTCTCTGATTTAGTTTTAATGTCATGTTCTTATGACATTAAAACTAAATCAGCCCTGCTGGATCAGGCCATAGGCCCATCTAGTCCAGCTTCCTGTATCTCACAGTAACCCACCAAATGCCCAGCGAGCACACCAGATAACAAGAGACCTGCATCCTTGTGCCCTCCCTTGCACCTGGCATTCTGACATAGCCCATTTCTAAAATCGGGAGATTGCACATACCCATTATGGCTTGTAACCTGTAATGGATTTTTCCTCCAGAAACTTGTACAATTCCTCTTTTAAAGACATCTAAACCAGATGCCATCACCACATGCTGTGGCAAGGAGTTCCACAGACCAACTACACGCTAAGTAAAGAAATGTCTGTCACGGCTTCTGGTTTTTATATCTTTTATATTAATTGATCTTTTTAATTTTATGTACGTTACCATGGGCAATAAGAAAATTGGAAAGGCGATGCCCAAATTAGTGGAAAAATTTGGGAAGAAATTTAAAGGTAAGGACAAGGCGTTCACACTAAATGCAGAAAGGGATGCCAGTTTAGAGATTAGAATTACAGGCTAGAGCTTTTTTCGCTGTTTCATTTGAGGTCACAAGCAGTGAAAAAGTCTCCCCTTAATAGGATCAAAGCACAGCACGGTAGCATCTGTATCAAAGGTCTCCATCTTGCTAGCTTTTTTTCTCACTGCCGTGCCATCATCATTATGCGCATCTGAGAAAGGATGGCAGGCCAGAATATAATTCTTTGAGAAAGAAAAGCAATTCCTGATAGGATATAAAAGCATGTCTGACCCAGAACTGCTAAGGTCTCCTCTTTTGGATTATTGATTGGCAGCTGAAAACTATATGTACTTTCATAGAAAGACTTGCATAAAGGCAGGCTAGGAATATGAGGGAACTTACATAAGCAGAACAAAAGAAATATGTTCCATTTAGGTGTATTAATGCAGAGTCAATTGAATCCTACTTGCTTGTATCTCAAAAATCATATTCCTCCCCTCCCCTACTTTTCAACTGATTATTAAACTGTATTCTTGCACCATCTAAGTATCTTCTTCCAACAGAAAGGAAAAATGTCCTTCTTGATTAGAATAAACTCCATCTTAAATAACTGGAAACCTGTAATTTCATGAATGTGCCTGTATAACATAAACCTCAAAGATCTGGTCCTTAAGCAGTAGGAAAGCAAGTGAGAAGTAGAAGAGGAGCATTACAGACATAGGAACACCTTCAGTGGATGTCATTTCCATAGAAATACATTCATATTATAATGCAGAATTGCTTCCTCATTTGCTAATTTTCCTTTGTACTCTCTTGGGCTGGATTGGATTCCCAGAAATATACAGTCAATTCTTGGTATCTGCTGGGATTAGATTCAGATGGGGAGCCACTGATCCAATGGAATCAATGGGGTTAGGGGGACAGGTAGTTTACCTGCCAGTAGCTGAGACCCTCAAATGCAAGCTGAGACCCTCAGAAGGTAGCAGAGACGCCAACAAGGCAGCAGAGTCTTTCAAAATGGCGCTGGTATCCTGAAGCTTCCAATGCCATTTTAAAGCTCTCTGTCTATTCGTGGGTACCATTTTGAAGGTCTCTGCAGACTTGCTGAGGGTCTCTGCTGAATATCTTCGCTGGCTTCCTGAATGCAGTGAAGACTTCCAAAATGGTGCAGACAGCTTTAAAATGGCCCCCAAGGATAGCGCAGAGACCTTTAAAAGCTATTCATAGACACCATTTTAGATGCCACAGATTGATTCAGGATGGCTGCGGATGGTGCAGAAACAGCAGACAGTGGCAATCCTGCTGCCTGTGGATAAGCAAATCCATGGGTAGCACATCTGCGGTTAGCGAGGATTGACTGTGCTATGTTTCCATGCTTGGACAAAGGTCCAAGGTACCGAGGAATCACCCCCTCTGGCACTTCTCACCTGTCAAAATGTGTTGGTGGGCTGTTTGGAGACCTGTGCTCTAAAGTAACAAAGACCCAAATCCTAACCAACTTTCCAGCACTGATATAGCTGTGCAAATGGAGTTTGCGCTGCATCCTGCAGATGGCGGGAGTGGGGGGGGGGGTCACAGAGGCCCCAGAGGCCACAGAGGTAAGGGAATGTATGTTCCCTTACCTTAGACCTGGAAAGTTGTTTAGGATTGCACCCATAGTCAATTTAATCTGAATTAATGTATTTAATCTGTCTCCATTATCCTTTACAGATCAGACAACAGATAAAGGTCCTCCATCTCTCAATAAGGGCATTCTTACTGATTGATAGTTGCATCAGTGTACTCCTTGCTAATGCTGTAAAAGGAGATCATCATCACCTTCATATGGATAAAACCTTTGATTGGCTCCTGAGCCATTTCTTCTACTAATATGGAATGCATGCCACATATCAAAGCTTTCTTGTTATATTATTTTTTTATTAGCAAAGTAATGACAGGTTTGAATGACAACAACAGGCATGCTATGTGTGGGGACAATTTTTTATCTAGTCATGATTATGTAATCAGCAGGAAAGGATACCAATGGTAACACCTGCATCCTCCTGAGGAACAGTGCACTTAATGGATTATTCAATGATGCACTATGGCTTGTGGTTCACTTAAAAGGAAAGGCATTTGTCCTCCACTACTGCTAGAGGATACTATGATATGATTGCGCTTCCCACTGAGTTCGTCTTTGTTATGCACATGCATGATGGGAGAAGAAAGTCTGATCAGAAAGAGTACTACTCTTTCATGTTTACACCAAGGTAAATTGGGAACAAAAGGGCTACCGTTAGTGTTTCCATGAGTTGATAGAGGCTGATGAATATCTAATACAGGATGCAATCCTAACCACACTTTCCTGAGAGTAAGCCCCATTGAACAAAATAGGACTTACTTCTGAGTAGACCTGGTTAGGATTGTGCCCACAGTAAATTGGCATCTCAATTTAGGCAATGCTCACATTTTGATCCCATCAACTCCTGTTAGCCACCATGCATTGGTATTGGAACCATACAGGGTGGGCATATCATTAACATCTGTTTTAAAATAACACTTCCTAAAGAGTCACAGAAAATGCCTTATATTGAATCAGAGGGTCCATCTAGGTCAGGACTGTCAATGGCTCTCTAGGATATCAGGCAGGAATTTTTCTCAGCTCTACATGCAGATGCCAGGACTGTATCTAGCACCTTCTGTATGCAAAGCAGATGCTCTACTGCTGAGCCACAGGTAGCTTAAAATGTTGTTCCTTTTACAGTCACTCCATCCTAACTACAGTCTCAAACCCTCAACCCTCAGCTCCCCAGGACTGCACCTTTACCTGCTGAGCCACACAGATAAGCCCAGGAGAAGGGCAGACATGGAAAATGGATCTTATTCAAAAGACATGGGGGGGGGGGGAACATACTGCCAAATAGACTTTTGTTTTACATGGATCACTGGTCATTTTTGTCATCCTCATCACCTCTCTAGCTTAGTGTGAAGGTATGAGCCAGGGAGAATTGCTGAGGGCGATGCATGACCCTTTTAGTTTGGTTAAATACAAGTCAGTCTCAAAAGATCATTTATCAGGGAGTAAATGGTGTATTCGTACATGTGTGTGTGTCGTGCTACTGTCGGCTGAATGTTCTATGCTTTTCTTAAGAATGCAGGAACTTAAGAATCCCTTTCCTGGGGGGGAAACATATGTATGTGAATCATATGGAAAGTGGCTGTCTACCATATAAACAAACGTAAACTTAATTAATAAGACGCAGCATCAGCAACTGGGGGAAACATTTTGAGCTTCCAGCCATCTGTTGTCCCAAGGCTGTTTTTGTCCAATCCTATCATAAGAACATAAGAACAGTCCCACTGGATCAGGCCATAGGCCCATCTAGTCCAGCTTCCTGTATCTCACAGCGGCCCACCAAATGCCCCAGGGAGCACACCAGATAACAAGAGACCTCATCCTGGTGCCCTCCCTTGCATCTGGCATTCTGACATAGCCCATTTCTAAAATCAGGAGGTTGCGCATACACATCATGGCTTGTACCCCGTAATGGATTTTTTCCTCCAGAAACTTGTCCAATCCCCTTTTAAAGGCGTCCAGGCCAGATGCCGTCACCACATCCTGTGGCAAGGAGTTCCACAGACCAACCACACGCTGAGTAAATGTCTCTAGAACTATCAACTTCTCTAGAGCAGCAGGAAACCGTTCTCCTGTCTTAAAGAGGTTATCCCCCTATAGCATGCAACGTGTGTCTTTCTGACACAGCTGCATGCTATAGAAATGTAGGGTGTACAGGATTGGCAGTTTGCCATCATTGGTGTTAGCTTCTTTTAAACACATTGCCATGCAAGCCACTTTGGATCTTTTTATAAGGTAGATTGTGTGTGTGGGGGGGGGGAGGGAGGGGGAGTATCACTTACTGGTGTCCACCTCAGTCACCAGGATGGGTTTTGAGAACTGGATGCGGAATCCCCAGGGGTAACCACCAGTTCCTTTAGCAATCTTCACTGTTCGTTCACGAACTAAAACCAACAAAAAAGCAAACACCTGATCATGGGTTTCTTGTATATTTAAACAGTTATGCCAAACAGATGTTTTCAAGAAGCTAACACTTTTGATTGACTAGAAGTCATTTTGAATTGTAAAAGGGAGCTATTTTAAGAGAAATGTAATAGCAGCTCCAGGTGTGACTTTCAACTCAAAATCAGTCCTTTGAAACAAATAAGCACAGTGTACATTCAAATATCCAATTTCTGAAAATCTGTTGTGACTCTGGTTCTTAGGTGTGCATGCATTGTGTTACTGAACTTTAAAAAAAAAAAATCAGATTCTTGCTGGTGGGATACCCACACAAATTGGCCACTTTGAAAAATTCACTTCCCAGTTTCTCTAACTTGACCTTCAGTTCTTTTTGAGGCTGATAACCATTCACAACAGTGAGCTGGATCTTTTCAACTGTAAGAGCAAGGAAGTTCATGAAAGAAAACTTTCCTTTCCCTGTTTCCCATAGCAAACTCCCAGTGTTCACCAAAAAGTTTGAGGGTCAGGAAATAGCTGGGAATGACTTGAATGGGGTGTTGAGGCTGCAGAGGAAGGGAATCTGTAGAAACCAGGTAGAACCATCTTGTGTAAGGAAAGGTACTTTTTAGAGATTTCACTTACAGCCCCCCATGTCTAACTCATGTTGTTCTCAAACATATCCCAATTCTCAGGAACAGCATTTTGGAGACACTGGGGCTGCAATGGGGAGAAGGGAAATATGCCAACTCCCTGTTGATAACTGCATTTTTACACTGATGCTATCTCTACCACTTACCCATTTCAGGATGGGTAGATACTTACCTGCCACTGGCCTGGGCCTTTTGCTAAGACATCTGGGGCTGTTATTTGGACTGGCATCATCTCCTCTGAACGCCCAAGAAGTTGAGTGGAAAATCTCTGTGTAGAAACCTCGCTCTTCACTTTCACTACTCAGACCTAGATCCAATGAACGACCATCTTCTGAATTTACTGGAAAGAACCAAAAAAGAATGAAAGGAAGAAAACCTTGAGTATCTGTCCCAGATAAAACACAATGGCAGTGGAAGTGAAGAAGATAATGAAGAACCAGCATAGGCTGGAAATGAAAGAAACATTTGGGGGAAAAGTAGTTGCCAAGGTGATAGTTTTCTTTTAAAGGTGTTAAAAGTATTGCAATTGTGTGGGACTTCAGGTACTTTTGTGAATTTAAAAGGTGGCAAGGTACAGATACAGCAGTTGAGGATTTGGTGGGAATTAGGTATATGTACCTGTACCATAACTCCAAATATGAGTACCTTGATCAAGGAATACATTTCTTTTCTTTGCAGGGGCAGATTTGTGACATCCATTATAACAAGTGATGCAGCCAACATACCTCGTACACATTAGAGTGCACATGACATTCCAGACCAGTAAGTTTTTAGGGTGAGAAGTGAGAAACACAGCAACAGTCTATTTTCCACTTAGATTAGTGAAAGCTTGTGTCCCATTCCCACGTCCATTAGATTCCACCCATGCTCCAGTATCACCAGGTGTTATCCTCTGCTTCACCAGGTCCCATTCTATCCCACCAGGTACCACCCATTGGCAAGGCAAGACACTGTCCTGAGCTTCAAGTCTCCTCCCCAAGGTGTCCAGATATTAGAATCTGGAGGTCTGCCACCCTACGTCTAGACACACTTCCAAGTTTGATCAGTCCCTGTGTAGCTACACTGATTTTGTAAGACATTTTTCTGTACAACCTCTGACTTCCTTAAAACAGTGACTCTGGTGCGTTCCTATTACTTAGGAAGCAGATGAGGTTTCTGGAGATTTAGTATGATGAGCCTGTCTCCGAGATGCTTGTTAATGTCAAGAATAGAAACTGGCAAGCAGCAGGTGTGTGTGGGAAGGGAAAAGTGAAGCTAAAATAAGTAATATCGCTCAAGCAATGCCTGGGAGGTTTGAGCACTCACATTAATCTTGACTCTTCAGAGCAGGTAAAAAAAATCAATGTATCAAAATCTTGAAACTTTTATATTTATATTTCTTCCAGATTTACCAAGTTAACATTTTAGCCTGCTAAGTTTAGTTCCAGAAGCACTTTCTGTGGTACAAGAGAATCTTAAACATATATTTTTACTTTCTCTCAGACACAGGACTATTTTCATCTTCAACCAGTTTTTCTACAATCATTGCTGACCTCCTCTTTATGATATATGCAGCGTTACAGAAGTCAAAAGGTGTCCCTGTGGCTCACTTTTTAAAAGCCAGATTTCCTTTTCCTTGGCTACCTCCTAACAGGTAATTTAACCTTCATTTATTTGAATCATGGAAATGACAAATATAGACTCTCACACCAAAGCCCACACCAACTTACCTTTGTGTTCTTTTGACCACTGCTGGTCCATGTGCAACAAATATATTATCCTTGTCAAAATCCACTGCCTTTAGAACGTAGTGATTATTGTTTATGCTGCCACAGTGTAAAGATAAAGAGGGAGTTTCCCGGGAACTGATCATATGGACGAGTGATTCACAGTTAATTCAGTCACTCAGACAGTGCTCATCAACATATTGTTATATAAGGCACACCAAAATTTATGATGTAGCACTTTGAATTAGCAAAGCATTCAGCTTGCCACAGCTCCTCAGCAGGAAGGACAAGGTTTAACTTTTGAAGCACTGACTCACAAGGTGCAAGGCACTGTATGCGTGTGTGTCTTGAAATGGGTCTTCCTGGAGCCAGCCTCTTGTACCTTCTGTGTAACTCATGTCCAACAGCAAATCCAGTCCTTTAGCCAAAACCGAATGCTGGTGGGTGGTATACGATCAGCTGATCCAGTCTGTATGTGATCAGCTGACCCTCCAGGCCTTATAAAACCCTTGCTTCTAAGCCACTCTGGAAGTCCAACTTGTTGGAGGAACCAAGCAAACTCCCTGATATGCTTGCTGATGAACTGACTCCCTGAGCTATGGTTCCAGCCTGTCCCTATCAACATCAT
Organism: Tiliqua scincoides; assembly: GCF_035046505.1. Taxonomy (NCBI): domain Eukaryota; kingdom Metazoa; phylum Chordata; class Lepidosauria; order Squamata; family Scincidae; genus Tiliqua; species Tiliqua scincoides. The sequence goes on from NC_089822.1 coordinate 45,061,589, forward strand.
TGCCTCAGACCAGCTGCTTTGCTATTGTCTCCCAGTGGTTTGCCCCAGCTCTAGCCAAGGAATGATGCAAGGTGTTTCAAGACCTGTTTTTTCTCATGCTCCCAAATATCATCCAGTCCATACCTGGGTGCTCAACTTGCTACTTTTTTTACTCTACTTCCAAGGCAGGAGACTTGGGAAAAGGCAAGAGTCATGGAACAGCTGATACTTCATGGCAAAGCAACATGAGGCAGAAATGTGCCTGTTTAAAAACAGCCACAGATACCAAAGGGTCACATAATTGCTAATCAGTATCCTGTTTCCCCAAATTTTCATTCATTCACACCTTGGCAGGTCCCAGCCAGAGAAGAGGCATGCCTGAGAAGCTGACAGAGCAACAGAGTTCTGGATGGTTTGAGTGAGTGAACCAAGCCAAGTAGCCAAGCAGTATAGGAGGCTGGCCTGTGGTATGTATGCCACTAATGGTAAAAGATTTGTGACAGTCCTAGATTGGAGCAGGTGGGCCTTGAAGACCTAACTGTGGCACATTGTCAGGTGTGCACTCTTGACTGTCTCTTGACTCAGTAGATTAAATACATGATGATATATGTGGTGGACACTAGAATGGTACAATCTCATTGTTTGGACTTGACTTGTGACAAATTGGCCAAAAAGGTTGACCACCATTGCAAAAAGGAAAGGCAACCATGATGCTCTTGTGCAGTTCACACTCATTTCTTTAAAGGAGAACCCCCGAATGGATTGTGGCCAAGGTATGGATCTCAGTTATACATATGCCTCTGCAAGCACAATTGGGTGAATCACTGAATATGAATATCTGGGACAAATATGAGATAAACATAAATATAGGAATTATTATTGCTTTTTCTTCCTTTTTCCCCAAACAGGAAAAAGACACACCATAATATTATTTTGGGGAGATTGTGTTTTTGGAATAAAATTGTAAGCCTTGCATTTTGACGAAAAGGGTATAAATAAATATTGCACCTATAACTGAGGTACTGATAGACGTACTAGCAATAATTACAATTATGCGTTCTTGAACATAAAATTAATTTTCCTAGTTTACATTAATCATGCATTATAATTTAGCTACCATGACAAATAATGAGATAGTAGAATAACTTTTAGAGAAGGGATGATGAAGGTTAATTCAATCAGCAGAGGTCATGGGGACAAGCATTTTATATTTATGCATAGGGAGACAGACATAATATATAGCCTGTTTCTACATCTATGACATGATTCTGAAATATGTAACCCTTATATCCAACAGCATCTTATTCTGTGGAAGCTCCTGTTTAAAGACTCTGATGTTGCTACCCTATGCTAATGCCCTGATCACATGTCCAACGACACAGTGCTGAGGACAAATTAATGATGGAGGCTGGGATTTTCAAAATCTCTGTCTTAAGCACTTCCCCTTCCGCATTTAAGCCCCAGGTCAGCCCCAGGGTGACAGGGTTTTCATATAAGTTGCACACAAGGATCTCTGGCTTAGGAGTCATACCTTAAGGACTCATATCCCCTGCTAGCAGGCAAAAAGATACCTTTAAAAGTGGTGTCTATTATTATTATTATTATTAACAGCATTTCTATACCGCTTTTCAACAAAAAGTTCACAAAGCGGTTTACAGAGAAAAATCAAATAACTAATGGCTCCCTGTCCCAAAAGGGTTCACAATCTAAGAAGATGCAGCCAGGGGAGAGCAGTCATCCCTCTTCACTTTAGTACAGCTTCTTTTCCAGTTGTTGCTGATGTCTCTTCTGTTTTTTTTGTTTTTTTTTAAGATTGTGAGCTCTTTGGGGATAAGAAACCATTGATTGATTTATTATACTATGTAAAACACTTTGTAAACTACAGGTTGAACCTATTTATCTGCGGATTTTATATCTGTGGGTTTGGCTCAATGCAGGTCCCCTGGATTCGTGTTGAGCCAGACTTGGCCCAAACTGAACCATCTGAAGGTGACTGGAGCTGAATTCTGGTCACCCCCAGAGGGCTTTCTAAAGCCTGCAGAGGCCATGCACATCTGCCCGTGGCACATGCACGCTTCAGAATGGTCTTGTAGTGTGAAGAACACTACTTCCGGTTTCTCTCGGGGAACTGGAAGTGATGTTTTTACGTCTTTTAAGGCATTCTGAGGCCCGAGGAAGCCCTCCTTGGGCCTCAGAACGCCTTAAAAGGCATAAAAATATCATTTCCAAGGGAAACCAGAAGTAGCGTTTTATCACGTATAGGACCATTTGGAAGCCCACAGAGGCCGCAGGCAAAGCCTTCCGGAGGCGACCAGCATGCATGGAGGGTTTAAAAGGGCCGAAATAGTGGATTTCCTCATCCCCAGTTTTTGGTATCTGCAGGGGGTCCGAGAATGGATCCCCTGAGGATACTGAGGCCCCACCTGTACTCTTGTTGAAAAGCAATATATAAGTATTCTTAATACTAATACTAATAATACCCATTTATTTTACAAATGAAGAGAAATGTAATTCTAATGCCTATGTTAGACAGGGGATTGGATCTGTCTCCCAGGTTCAGGTGTGATACTTTTTCCACTACACAGAATTCTTGGGTGGAACAATCTGTATGAATGGTGCTTTCATGCACCATTCTATTAATTTGGTTCCTATATGCTCATACACAAGCTCTTTCCCTGCAAAGTTTACATGGCAGAAGGAGACTACAGCTGGGTCACCATAGACTGCAGAGTCCACATGACACCATGTTCTTCTGCAGGAGAACTTCTTCCATGTTCTAATGCGGTGCTAGAGAACTGTTGCAGGTACTCTCCTCAGTCCCACAAAGAATTTCAGAAGTCTTATTATTTTAAAAAGCATACAACAAACTGGTTAGAACATGAAAATATGTAATGACATCTCCCCAGATGGAAGAATGCATCCATAAGTTTCTGGCTTAATGCCTCTCATTGCAACAGAAGACAAGAGTACTTACTTGATCCTTCAGTGATGGTACTGGCTATGGAACTTCCTCCAGCTGAACTGCATCTTTTACTATCTTTGAACTGTTTCCTTCGCCTAGCCCAGCGGTCTGTTGCTTCCTCCTGAGAGCTGCCAGTAGTTCTTGCCTCTGTTGATGTGGGCTCACTAAACAGAACTGTATTCTTGGCTTCTGGTGCTGTACCTAAATTACCACCATATTTTGTCAGTTGGTAAACATGTCTATTATTATGATTACTACTATTATATTATTATTACTTATTGCAAATAATGGCATATTATAGAGAGTGAGAAGAGAGATCTCGGTCCCAAAGGGTTTATAATCTAGAAGTAGACACAAGAGAAACAACAGAAGAAGAGAGGAGAGGAAAATGGAGGCAGGGATAAGCAGGAAATGATCAGTTATTTCAGTCCCAGGTACTGATGCTAACTTACTGCAGGGTATCTCATCTGGAGAGTGTGCCAAAGGCTTCATGGAAAACATAGGTTTTAAGGAGAGAGATGGCCTCATGGATGTTTTCTGGGAGACAGTTCCAGTTTCACACTCCCTTTATAACAGTTGTTATTGTACATTAGGATAAGGCTGCAGCCCTGGGTACATTTCCTTGAGACGAATGTCCTTTTATATGCTAATAAACTATGGTCACCGTGCCCAGATATAGCATCCATCAGAACAAGCCTACAAAGCCTACCCCCCCCCCCATGACTATGCATAGATCATTTGTCAGCAGAGACAAATGTTGCACCAGAGCAGTGTTCGCCAAACTACTGCCCACAGGCTAGATCCAGTGTAATGTATCATGCCAGATACAAGGAACTGGCACCAGGATGCACATCTCGTGCGTTCCCTGAAGCATCTGGTGGGCCACTGTGAGTTACAGGAAGCTGGCTTAGATGGACCTTTGGCATGATCCAGCAGTGCTTTTCTTATGTTCTTTTGCTGTTTCCTTCCGCACTCTGAGCAGCGCTTACTGTTCCGCCACGCTGCTCACTGGAAGCCCCTCCAACCACCATTGCACAACCCTCTCTGCGGTTGTGTCTACCCGGAAATCTGAGCACAAAGCCTGCTGGGACAGTGGGCTACAGACCTGACTGCTCAGAACATTGCGCAGTGGCAGTCAGAGGGGCTTCTAGTCAGTTGTGTGGCAGAATAGTAAACACTGGTCTGACCAGGGACCATGTTCATGCTACGCAGCAGTTGTGAATTTAGTGACCGGTGCAGTGGAAGGGAGAGCTGAGGATACTGGGCAATGGGAAGAGAAGCCAAAGAAATAGCTACAGTTTCATTTGAGGTGCTGCCAGGTTGGTCGCAGAGCACCTGCTTCATCAGTTTAATATATTTATAAAAACCAAGTGTTTTTACTGAATGACAGACTAATCATTCAGTAATCATCAGACTAATAACGGTTGCTATTGACATGTACGTAATATGTATTAATTTTGTTTAAAATATAAACTCTACGTGCAGCAGGCAGCGTCTTTAGGCTGAATCCTACACACACTTCCTTGGGATCATGCCCCATTGAACCAAATGGCACTTGAGTAGATACGCACAGGATTACTTTAGAATTATCAGCAGAAGCTGTTAGATGCGTCAATAGCTATATAAACCACTAGGCCAAGAGGCCTTCCAAAGGTTGTAGGTTGTGTTTAACCTGCCTAGAATTAAAAGAGTTAGGGCCTAATCCTAATTAGTGCCTGGCCGCAGAGTGGAGCAGCGCCAGCACACGGTCTGATGCATCCTGCAGGTATACAGGGACCATGCGGGGGCAGAGAGATAAGTAAACCAATTTTATTTAGCTTACTTGGCCACGCCATTAGCTGGCACTCTTTAGCTTGGCCACTCTTTAGCTGGCACAAATCTAAATGGAATCAAGGGTGCGTGTCAAGTCTGGGTGAAAGGGGTGGATATTGGCAGCACCATTGCCATGGATACCTGCCCTTTGCCTGCTCCCACTATGCCCCCAGGAAGCCCTGATCTGCACCCCACTCCACCCAACCCCTGTTTCCACCTATGGCTTACTGTTTGCAGCACTGCTTCCAAAGTGGCTTCTGAAAATAATTTTGCAACAGTGGACCAGTGTTAGGGACACTGCTGAGTCTTATACCTTGGCCAGTTGACTTTATTTTAGTACTGGCTTCCGCTACCGCCATTTTTCAAAGGTTGGCTGTCTTGTGACATAATCAGAAATCTCCGATTTTTGGGATGCATCTAACATGGCAGCCCAACAGCCAGGGTACATATCCTGCTGTGTATGGTTGTTCAGATCATGCACTGCACAAGGGCCCCACATCTAAGGGGATGGAAGGAAGAGGAATGCGGGTGGAATGTCACTTCTGGTAGGGAGAAAGGGGCACCTTTATCTAATTTGCTCAAAGGTGCTGTATGGGCTAGTGATGTCCCTGCCTACAGAAGATTGTTTGAAGATCAACAAACTAAGCTTCTTAGTGTCCAAAAAACGATTTCTCAATGCAACCCGTTACCTTGTTGCATAAATCAAGAAGACATGCACTCGGAGGAATCTGGAATTTACCTACCTGTCTGACTGCTGGTTGATACTGAAGCATCCACATTCTGATCTAAATCCATCTCTATTTCACTTTGTATCTCTGGGCTTTCACAGTTTGGTTTGGTGAACTCCTGTATTTCACCTGCCGTTGGCCTTGTTACAGAATGATCAGATCGACTCATGTCTTGTTTGTTGGAACTCATATCTTCTACATCGGTAAAGAAGGGCTCAGGCAAAACCTGCTCTTCATCCGAGGTGACGACAGAGGCTGTAACCAGGCCAGAAGCAGCCAGGCAATCGGAATCCTCATGAATGCTTTCGAACATCTCTGGAAAGTTGGTAAAACTCTGAAATTCATTCTCAAAATCTGGTTCCTCGGCATCCAACAGTGGCGACATAGATGTCTTTTCTCTTATGCTACAGGGTAGTATGGGCTCTTTTTTCATTGCCGAGCCAAAGGAATCTGCCGTTGTCTTACTGTCGCCTTGAATGATGAGCCTTCGTTCTGATTCCCCAATTATTACAGTCATCACAGATCCTCTCCGCTTCTTTTTTGTTATCTCAGATTCTGCAGCACTTAACTGAAGGCTGGTGTTGGGCTGTTCTGCCGTATATTGGTCCTGGAGGCATTCTATGGCTGTCTTAGCAGAAATGCTGCTATTGTCAGTATAGTCACTGGATGGGCTTCTGGAACGGGAAAGGATTTGACTTAACTGTGCTTCATTCTGTAATTCTAAATAAGATTGGATTAAGCGCTGATTGCTCTTTAGAAACTCACAGCCAACCTCACTTTTTGCAAATTCTTGACATGCTTCCAGGATCCTCAGAGGTTCAATGGCTCTGTAGTTCTCCATTTTTTCTCTGCTGGATTGAAGATCATCCTCTACCATATGGCCCATTTCTCTATAGTCCTCATATTCCACAGAATGATCTAGGAAAAAAGCATTGCCTAGGCTTTCTTCTAGCTCAGCATGGTATACAGTCATGTCACGATCGTATGAGCTGAAGGCATAGCAACATGGCAATTTAAGATCTCTGTGATTATCAAACATGGAGGTAAAGCTTGAACAAAGTTCTGTGCAACTGTTAGTTGTGTGGGCGCTCTTGATGTAAATGTTTGTTGTTTTGTTTGACTTGGGTAGGACTTTTAAGGACAAAGATGGCATTGAATAAAAACCCGAGTCTCTTCTAGGGTGAAATGATGACAGTATATCAATAGAGGTGGCAGGAAAGGAATTTCTCCTTGCATTCTTTGATTCCTTATCTGAAACTAATGCAATTTCTCTTGTGTCAATTAGGCTACTATTTCTCCCTTGAAGCATATCATGCATTTCCTCCTTAGACTTCTTACAAAAGCGTGTTTCTCTGGAACGGTAATCTTCTGGAGGAGAATCACCTGTATAGCTGAATTCTGAAAAAATGATGCCTTTATAGAAATCGTTTCCACTGGCAGGCTCTTGTATTTTTGGATCTTTCTCTTGAGAGAAATCCCCTGCTTCTCCACAATTTAAGGCAGCTGAGGAAGTGTCAGATATATCTTCTGTTGGGCTTAAGGAGACAATCTCAGTTGTGCTGTCTAAGGAAATTTCCTCTGAGTCAGCAAACTCTACTGGTGGAGGGATAAGTGCGTACCACTCTGGGCATATGTAATTTGTGAAAGAGGCTTCCTTTTCCTGAAAGCTAAGCTCCGACTCAAAATCCGAGTGGCATGATGCCTCTGTGGCAGAATAATCCGCATCACTAGCAAATTCAGTCTCATATTTTGGATTTCCGGCTTTACCACATTTCCTCGGCTTATTACCAGACACTATACGAATCATTAATTTCTGGTTTCCACCAATGCATTTTACTTTGATTTCCTTTCCCACGACACTCAATTTCAGCGATGGGATCTGGTTACTAGCAATTTTTATTGTGCATTTGGATGGTGTTTCATATTGTCCTGAATGGCCAGTTGACAGACTCGATGTCTTGTGCCCCTTACAACAGCGCCCTTTATGACACCACCTGTTCTTGGGGCATTCCCTTTTCCCAGCGGTTCCATTACCAAACAATGAATCCTTCTTCACTTCCACTTTCACACCAAGGGGACCACATTTCACATCTGCAGTGAATCCGTTCTCTGCGTGAGGGGAGCCCCCAGCGACTGTGTCACATTGTAGTGTAACCTTTTTTGGCGATGAGATGCCTGATCCATCAGTACTTACAACCGCTGTGACTTCATTTTGGTGAGCAGAAAAAGCCAAGGAAGGACAATCCTTTTCTTGTTTTCCTTCTTTTTCACTGTCTGATGTCTTCTCTTGCTCCTTATTTTGAGGATCGTCAGACCTGTTCTTTTCATTTTCTGCAGCACAAGAATGATGGTTCCTGTTTTTTTCAGACTGTTCCATGTCCACAAGTTCATGGATATCGGTTGTGTCCTCACCGGCTCTGTTTTCAGTGGCCTCCATGTTTTGCTGGCACCTGCAGATGATTGGCAAATGTTCATCTAATAATGGAAAATGAAGGAAGGAAGAGGAAAGTCAGTTGTCATTTAAGTAATAGGCTGGAGGCAGATAATCGAGTTTATTTTTTTTTCCTCATAGACATGATGATGGTCTGGAAGAGGGTTCACTGTTCATGGTGTGTATACTGATCAGGGCCAGACAAAACCTCCTGGGGCCTGATGTGGTACACCAAATGCTGCTTCCTCTTATCCTGCTGCTGCTGGGCCTGAGGTGGTGCACCAATGTTGCTCTGCCTTACACTCCCCACTACTGTCCCCTCCCCCACATATCTCTTTTTATTCCATTCCCCTCTTCCTGTTTGAATCTAGGGACCAGGTGAAAGAACAATAGTGGAGGCAGGCTGATGGTGGAAGAGAAGCAGTGGAGGCAGGGGGGAAGGAAATGGAGGGGAGGTTCTCTCTTCTTGTCTACTACCTGAGGCAACAGCCTCAGTTGGTCTCATAGTTGAGACTAACATTAATCCTATTTTGACTCTGTCAAAGACATTTGCAGGTTTTTTGTGTGTTGTTCCAAAACCTGTTTGACTCCTGGGGGTACAGGGGGAAAAATTATGTACACACACTATGAGATGGGCTGCTGCTTTCAACTTTTGACTTAAAAAACAACAACTATTGTCTGTCTCTAATGCTATTCTAAATCTTGACACTGGTGTAAGTAATTAATGTTATGAAGAGTTCACTTTTTGAAACAGAGCATTTTTAAAAGGTGTTGACATGCAATATGGTTCAGAGTTGCAGATTTTCCCTACTGTACAGCTCACTTATATGGTACAAGATTATTATGCTAGGTTGCCTCCCCCACTCCAAAGCTGATAATCATTTGTGATACTTGCCATCGGTAGTGTTTGCTCATATGTATCTACCAATAACAACCAAGCTGTCTTTAAAATGCTCAGGCCTAGTATTTCACATCCAGAATAAATTTACTAGTATGGACAGACACAGTCCATCAGTCAGTTGGAAAGCCATAGTCTCTGTGTCGACAAACTGTTTTAAGGACATTTGGATGTTTATTTATTACACAATTCAGGCTTGCAATTCTTAATTAGTTACTATTCCCAGTTACTCATTCCTGGTTAGAAGCTAGCCCTTCTTAATCTTTTGAGCATGCTATGATTTCTACCCATAGTAAGTCTTTTGAGGAGTTGTTATTAAGAATATTTGTATACCACTATTTAAAGTTCACGAAGTGGTTTACAGAGAAAATAATTGCAGAGCAATGGCATAGCTATGACATCTAGTACCTGGGGGCACAACACTTTTAACACCCCCCCCCCAAAAAAAACACCTTAGAAAGGCACTTAGAAATGCATTTCCGGTTTTGTTAATGCCTTTCTAAGGCCTCTAACAGGCCTCCCCCTAAGCTTGGAAGGCCTGCTGGAAGCCTTAGGAAGGCACTTTCAGTTTTAATGAAATTCAGAAGTGCCTTTCTAAAGCCTTCTGAGGTCCAGGAAAGCCATGTGTGTGGCTTCCCTAAGCCTTGGAAGGCCTGCCAGAGCCTTAGAAAGACACTTCTGGTTTTAATGAAAACTATAAGTGCCTTTCTAAGGCCTTTGGCAGGCCTTCCAAGGCTTGGGGAAGCCACACAAAGCCTCCCCAGACCTCATCAGAAAGGCACTCCCGGAAATTCCCCCGGCATGGCACCTGGGGCAATTGACCCTCCTAGCTGCCCTTAGCTATGCCACTTTCACAGAATATGTTGGTGTGTGTGGGGAACATGATTCTCCAGCAAGTGTGCATTTGCCCTGCCCACCCATTGCTCCTCCATGCAGGACTAATGCCTGAAGTTGGTGACTGAACTCTCAGAAGTCTATGCTAATTTTGACGCTGAATTCAACAGAATCCAAAGATCTCACCTAGTAAGCACAAAATGAATTGGAAAGAGTTAAAAAAAAACACAAAAAACCCCAGTACTTCGAAAAGTGCACTTCCCGAAACAGAGATAATAGCAACCCCACCAGACTAAAACCTCCTTCATAAAGTGATGGCTTCCATTTATAAATATTTAATCAAAACATCTTAGCACAAGGGATGCGCGAATAATTCAAGCAGGAAGCAGCTTTACGAAACGTCGTTATATTGATTTCTATCATTTATCTTTGGGATGCTGCCCATTCCTCAAAGCATGGCAGTGGTGCAAGTCACATTAAGTTGATTGGAACTTGTGACAGCAGGGATCTTTGGGGTCTGCTTGTTCTGTCCCTGTAACCACATCTTTCTTTAAACAAAATCAGATAACTTGTTGCTTTAAACTTACTTTCTCTGGTGTCTGAGCTTTTCCTGCCCTTGCAGCTTCGCCGTCTCTTTCTGCTCATGTTAGAAACCTGAGGGCTCTTCTCTTGTGTTCTCCTGCTCTGCAATGTGATGGGAGATAATCATTAGAAAGTATTCACTTGCAGGTTTGCTTTTCTTGCTAATTGGTCTCCTCTTCCTGGTCAAAAAAAGCCACAATGAGCTCAGACATAAAGAAGAAACCTAAACTATGAATCTGTATATTCAATAGATTCACACACAATCTGATACAGCATAATGCCCTTGCAATGTATGCAAAATGTCCTATCTTGTGAAGTTGTATTGCTCTGATTGGTGTGTGTGTGTGTGTGTGTGTGTGTGTGTGAGTGAGTGAAATACTTATCTAAGGACAAATTAGATATTAGGAATGGCTTCACACCTTGATCCAATGGACTCTGTAAAATTATAACACATGGTGGCATCAAATAGCAGATTTTTCTGTTATTCCAACAACATAAATTATATAGAGTTCTGAAGTTTTCTTATAGAATGCATGTATCGATTCTATGCGCATGAGGTCATTTCATTTTATTTAACCTGGGCTTTTTGTTTGGCATAGTGAGTGAGGGTCCCATGTTTTTTCTGATGGCCCACTCTAAATGGAAAAATCCTATGCATGTTTACTTAGAAGAAAACATATTACTGAGTGCAGTGGGACGTTCTTAGGGAAGTACGCATAAGATTGTGGCACAAATCACCTCTGTATTAACTTTATTTAATCTATAAAATAGGGATGATGTAATCAAGGCATATTTGATGAGTTCCTGTATTTCCTTGATTGGATGAGGGAAGTTAGATTATTGGACCAATCCTACTGAAGGATTACACCAGAAAAATGTGTGTTCCACCAGCATAAGCTCCTTTACAGCCATCACAAATGCAACTATGCCTATGTGTGCAGGCTGGCCGCTACCACAGGCAGCAAGAAGCCAGCTCTGTGTGCCAACATATGCTAAACGCCCACCAGAAGAGATGAGCTGGCACAGGGGGCTGGAGGTAAGTAGGGAGGGGATTGAACAGGGTGGGGATGGACAGACCAGGGCTGTGATGGGGCAGTAGCGACACTAGGATTCGCGTCACCCGGTGCAGGAGGCCTGCGTGTCACCCCATTCAGTGGGCGGGGCAATGCCCTAGGTGGTGGGCAGGGTGATGTACCATCGCCCCACCCCCACTGGTATTTTGGCTATACCTTTTGTTAGAACACAGATATTTCAATGTGGTTTGTTTCATTGCATTCTGCATGAAATTACGCATTGATTGATATGTAACATGATGGTATTATTCCTCCAAATTCTGATTTTAGTTATTTTGAAAACTTGTAGAGTCACACGCACACACACACCCTTGTCAACTTACTAACACCTTATTGCAGCAGTTCTCAAACTTTTAGCACTGGGACCCACTTTTTAGAATGACAATCTGTCCAGGACACATTGGAAGTGATGTCATGGCCAGAAGTGACATCATCAAGCAAAATAAAATAAATAATTATAAATAATTAAATTAAAAGAAGAAATAATTAAATAAGGGGGAACCAGTCCTGTTCCACCAAGTGAATCTACTCTGAAATAAGTCCTATTGTGGTCAATGGGGCTTACTCTCAGGAAAGTGTGGGTAGGATTGCAGCCTGTGAGTCCAATCCTATGCATGTCTACTTTGAAGTAAGTCCCATAGTGGTCAATGGAGCTTACTCTGTAGTCTGCCTGCAATAATAACCCCCCCCCCCAAAAAAAAAAAGAATCAGTGAGATTTCCAGCCCTCCCCAGTGCCCAGTTTAAAGTTCTTCTATTTAAGGCATATCAATACAAAGAACCTCCTGGCTTTTCAAGTGCAAAATAGAAAACTTTCCCTTACCAGTTGAAGCCTCTTTTGGGTCCTTTTTTTAGGGGGGAGGGGGAGGCTGCCTTCTGGAACTGCCTTCTGGAGCAGCTCCATCAGATCGGGACCATTCTGGTGTCCCCTTCTTGACCATTCTTACATTCCCCTTAGCCTGATCTGACCACCAGCCAAGGCTAGTCTGCCTACTCGCAAGTAAACACGACCGTGCGGCTGCTTTGCTTTCCATAGAGCTTAATAGGGCAGCTGGAAGGTAGGGACTTCCTTCTCGGGTGTTTTTGGGAGCTGCATTCATTGGATCAGGACCATTCTGGTGTCATTGGATTCCTCTCAGCCTGCCCTTTCTGATGGATTAAGGCAAGTTTGCCTACTCACGAGTAAACGAGCGATACGGCTCACTTTCACTTCCATAGGGCTCCATGCAGTTTTCCTTCCGGTTTTTTGGCCATAACTTTTGAACAAAAGGAGCGATTTCAATTGCATTGCATTCCGCTGGCCATTCCGCATCCAATGGTGTAAGGCATGACACAGTAGCTCCTAAAGCCGCAATGTTCGCGTGTCCTCCCCCCAGGGAGCGTCATCCCCCAGCGCGTCACCCGGTGCGGCCCGCACCTGCCTAGCGACGCCACTGTGATGGGGCAAGGAGAAGGGAAGATCAGGCCCGGAGGGGAGGTGGGTTCAATGGTGGTGGTGCATGCCAAATCCTGAGAACTTACTGGGCCTGATCTGCTTTCACAGAGCAAGGCGGACATGTGCCAGTGATTGAGTGGGTGCAGGTCATAGCAGCTGCTGGGGAATAGCCTGGGGCAAAGGGACAAACGTTCCCTTACCTCAAGACCTCCAGCAGCCAAAAATCCCCTGCATAACTGCATGGGGATTTAGCAGCCCATCGCTATTATTGCACTTTACATGTCACCTATTCAGTCATTATTTTAACTGACCACTGTTACAGCCAATGAAGTGTACTGGCAAGTCCTCCCTTACCACTGTGGTCTGGAGCTATGCGCCCTGGGTACAACATTTGCCTATGCATACACTGCCCCTGGGAACTGTGGGGACTGGAATTACAGAGCATGTTGGGATGGGGCTTGCCAAAGCACTCCTGGTCAGCTGCATCTGTGAGCTCTGTCCATGGTTACAGAAATATCTGAAAGAGGTTTATATAGTGAAGCCATATGAGGAATGAGGACATGTTTTTTAGTGAAGGCATATGAGGAATGAGGACATGTTTTTTAGTGAAGCCATATGAGGAATGAGGACATGTTTTTTAGTGAAGGCATATGAGGAATGAGGACATGTTTTTTATTTTTTTCCTATGTTCATTCAATCCAATTTATTTTTTAAAATGGGCACTTTTAAATAAAGGTTGTTGTAGTCAAAAATCAGAAAGCCATACAGCCTTCTGAATTCATTGGAAAGCTATTCTCTGAATAAATAAAGCCTTTCCAATAGCGCAGATACTTCTAGCAGGGCTCTCATCATCTACTTTGACCTTTCTGTCTGGTGAAGTGCTGAATACGGTGTTTAAATTACTGATTAAAATCATATGAAGCTTAGGGGCTTGGAAGCTGTAAGCTCTGGCCACTGCTTGAGAGGATTACTTGGTTCATACAGTGGCAGCATGTTTTTAAAAGTGAAGACTGAGGAGATGTTAATTGACAGTACTGCAGGAGTGGAGTATTTTATAACGTCAGATTATATAATTTAAAAGCAGCTGTGGAGAAGTAAAGATATTCTTTTTTGAGTTGATAGGAAGTTTTTAGCTCTGTCAATTGTGTTGACATGATACTTAAAAAAAAGTCTCTATTTTAAAAAACGGAACACTAGCTGTCAGATAATGAAAAGATGGACTGCAAGATCCCTCCCCACCATAGTTAATACCATGGTATATACTAGCAACATATATTCTCCTGAATATACAGCCATCTTAAAAGGAAGATTAGTTTAAAATGGGTATTCTGTAGTTCTGTATAAACAAGAGTTTGAGTCATCACTCTAATACAGGGGTGTCCAAACTTTTTGGCAGGAGGGCCATATCATTTCTCAGACACTGAGTTGGGGGCCGGGGGAAAAAATTAATTCACATTTCAAATTTGAATAAATTTACATAAATGAATATATTAGAGATGGAACTTGTGTGAATGAATGAAGGTCTTGCAATAGCTCAAGGCCTATAAAAGGCCTTGCACAAAGCAAGGCCAGCCTTTCCTTCGCTGCTACTGCAGCATCACAGACGTGACACAGCAAGTAGTGGAGGGAGCCCTTGTCCCACAGCTCACGTGAGAGGCAGAACAGTTGTCCTCACGTTGAGAGCAGTTGTGTTGGGCCAGTGTGGGCTCCAGCAAGTCTCTGGAGGGCCAGAGGCTCATTGGAGACCGGGGGGCTCCCTGTGGTCTGGATTGGGAGTCCCCGAGGGACGCAAGTGGCCCCTGGACCAGGATTTGGGCATGCCTGCTCTAATAGATTGAAGAATCTGTCAGGTCTATGTTCTGGATAAGGCAGAAACACAGCCAACAAGGTGGTTCAGGAACAGGTGCAGATTGCTGGAGTCAGCAGGATCAGCAAACACCTGTGACTGCCTCACCCTGGGTGTGGCTTAGCCTACACTGATTGGCCACTCCAACTACTTAATGTTTGGTCTGTTGAGCTTCCAGTGCAGCAGTAGGAGACTACTGAACTGCTGCCAGTAATGTGGGAGGCTGGATGTACATGTAATTTTTTTTTTTTTTGCCCTCTTGAGACATCAGTTCATCTGAATAAAGACAAAGTGATATTTTTCCCAGAAGCAATGTTACCTTGCACATGCTTGATCTTGTCTGATCTCAGAAGCTAAGCAGGGTCAGGCCTGGTTAGTACTTGGATGGGAAACCGCCTGGGAATACTGGGTGCTGTAGGCTTATACCATAGTCTTTCGAGACTGAAGATTGCCAACCAATGGAGAATGCATGTGATTACATTCCTGGGCATTTTAGCTAACGAAGGTCAACCCAGAAGAGAAGACCATAGCTTGTTGACAATGTCATCACCTCCCTTCAGAAGGGCAAAGACCCAGATGTCTTCGCAGGAGTTATAAGCCTTGCTCAAACCAAACCACTTTCTAATGGCCATTCGTTCGCACTCCCATCTCAGTGTTTCAAATCAGAAACAAGCTGGTTGCAATAACAAGAGAGTCTACTGAGTCTACTTTCATAAGTTCCTCATGATGCTAACACAGGCTAAGGGAAGATCTATGTTTCTATGCTTCTAGACTACCTGGAAGTAGTTCTTTTAGAAGGACTTTCACCAGGTTAGATCTGACAGAGAGGCCTGTACTCTGGCCCTCTCCTATCCACTTTACAGAATAGTTGTACTGCTGTATTCTCTATCCAAGGCCTTCTACAACAATGAAATGCTGCAATTTCAGCTATCCCAATTGACATAAGAAGAACATAGAAAACCAATTCTAAAGGCTATTCTTGCTGTTAATCAGGATTCTCAGTGTTGGAGGAATGCCTTAAAGGCATTAGCAATTGGATATGTTTGCTTAAAAGTACATTCATGAGAGTTGCAATGTTTGTGCAAAAATATGATGGGCAAACTTCTCTGTGGTATGGTTGGCAATTAGACCGTGTGTCCCCATTTCCAATGGTATACTTGTGGTGTGATGTCGGCTTGTAAGCACACAGCCTTTTGTTGCACCCCATATGTTCGAGTGTTTCTACAAACGTCACCTTTGTAGGTTTCTTTTCAAGACATGTTGATTCTAATGGGAATGACATTGATCCAACCATCCTTAGACATATGAATGGTCCCATTGACTTCACTAAGGATTACATGAATGAATGAGGATGGTAAGCTCAAGTTCTTATCCAGCTCCTAAACCTGGAAAATGCCAAGTGCTCCACTTCCTTTGACTGAGGGTGGCAATGGTGCACTGTTGTTTACCAGAGTAGATCCATGCTATACTGAAATAGTGATCATGTTACAGATTTATCCTGAAGCAAGTCACACCACCTTGACTGGATTCAAAATAAGCATCTAGGGTATTTATAACTACTTAGCTAACAGACATGAGAGATTACTAACCCCTCCAACCCAATTAACCCATTTTTGCCTGGCACACAGGTGTACATATTTGGTCCCTGTTGAGTAAATGTAACCCTGGGCAGAAATGACTTGCTAGTTGTTGTTTTTTACTTGAACCACTAGCATTGTGAATGCCAAGCCTTTTCTTTAAAAGGGCAGATAATTAACATACTGTATTTACAAGGCGTCTGCTAATAAACCATCTTTGATGTAATCCTGTACTCACAGACAGTCCCACAGAGATGGCTAGATTACAAAATTATTTGATTGTTTAACATGGAAAACAACCTATTTAGCTAGATAGTTACAAAAACATATAGTAAAGCAACTTTACCATACATAGTATTGGCCTGGAAAAATAACAAAGTGGGTATATGGGGAGGGGGGGTGGCAACTCCAGGAAGGAAATCTAAGCAACTGAAGAATGCAGTTAAAATTATTTTAATACCTTCAACTCTGTGGAGGGCAAAAGCATAGTTATTATAGTACACCTACTTCTCCCTGGTGTATATTCTTAGGATTTTGACCATACTGTCTAACTCTAATCCATTTGTGACATGCAGTGCTTCTACATCATATAGGTAAAGCATTTTCTTGCATTAAAAGTACTCAAGTCCAGTCACACCATGACTTTCAAAACATCCTTGCTATTCCGGAATTCACAATGAGTACATGTTCAAAATGCAGAGGCCCACTCTCTTTTCTTGCTCTTCTTCCACACCTTCCACTTTTCAGGTTTTCCTTTCACTTGATCTTTTCTTCTCCAGATTTTGCATTTGGCTATTGCACTAACAATACCTGAATTGGGCAATCAGGCAATTACTAAATTCTGCATAGTAGCCAGGGGGGAAAATTACTCTCAATATAACTTACTTGGTTTTAAAAAAAAAAATCAGCTGTTATTTATTACTCATCATCAACTTCTGGAACTTAAATAGGTAGTGGCTTAATTAAAAAAAAAATCTCATTAATTTAGGGCACAGTCCTAAGCAGTCTACTCAGAAGTTATTGTGTTCAATGGGACTTTCTCCCAGGAAAGTGAGGTTAGGATTGCAGCCTTAACCTCATAACTCTACCTGGTTAGAAGATAATTGTTATGGGTATAATGTTTGCATCTGGAAGATGAAAATCATGTTCCATGTTGAGCCATGAGTCAAACTCATGTTCATATCCAATACTCAGATAGGTTGGAGGTTACAGTGCTTGACTATGTGGATATTCTTTTCAACTTGATTCATTCTCTATCATCAAAACCTTCTAGGGAGGTGCAAAAGCCACATTTTGTTGCCCAGGAAGATCACTGCTTTATATATTTGTTGTTCTGTTAGTAGTATTAATGACCATCAATTTAATTCTGCCCATCCAAATAAAACATATGGGTCCCTTGAATTCAATCCTCACTTTTTCTTTGCCCATTCTACCCATCCATACTTTCAGCAAATGTGGTGGTGAGGACTGTCAAAGCTGCATTTCACTCCACACACCTCTTCTTCCAGATTTAGACATCTGGACTTGAGTGCTGAATAATAATCAGCACTTTAAGGGCCCAATCCTATCCAATTTTCCAGTACTGGTGCAACCATGCCAATAAGGTATGCACTGCATCCTGTGGTGGTCAAAGAGGCCTATTCAAGGTATGGGAACAAATGTTCCCTTACCTCAGGGACGCATTGCGGTTGCACCGGTGCTGGAATGTTGGATAGGAGTGGGCCCTAAAACATCCATCCAAAGAAAGTTCAATTTCCACATCACCACTATCATAGGAATTAAAATTGAAATTAACATGCTCTAATTTTGCTTAACAAAAGAACTGGAAGAAAATAGGGACACTGTTACAATTTTTTCGGGAAGGTTTTGTATATTGCTAGACTACCACCAAATTCTACCTAAGAGGTTTCCGCTAGAGCAAATGATCTTTAAAAAAAAAAAAATAGAGGCAGGTAGAGTTTTGACAAGACAAGCAAATCCTCAGGAGATAGAAGTATGTTCCAATATAGTGAAAGTAAATACATACAAGATATACTTGGCAATGAGAAGTATAGCCATGACCTGAAGTAATTACTTAGTACCTATCCAGAAGTAAATTCCATTGAAATTAAGAAGATTTATTTCTAAGCAAATGTATTTAGGCACGAAGTTCCAAAGTAAACACTAGTTTGTCTAGCTGAACCAGCATTTCAAACATATTTCAAGATTTCAAATGATTTTATGAAACAAAAATACTTCTCATTAAGCAAATCTTCCTCTAAACTTGATTTAAAATTGTAACCGATTGTCCCCAAAGTGGTTTTCAGGACTGTTCATATGGCTGTATTTTATCTTACCAAGAAAAACAATTACAGTGTGTTTCTATTCACCAGAGCAAATACACTGTAATAGCAGAAATCGATACCTTCATCAGATTTATCTAAGCTTTATATACAAAAACTACACTTATATTGATACTTACAGTGGTTAGGAATGAAGCTTCATTTTCCTTAGGATTGCCTAAGTCCCATTTGCAAACACAGATGGTAGACAAAAAGGAGCTCTCCCCTGAGCCAATGCCTGATCACTATATTGCAAATTCATTGAAGATATATTAGGTGCCACAAAGAAAACTAAACAGGTTGGATAGTTCAAGCTTTCTCTCCCCCCCCCCCCTTCACTTATCAATTTCTATACTGTCAACTTAGGTCAGTAATAACTGCACGAGTGTAGGCAGGTATCCTTTCGACTGGCAAAGGGGAAAAAAAACACCTGACCAAGTACCATTTAATTGTCACTGGTCAATATTGTCACTGGATAATATAAGAAAGAGATAACCAACTCACCTAACCAATTCTCTAGAAACTCTCCCAATTTTTCTGAGAAGGTGAAAACAAGTATTAGCACTGAAACAAAAGGAAGAGCCTAGGCAAGTCTTGTTAAAGGTTATTGGCCTGCTCCACTTCTTTGCACGTCTATTTTCAGCCCTTAAGCTCAGAATCTGATTAGGATGTTTAATTCCGTTTGGGAATAGCCTACCTTTAATCAGCCTCCCGGCACCCACTTTTTTTTCCCTTCACGTGTTTAACAGATCGAAGCAGATGAGAATGATAATTTCTCTTGCAGTAATCACTCTTTTAAAACAAGAGCAAGTTAAGCCAGAGGTAAGGCTCAGGGGAAAAAAAGAAATTTCCAAGAGCTAACCATCTGGCCATGGTGACACATATTTGGTGGTGTCCCATCTGGACTTCTGCAATGTGCTCCACACGGGGCTGCCTTTGAAGAGTACTTGAAAACTTACAGGGGCAGGTTATTAGCAACTCTCCCAGAACAGCAGTTGCACTGGTTCCCACACGGTTTAAAGATGCTCTTGCTGGTTTTGACCTTTAAAGCCCTAACTGGCTGGAGTCCAAGGTACTTGAAGGTTCATTCTCCTGTATGAACCTGCCCACTTGTTAAAGTTGTGAAGGTCTCCAGTGACCCTCCAAAATCAGACACAGATTTGGTTGTGACCTGGAGAGTCTGCAGGGAGAGAGCAGGATCTGTAATCATGTTCAGGCTCTGGAACTTTCCCAAAAGACTTGCATCTGGCTATATTCACCTTTCATTAGATAGCAAAAACTTTTCAACTCCAGGGTGTTTTTAATATCATTAATTTGTGATGATGGTTGTTTTTACTGTAGTTTTCATGTTGTTCTTCCTTTGTGATTTTACTGTTGTTGCATTGTTTCTATTCCATTGTTATTTGTTATTGTGTTTTATCTGGATTGTTTCACTGTAAGCCAACATGGACACCATTTTTGGGGTAGAGAGACAAGATATAAATGGCTACAAAAACAAAAAAGGAGATCAGCAATGCAATCCTGCAAATGTCTACTTAGAAATAAATCCAACTATGGATTTATATGGGACGTAGGGCTCAATCCTAAAGAGGCGAAGTGCTGGCACTGAACTCCAGCACCGGGTGTTGCAAACATGCCTTAAGGCACATCCGAAACACCCTTCGCAGAGTCAGCGCCACTGCAGGCCCAGCGCCAATTGGCACTGAGCCCAGCGCCAGTCAGATGCCACCTGGAGCTTGATAAGCACTCTGGGCAGTGGTGAGGGCCTTGGGGTGGGGGGGGGAAGTGTTCAGGGACAGGGGCAAGGGGAGGGACCTTGGTGGGGGGGGGATGGGACCAGTGGAGCTCTGCTTTGCCAGATCCTGAACTTTGTGTTGGGCCTTCTGGCCCGACATGGAATCTCTCAAGTCTGTGCCAGCAAAATAACTGCTGTATACTGAAGAAGCCCCATTGCTGGGCTTGGGGCTTTCCTCAGGAGAAGGGGAAAAAGTCCCCTTCCATCAAGGAGACCTCCAGCGGCCTTGGCAGTGCTGTTGGATGCAGTGCTAGCTGTTTTGGTGCAGATGCACCTGGCAGAGCTTTAGGATTGGACTGCCTGTCCAAAGTAAATGTGTATAGGGTTGCACCACCAAGGTGTAGTCAGGACTGTAAAGGGCCCACTGCAGAGCTTTGCTCCAGGGCTTTCTCAATGACTGCTTAGTAACACCAAACCATTCTAGAATGAAAGTTTTCAAAATACAACTAATTTTGAATACAGTAATTTTATGCTCTGTGTACCTAAAAGGCTCTTTGTAAGAAAGATGTCCAAATGTGCTCTTACTTAGAGAAACCCAGAAGCTTACTTACACATTTCATGGAAACCCCAAATCCAGATTTGCAACTTCTGTACACAATTTCTTACATCAGTAAAGGAGCTTTGTGATTTTACAAAATGCTGTAATTACATAACGAGCAGTACTACAGTGTCAAGTGAAATGCAAACAACTTGTAGAATGCAATAAGGAAATGCAATAACATGATCTCAGTTCACACTGCTATTTACTTTAATAGGATTTTGCCCAGAAACCCATTCCATGGATATACAGTCACTCATGGAACTATTATGGAACTAACATGATTCAGCTTTCCCTATGGGAAACAGCATGAATACCAGCATCATTGCTTTGAAAAGGAGTAGCAAATGGCTGACAATGCTGTTAGCAACAAATCTCTGGCAGGCTGAAAATACCATAAACCTGTGCAAGCACGAAAAGAGGCAGCAGTCATTTGCTTATTCCAAGTCGTATAATATTCACTATTGCTGTGCATGCACAGTTCATGGCCAGACCACTAGAAACAACTGGAGAGGAACTAACAGAAGGTTATTCTCTTTATGGAGCAATTCCAGGCAAATGCTATCCTGAGAATAACACTCTAAAGTAGGTTTTGCAACAGCACCACGCGGATGGATACCTAAGTCTGAAAGTACAAGTTTTGTTAGTTACATTCTTATGCACCTCCAAGGAGCTCAGGACAGCCCTCATTTTATCCTCATAACAATCCTTGAGGTAGTTAAGGCTGAGCAATAGTTACTTGACTATGAGCACAATCCTAAGCAGGTCTACTCAGAAGTAAGTCCTACTGTGTTCAATGGGACTTCCTGCCAGGCAAGTGGGGATAGGATTGCAGCCAACGTCTCCTTCTTGTCTAATTGGGGATGTGAAACTCAGGTTCCATAGGCTGACCCTGATCTAACTAACCACTATACTACACTAGCTCTTATCCCACAGAGGATACTCTGCTAATTACACACCATCTTTTGGAGTCATTCCCTGCCCTGCTGCTTCTGAAATACAGGCACCCACATGACAATTTCAAGCCCCTGCTCCAGAAAACAGAAGCATTAGATCTTCTTAATCCCTTTTCAGCCTAGAGAAAGCTTTTACCCCTAAGCTCTGATTCTGAGAAATTACCAAACAGCTGTAACTGTAGTCATTTTGGGCTATAAGGGTCCACCCAGAAACAGAGGCTATGTTTCTTTTTCAGTGTCCAGTACTAGAAGCGCTAGAGTGCTGTTTTTTCCCCTCCTTCTAGCATGCAAGGGTCACATCCTTTTTCAGGTTCTAGCACACTCGCCATGCTAGCTATTTTTCCTTCAAGCTCAAAACTATTAAGATGATGGACACCATGCATTTGAATTCTACTGGCAGAAACGTGGTGGTTTCCATATATAACGGTAAAAACATGTTGGCATCTGTGCATTTGAGGTATATGACTGGACACCATTTTGTCATTTGTGTTAATGTTAGCTTTGGGTTCTGAGGGAAGCAGAACCACAGCTTAAAAGTTGGTTCAGGGAGCAGGTGTAGATTGCTGAGTCAGCAGAATCAGCAGGCACCTGGGACAGACACACCCTGGGTGTGACCAAGCCAGCACTGATTGGCTAAGCTGACTACATAAGGTTAGTCTGCTGGAGCTTCCAGTGCAGCAGTAGGGGAGTTGATGGAGGTAACTGAGGAACTGCTGCCAGTGACTGAGGAGGCTGGATACTGTATGTATATGTTATTACTGACTTATGGACTGAACCTTTGACTGGAAACTGATTTGGATTTGTTATACTTGGACTGACTGCTCTTTGTGTTGACTCTTGGACTGTTTACTGACTACTCTACTTGTGATATCCCTTGCTCAAATGCATCTGCTGAAAGTACTCTGCTGTATTTGCTGGTTTTCTTGCAACCTGCTCACATTGGGACAAAGCAGGGATCCTACACCAACCATCCCATACAAACATAACCTTAAAATGTTTTAACCAAGCTAGATGCATGCTAGAGGCAGGCTAGTGCTGTCACTTCTGGCTATTTTCTAGCCAAAAAATGAACAAGCCCGAGCTTGACTCAATTCATGGACATAACAGAAACCAGGTGAACCAGAGACCATTAGATAAATATGGCTATTCCAAGATACAAAATCTCCAGAGGGCAAGGACAAACATATTTATTTACATTTATTTTTAAAAGATTTGTATGATTATTTTAAAAAGATTTCTGTATGATTCAAAGCAACTCTTAACAGAAATTTAAAATTAAAATAAAAATATAACAAGAATCATAAAACAAAATCAGCAGAGAGCACTATAAAAATACATCCAAAAAAGCCAGGAAAGAAATACACTAGCATAACCAGAAAATAATAAAAAAAAATAAGTGGTGAAGGCCAGTTGGAACAAACATGCCTTCTTTGAAAAAGGAGGGAGGGATCATGATGGACCCCTTATGGGAGAGTGTTCCACAGGAAGGAAGTTACCACAAAGAAAGCCCTCTTCCATGTTCCCATGAGATGCACTGCCAACAATAAAGGTACATGCAGGAGGACCTCCTCATAAGGCAGTCCTTCACATACTTTGGTCCAAAGCTTTTTCAGCCTAGCTTTTTCATGCTAAGAAAGAAAATGATAACCAATGAAGCTGGAACAATAAAGACGTAATGTGATTGTAATATTACACCTGTTAATATTTTTGTGGCTGCGTTCTGCATCAGCAAAAGCTTCTAAATGTTCTTAAAGGGTAGCCCCACACAAGATCAGCCTTGGGATAATCTAATCCAGCTTCCTGTATCTCAGAATGGCCCACCAAATGCCTTTGGGAGCACTACAGAGAATAAGATACCCATCTTCTGTTGCCACTCGCTTACATCTGAATTCAGAAATAGACATTCAGAAATAGGTTACATAAAACCTGTTGTGTATATTCATCATAGCTTCTTACTGTGATGGACTATTCCTCCAGAAACCTGCCCAACTCTCTTTGAAAGACATCTAGACCAGGTGCTATCACAGCATACTGTGGCAAGGAGTGGCACAGATTAATTACACTCTGGGTATAGAAATGTTTCCTTTTGTCTCCCACCAGTCAATTTTAGTTGATGTCTCCTGGCTCTGGTATTGTGAGCGAGGAAAAAGAATATCCCGCTAACCACTCTATCTACCCCATGCATAATTTTAAATGTCTCAATCATATCTCCCCCTCAGGCACCTTTTTTCTAGACTAAAGATCCCCAAACACTGTAGCCTTTCCTCATAAGGGAGGTGCCCAGCCCACTAAACAATTTGTTTGCTCTCTTCTGCATTTTTTCCAGTTCCACTACACTGTAGCTTTTTTTGAGATGAGGCGACCATAACTGGACACAAACCAGTGTCCAGTTGTGACCTTACCATAGATTTGTACAATGGCATAACAGTATTGGGCATTTTACTCTCAATCTCCTTTTTAACGATCGCAGGTATGGAATTGGTCTTTTTCATAGCCACCATAGACAGGGCCAACACTTTCATTGAGCTGTCCATCACCATCCCAAGATCTCTCTCCTGATCTATCACAGATACCTCAGAAGCTGTAAAGAATGCTGCAGTAATTCAATGAAGAGGTGACCAAGGCATGCATAATTAAGGGCACAAGCCTAACTGCGCCTTGGGCCTGCACATGTCCCTTGCGCTGCCCAGGAGGGTTGCAAACGTGCCGTAAGGCATGTTGGCGCCTCCTCGAGAGTCGGCTGGGCTGGCGCAGGGTGCATCCAGCCTCCGCACTGACTTGGGGAGGGAGGGTTGCATCGGCTGAACTCGGCCGACGTAGGGGTCTGGGGTGGGCAAGGAGGGGAGGGAGGCATTCTGGGGTGGGGGAGGGCAGTCCCTGGGGCAAGCAGGGAGTGGGAGGTGGGGCTGGGACCTGGCTGTTATACTGGATCCCAACCCCATTCCTCGAGCAGTGCAAAGCAGCTGCAAGCTGCTCTCCTCTCCTCGGATTTATGTCACCTCTGGAGATGCCGCAAGTCCGAAGAGACCCATTGGCGCTGTGGTGGCTTACCCAGGGGTAAGGGGAAGTGTTTCTCCGTGCCTCCAGCTGAGCCACTTCAAGCCCCAATCTTGCGCTGGATACAGCATAAGCCTCCTGGCCAGTGAGATCGGATTGTGCTGTAAGCCAGATATAACTGAGACAAACAAATGCACCTGGCACACCAGTTAAAATTGAGCAAAAGAACCCTTGGCCACAGCCTAGAGAAGAAATAGGGCAAATACGTGTGCCTCAACAGACTTTCTCAGGGAGTCAATATGACAAACGGAGCTAAATAGAAAAGACAAGGGATGAGATTCTAGCATATCTCAGCAAATTCAAATTAACAAATTACTGGGTCCAGACAGTAACCACCAAAAGTCCTTAAGTTTAAAGGTACACATGCAGAAGAATGAGGTTTGCTGAAGGAGAATCAGCATGATTCCTGCAAGTTCTGCCTCATTAAACTTCTGGAGCTCTCTGAGGGTGTCACAAGGCATGTTGACAGAGGCAATCTAGTTGACGCCATACGCTTCAACTTTCAAAACATTTTTTGACGAAGTCTGTCATTCAAGACTATCATGTAAACTTCACAGTTGTGAAATAAGAGGACAGGTCCTTTTATGAATTGATAATGGGTTAGGTTTAAAGAACAGAAAACAAAGGAGAGATAAATCAGTTCTCAAGGATCTGTCTTGGAATTGCTTGCTCATAAATGATCAGGAATTAGGAACAGTGAGGTGGCCAAGTTTGCAAATGACTTCCAATTATTCAGTGGTAAAAACCAAAGCAAATGGTGAAGAGCTCCAAAAAGGACCTCGTCAAACTGGCTGAATGGGCAGCTAAATGGCAAACATCCTTCAACATAAACAAGTGCAATGCAATGCCATAAACGAGTGTAAAGTGATGAATGTGGAGGCAAACCAAATCTCAATTTCACGTACACAATAATGGGGTCTAAGGTGTTGGTGACAAACCAAGAAACTAGCTCTTGGGGTCATGGTGGCTAGCCTAATGAAAATGTCAAACCAGTGTGCTGCAATGAAAAAGGCAAAATCCATACTATGGATAATTAGGAGTAGTATCGAGAATAAGATTGCTAATATTATACTGTCCCTATATAAATCTATGGTGTGATTACACATGGAACTTCATGTACAGTTCTGTATACAGATATATTCTGGGGAGCTAGCTGATTAAACTTCCAAAATTATGATTACACACAAAGCTAGGCAATTAATTTCCACTAGTTTAATAGCAGCACATCACTAGCTATGGGCAGCCAGATAGACAAAACAATTCCTTGAATTTACAGACTAGCATTCATTCCAATCCAGTGCTTTATCAACTGGTGTGCAATGGCTTGATGTGGTGGGATAAAAAAAGCACTCTGGTTCCTTGTATTGAGAATTTCCACAATCTGAAAAACACAAAAATTGTTTTAGTTAGAATTGTTATATTGTTGTTAATTATTTTGCCCTGGACTCTTCTCTGCCCTGTAACACAACTTCTTTGTGTTGCTTTTTGTACTTTCATTGAAGGTATCTCCTGCTTTTGGTGTTACTTTGTCACAGTTCAAAGAGCAAGCCTACAAATCTTATAACATTCTTCATCAGGATTAACATGATCACCTACACTTTTGTGATTTTGGGAATACTCCAACTGGCCAAAAAAGAGAGTCTTCTGAACTCAGGAAGAGGCTGTTTTTACCATCAGATAATGGGAATCTATATTTGTGGAGTGAAATGCCCTCCAACACTAACTTAATGCTCCCCATTGGCTTCAGCTTGCTTTTAGCCTGGTGTAGCATGTTACATTTGTCTCCTGCCTTGAGACTATGAAGTGCACCTTATTGCTCTGCTTTTTTTCTTGATCTCTGTTTTAGAAGAAAGCTGAATGCTTCAGATGATATTAGACTGAGTTAACTTCATATTTCCAGAACATGGCGAGTTCAATCATTTTCTGCTTCCTTATCTAAGCAGCCCTGTGTGTGTACTGAAACTGTTTCACACAGTTCAGAGGTTGGCAAGTATACATGCAAACCTCTTAAATGTTATATTTTGCTTTTATTATTATTAAGAATATTTATATACTACTGTTCAACAAAAAATAGTTCACAAAGCAGTTACATAGCAAAATAAATCCATAGATGGTTCCCCGTCCCCAGAAGGGATCACAATCTATAAAAAATTCAGACCAGCAACAGCCACTGGAAAAGATACTATGCTGGGGAGATGAGGGACATCTCCCCCTGCTAACTATAAGAGGATGCTATTTTAAAAGTTGCCTCTTTGCTCAGTTTTTATAAGCTGCAAAGTGTTGGGAACAATCATCATGTTCCTACTTCCCTCTCACTTTTTTTGCTTACCATCTTGATGAAGAATCCTGCAGGATTCTAAAGTTTGCTACCTGATACTGTGTAACCTTTTTGGTTGAACCTAATAAAGATGTTATCCTCTACGTTGCATTGTGGATTTTCTAATGGACCAACATGGCTCCCTGTGATCATGTCAAAGTTACAATTTCAGTTAAAATATCCAGACATACAGAGAGAGAGACTTAGGGCCCAATTCTATCCAATTTTCCAGGGCAGGTGCAGCTGTGCCAGTGTGGCATGAACTGCATCCATTTGTTACTTTACCCTGGGGCTGCATTGTGCTTGCACTGGTGCTGGAAAGTTGGACAGGATTGGGCCCTTAGCAACTTAACACCAACAAATCTGTATACTTTATCAGATTAATGGTCCATTCCAGTGCTTTTTTTGTAAAAAAATAGGTGCAGGAACTCACAACTTTATTTATTTATTTATTTATTTATTTATTTATTTATTTATTATTTTATTTATAAACCACTTTTTATACGCGCGCGCGCACACACACATCAATCCCGTGTGAGCTTCCTGATAGCAAAAGCACTCCTGCCACAGCTGGAGTGAAACACCCCATTCTTTTTAGGTGGGGAGGTGCTCCATTGGGCTATAGGAAACTCTCTCCATTGAGCTATAGGAAAGCCTATACAGTAGTTAAAGTGTTCAGAACAAATATATAAGGTCTTGAGCCCAGCTGGTGGCCATCAGTGACTCAAGTGTTAGTTCCAAACACTTTGAGTCTAAGAGCTCTGGTGGCTCAATGGATAAACTGCAGGTCTGTGGAGCCAGAGGCTTGGGGTTCAAATCCCAGTGAGGAATAATTTTTTTTTTTAAGGTGGGAAGGTGCTCCATGGCTGCAAAATATAAAGGTTGGTTGCTAGTTGCCAAAAGGGGGGCCAGTTGAGGCTGCAAAACTCCTCAAAGTTCAGTCCCAGGCAGGCTCTTTTTTGAACTTTATTTTTTTTTAAATTCCAGTTAGGACTTAACCCACAGTTAAGCTCCTGGAGTGAGCCCCCTGCTGGAGACTGTGGGTTACGTCCTACCTGGGACTTTAAAAAAAAAAAAAAAGTTCAAAAAAGAGCCTGCCTGGGACTGAACTTTGAGGAGTTTTGCAGCCTCAACTGGCCCCCCTTTTGGCAACTAGCAACCAACCTTTATATTTAATTTCTCGTGCAATTATAGTTTTAACTATTTATGCAAAGTGTGACTACTTGGGGGAATATGAATTAGATATTTGCAACACTATGTGACATAGTACCACTGCATTATGAGTTCATATCTTCTCCCTAAGAAGCTACTGATATAGTGATGACCTTCTCTCTTTCTGGTGATTGGATTCTTGAATACTGTAAAAGGAAAACCACAGACCTTTGTAAATAATAATAATATTCTAATGGAGACCTGGCCAAACTGCAGAAAAGACCATAACCACCTTCTGAACTTGTCAGAATGCTAATATTGCTTCATGGAGTTGATTAAAAGTGTGTGTGGGGGGGGGGATGGCAACTTAAGTTCACATATTACACTTTATTTCACAGTGAGTATAGAGAAGAGGAAAGTTGAAGAATTTAAGACCATAGCTCAGTGAAAGGGCATGTTTGGCCAAGACAAGGTCCCAAGGTCAATCCCTGGCATTTCTGGGGGGATAAGGCTGGGAAAGACCCCTTTCTAAAGTCCTGAAGAACTGCTGCCCAGTTAACAGGCTAACAGTTAACACTGAGCTAAGTGGACCAGTGGTTGGACTCAGTATAAGGCAGCTTCCAATGAATTTAATCAATATGGTATTTATATTGGCCCATAACAAATGGAAAAGGGACAAATCAAATGCCAGAGAAATAATGATTGGGAGGAAGAGAGAGGCAGACTACATTATGCTGCAAGTATAATATGAATCCAAGAGATAGAGTATCTAAACAAATGGAAGTTGTTCTAATGGTTATTTTTACATCTCTTGGCTATAGGATGGCAGATACACTAAAGCTGACTGTGGATGACTCTGCCCAGGGAAAGCCATGCAGCTTTAATGCTTGTCTTTGGAATGTATGTATCTGTGCAACTTACTGGCAAGCCCCATAGTGGAACAACGGTCTATACCAATTCATTTAGCAACACATAATTTTCAATTTCGATGTAATCACTATACAGTAGGAGAGTGCAAGGAGTCATTTGGCCTCCTGAAAAAGCACATCCATATTGCATGCCCTAACCGATACAGTCAGAGGGCAATCAATAAGGAAAGGAAATTAAATTGAACTTTACCTGTTCTCTACTGAACCAGCGGGCATCTTCTATTTCAATGTTGTCAACTTTAATTTCTGTAGACACTGCAACCGCTATGCATCCAATCATTAGGGAGGAGGGCATCGGCCATGGTTGACAAGAGACATACTGAACATGGCCCACTTTAACTCCACTCTCCTCCTCTACTTCTCTTCGAACAGCATTTTCAATCGTCTCTCCTAATCAAAGAAAGGAAAAACAGATAACTGACAACACTGTAAGCTAGGATTACACCCTGTGTGAGTTAAAGACTATCATAGATTCGAAAAACCCACAGACCAGAGCACACACTGGAAATCAAGGAATTACACCAAGAAAGACAGGCAATATTTGCAACATGAAAACTCATCCACAAAAACATTAGGATGCCAACAGCAATTCCAGCTAGTACTTTCGTGGGTGTAAACTGAAATTTCCTGTAAGTGTTCTTACAAGTCAAAAACTATATTTGCAAGTATTATCTTAAACATTTCCAAAATGCATATACCCAGGTGATTTTTACTGCGGTTAATCAGACATTATACAGAATGTCCCTGACTTACATCACAAGCCTACGCATGTCTACTCAGAAGTAAGTTTCACTCAATTCAATGGGGCTTACTCTCTGATAAGCAAATGTATAGACATTTGAGTTACAAAAATCCAACTAACAAACAGGTTTGTTTGGAGCTTTGAAGCAGGTGCAGCTGTAAAGAGATCAGCAAAATAAACCACTGAAGCTGCTTAGAGACAACCTGTGCAGCTCAACAACTTTGAAAAGAGCAACCCCTTGCTGTGGCAATGGAGAAAAGCAACAGCTCAACATTACTGCATAACAGTGAAAATCTGGAGATTCCATCCTGTAAAGGATGAAGAATGTCATCACTGTGGCAAAGGTTGACTGGGCACCTAGAGAGCTATTGCGAAGCACGGCGGGGAGGGAGGGGGGGGTCAATACTATAGGAGAAAAAGTGGTCCTTAACAAAGGTGACTCCAACAACAGAATAACAAAACAAAGCCACCTTTTACCACTATTAAGTAGGAAAGCAGGGAGGGGTAGTTAAAGATGAATTTGAACAAGACCCCTACAGCTGCCATCTACTCTCTTTAAAAAGCAAACCCAGAGACAATCTTACAGCCTACATCTTATAATTTACATATCATTAAAGTGACTACAAATTAAGATCAAAGGAGCAAACTTTGGGGTTGTAATTGCTTTGGTCCAGTGAACAGTAAGCAAAAAAGTTTTACTTTTGCCCACAGACAAGTCTTTGGAATTACTCTGGCTCCCCGAGTTATGAAAGTCTGACTTATGGATTGACACTTCCGAGTTATGGATTGACAAAGCGCTGACATTTTCATGCAGTCGCAGTACATCCTTTGATTGTGCTTTCATGCAAGGGTGATAACATTGGGCCAGCATGGATGTTCTACTTAAGTACAGAACCTAAATGCACTTAAGGTAGGGACTTAGGGCCTGATTCTAAGTCAGGGTGGTGTCAGCGGCCGGTGTGCTGCCCTGGCAACCGCCACTGTGTGAGTGCTGTAAGTGCTCTGCAGATGCGTGTGGCCTCTGGGAACCAAGTGCCTCTGGGAACTAAGTGCCAGGTAAGGCACAAGAGTTTAGCATCTGGGCGAGGAGAAGGCAAGGAGACCTCTGAGTTTTGGAGAAGGAGAGGAGGAGGAGCAGGAGGAGGAGGTAAGTGTACTCATTCTAACGCTTTGTCTTTCTAACTCCCTGTCTTCTAACCTTAATCTTACCTTTAAAGCAACCTTAAATCAAAATTGAAAGTTAGCACCTAAGGGAGGTACATAGGGCTACTCGTGAGCAGGAGCAGAGTCCTACTCGTGAGTAAGAGCAGAGTCCTACTCGTGAGTAAGAGCCCAAGGGTCAGGCATTTAAATCAAAGTTGAAAGTTAGCTGCACCTAAGGTAGCACTTAATCGAAGGAAGGGAGGAGGATAAAGTGGAAAGCAGGTCTTTCTACTTGTTTAAATTAAACCTATACTTAACCCAGGTTAAACCTAATCTAAGTTAGAACATAACCTAAACAGGTCAGTAAATTGGGACACAGGATCTAGAGAGCAATAAATAATTAAACAAACCCAAATAGAAACTAGCTTGAGGTTACAAAAACAGTCCAGCCTAAGAGAACAGAACTAGGAGGGAAAGGACCTAGGAAGGGCCAATTCCCAACCCATTAAGAGCCCCAGTAGGCTAATCCAAGCAGTCCATTCAGGAGCCTGCAGAGTAGGTCACGCCCATCAGCAGCCATTTGCCTTCCTGAGCTTTTGTAAACTCACCTGGGAAGGCCAGCCCCCGTTCAATCAGGAAGGAAGGAGGGGGGAGGAGCCAGCCAGGAGTATAAAGCTAGGCGGGCCATCGCGTGAGGCTCTCTGCAGACGCGTGTGGCCTCTGGGAACCCAGTGCCTCTGGGAACTAAGTGCCAGGTAAGGCACAAGAGTTTAGCATCTGGGCGAGTTCAGCAGCAGGGCAAGGAAGCCAGGGCCCCATACACTGCCCTTCCTCTTCCCTTGAGAAGAGGGCTGCTATCCAGTGTACGGTTTTTAAAAGGACCCATAAATAAAACAACAACAACAACAAAGCTATGCAGTCAGACAGCCAGCAGCAGGGTGGGGGCTATCCAGTGTTCTGCATCGAGTGCCACATGTATGATTATATGCCTCTGGGGCATAAGTCATGGGTGTGTCCTCGGTGCAAGGAGCTCCAGGCTCTCAGGGAACGCGTCCGCTCCCTTGAAGCCTTGGTGGCCGACCTGGAGAAGCGCAGGCAGCCAGAGGAGGACCGTGGGGAGACTTCCGGGGACGATCAGGCTTCGTCCCAACCTCAGGCGTGCAGCTCCTCGGCTGCCCGGGTGAGAAGTCTCGGGACTGGAGGACGTCATCCTGGAGAGGAGGGAAACAATCCCCTAGGGGGGATCCCTTCTCCAGGGGATGGGCCCGTATCCGAGCGCACTCGGGATACTCCTCGGCGGGAGGGGGGTCGGGGGCTTCTTGTAGTGGGGGATTCGATTATTAGAAACATAGAGAGGGGGGTTTGCGACGGATGTGAGGACCGCATGGTGACTTGCCTGCCTGGTGCGAAGGTTGCGGACATCACTTCTCGTCTAGACAGGCTGGTAGACAGTGCTGGGGGAGAGGTAGCGGCTGTGGTGCATGTCGGCACCAACGACGTGGGCAAGTGTAGCTGGGAGGTCCTGGAGGCCAAATTTAGGCTTTTAGGCAGGAAGCTGAAAGCCAGGACCTCAAAGGTAGCGTTCTCTGAAGTGCTACCTGTTCCACGCGCAGGGCCAGCTAGGCAGGCGGAGATCAGGGGTCTCAATGCGTGGATGAGACGGTGGTGTAGGGAGGAGGGGTTTAGATTCGTTAGGCACTGGGGAACGTTTTGGGACAAGCGGGGCCTGTACAAGAGGGACGGGCTCCATTTGAACCAGAATGGAACCAGACTGCTGGCGCATAACATTAAAAAGGTGGCAGAGCAGCTTTTAAACTGATCCCTGGGGGAAGGCCGACAGGAGCCGAGGGGCATCCGGTTCGGGACTCCTCATCCCTATGGGATGAGGATGGGGATGTTAGAGAACAACAAGACAAAGGCAGGGTAGGAGAAGAAATTGGGAAAGGTAGTGTGATGGGATGTGATAGACGGTTTGGCACAATGAGAGGATGCGGGGACAAAGGAGCAAATAAGCAGCCCATCCTGGGGCATTCCGTGTATAAATGCTTTTATGCGAATGCCCGAAGTCTACGAGCAAAGGTGGGAGAACTGGAATGTCTGGTGACAAGGGAAAATATTGACATAGTGGGCATAACGGAAACCTGGTGGAATGCGGAGAATCAGTGGGATACCGCAATCCCGGGCTATAAACTCTACAGGAGGGACAGGCAGGGGCGTGTTGGAGGTGGGGTGGCCCTTTATGTTAAGGAAGGGATAGAATCCAGCAAAGTAGAGATTGAAGGTGGGTCCGACTCCACCGTAGAATCTCTGTGGGTTAAATTACCAGGCTTGTGCAGCGATGTAATACTGGGGGCGTGCTATCGTCCTCCAGACCAGAAATCTGATGGGGACCTTGAAATGAGGAAACAGATCAGGGAGGTGACAAGGAAGGACAGGGTTGTAATCATGGGGGACTTCAATTATCCTCATATTGACTGGGTCAATTTGTGTTCTGGTCACGATAAGGAAACCGAATTTCTTGACGTGCTAAATGACTGTGGCTTAGATCAGCTAGTCAAGGAGCCCACCAGAGGACAGGTGACTCTGGATTTAATTTTGTGCGGTACGCAGGACCTGGTTAGAGATGTAAACGTTACTGAGCCATTGGGGAACAGTGATCATGCTGCGATCCGTTTTGATGTGCACGTTGGGGGAAGAATACCAGGCAAATCTCTAACAAAAACCCTTGACTTCCGACGGGCGGACTTCCCTCAAATGAGGAGGCTGGTTAGAAGGAGGTTGAAAGGGAGGGTAAAAAGAGTCCAGTCTCTCCAGAGTGCATGGAGGCTGCTTAAAACAACAGTAATAGAGGCCCAGCAGAGGTGTATACCGCAAAGAAAGAAGGGTTCCACTAAATCCAGGAGAGTGCCCGCATGGCTAACCAGCCAAGTTAGAGAGGCTGTGAAGGGCAAGGAAGCTTCCTTCCGTAAATGGAAGTCTTGCCCTAATGAAGAGAATAAAAAGGAACATAAACTGTGGCAAAAGAAATGTAAGAAGGTGATAGGGGAGGCCAAGCGAGACTATGAGGAACGCATGGCCAGCAACATTAAGGGGAATAATAAAAGCTTCTTCAAATATGTTAGAAGCAGGAAACCCGCCAGAGAAGCGGTTGGCCCTCTGGATGGTGAGGGAGGGAAAGGGGAGATAAAAGGAGACTTAGAGATGGCAGAGAAATTAAATGAGTTCTTTGCATCTGTCTTCACGGCAGAAGACCTCGGGCAGATACCGCTGCCCGAACGGCCCCTCCTGACCGAGGAGTTAAGTCAGATAGAGGTTAAAAGAGAAGATGTTTCAGACCTCATTGATAAATTAAAGATCAATAAGTCACCGGGCCCTGATGGCATACACCCAAGGGTTATTAAGGAATTGAAGAATGAAGTTGCAGATCTCTTGACTAAGGTATGCAACTTGTCCCTCAAAACGGCCACGGTACCAGAAGATTGGAGGATAGCAAATGTCACGCCTATTTTTAAAAAGGGAAAGAGGGGGGACTCGGGAAACTATAGGCCGGTCAGCCTAACATCCATACCGGGTAAGATGGTGGAATGCCTCATCAAAGATAGGATCTCAAAACACATAGACGAACAGGCCTTGCTGAGGGAGAGTCAGCATGGCTTCTGTAAGGGTAAGTCTTGCCTCACAAACCTTATAGAATTCTTTGAAAAGGTCAACAGGCATGTGGATGCGGGAGAACCCGTGGACATTATATATCTGGACTTTCAGAAGGCATTTGACACGGTCCCTCACCAAAGGCTACTGAAAAAACTCCACAGTCAGGGAATTAGAGGACAGGTCCTCTCGTGGATTGAGAACTGGTTGGAGGCCAGGAAGCAGAGAGTGGGTGTCAATGGGCAATTTTCACAATGGAGAGAGGTGAAAAGCGGTGTGCCCCAAGGATCTGTCCTGGGACCGGTGCTTTTCAACCTCTTCATAAATGACCTGGAGACAGGATTGAGCAGTGAAGTGGCTAAGTTTGCAGACGACACCAAACTTTTCCGAGTGGTAAAGACCAGAAGTGATTGTGAGGAGCTCCAGAAGGATCTCTCCAGACTGGCAGAATGGGCAGCAAAATGGCAGATGCGCTTCAATGTCGGTAAGTGTAAAGTCATGCACATTGGGGCAAAAAATCAAAACTTTAGATATAGGCTGATGGGTTCTGAGCTGTCTGTGACAGATCAGGAGAGAGATCTTGGGGTGGTGGTGGACAGGTCGATGAAAGTGTCGACCCAATGTGCGGCGGCAGTGAAGAAGGCCAATTCTATGCTTGGGATCATTAGGAAGGGTATTGAGAACAAAACGGCTAATATTATAATGCCGTTGTACAAATCGATGGTAAGGCCACACCTGGAGTATTGTGTCCAGTTCTGGTCGCCGCATCTCAAAAAAGACATAGTGGAAATGGAGAAGGTGCAAAAGAGAGCGACTAAGCTGATTACGGGGCTGGGGCACCTTCCTTATGAGGAAAGGCTACGGCGTTTGGGCCTCTTCAGCCTAGAAAAGAGACGCTTGAGGGGGGACATGATTGAGACATACAAAATTATGCAGGGGATGGACAGAGTGGATAGGGAGATGCTCTTTACACTCTCACATAATACCAGAACCAGGGGACATCCACTAAAATTGAGTGTTGGGCGGGTTAGGACAGACAAAAGAAAATATTTCTTTACTCAGCGCGTGGTCAGTCTGTGGAACTCCTTGCCACAGGATGTGGTGCTGGCGTCTAGCCTAGACGCCTTTAAAAGGGGATTGGACGAGTTTCTGGAGGAAAAATCCATTATGGGGTACAAGCCATGATGTGTATGCGCAACCTCCTGATTTTAGGAATGGGTTAAGTCAGAATGCCAGATGTAGGGGAGAGCACCAGGACGAGGTCTCTTGTTATCTGGTGTGCTCCCTGGGGCATTTGGTGGGCCGCTGTGAGATACAGGAAGCTGGACTAGATGGGCCTATGGCCTGATCCAGTGGGGCTGTTCTTATGTTCTTATGTGTCAGGGAATGAACCAATACTGGATTCCATGGTTTGACTGTATAAGAACAGTCATGCTGGATCAGATCAAAGGTTCATCTAATCCCACCTGTTGTTTCCAAAATGGCCATCCAAATGCTCTTGGGAAGCGAATGAGCAGAGTATGAACACAGCATCCCCCCTTGTTGTTTGTCTCCCAGAACCTGCTCTTTAGAGGTAAACTACCCCTGAACAGGGAAGTTCCACTTAGCTTTCAGAGCCAATAGCTGCTCATAGACGTTTCCACCCCAAGTTAGGAATGGGTTAAGTCAGAATGCCAGATGTAGGGGAGGGCACCAGGATGAGGTCTCTTGTTATCTGGTGTGCTCCCTGGGGCATTTGGTGGGCCGCTGTGAGATACAGGAAGCTGGACTAGATGGGCCTATGGCCTGATCCAGTGGGGCTGTTCTTATGTTCTTATGTTCTTATGTTCATGTTGCTGCTGGTAAGCCTACAGCACCAGAACAGAGGCCAGCGCCAGTTGGTGCTGGGCCTCAGCGCTGGGAAGATGTGCTGCAGGAGCTCTGGCCGGTTCCTGCTGGCCAGGGGTGAGGCTTTTGGGGGCAGGGTGGAACTGACTGGCTGGAGGCAGGGCAGACCAAGGGGAGGATCAGGCCTGAGAGGGGGGAGGGGATGAATCCTATGTCCCCTCCTGAGCCCTAAAGATCAAAACAAGCCTCCTTGGTTCTGCACCTACTAAATAGTGGGCAAAACTCCCAGGAGACCCATTGCCGACTGTGGAGCTTGACACGAGGTAAGGGAATAACTGTTCCCTTACCCTTATCCAGCGGCTGCCCCAGCCCCATAGATAGTGGTAGCCATTTCTGTGCTACTATACCACTGGACACTGCTAGCGCATAGGATTGGGCTGCCCCATATATTGGACAAATTCCAGGAATGCAAACCTCATGGCCTACAAATGTTCTCTGTTTAAAATGAAAAGTGAAACAGATATCATCTCAGTTTCCAAGATGCTTGTCTGAAGACTTGGTGAGCCACTACCAGCCACTGTGCTTTATGCTGAACTAGATGGACTATTGGTCTGATTCATCAGAAGGCAGCTTCCTATGTCACTAGTGACGTGCAATGCAAAAAGATTTTACAAAGGTGACACAGATATTGAAATTAAAATCTCAAAGAGCTCTTGCCTGCCTGCATGCACACAAATGAGTAACTAAAAGACACTCAACTAATATATCTTTATACAGTACTTTACCCAGCAGCACCATTATACTTAACACCTGTATAGCGCTTTCTAAGTGTGCATAGCATGTCAGTTGGATTATCTATTCCAACAACCCCGTAAAGTAAGTATTATTATTGCCATACTGTAGCTGTGGCTGAGAGGGTGTGGCTTGGTTAAGGTCACCTAATGAGATCATGGCAGAGGTAAGATTTGACTGAAGCAATCCTGATTCGCAGCTTAGTCTTGGGCTACCCAATCCTAACTTGCATTGGAACAGGCCAGCCAGCTGGCCTGCACTGTATCCAGCGCAGGGTCAGAGGTGGATGAAGTGGAGAGTAAGGGGACATGTTTCCTTACCTAGAGTAATGCCCAGTCACCACAATGGGGAATACTCTGATCTGCACCAGTGAAATTGCTGGTGCAGACCTGAGCAGCCCAGTGTAATGCCAGGTTGCTCAGGAGGGTGGTTAGGATGTGGCCAAGTGCCGGAGGGAGGGCGGACCCTTCTGTGTCCAGTCTGCCCACTCTCCCTCTGCCCCGAAATGCCCCTGTTCTGCCCCATTCTGCCCTCCCCCCCCACACTCCCTAGTTCCCCATTCTGGTCTCTCCAGGCCAGGGTGAACTCATCCCACCAGCAGGGATATGGTGTGGGGAGGATGGTACGTGATCTCACGTTAGCCTCCCCAATTCCTAAGGAGGTGCAAAAATGCCTTACGTTAGGTTTGCGACACTCCCAGGTCGGTGACACTCCGAAGATGGCCCAGTGAACACTCAGGATTGCGCTCTTAGTCACTACACTACACTAGCTCTTGCAGTTTGCTACAAACTACTTAATATTCAAATTTAAGAAGTGCTATTTAGAAATCCTAAGGGCAAAAGGGTAATTTTATATTCAAATATTGTGGGACAGAAGTGGAAAAAAAAATAGGTTGACATGATATATACAAAGAGAACCTCACCAGGCTCCACAAATCCAGCAAGGCAACTAAACATGCCTGAAGGAAATCTTTTTTTTCTTCCCAAAAGACAATGGTTACCATCTGGATGAATTACTTGCATGATCACTACAGGATCTGGAATACAGGTAAAGGATATTCATAGTTAAATTGTGTCAAAATGCAGCAGCAGAGAGCATCAATGCAGCCATTCTCACTCATTATTCATAACTCCTTTAAAAGCCTGAAATCCAATTTCCTAGAACCCCTATAGCTAGTAACCCTATTGCGGGTTCTTTAAAAATATGCAGTCACCTGTTTTTGTAACATGGATGCCTTGAAGGGATGTAGCTAAGTGGTCCAAAAGTGAAAGTCAGGAGATAAATTACCTGCTGCTGCTGCATGCTTTAGATGGAAAAAAACAAAACAAAGCTCAAAAAACAAAACCAAAACCCCCGAAATAAGTGACCTATTTATACACTCAACAGAAAGTAGTGACTTAATCAGCAAGAATTCTTGCCTTCAGTGTCTTCCCGTCACAGATTACCGGACGAGTGGAATATATTACCAAACATAGTGCAGAGTTTGCAGCACAGTAAGAATCAGCTTCTTTCACAGCTGTGTCATGCCAGCATCTTTCCCAAGTATTGTTTGAAATGGTAGCAGCAACTGTGATGCCTGATCTTGTCTGATCTTGGAAGCTAAGCAGGGTCAGGCCTGGTTAGTACTTGGATGGGAGACTGCCTGGGAATACCGGGTGCTGTAGGCTTATACCATAGTCTTTCGAGACTGAAGGTTGCCAACCAACCATTGTTTGAAACTCTCATTCTCTGTTTTGCCTTTTCATAGTTTTCCTCTAGGCATTTTGTTTGTTTCTTTTCCCGTCTCAATTAGATTACCTTTTAATTTCTTGAAGGGAAGACACTTCTCTGATGTGTTTGGGTCAAGATCAATCATTAAAATTATCTGGTGGGCCTAGCACTACTGCAGTGTTTCTCAAACTGAGGGCCCTGGACTCTGCCCCCTTAAGGGGCGGGGGCACGGAGAAGGCAGCAACACAATCCCCAGGATTGTGTCCCTAAGGCACTTTAGAAATTGAAAGTGGATTGCTCCACTTTCATTTTCTGAAGGTTGGGGAGCTCTGCGGAGGGTCGCAAAGAACTTCCCAAACCCCTGAGAGGCTGCTGAAGGGACTGGAAAGTGCATGCCAGCCCCTGCGCTCCACGTTAGCGACACAATCCTGGAATTGTATCGCTGCCTTCCCCGCTCCCCCGTACAGACTTACAGTGGTTCTCAAGCTCCCTGGGAGTTTGAGAACTGCTGCCCTACTGAGAGACTTTCCCCTATGCTTAAACTGTGGTTTGCAATCCTGGTTTGTGGGGCAATCGATCTGTGCAAGACTCCGTTTGCTGGGTTTATACAAATGACAAATGATGGTTTGATGCAAACTGGGACCAGAAGTTTGGAGTGCAGAGAAAGAGGAGGGAGAAACATCACCGTCCTTCATTAGATCTGAATGTCCCTCATGACTCTGATCTACATCTTAATGAGAACTGTAACCAAAAAAGGGAAAGGTGCCATTAGTTATACAACTCTGCTACTGCATGGACAGTTGCTCTTTGGCACATGCATAGCCATATCAAAGTGAGTGACACCAGGGAGAGAAGATAAGCAGTTGAA
The DNA here is from genome assembly GCF_035046505.1 of Tiliqua scincoides. Lineage (NCBI taxonomy): Eukaryota > Metazoa > Chordata > Lepidosauria > Squamata > Scincidae > Tiliqua > Tiliqua scincoides. The sequence goes on from NC_089822.1 coordinate 45,101,539, forward strand.
ATCAAGTTGACGTATTTATATTACTGCTCCCTACTCCACTCTCCCCACCCCCCCAATCCAAGGCAAAGCAAATATAGCAGCATTACTGCATTGGAAGAGATGAAGGCTTTATTTCTGGTCTATTCTGCCCTCTCACCCTGCACCTTCTGTTCTTCCCTGGCACTCCTCCTTACAGCCCCTTTTCCCAATACCTGGGTCTGTTGCTTTCCCCCTCCTTCCTATGCAGGGTTCCCAGGTCTTCACCTATACAAGGCACCTGTCATAAAGTTCTTCGGCACTTAGAAAAGGTGCAACTGATACCACTCCTCTGCTCCACCAGCCCTTTTACCTACCTTCTTCCTTTGGTCTATCAGAAGCAGAACTCTAATTTTGATTCACAGCAGGGCTGGGAAAGGGGCAGTCAGCAACTGGTGGGGGACATGGTGCCTACATCTTCTCCCTGTGATTTGGGATCTTGGAAGAATCAGACACCAACTGCAGGTGAAGACTCAGTAACCCAGTTCCTTCATACTTCCATATCCACTCTTCTTGATACATTTCCCCCCTTCTGTTGGTTTCTCATCTTATACTTTTTCCTTCCTGTCAAAATGACTGATATGACAATCCCATTAGGTAAATATGTTTCAAAGACTGATGACCTGTGGAAAATGTATATGCTGTAAGGCATCCAGCAGTAGTTTCAAATCCTGCTGACTGCTAGTTTTGTTAAGGAAATATCACTAGGAACACAACTGTTGACTCAGCGCTCTTGTAGACTTCATCATGCTCACAACTCTTCCCTTTGTGTAGGCCTCTGAAGATTTAAGAACCACTCATTGCCAGCTTCAACTAACTTCTCTATGAAATTTAAAGAGTCAAACAAAAAACAAGTGGAAAGATGGAAAGAAGAGGAAGCTATAGGATAGATCACAGGTTCTCAAACTCTCTAGGAGTTTGAGGACCAAGATAAATCTTTACAGGGGCGGGGTGGAAAGCAGTGATGTGATCCCCAGGATCACGGTGCTGTGGGGGACATAAGGGCTTTTTGTAACTCACCCTAGACCTTGCTGATGTCCGGGGGGTGCAGGGAGCCCTGCGGAGCCCTCTGTAGGGCTCCCTGTGCCTCTAAACACTGGAAAAACACAATCCACTTCTGGTTTCACGATTGCACCTGGAAGTGTGTTGCAATAGCGTTTTTCCAGTGTTTACAGGTGTGGGGAGCCCTGCAGAGGGCTCCGTGGGGCTCCCTGCACAGCCGGATGCCATCAGGGACTAGGGTGAGTTACAAAAATGCTGCTATGACTCCAGCAGCAGCGTGATCCTGGGGATTGTGTCGCTGCCTTCTCCCTTTAACTGCTCCTTAAGGGGAAAATGGCAGTGGTTCTCAGGCTGGCCATGACCCACCAGTTTGAGGACCACTGGGATAGATAATGGTGGCACTCACCCTATACTAAGCAGCTAGGCAGAGCTGTTAAGACATGAAAGCAAAACAGGCAAACATTTGTTAGAATAAACTACCCAAAAACATGATGGAACTAAGGTGAGGAGTGTGTAGTAGAACATTTGTTTGACTTCCAGAAGTTATTTTATAGCTGCGTTGCATTTTCACCTCCTATATTCCATCAAAGGGGTCTTGTCATGGTTGAGGTCTGATATTTTTATTTTGTAATAAGAACATACAGGAAAAAGAAGTAGACTAGCTGGAGCTTTGTGATGATACGACAGCATATCTGTAATTTTCTTACCAACTCGCGGATAGCACGTGTTGTGAATTCCCTGATGGCTGGGGCAGTCTCCTTTCAAGCAAGCTTTCCTGTAGCCTCCATCTTCCAACTTAGTCGCACTGCCACATGTTGGGCAGAACTGATACCGGCTATCCCATGCTAAAGCAGATCTTGCCTGAGCTACGACTCCTTAAAAACGAATGTAGAGAGAAAAGATCCAACATGTTGATTTCTCTAAGTAGGGTTTGCCCTGCAGTACGTACTTTTGAATACATAGTGAAAATGGACACAGGTTGGACATCCTTTATCCAAAGTGCTCAGGATCAGAAGCATTTTGGATATCAGATTTTTTTGTATTTCAGAATACTTGCTTATACATAATGCGAGCTCTTGGGGACGGAGCCCAAATCTAAACACAAAATTCATTTATGTTTGTGTACCCCTTATATAGCTTGAAGGTAATTTTATACAATATTTTAAATAATTTTGGGTATGAGACAAGGTTTATGCATGAAATACAGTTTGCAATTTTATTTCTTTAGGCAAAAATGTTTTAAAAAAAATCATGTTGGCATTCAAAAAAGTTCCATAATTCAGAATCCTGGATAAGGGCTGCCCAACCTGTATAAGAATTATTTTAAGACATGTGACTAAGAACTGACTTAATTTAAGCACTCATTCACATACTACATTAGTACCTAGATATTTTCTATAGAGACTCAGGGCCCAATCCTATCCAACTTTCCGGCGCTGATGCAGCTACAATGCAGCCCTGAAGAAAGGCAACAAACATTCCTGTACCTTGAGGAGGCCTCTCTGTGACTGCCCTCCCATCACTATAGGATGCAGCAAACATCCTTCAGCATGGCTGAATAAGCACAGGAAAGTTGGATAGGCTTTGGGCCTTCAGGCTGCAATTCTACACACACATCCTGTAACAGGGAGTAAATCCCACTGAACTCAGTGGGACTTCCTTCTGGGCAGACATACCTAAGATTGCACTGGTAAGTAAGGCAGATAAATGTTACGAGAGCATTAACTCACAATAAAACCCAATGCAAAAAATAAATAAAACTTATATAGAAACTGTACCATGAACGTACTAATGTTCTCTCTCTCTGCCCCCCCCCCCATTAACAGAGGCTTAAATAGGAATGCTTGCCACCTTACCAGCTTCATTTTCAGAAAAGTGCAGCAATGCAGGCATTGGTGGCTGAAGGAAATAGCAGTTCTGATGCTCCTGAATAAATCTCTCAGCAGTAGGTTTATCTATACTGAGAGCAAACCAGGCAGCTAGCCCATTGCATTCATCTTCATTTGGCTCGTTCTCATTCCGAGCTGGAAGGGAGTCACTTTTCACTGGAATTTCCAGTCCAAGAAAAATCAAGGTGACCGTTTCAGGGTGCTCCAGGTATTCTTTTACGTCCTTGTAGTAAAGCCGATGAAGCTTAACTTTAGGATACTGGGAACTACTATCACTACCATCTGATGTGGCTAACGGGCTTAAATTTGTAAAAAGGACGTATACAGTAGTTGGGTCTTTCTGTTTCATGTCTAGCCATTTAGAATCTACCCTTTTCTCACTCTTTCTATCCAGAAACGTTCTGCAAAAATAGTTTTCGTGCTCTCTGATTTCACTGGACTGGAGTAATGGCTCCAGTCCACCCTTCACATTTGCTAATAAATTAGCTATGCTCTTATAGCCCCAAAACGTAGCAATGTCCAGTGCAGTCTGGTTTGATCTATTTGTCACGGACCTGTCACACCTATAATAGAAAAAGCATAAATTAAAAATGTTTTGGCTTCTTAACATGTTTATTTTTCATATAAACTATATCATGCTCTCCATGCCACACAGCTCATGTTGTGCAACATCAGAACATATGGCGTGTTTACATTTTGTATTATGGTATTTTGTATTGTACGCCTTGTCTTGGATGCCTTGTTCACAAGGGGAGGCAGGATAAAAATCTTTTAAATAACTAAGAGCCATGATGCCCAAAGTAGGCAGGGCTAGAGAACATAAATCACAGCTTATAGGAACAGTTTGAAGACCAGCAAGATATATTTGGGGAGGGCTGACAAAGGTTGCATTCAACAGATGATGCACTAAAGCAACATCAGGCAGCAGGTATGGGCGTAATTAGTGTAGTGTAGTTAGTGTAGTTAGTCTGTGGAACTCCTTGCCACAGGATGTGGTGATGGCATCTGGCCTAGATGCCTTTAAAAAGGGATTGGACAAATTTTTGGAGGAAAAATCCATCATGGGTTACAAGTCATGATGTGTATGTGCAACCTTCTGATTTTAGAAATGGGCTATGTCAGAATGCCAGATGCAAGGGAGGGCACCAGGATGCAGGTCTCTTGTTGTCATGTGTGCTCCCTGGGGCATTTGGTGGGCCACTGTGAGATACAGGAAGCAGGACTAGTTGGGCCTATGGCCTGATCCAGCGGGGCTGTAATTTTCAGCATGTCATGGAATATGTCAGGAAACTGAGTAATTAATTTTCTTACCCCCTTTCCAGAAGAGCCTGCACAATTTCAAAGTGCCCATTCCGAACTGCATACATCAAGGCTGTCCAACCATTTTCAGCAGTTTCATTGATAAGGGATGGAGAATGACTGAGCAGTGTTGTAAGCCTGACCTTGTCTCCAACAGCAGCAAAATTGTGAAGCTCAGAAATCAATTGTTGCTTTGGATTCCCTTGAAAATCTGCCATTTTCTGTGTGGTTCAAGACATAATAGAATGTTTAAACAGCACAGTCAGGATAGTGGATCTGCCTTAATATCATGTTGCTGTATTATTTAAAAATCAGCTCACTTAAATAACTGAAAAGTGACTTAAATAACTGAAAAGTAAATAAGTGAAAAGTTCTGACAAGAACTGAAAGGACAGTATCAGAGGAATCTGCACTGTTGGCTGTTTGAAGAGTTGTTTTCCAGTTGAAAATTTTGGTTAACCCTCTGTTGTGCACCAATTCTGTGCAAAAACTTCTTCTAGAAGAAAAGGCAGTTGACAGCTTGCTGAGCAAAATTTATTTTCCACATTTTTACACCACCCTTCCTCTAAGGAGCACCTTCCTTACTTTTTGATCTCACAACAATCCTGTGAGGTAGGTTAGGTTGAGCAATAGTGAGTGGCCTAAGGTCACCCATGAAGCTTCATGGCTGTGCTGGGATTTGAACCTGGTTCCTCTGAAGCTAAGTCCAACACCAGAACCACTACACCATCCTGGCTCTCATTGTTAAAATAAAACACTAATGAAATCATGCTAGCACTTTGCTAGGATATAAATATGATCAGTTTCAATCTACATTTTACAGGTCTTGATTTGTTCCTCCAATAAAACTCTCATTCTCTTGGATTATGCAGATACCTTCCCTGCAAGCAGTTCCTGCTTGTCCGTCTCTCTTCATGAAGCTTGAACCTGACCCAAGTTTGGGTCATGAGTCTGTCCTGAAGAAAAAATTAAGCACCAATATGCCTGGATTCCAACACAGGACTAAAAATTCTCACATCACTAATTCTGTGCACAGTTCACTATGAGAATGCCCCAGTGAATGCAAAGTGAGTTACAGCTCAAACCTATGCATGTCTACTCAGAAGTAAGTCTAATTGTGTTCAATAAGACTTGCTCCCAGGAAAGTGTGTATAGGATGCAGGTTTAATCCTGAATAAATATGTATAGGATTGCTCTGCATGGTATATTTTGAAAGATCATTTGGTTGGGGGGGGGGGGGAGGAAACACATAAACTGTTTCGTTTTGAAACTGAGTTATGGTTTTTAAAAAACCTAATTTGCTATTTAAAAATAAATTGTGGGATGTTGACTTACTTTCAAGTTTTTAAAAATTTATTATATTTATTGTAATATAGCACTGCAAGAGCTGAAAATATATTCTGGTGGGAGGGACACACATTTCTTGTTCACAACAGCTCATCGAAGGTTCTGGAGGACCATGGGTTTGGGTCCTTAATCACCTCAATGGTTAGAACAGAGTTGTCATTCATACAGCAGGGCCAAATAGCATTCAGGGTGCCTGCTGAGGGCCAGAAGTGACATCATTAAGCAGCAAGTGATGTCATTAAGCAGATGATGGCCAGAAATAAGCACTTCATTCTCACATAGAAACTCATAAGCTGTGAATGATAGAAAATGTGCATGTCTTGATCATCTTTTTAATATATTGGAGAGTCCAATTATCATGTGGGCTGGATAAAGTGTTTCTGCTGGCGATATCTGTCCCACAGGCCTTATGTTTGACACTCCTGGGTTAGAACATGCATTCAGTTTTCTTTCTACACTATATCCACTTGAACACTTTCATGCAGCTCAAACTGTGTGGGTGTGGGGGGGGGGCGGGAGAGTTCAAATGCCCCCTCTAGCTTGGCCCTTTTCAACCACTGCTGTGGCACACTGGTGTGCCGTGGGAGGTCCCCAGGTGTGCTGTGGAAATTTGGAAGAGGATCATTTATTAATAGGGCCATTGGGGGATGTGAACCCCCCATTGGCAGCACAATGTGCCTTGTCAATTATCAAAAAACCGATGGTGTGCCTTGAGCATTCTAGTGCCTTTCCAGTGTGTTGTGAGATGAAAAAGGTTGAAAACCTCTGCTCTAGCTATATGCAAAAAATCCCCTGGTCTTTATGTTTATTGCCTGCTGGGGCAGCAGGATCAGCTGCTGCCGTCCCTTGCGTCAGGCATTCTGAGGTAGCCTGCTTCTGAAAGGTTGCACATACCCGTCACGACTTGTAATCTGCAATGGACGTTTCCTCCAGAAATTTGCCTAGTAGTAGAAAGTAGAAATTTGCCTAGTAGTAACTTACTACTACTAGTAGAAACTTGCCTAGGAGTAACTTACTACTAGTAGAAGAAATTTGCCTAGCAGTAACTTACTTGGGAGTAAGCCCTCATGGAAGCAATGGAACTTACTTCCAAGTAAACGTGTGCCAATTCCAGCTGCACACCTGTTTTTTGGGGGTTGGGGTGCAGCAAGTGCCCAGCCTCAGTGCAGAAGCTGTGGCTTGTCTGCTCTCTAAGTTAACCACAGATACTCCTTTTGGCTGTTCCTGCTGGGATCCGCTGCCCCCTCCGCTCTTAAAATCTGACTTTGCCTTTGACTACCAACTTGGGAGCAAAGTCCAGAGACTCAGTGCAGGTACAGGCAGGGAAGGCGCAACCTAAGAGCAAGGCAAGGGAACAGGAACACAATGCACAACAAACACAAGGCCAAGGAGCCCTGGAGTGGTCAGTGACGATCACCTTAGAAACCCACAAGCCCCCTACCCCTCCAGAATCACCATCCCAACTTACCTAAGACCGTTTCCTTCTAGAGCCAACCCTTCTTCCGGGTTGCCACACTAGAGCATCTTGGGAATTGTAGTTCCTGATAGGAGTGCTGCATCCCTGGTGCATCTCTCTCCCTCTTTCACAGGTGCTGTGTTTGTTTTGTGCCTGCAGCAGGAGACCTCCTTGGAAGAAAGCCCCAAGGAATATCATGGGACTTATTCCCAGGGAAATGTGTGCAGGATTGCAGCCCTATTTACTTTACTTACTTACTTCAAGGCTTACTTCAAAGTTTGTCCCCCTAAACCAGTGGTTCCCAAACTTTAGGAGCTCAGGGATGACTAAGGCAAAATTTTGAGATGGTGGGGACTGCATGCAACCTCCCCCACCCTCGCACACAAAAAATACAATTAAATTTGTAATACAAATTGTAAATTTGTAATTTGAAGATTATTTAATAATTAATGTGATGGTTGTGCTTGCATTTGCTTCACTAGCTGTGAAAGTCTTGGGTTTACATGGAATACATGGAACACATAATAATTCCCGCCCTCCAACTCAGAGGTTTTCACACCCACCCAATTCAATCCAGTCTCTTTTCCCCCACACCAGACCACATTACACAAACCCCTTGCCTCTTTTACACCTCAAAAAGGGAGAGGGTAAGCACAAGGGGATTATAGACAAGTCATGCAAGGTAGTTAAATGAGCCAATAAAAAGCACTCACATCCCTCCACAGTTCCTTTTGTTACACAGCCCTGGCCCTGCTCCCCCCACTTGTGAGTCCAGAGTCCTTAGGAAAGTCTTCAGCACAATTTAGGCAGGTGGGTCCTGAAGGAGAAGAGACGTGTGAAGGAAGCACCAGCTCAGAGAGACATCTCAGAATGGCTGCTGCATGTCTCAGGAAGAAAAGTCTTTTTGGTGTGCACTGCAAGGTCTTTAGGGGGGAAAAAACCTCTCTTCACTTCCTGTTCTAATTGCTGTCATACTCTAGCTGTGGACTACTTTGGTTGGAGCTAAGAGAGTGTGAGCAAGCCTATAGGTAGGCTGCAGCCACAAAACAACAGCTGCCTACTCTGTCATTAGTCTGTGGAACTCCTTGCCCCAGGATGTGATGATGGTGTCTAGACTAGATGCCTTTAAAAGTGAATTGGAGAAATTTCTGGAGAAGTCCATCACAGCCACAGCGTGACCAACAGCCCCATTCTAGGCATGTCTACTCAGAAGTAAGTCCCATTATAGTCAATGGGGCTTACTCCAAGGTAAGCATGCATAGAATTGCAATCTGAGGAGATAGGGAACTGGCCAAGTGTGGGGTGAGGGAGGGCTCCCCATGGACAAAGCTGCTGCTGCTCTCTGAGGAGGAAGAGTCAGGGGTTGCACCTGCTGTACTTGGCTACGGTGGTGCCTGTCCTGCAACTTCTGGGATTGCTTCTCCCCAGGTGGGCAGCTTGCAGTAAGACAGCAGAGGTGCTGCCTGTTTCCCTCTCCAAAAGGGGTGCCAAAACCTGGTTGCCTGGATCCCTTGCTCCACCCCTGGGCGTTAGAAGAGCACATCCAGGGGGCCCAATCCTGCCAACTGGGGGGGGGGTACCAGGGCTGGGGGTTGAGCATACTGTTTCTCCCCTCTCCTGCTGCCACACTGCCTCCAACTCCCTTCCTCTGTGTTCTCTGGCCAGCTGGAGTCTGTACTCCCAGGGAAATCACATCCAGAGAAACCCACTCCCAGGGAACCCCTCCCCCCCCAGCCAGCCAGAGATGCCTTTGGGAGCCTGTTCCTTCTCCTCCTTATTACTCCCATTCCTCCCCTCCTCAGGCCCCTCCTCCTCCTCTGGTGGTGGCGGTGGCAGCGCCCCCCCCCACCCAAGAAACTTCCCAGGCTGGCTGCAGTCCTGATTTGACTCCTGAAAACCAGGCTGCCAGGGCTCACCTCAAGGCACAGGGTCAAGGAATGGAGGCAGCAGGCTGGAGGCAGCAGTGGCAGGGCACCTCTCCTCTGCATGCAGCTGAGCCAGGAGGCTGCACAAGCGAGTGCACCTTACAAGACACCTACGCTTCACTTTTCCACTTGTCTGGGCACTCACAGACAAGGAGGTGGAGGGGGGAGGCAGGCGGGAGAAAGTCTATGTTCTGATTGGCTCTGAGCTGCTCTGATTGGCTGCTGACACTGCAGAGGCTTTTTTCTTCCTGGAAGGGCATTTTTTTTCTTTTTCACCAGAGAGGCTGCAGACCACCTGGGAGAGTGCTGCAGATGGGTTGGGAACCCTAGCCCTAAACAGAAGCCACAAAATTATGCAGGGAGTGGATGGGGGATGCTCTTTTCCCTCTCACACAACACCAGAACCAGGGGACATCCACTAAAATTGAGTGCCAGAACAGACAAAAGAAAATATTTCTTTTCCCATCGTGTAATTAGTCTGTGGAACTCCTTGCCATAGGATGTAGTGATGATGTCTGGCCTGGATGCCTTTCAAAGTGGACAGATTACTGGAAGAAATGTCCATTCCAAGTCCATCTTTGCTTTAGCGGAGGCGGGGCGCGACTGCTCCACATCCACTTTCACTGCTGCGGGGAGGCCTGCTGCAGGTCGCGCTGGGCTCCCCGCAGCCTGGGGAGGCTGCAGGAGGCTTGGGTAAGTGCAACCAAGCCCCTGCAGCCCCCCTGGGCGGTGTGATCCTGGGGATCGTGCCGTGTCCTCCCCCCACCCAGGCAAGTACTTAGTGGCTCTCAAACTCTTCCAGAGAGTTTGAGAACCACTGGTCTACAGTTTGAAGAACTTAAAGATGAAGACAGGAATTTTCCTGCAAACTTGGATCGGCCCCTGAAAAGTGTGACAGTTCCAATTTACATACAGGGCTGCTTAGACAAACTAATTAAAAAAGGGCTGAACCACCCATGTTCTGGAAATATAAAGTCTAGTAGTAACTTACTTGGGAGTAAGCCTCAGTAGAAACAATTGGACTTACCTTCAAGTAAACATGTACCAATTCCAGCTGCTCACCTGTTTTTTGGGGGTGGGGGAGCAGAAATGATGAAATAGGATTATTCCAACTGCAGGTAATTCACGGGAGGGGAGGGGTAATATGGGAGAAGAAAGTGGCGTGTGAACCTACCCTGAATCTGAACTATACACACTGCAATCCAGAAAAGTGTTCATTGGAGTTTATTGTCTGCCTGTGTCAGAGCAACAGGTGCTATTTCATACATGATACAGAGAACCTGACATCTGTCCATTCTACACATGGACATATTAATGCTTTTAGGCATTCTACATTTAGGCGACTAAACAGCCACCAGGTAGATGGGACTCGTTAGAAATATTTTCTTTTGTCTGTTCTAACTCTCCCAACACTCAGTTTCAGTGGCTGTCCCCTGGTTCTGGTATTATGTGAGAGTGTAAAGAGCATCTCCCTATCCACTCTGTCCATCCCCTGCATAATTTTGTATGTCTCAATCATGTCCCCCCTTAGGCGCCTCTTTTCTAGGCTGAAGAGGCCCAAATGCCGTAGCCTTTCCTCATAAGGAAGGTGCCCCAGCCCAGTAATCATCTTAGTCGCTCTCTTTTGCACCCTTTCCATTTCCACTATGTCTTTTTTGAGATGCGGCGGCCAGAACTGGACACAATACTCCAGGTGTGGCCTTACCATAGATTTGTACGAGTACAACGGCATTATAATATTAGTCGTTTTGTTCTCAATACCTTTTCTAATGATCCCAAGCATAGAATTGCCCTTCTTCACTGCCGCCGCACATTGGGTTGACACTTTCATCGACTTGTCCACCACCACCCCAAGATCTCACTCCTGATCTGTCACAGACAGCTCAGAACCCATCAGCCTATATCTAAAGTTTTGATTTTTTGCCCCAATGTGCATGACTTTACACTTACTGACATTGAGGCGCATCTGCCATTTTGTTGCCCATTCTGCCAGTCTGGAGAGATCCTTCTGGAGCTCCTCACAATCACTTCTGGTCTTCACCACTCGGAAAAGTTTGGTGTCGTCCACAAACTTTGCAACCTCACTGCTCAACCCTGTCTCCAGGTCATTTATGAAGAGGCTGAAAAGCACCGGTCCCAGGACAGATCCTTGGGGCACCCCGCTTTTCACTTCTCTCCATTTTGAAAATTGCCCATTGACACCCACTCTCTATTTCCTGGCCTTCAACCAGTTCTCAATCCATGAGAGGACCTGTCCTCTAATTCCCTGACTGTGGAGTTTTTTCAGTAGCCTTTGGTGAGGGACCGTGTCGAACGCCTTCTGAAAGTCCAGTTATATAATGTCCACGGGTTCTCCCACATCCACATGCCTATTGACCTTTTCAAAGAATTCTATAAGGTTTGTGAGGCAAGACTTACCCTTACAGAAGCCATGCTGATTCTCCCTCAGCAAGGCCTGTTCATCTATGTGTTTTGAGATCCTATCTTTGATGAGGCATTCCACCATCTTACCCAGTATAGATGTTAGGCTGACCGGCCTATAGTTTCCCGGGTCCGCCCTCTTTCCCTTTTTAAAGATAGGCAAGGCATTTGTTATCCTCCAATCTTTTGGCACCATGGCCGTTTTGAGGGACAAGTTGCATATCTTAGTCAAGAGATCTGCAACTTCATTCTTCAATTCCTTAATAACTCTTAGGTGGATGCCATCAGGGCCCGGTGACTTATTGATCTTTAATTTATCAATTAGGTCTAAAACATCTTCTCTTTTAACCTCTATATGTGGGTATGCACGCCTACATATAAAATGTGATGGAGTATTTGTCTATCACATGCGATGGAGAACTGTTTAGTTCCAGGGCAGCAAGGAAACCTAGTACTGTAGATTTTGGCTGGCTAGGCAGATTTTATATTCATGGGTGTCATGAATAAGTACATGTTAGGCCTAGGTTGGCATGTGAAGCCTGAACCAAACTAAGACAGTGTAACTGAGAAGTTGCTAGCAGTTCCCAGCTGCAGGAATGTGAATAAATAAACAAAAGGATTTGTTGTCTCTCCTTTGCTGGCCAGGAAGGACAGATAACAAATCTGTTTAGCAATTATGAATTAGATGAACAAATGAACATGTTTATGTTTTATTGTTGACAGATGAACAAAATGACTAGCAATCCATGTATCTGTGGCTATGTTCTCCCATTTCTTATGAATTAAATGTGTACCACTTAATGACAGGGATACATTCTCCGATCCCCTTTGTTATATGATTCGCTCATTAAGCAAATATTCAGCCCCATCTGGTGCCTTTGTTGTGTAAACAGACACTCTGCTGCAGGCTGTGGGAGACCTGATTACCTCATTTACAGCCTCTGTTGTGATTTGACCACCATCCTATGTGTGAACGGTTGTTAAGCAGTGCACACCTGTATTTGAAGCATAACACTGCACATCCCATACCACTGGGCCTGCAGCTAGCTGTAGTGTGTAAAATGGCAAGCTTTGTACCAAATATATCACGAAATATAACCTTTATTCACCCAGAGACGTCTAAAGATCTGAAAAATGCAACCTCTCATTCACCTGCATGGACATTAGCAAAGCCCGGTACACCCCCCCATATCCTTCTCAAATACACTTTGAAGACATATGCTTCTATTGTACCTACCAAAGATTTTAAACATATTCTATACTGTACTGCTTTCTAGAATATATGACATGGCTCACTTGGCTTGGGCTTGATAATGGCGCAGTTGATAACATATTTATTACCAAAGGTACACATGACAACCTGAAATGGCACTTGAGATAGGCGTCAGCCTAAATGAATTCCTATTGTTCAATACTCAGTTAACCTATGAGCTTCTGCATTTCCCCTGCTATTTATATACTTTATTTATTTTCTTAAGCGAGTAGCAAATAAGACATTCAGTCTCATGTCAATGGCAAAGGCCTCCTTTTAAACATACTTCTTTAAGAGCAAACCGGAAGTGGGTCGTAATGACTGTTTTTGCCTTTTCCAAGGCATGGGGAGCCCTGCAGAGGGGTCGACAGGGCTCCCTGCACCTCCCGGAGGCCGTGATAAAAAAAGCCCTCTGTCCCGAGCAGTGGCACAATCACGGCAATTGTGTCACTGCCATCCCCCCCCCGGGCCCTGCAAAAACTTAGAGTGGTTCTCAAAATCTTGGGGAGTTTGAGAACCACTGCTTTAAATCAAGCTAAGCTTTGCAGAGGGAAATGGTAATTGGAAATAACAAAAGAGGGAAAGCTTCATGTTATGTGAAGAGTATCTACCTACCTTGTTACTTTCACAAAAAATGCTGGTGACAGTGCTGCGTCAGCAATCCCTAATGTGTCTGATCTTTAACACCTCTGGGAGAATTTCAGTTGTCTTCTAAGGTATCATTATGACAGTAATGTGATGCTGATTGCCACAATATTCGGAAAATATATTAAAAAACCTTCATGAAATCTGAGTTGACTAATAAGCACCATCAAGCTTATAGCTGGCATTTCTGATCTGCCGTCACTGCATGCACGTCACCCTCTCTTGTGAATTCGCCCAGGTTTTAATTGTGAAGCCAATTGTGATTGTCGAAAACAATACTAGCAAACGCATTAAAGACAGGCAGAGCTGCCACTTGTGACTTTAATCCACAGTCATGCATGTTAATTTTTTGTTGTTAATATTTGCCTTGGATTTTAAGGAAGAATTGGGATTTTGAGGTTTGTCTGACCTGTAGCAGTAGTGGGGAGGGGGGATATGTTTGCTCTGTGAATATGACTGCCTTCCATATACCTATGGTTATGAAGTGAACCCCAAAAACACTTCCAAAACTAAGCAGATGACTTGATGCTTGAGTTTTTCCTTGTGTAGACAAAGAAGATACTGGAGCAATAACAAGAAGACTTTTCAACATTACATCAAGTTAGGAAACGGGCAGCCCAATCCTAATTTGTGTTGGAACAGGCTGGCTGACAGGCCTGCACTGTATCCAGCACAAGTTTTGGGCTGTCTGAGGCCTGTACCAAAGCAAGGGAAAACTTTTCCTCTTACCAAAAGAGGTGGTGCAAATCCGAGCAGCCCGGATCTGGCATAAGTGCCGGATCCTGGCCCTGCCTCCCGCCCACCCCCAGGAACACCCATTGCCCGCCCTTATCCCGCCCTGAAAGGTCTCGCTCCTGCCTCCTCTCCACCCTCCCCATGCCACCCCCCAGACCCCTGTGCTGGCCAAGCTCGGCTGATGCAAACTCACCTGGCCCAGGACTCGTGTCAGTGTGGAAGGCCAGCGTATATCTGTGCACCGGCCTATTTCCCTGCAAAATGGTGCACAAGTGCGATGATGGTTTCTAAGTGCTGGCTATCCCACAACTTGTTGAAGGTTGCTGTCCAACATCAAGGGTTTAGCAGTGTGGAGGAGGTTGCTTCACCTGTCCTCTTCCACTTGTCTCTTGGCACCTTTCTTGGGCTTTCCCCAGCCCCAGAGCAGCCCTCTGGTAGCCTTCCAGAGACCTCTCATAATCAGTCTCTCATCTTCAGGGTTGTGAAGGTTCATCTGCAATCCTTAAAATGGTGGGGCAAGTCTGGAAGTGGACACAAATGTGTTCAATTCTCCATGGGCCAATACCAGTGCTTGTTTGATGATGAAAATTGACCCAAAATGAGTATAAACAATTACCACAACCCTCTCTTCCATTGGCCATAAACTGTATAAAGCTACATTGGGTGCCCTTCGGGAGAAAGGCAGAATACCAATCAATCAATCAATCAATCAATCAATCAATCAATCAATCAATCAATCAATCAATCAATCAATCAATCAATCAATCAATCAATCAATCAAAGTGTCTCTTCCTGTTTGCCCTGCACAGCGTCGATGCTGCCTTCTGCTCATGAAGAGGCCTCTGTACCTTCTCCTTCTCCTCCACCTGCAGCTTAACTCACCCCCACCTGCTTGCTAATAACTGCTGAGCCCCGCAGTCCCAAGTGCATCAGCACAGTATTCATGGACAGCAAGAACAGAGTAACAGATAATGAGAGTAGGTGGCAATTTTGCCTCTTGCACATAGCAAATTCGCATATAAAGAGAACTGCCTATAATTTGATTCAAAAAGGACTTCTTGTGTCCAGTTTCCATGTTCATTCATATTGTGTGACAGATAGGGAAGTACACAGATTTGCATTTAACCTCTTGTCCAGCCCATTCACAAAGCTTTCTTATATTCACTACTATTCCTAATAATAATAGCTATTAATATATTTATATCCCTATTGATTAATATAGGGTCTCTGAGAAGAACTTTATTAGGTGGTACAAAATTTCTGATCATCATTTCTACAAATTACAGTATATTGAACTATTAGGTTTACACAAAATGTGAATGCTAGTCTTCACACAAAGAAAGAAAGAAAGAAAGAAAGAAAGAAAGAAAGAAAGAAAGAAAGAAAGAAAGAAAGAAAGAAAGAAAGACTGGGGATCCACTGTTGATTCTGCCCCCTCCTGGGACCTGAACCTCCACCATGCACCCCACCCTCTGCAATCCAAAGAAAGGTTCTGCAGATCCTTACTGATCCAAAATTGTGTTATGCAATGTCTGCTACACAAGGATGGCTTGCCTTTGTTAAGTTAGGCCCTGCCTCTACTGCTCACAGCCAACAATGAGATTACGTGCAAAGTCTTGCGGGATGGGGTTTCCAACTGGAAGTGGTTTCCGATTACTTTTGTTTACAGATACAGCAGCCTGGGGAGCCCCGCAGAGTGTTCAACAGGGCTTCCCGCATTCCCGGGAGGCTGGGTTAATTCCCCAAGATCAGACCTGGCAGTGGTGCAATCTTGGGGATTGCATTGCTACCTTCTTCCTTTCCCTGCCCCTTAAGGGTCAGAGGCAGGGCTTCTCAGGCTGGGGTGTCACAATGCCCCAGTTTTAGTTCAGCTAAAAGGGTGATAGGTACAGTTCTCTGTATAATTAATGAAAATACTTAATGTTTATATAGTACTGCTTTCTAAATGTGTAAATCTCTTTGTTTACACATATTCCCTTAATGTTGTCCTTATGACCTGAAAGATAAGTAAGGGAGCAATCCTAACCAACTTTCCAGTACTGGCATAGCTGTGCCAGTGGGGCATGTGCTGCATCCTGTAGTTGGGTTGCAGTCATGGAGGCCTCCTCAAGGTCAGGGAATGTTTGTTCCCTTACCTTGGAGTTGCATTGCACTTATGTCAGTGCTGGAAAGGTGGTTAGGATTGCAGCCTTAGTCTAATTTTCTCCATAAAAAGAGCTGAGGCTGAGTGGCATACCTAAAGTTACCTAATAAGGTCATGGCATTGGTGAGATTTGAATAGGGAAAGTCCTTTTCAGTTCTTAGCCACTATAGTACACCAGCTGGAATAACACAAACTAACACAAGTAGATTGGTATTCTGGCAAATCTCAGCAGGTTGTGCTATTATGGGAGTCACGGGCCGTCTTTGGAATGGCAGGACACAGGATAGATCTTGGAGGCTGCAAGCTAGTGGCTTTACACTTCATAAACTTCAGCGTCATTTTAGTTTTTCTAAAAGCACACAAACACAGGAAAATTACCAAGTCATCAGTACTGGTGATTCTAACACGATCGTTCTGTTTAATCACCTGTGAAAACAGCACAAGGGCAAGGCGATCACATTAGCAGCTGCTGAGGGAATGTGTAAAATGGCTCGTGTTGGAAATCATTTACAAAATCAATGTTGATGATGATGATGATCCTGTTCCTTATAGATGGGGCTACTTTGCAGATGAGAGACTCAGCCTGAAACAACATCAGTATCATGACCACCAGGTGGCAGTGCTAGCAAAGCAAGCAGGATTGTGTTATGTATCTGTACAAAATGTAACCACCGAAATGTGATCGCTCTTGAACCAGCAAAATATGTAGTAATTTCACGTTGAGCAAAAGTCATGCAACACCTTGAGAATTAGGCCTTAGGTATAAAAAATTGTTTGAAGAGTTGATCAGACTGTATAGCGGAGTAGTTACCATCTATGTACATTAAACAATCTTTGGCACTTTTTCCCAAAGTGTTTCATTACAGCTTTTGCACCTGGAATAACTGCAGGCTTAGATACGTTCTGGTTCACATACAGATGAATTTGTAATTAGTCATATTTTAGCATTTGGATTTCTCACTGTTTTTAGGGTTAAGGGTGAATTACAATGGGATATATTACTATGTATATAGGCTGCAATGCTATACACACTTTCCTGGGAGTAAGCCCTATTGAACACAGTGGGACTTATTTTTGAGTAGACCTGCTTAGAATCACACTGTTGATTTGTTGCGAACCTGTGGATAGAAAATAATACTTAAAAATAAATGCTAATGGTATATCATTCAGGAAACCCTCCCAACAAAATTGTAATGTGATGAAAATATTCCAGTTTCAATCTAGGCACTTAATAGCCAGTACAAATAAGAAGGATTGATGGTAAGGACCAGGATCAGGTTTGGATCTGTAAATCTTCAAGCAGTAAATTCTGGAGCAAATTTGTGTGTGTTAATGTTATCATCGAAAGGGGTGACATGGCAAACATATGGTTGCCATTCTGTTCCTCTCTAGCCTTAACTATCTTGCTTCTCTAAGACTTCCCCTTCATTCTTTACCTTCTGGGCAATGACCTTCCAATAATCTGTGATATGAAACACATGGTTATGTTTTAGAAGTTTGACCTTACCCTATTTTGAGGTCTCAAGATAAGTTACTTGTGTTCCTCACCAGTGTCGTAAAAGGAGATCTAACTGGTGTATTCAGGGTGTGCTATATAAATGAAACAAACATATGCAGTATTCTCAAAATGCTGAGTCATAGAATTTTAGGTGTTTATTTAAAAGATTTATACCCTGCCTTTCTCCTTAATATACAGGGTGCTAAAAGCAAATAATGAAAAACAATGAAATGATAAAAAACTAAAAAAGAAAAAAATTTAGCAGAATGTTGGACTCTTTGGGTGCAATCCTAACCCCTTATGCCAGTGCTTTCCAACACTGACATAAGGGCAATGCAGCTCGGAGGTAAGGGAACCAACATTCCCTTACTTTGAGGAGGCCTCCGTGAGTGACATCCAACTGCAGGATGCAGCACATGTCCCATTGGCACCGCTATGCCAGTGCTGGAAAGCACTGACATAAGGGGTTAGGATTGCGCCCTTTGTCTATTGTGGTTTATACAAGGTATTGTTACATTCAATGCTACTGTATATCCAAGCACAGAAGGCAGGTATTTCTGTATTACTAATGAAGAGGATGGTGACCACAAAAATAAAATATAATAATTCATTCAATGCAAAATCCAATTCTGAACATGTTGAAAGCAAGTTGTAGGTTACTGGCAACAATTCTGTTTTTCAAAACAGTTCCAGGCAAAAACCACTGACTTCAGGGTGCTGGGAACCCTGGAACAAAATCCTCCATGGGGCCCCCTGCCTACCACAAAGGATGCATTGGACATTACTACAGCTACCAGTGCTGAGAGTTCAAGTATCCATTGAAATCATCCTTGATTGGGACATGCCCATGATTTTTTTTTTTTTTTTTGGGGGGGGGGGGGAGGGATAGTGTTTTGTGGCTATTATGGAACCATGTCAAGATAGCCCATATGCCAGTAAAAGGCTCAGATCATCCATAAAATTCAGTTAAGGTGCTTCAAAAAGTCACGCTTTATCAAGTTTGGTCTATGGTAAGCTTGGTTTTAAATTAAAGCACAAGTCACTTCAGATCAATATAATGAATTGATTTGTACACATTTCAAACAGGACTGCTTTTCTTTGGTTTTTGAATACTCAACGTGCACTGCAGTTAAAGCGCCTTTTCCACATAATTAAATCTATACTTGCTAGCTTTTCCGCTGAGTTGAAATAGAGTTTTCAAAGGCAGAAATGTAAGTTAAGGGAGAAATTAACTGCAGAGAGAAGATTTGACTTGATGTGGCTGGCACACTGGGTCTGAACCTGGAGGTAGTATATGTCACCATCATGGCTAGTTGCCATTGATGGACTTGCCCTCCATCAAGATAGATTTGTCCTTGCTGTCATCTACCTTCCTTCTGCTGGCAGCAGGCCTGAATTTAGCTGCTATACCTCACTCATGGGAGGACTCCACATTGCGTGGCACTGAGGCTGGGCTAGTGGCTGAATGGCTGGCTGACTGTCTAACTCTTACACCCTGGATTGGATTGGGGTGAGGTGAACCCCACCCCATTCCAGTGAGCAAAGAGTGGCTGCCAGTCACCCAGTGCAGCTCTTCCTTGCCCCTCCATACTCCTTTTCGGCCACAATAGTATGCTCATTTTCCTGAGAGTAAGCCCCATTGAAGAAAATGGGACTTACTTCTGAGTAGACAAGCATAGACATGTGCTCTGTGGCACCTCCACTCATCACCATCATGGAGCAAGAGGATTTCATAAGAACAATAAGAGCCCCACTGGATCAGGCCAAAGGCCCATCTAGTCCAGCTTCCTGTATCTCACAGTGGCCCACCAAATGCTTCAAGGAACACACTAGACAACAGACACAACCTGCGTCCTGGTGCCCTCCCCTGCATCTGGTAATCAGAGGCAGCCTACCTCTAACTTGCATACACCTACCCTGAATTGTAACCCATGATGAACTTTTCCTCCAGAAATTTGTCCAGTCCCCCCTTAAAGGCATCTAAGCAAGATGCCATCACTATTTCCTGTGGCAAGGAGTTCCACAGACTAATTACACGCTGGGTAAAGAAATATTTCTTTTGTTTGCCCTAACTCTCCCAACACTCAAATTTAGTGGATGTCCCCTGGTTCTGGTGTTATGTGAAAGGGAAAAGAGCGTCTCTCTCTATCCGCTCTATCCAGCCCCTGCATAATTTTGAATGTCTCTGGGCACAAGCCTAACCAGGTCTACTCAGAAGAAATCCTATTTTGTTCAATGGGGCTTACTCTCAGGAAAGTGTAGTTAGGATTGCAGCCTCAGTCATCTCCCTCATCAGGCACCTCTCTTCTAGGCTGAAGAGGCCCAAATGTTGTAGCCTTCCCCCATAGGGAAGGTGCCCCAGCCCACCTTCCCCTCTGAATGATAGCAGAAACCAGTGATGGCATGGGTAGGCACTTACCTTTATGCACAGACTGTTTAAGAATTGGCAGGGAAGAAACATGTGCAGTCGTAGAATAGCCAAACGTAACATCCCTGATTCTTTTAAGCCATTTCTGCCCGACGTTGCATATACACAACACTGTACACCTGTGAGGTGGGCAAAAACGAGTTAACTGAGCTCCAAAAACAGGAATGTATGAATAACCGGACTGCCTGCCTTTGACAATTATCCCAATTATTATTAAAAATAATACCAGTTTCCTGTGTGTCTGGGACTCTTTTAAGTCTTGCCAGATTCTGGCAAAGATTTCCGACTGACCTACTACAAAGGAGCACTAATTACTCCTGGCATTTATGAGAGTTAAATTAAAACACAAAGCAGGGATTGTAATAAATAACAGGTTGCAAGTGCCAAATATTAGATTGTGCAGCAGCCAATAGGAGTCCCAGCTAGGGCAGCTGCTCCTTAAAAGAGTTCCCTTTACTGTTATGGTCACAATTTTGGAGACAACTAGCAACCTTTAGCTGCCTTTTCCTTTGTCTCTCAGCTATAATTTCAAGAGGCACTACCCAAAACACTACCTTTATCAGATTATTGCTTTCAAAGTGGCATTCCTTATTTAATGTCCTGCATCTGATACGTCCCCATTTCCCCCATTCCCATTCCAAGCAAGCCTGTTTGGCTTTTAAAAGTGTCACAAACGAGTTCCATCTTGGGCTTGCATAAAAGAAAAAAAATCTAGGTGACAGAAATAGAGTCTGTTTAAGCGATTACAGGGAATTATTATGCCCCATTATTCTGCTTTGTGAGCAAAACAAATCAACACTTTGTAGGGCATATTGCACCATCATACCTGCTTTAAACACAAAATGCACTTTGAGCTGAAAACTGACAGGAAAGCCAGACCTGTGCTTTATTCTTAAGTTGCACAAAGAGCGGCTCCATTACTCCTGGCCTTCTTATATATCACAGATATGCAGGCCATGGACCTTACATATTGGGCTGCGAGATTGCCAAGAGTTACCATTTCTTCAGCCCCCCCCCCGTCATTTTAGGGCTATAGTAGGGCTGCATCTCTTACTGATAGGCTGATAGGCTCCACCCCAATGGCAGATGCATCTTCCCATTTTTTGGTTGCCTTGTGACACTACCTGACACCCCTACACACAGGAACAGCAGCAAGGAAGTTGACTGCGATGACTACTCTAGGCCAGGGGTGTCCAAAGGTTTTGGCAGGAGGGCCACATCATCTCTCTGACACTGTGTCAGGGGCCAGGGGGAAAAAAAGAATTAATTTACATTTAAAATTTGAATAAATTCACAAAAGTTTGCATAAATGAATATATTAAAGATGAACTCATATAAATGAATGAAGGTCTTGAAATAGCTCAAGGCCTATAAAAGGCCTTGCACAAAGCAAGGCTGGCCTTTCCTTTGCTACTGCTACAGCATCAGAGACGTGAAACAGCAAGCGGTGGAGGAAGACCTCATCCCACAGCTCACTCAAGAAGTCAAACAGTCGCCCTCACGCTGAGAGCACTTGCATCGGGCCACTGCGGGCTCCAACAAATCTCCGAAGGGCCAGAGGCTCATTGGAGACTGGGGGCTCCCTGAGGGCCGCATTGAGAGGCCTCGAGGGCCGCAAGTGCCCCCAGGGCCGGGGTTTGGGCACCCCTGCTCTAGGCCAATGTCAGCTCCAAACTGCACAGTAAAGGTGCTAACACACAATCCCAGGCGACTCAGTGCACCCATCTTTTATATAAATGAGTAAATAACTGTGTGAACGCGATGGTCTTCATTCACACAGAATCCTTATCAAGGCACAGTCCTACCTGTACATTTTTGCTTGCACGGCTAGCTACTCATTCATCTGTTGAAATGCCTGGTTATTGTTAATGATTTTTTCTATTGAATAGTATAGTCTTTAGTTGAAGTTCCTTACTAGCTCCATGCATGAAATATAGGTAAAAAGCTTATGATTATTGTTCAGCAGCTGGAATCACTGTAGTGGAATTAACTAGCTGGAAATACATCAGTGGACCACTAGAGTGCGCCCGTTACCCAGGGATGGAAAGTAAAATGACTTTCCTCCTTAAATTATTAAATAAAGAGCTGAGAGATGCTTGTCAGAGAAAGTCTAAAACGTCAAAAATTTCCTGGGACTTATAGATATTTTCAGAAATTTCTGATCCTACAACTGAGCATGCCAAAGGTAACTTTCAGCGCAATCCTAGGCATGCCAACCCAGAAGTAAGTGACACTGCATTCAGTGAGGCTTACTCCCAGGAAAATGTCTATAGGATTGCAGCATTTAAGATTAATGTTTTTAAATCTTCTTTCATACAAAAATTGTTGCCCCGTTCATTCTTGCTGTTCTAAGTGAATATTTTGTAACCCTGTAGAGCAGAGGCAATGAAAAGGGAAGTATATGTTTTGGATATATTTGTTTTTGAGACATGATCCCTGCAGTCCTTGAGGAATCTCAGTTATCCACCATTTGGAAAATAGCTTCCTACGTGACTAGTTAAGAGCACAACCATACTTTCATGAATCATTTCTATAACTGAAAATGACCTGTGGGAAGAACATAAAACATATTTAGCCTGGAGTGCCAAAAGTGGTTTGCTGGTAATGTGTTTTTCCTCAGAGCTGAATATATATTTTAATAAGGATGTAATACTGTATTGTCGTCTGTCAGTGGCCCCACAAAGGGAGTTTCTTAGGTTCCTGTTTGCCACTGGGGTCCTCTCTGGTATAGGGTCATCCATCCATTGTAGGACATGGTGCTGGCATCTGGCCTAGATGCCATTAAAAGGGAATTTGACAGATATCAGGAGGAAAACTCCATCAGTGGTTAGAAGTTAGATTAGCTGGTTGATCATCTTGGGAGCCAGGGCTATTTTTTTGGTCATCTGAATTGGCCATGGATGGCAGTTTTTTTTGCCTACCCCAGACTGGCAAGGAAGGGCAGGTGTGTTCAGTAGGTTTCATGTGTTAAAAATTGGTCACTTGTTTTTAATAAAGTGGTCCAAGTGCAATCTGGGGTGTGAGGGTAAATAGAGTGCCAAATGCAGGGGACTGCCAGCTAGATGCAAGTATCTTGTGGTCTTGTGTGCTCCCTGAGGCATCTGGTAGGCCACTGTGAGATACAGGAAGCTGGTCTACATGGGCCCTGGGTCTGATCCAGGAGGGCAGTTCTTATTTGGATAGGGCTTTCAGGCCACACCCCCTAGCTTGTCTCACTCTTTCTCCCCTAGACCTCAGTGCAAAGTGGGTTGGGAGTCTAGGGGGATGACAGCAACAGCACCCTCCAGGCCTTCTCCAACCTTCCATGGGTCAGGAACCTCTCTGCCAGTCCACTTCCAGCTTTCAGCCAGCCCTTCTCATTCCTGGCCTTGACTGGTCTCTCCTGGTTTCTAGTCACCTAGTCACCTTCCTAGTCACTCTCTCAGTGCTATGCCTCCTCTCCCAAGGATGGGAAGGCTCCTGCAGATACTTGCAGCATAGGCAGCATCTGCTTAACTGGGTGATAGCACATGCCCTGCCTGGTTGAGGCCTTCCCAGGGCAGGCTCCTTCCTGAGACTGGTTTAAGTCCAGCCCCAGATATCATATACGGCAGTTATCATTGAAAGATTTGTCTGGAGGCAATTTACAAATAGAAGTCACTTGGCCCAAGTAGCCTACACTGCTTTATTATTCTTCATGAATACTATTAAAGTATCTGGGATTGCCTTCTTGCTTCTCGGGTAAGAACCAAGAAGACTAAAAAGAAAACAACCCTTTGATGGAGCACTGATGACCAAATCTGACAACCACCACAAATGGACACTAGAGGCTGAAGATGTCTTGATGTGTTCTATTTGGCAGATGGGAGGGGGAAAGCCAAGGAGTTGAGAGCTGACTGCAGTGCACCTGCAGTCGAGCTGGTATGGAGGGCAGAAAGAGGTTCAGGGTGCCCCCATCCCTCAGTCTGACACTTTGGAGCATTGAGCAAAGTGAAACTGATTCCATGGGTTACCACACAAAGGAACAGCCTATCTCAAAGTGCTTAGAAATAAGCAATTTTCAACCACTGTGCCATGGCACATTGGTTTGCTGTGAATGGTCTGCATGCGTGCCACAGGAATTTGGGGGAGGGTCATTTATTAGTAGCGCCATTGGGAGATGTGATCCCCTGCCGACATAGCAGCGTAGCTTGTCAGTTGCCAAAAAACGATGGTGTGCCTTGACAATTTTAACACCTCGTCAGCGTGTTGTGAGTTGGAAAAGGATGAAAATCACTGTCTTAGATCATAACACTGAAAGACGCCCTAACAATGTAGCCTTGAAAACCCCACTTAGAAAGGGCCAGGTTTTTTTTTGGTTTGTTTTGTTTTTTGGCTCAACGAAACTGTAGGGCTAACTTAACAGGAATCTTGAAGTAGGAAGAGAAGCAGCTAATTAGATTTCCCTTTAAAGTTTCTGGGAACAAAAGTAAGGAGCAGAAGGTAACTGCATGCCAGTGGTCCCCTAGTTAATGGAATTGGTTTGGTTCACAGGGCTCCCTTCACCCAAAGTAACAGCTTTAGTACTGCTAATGCTATGTGGTGCTTGTCTTTCTGCATTTTACTGAATACAGCAGAAAACCACTCTTCAGTTACTGGTTCCAAATGTTAATGATTCAGCATGATACAGATGAGGAATGCTAATCCTTTGAAAATTCTGATCCCTAAATGTCATGATACAACAAGGTACGTTTGATCATCTTGCTTTACAGCACACATTCCTCACTAATGATTTAGTTATTGTTGCAAATCAGCAGAAGGACCAAAACATTGTGTGTTTTTCTTTCTTTGAACAGTTTCTGAAATTCATGTTGATAGCGATTAAGCATTGCAAGCCCACTGCGTCATGTCCACCATTTCCTACTGTGCTTCTTTACTTTCTTCTAAGACTGTGAGATGTGATGCAAGAGACAGCAAACAGTGAAACTGGGGTAAGCCAGAATGGAAACTGAAAATAGTGCTACCTCAAATTTTTTCCATGACGACTCAAGAATGTGGGATTTTCTATTTTGAGGTCTCTGTGTCAAATAGGAAGCAACAGGTTTTTTCTCCCTGTATTTCAAGTATAAGGGAAAATTAAATACAGTATCTGAAGTTCGTCTGCATCACTCATTTTAGTAAGTTCATGCCAAAGGTAAGATTTGAACGAGGGAAGTCCTGCTTCGCAGCTGCTATGCTATACCAGGTAGGAGGGAGCTATAGTTTTCTGAGAGCCCCTAAAATTTGGAGCCAACTCTGAAAGAAGCTGATCCCAGTTTTTATTTTCTTTCAACCAGTCCTGAGAACCTTTACCTCACAGGTAAAGGAGACACCCCCTGTTTTCTTTACAACATCCAACATACCTGGAAAATGCCAAACATTTCACGAACAAAGTCCAAATTGTGTTTCATAAAGACCTGTCATTTGACTTTAAGGATGTAAAGCCTTTCTTTCCTCCTCCCATAAGCAAAACTCCAACTATTTGAGTTTGATTGATCCTGAATAATTTACACAGATGTTCTCTAATAATGCATTCATTTCTATTGGTTCCAGGTTCTCTGAAATGTTTTGAACAAGTGCCAGGAGTTCAACCTACAGTTTTTAAAAACGATTTCATTGAAAGTCATGGATAATAGCTATCATTTTATCCCAACCACAAAGCAAGAATGGTTGGAGGGGGGGGGGGGAAGAGGAAGAAAGAGGGACAGACATTGTAGAATGATCAAAGCAGGATGTGTACTTTCAACATTAAATAAAAAATGACTGAGGATGGAAGGAAATTCCTCTCTGCTGTGATTGCGTTGATTTCTTTCCTCTCACCAAGGCGGGGTGAAGAAAGAAATAAGGTATTTAAAGGACAGCCGGCCACCCCCCCCCTTTCCTGACATATTTTTATTTTAAGGTAATGATTTGTGTTGAAGGGTTTTAGATCGCACCAAATAACTCAAAATGGTGTGCAGGTGTCTAGGCCGAGCAATTTTGGAAAAATGCAAGGACATTCCTCCAAAAGACTTTTTCCTCTGCATCTTTCATTAATGGGCTCCTTTCACTGGTTCAGGTGTGTTTTTCACTATTGCTCTTTCCTCATTCACTTGCCACAATGAGTTATCTTAGACAGATGCTGGGCTCTAGGAAGGATTTTAGCACCTACAAATGGCCGACTGTTCCAGAATTATGTATTGAGAATGGGAAGGAAACTGCTGAATGGGACTGAACTGTAGGAGAACTGAGTGTCTCATTCCTAGGAAATAAGAGGATAGCAGATCATTGATAAAGAAGAAGGTGGCAGATCATTGATAAAGGTCAGAACCGACCACACTTTAGCTCTATAACCTGCACTGGCTGCCTGTTTCAAGGCATAATTCAAGGTGCTAGTTATTACCTTTAAAGCCCATGTGATGAAATAATGTATTTTCCCCTATTTTTTGCTTTCAATTTTTTTTCACATGTTTTAGATCCACCAGGCATCCCAGAGTCTTTGCAATGCCTCAGTATCTTTAGAGGTAGTAGTTATCCTGCGGCAGTAGCCATTATTCCCCCACCAGACATGTTTCTTTCTTTTCCTTGAGCATATTCTCCTTTTCCTTGACCAGTACCCAAGTGCATCTTGACTCTGAGTCAGCCCATCAAACCCTGAAGCCCAGCTGATGTCCAGGAGTGGGAAATTCAAAAACCTCAGGTGACCCCAAATCACCAGTTCCTCAGGTAAAACAGGACTTTCACCTGCTGGCTATAAAACTCCAAAACAACCCCCCATCATTTGCAGGGCAGTCTTGGAGCATCAGATGCTCAGTGTGGGTTCTGCCCATCCCCTTGGCAATTGTGCCAGCAAGAGGACCAGAAGTGACAGCAGCTTGAGTAAACTGAGATAGGAAATGTATCAGCTGCATCTTGCCAACCTCCACACTCCCCTCCTCTGTTTGTTGGATTCATGCCTTGTCCTTATTACCTACAAATCTTTCCCATAGTTCCAAAGCCTTATAATTCCTTTCAATAAACTCCTTATATTGTTACTGATTGTCCTCACTGGTCCACACATTCATTCAGGAAGAAACAGAATTGCTGTGCTGCTCTGACCGTCATATTGCTGGTGATTGTGGTTGGGTTTTTAAGGGAAATCAAAGATTTAGGAACTCACTGTTCACTGGGAGAGGGACTTTTCCAAAGTGATTTCTTTTGGTCCAGATTCCTAAGTTTTGGATGTTGGTATAAACTCAATCTCCGATTTCCCCCCAGTTTGTGTTGAAGTTGGTGCAACTCTGTCTGCTGTCCAGAGGGGGCAGGATGCTGTCCAGAAGGGGTCAAGCTATGGCCCAGTGACTCTGACCTTTCTACCTGTTCTCTCTGTGATCCTTGTGGGGTGTGGCCCTAACCCTTTATCCTTCCCTTCTCCTCTGAGCACTTCCTCTTGTCCTCTGACCACCGATGGTGGTTAAGATGGTGCACGCCAGGGCTCTGATGCCCAGGCCATCTTGAGCACAAGGCATGCAGGGCGAGGCAGCTCCAGGGCTACTCTGCTTCCCCCCCCCCAAGAGGAAACTATTTTTAATTTCCTCCAACAGTTTGCCCAGTAAAAGAAGGGAAGTGGAAAGCAGAGGACTGTGGGCTAGATGCTAACCACTAGGTGTGCTAAAACCTGGTCAGATATACGGTTCTTTAACAGGACAAAAGTACTTGAAGGACCATCTCTCCCTGTATGAATCTGCCCATTTTCTGAGGTCATCAGGAGAGGCCCTCCTGTGCATTTGGTCTTCCATGGGAGGTCAGTTGAGAATAATGCATGGGAGGGCTTTCTCTGTTGTGGCTCCTACCCTATGGAACTCCCCACAGAAGGTATTTTGTATGACACTCACTTTGGCTATGTTCTTTCAAATATTCCTGTTTTGGTAGACATTTGGCATGGCTTAGATGTGTGTTCCCTTTTGCTGTCAGATTGAAGATGAGTTCATCCAGTTTTTCATATGGTATCAAAAAACTAGGTTTTCCTAATAGGCAGTATCCACTCAATGAACACATCCTCAATTACTTTTTAAAGCCCAACCCCAGAAATGAGCAGTCACTTCTGGGATAGAACATCACGTGGAAAGTGCTATATTCATTGTAACATTAGTATACAGGTTTTCTTGGTTGAATTTTTTTTCATTTTTTAAGGGGGAAAAACAGACAGGTGGAGACATCAAGTGTAAGTAGTATGGTGGCTGTATCTACCTGAATTATTAATGAAAATGTATGCAAACTCTGCTTTTAGATTTGCTTTTGAGAAAAAAAAACCAAAAACACCCTACTGTATTTACATAGACAACCATTTTAAAAAGACTGCTTTATGTTGGTTGCAAAGGCAAACATTTGCACTTTGGGCCATCTTTTATTTATAGTAGCAAGGGGAACTGTATACCAATCGGCCTCTTTGTGCATGCTGTGAAATAAACAAAGGAGTGCATAACTTAGAATATTAGATCACTAGAACACATTAGGACTCTGTCACAATGTGGATGTCCTTTAAAGACTAGCTGAGAGAATCCTTTAATGTGCTCCAACAAATGTACTGAAACAGAGATGTGCCATTTGACTTCTTACCACTGAATTTTCAAGCAGCTGGAGAGGGAAGTTTCACCTGGGTTTTTATCTGGGTCCTCTAGAGTTTCAGAATATCAGCAAGGCCCAGTCCTGTCCAGCTTCCAGTATTGCTGCAGCTGCAATGCAGCCCTGAGGTATGGGAATAAACATTCCCTTACCTTGAGGAGGTGTCTGTGGCTGTCCCCCCACTGCAGGATGCCAATCAGAGGTGTGGCCTTTCTGGCTGTAGATCTGAGGCCCCTGTCGTCAGTCCTGTTTTCTTGCACCAGCCTTGGCCATAGTTTGATAACAGGAACCCTGCATGTTGGCAACCTTCAGTCTCGAAAGACTATGGTATCGCGCTCTGAATGGTGGTTCTGGAACAGTGTCTAGTGTGGCTGAAAAGGCCAATTTGGGAGTGACAATCCCTTCCACACTGGGAGCAAGTGCAGTCTGTCCCTGGTCTGTCTCCGTGGCTATGGGCCTTCCTTCTTTGCCTCTTTGCCTCAGACTGTTGGCCAAGTGTCTCTTCAAACTGGGAAAGGCCATGCTGCACAGCCTGCCTCCAAGCGGGCCGCTCAGAGGCCAGGGTTTCCCACCTGTTGAGGTCCACTCCTAAGGCCTTCAGATCCCTCTTGCAGATGTCCTTGTATCGCAGCTGTGGTCTACCTGTAGGGCGTTTTCCTTGCACGAATTCTCCATAGAGGAGATCCTTTGGGATCCGGCCATCATCCATTCTCACGACATGACCGAGCCAACGCAGGCGTCTCTGTTTCAGCAGTGCATACATACTAGGGATTCCAGCTTGTTCCAGGACTGTGTTGTTTGGAACTTTGTCCTGCCAGGTGATGCCAAGAATGCGTCGGAGGCAGCGCATGTGGAAAGAGATCAGTTTCCTCTCCTGTTGTGAGCGAAGAGTCCATGACTCGCTGCATTCCAGAAGTATACTCAAGACGCAAGTTCTGTAGACCTGGATCTTGGTATGTTCCGTCAGCTTCTTGTTGGACCAGACTTTCTTTGTGAGTCTGGAAAACGTGGTAGCTGCTTTACCAATGCACTTGTTTAGCTCGGTATCGAGAGAAAGAGTGTCGGAGATAGTTGAGCCAAGGTACACAAAGTCATGGACAACCTCCAGTTCATGCGCAGAGATTGTAATGCAGGGAGGTGAGTCCACATCCTGAACCATGACCTGTGTTTTCTTCAGGCTGATTGTCAGTCCAAAATCTTGGCAGGCCTTGCTAAAACGATCCATGAGCTGCTGGAGATCTTTGGCAGAGTGGGTAATGACAGCTGCATCGTCGGCAAAGAGGAAGTCACGCAGACATTTCAGCTGGACTTTGGACTTTGCTCTCAGTCTGGAGAGGTTGAAGAGTCTTATCTATTATATTATCTATTATTATTATCTATTATATTATCTATTATCTATTATGGTCTTATCTATTGCCTCTAATTTTGCCTCCTGTTAATTAGTGGTGGATTTTTTTCAGTATTTTTTAAAATTGTTTTATGCTGTAAGCCACCTTGTTCATTTTAATAGAAAAAAAGATAAATGTTCTCTAAACAACAAACAAATTAGTGCACAGGAAGATTGGTCAGGGATGTATCCTTTTGTTGACTGCCTGTGTATAGGTAAATGAATTGATTAGCCCAGAAACCTGTTGGATGGAATTTCAGTGGCCAAGAGGCCAGGAAAATCCTCATTGTTGACATGCTTTTGTGCTTTTAATAGCAGCTGATCTGTAGCTACTCATTCTGATCTGCTAATATTTGCAAATCTCAATATTACAGTTAAAGGAGCAGGGATTGGCAAAAGAATTGGCAACTATAAAGGGGATGTCGAAAACATACAGTGATTTGTGACCATCATCTATTATTATCTAAACTACAGAAACATGTTAACAAACCTACCTTAAATATATATTTTTTTCTCACTCAGTTCAGTCACACTTACTCCCAAGTCTGTGTGCAGAGGACGAATCCAGATAGCTCATAAAATTCATGATTAGTCAGTATTGTCCTCCTGAATTCAACAAGGATTATTCCCTGGGTGACTGTGTACAGGACTGTAATGCATTTGCGAAAGACTTACGGGGAAATGGAATGTAGTAGTTTTACCAACTTCATTTCACTTATTTATATGGTCGTATAAAATCTCCACAATGCAGTACTTTGGACATTCTACTTCTCATTCTCTGCCTTCTTCAGAAACCCAGTGCAAATTTCTCCCAAGCCCACTAATTTATCTTTAAAGTGCATTCAGGACTGGGAAATGCTGAACAAATTGGTGAGTTAAGGCTCTTTCCTCCCTGCAGGATTGGATCTTAAATGCTATATTGTTCTGTGGAGTGTTATCAAGCAGCTGTTACAGAGACTCCTCAGAGAAACAATGCATTCCGCTGGTGGGTGAATTAGTTGCAAAACATCTCTCCAGCTTCATAGGGATGTTGCCGGGCTTGATCAGCTAATTCCTTTAAATTCCTAATTCCTTTGTTTAAAACTCTTTAAGGTCTTGGATGTCATATGCTCCCTGGACATTATTATGAGTGCTGTTAGTCTTGGGCATTGTTCAGTTGGGTTTACCCAGCACAAAAGTTATTATCATGTATGAAGCCTCATTCATTATAGGGCAGCATTTTTCAACATTCATCCTCCTCCATACCGCTTCACATAATCCACCTATTGGAAGAACCACTGGATGTAACTGGTGATGCTTCTGGTGAACTGGTGGTGAACCCAGTTACTTCTGGGTTGAGAGGCCAGATGCAATGTGACGAACACCAGTAAGAGGCCCAGAGTGGACAGGAGGGCTTTCTAAAGTGTGTGAAAAGCATGCTTTGGAGCTCTGCCCACTGATCTAAGCCTCCTATTGATGTTTGCTACATCACGTTGCTTGTCTCACTGCCAGGCAGCAGATGTCTGGGAGTACCACAGACACCACCTCAAGTACCAGTGGTGGTACCCAGCTGAGAAACACTGTTGTAGGGAATGATAAAGAATTTTGGTAAATCATTAATATAAGTTCAGAACCTGCTTATAGCTGTTTTCCAAGGTTCTGTCTGCATAGGGGGAGAAAATGTTTGAAACCTCTGAAAATACTTGGCACGAAAAATGTGTTTTAGAGGGTGGCAGGGTAAAAAAATAAAAGAGGTGTTGATATTTTTAATGAAGACATCCACCTTCCATTTTGTTTTAGAAAACAACTACATATGGTATAAATGAAATTTATACTTGAGATTTATTTCTTTGTGTGCTAATTTTCCTTGCATATGTAAATACCTTCAGAGGGAAAGGAGAGATATAAATCATTTAAATAGATAAACTATTTAAAGTACATCATGATTAATGGTGAAAAGTGGCTGGATTTTTTTTGACCTTCGCTCATGTCACTGAATCTGCTGATGCCACCAGCATTATCTGATGCGCTTAAACCAAACTGCATATCGACTGAATGAGCATGATATTAACAAGGAAACAAACCACCTTCCAGTCTTGTAAGCCTTTGTTAGGGCCAGAATGGGGTCATCAAGGACAGCAACATATGTAATGGGTTTATGAATGGTATAAGAATGTGTGCAAACCAGGGAGCATCTAGAAGGAGAGTAGTAGGGTGCATTTATTGATTTTTCAATTATAAACTACCGTTTTACATGCACTCAAATCTCTCTGTCACATCACATGTGTTCACACACACACACACACACACACACACACACACACACACACACACACACACACACACAAAACTGCATAAAACTTCACACCATTTTTTAAACTTGTTAAAGAGCCCAATTCTAAGGGCTCTGTTGCTGGCGGTACACTCCTACTGCTGATGCTGGGTGTTTCAAAAGCTGGGTGTGCTGAAAAGCACATTTACAGCACCTGGAGACTAGGGAGTGCTGGCACTGGGCCAGAGCCAGTTGGCACTGGGCCTCAGTGCTGGCGGAGGATGACAACAAGCCACCACTGGTAAGTTGCGCGTGCCAGACAGTCGAAGGGACCGGCACCAAGAGGGGGGCAGGATGGACAGAAGCTTCCTCCGCTGGATCCTGTCCCTCACTTCAGAGAGTCTCCAGCAGCCTCATGGGCCCCCGCTGGATGCAGCGGTAGTCATTTTGGTGGCGCTGCACTTGGCTGTGCTGGGAAGCTGAGGATTGGGCTGCCCCTTCTCTTAACAATTCTTAGATGTTTCCTCCTGTTTCAGTTTGAATTTCACTTCCTTGAAATGCAGGTATCAATCCCAACTTTTTACTGAGTTATGCAGTGTGTGCAGGTGGTGTCAGAGGTTGGCCAGAGCAAGTCCTGCTCCCATCAGAAGGCATCACGGATAGGCCGATCCCTGAACCCAGAGAATCAATGGTAGCATACATCAGTGGGCAGGTGGGCCCTTTGTCTTAGGGCAGGGGTGTCAAACATAAGGCCCGCAGGCCGGATGCGGCCCACGGAAGCTTTTTATCAGGCCCTCAGGCTCTCAGCTGCTTAGCAGTGCTGAGGTGGCACTGCTGAAAGGGCAGCCCACATGAAAATTAGGCTCTCCCATGTCTTGAAATGTAATCAAGATTTGTGTGTTTTCTTTTCTGTCATTTGCAGCTAATGAGTTCCTAAGTGAGAAAAAGTGCTTATTTTTGGTTATGACCTGTTTAATGACATCACTTCCTGCCTAATGTCATCACCTTCTACTCTCAGCAGGCACCATGAATCCTATTCAGCCCTTGGTATGAAACAAGTTTGACACCCCTGCCTTAGGGCCTCCACATACTTTCTAATAAATAGGTCATAAATGGTGCAGTGGTTTGGGAGGTGGGCTCAGACCTGGAAGATCCAGTTTCAAATCCCCCCTCAGCCATGAAGCTTCCTGGGTGACCTTGGACCAGTCATTCTCTCAGCCTCACCTACCCCACAGGGTTGTTGTGAGGAAAACAGGAGGGGAGCATCTGTATACACCATCCTGAGCTCTTTGGAAGAAGGGTGTATAAAAATGTAATAAATAAATAAATAGGTCATAAAGTTGAAGGCTCACACAAGGCTCACCAGACTTGACAAGTCTCCTGGTTCTGTGGCTTTCCTAGGTCTACAAAAACCAAGCAAGCTACCGAGCAACTGATGGGCTATACGCTTTCGGTTTGGTGGCTTATAGATTGTGCTAGACTGGCATAATTCTGCTTTCCTGTATCTTGCAACCATTAACTTTTGTTGTGCTACTGGGTGATCAGTAATATA
The DNA here is from genome assembly GCF_035046505.1 of Tiliqua scincoides. NCBI lineage: Eukaryota > Metazoa > Chordata > Lepidosauria > Squamata > Scincidae > Tiliqua > Tiliqua scincoides. Next base: position 45,135,364 of record NC_089822.1, read on the forward strand.
GCAAAAGAAAATTGCCATTTTTGGTGAACCTCTCTTTAAAATATAGCTATACCCGTACAAGCATCGTCTCTTAAGAAGACTCGTTCTCTGAAAGGACAGTTATTTACTAAACGTTCCAATTCTCTGCCACATGTTCTCCTCCAACTTGGATCTAGCACTGGATTTTTAAAAATTTTGTCCTGATCTCCGCTTCACTGATCCGCCTTCTCACAGCAATTTAAAGCACTGCCAGCAAAAGATGCTTGCCGTGTGTGTGGAATCTGTCAAAGCTTTAACTAGTTTCTCCTTAGGTGTCCATTGAAGATGAAGCAGTTTTTGAACAAATGTCTTGGGAACTATTTGTTAGCTAATTTTTCATCTGACTTTCTAGCTGCACCAGCATCCTGCAAATGGAAAAAAAAGGTGCTTTTCAAGACAAATCATGTCTCAAATGGAAGCAGCAATACAGTACATGCTACATGTCCTGAAAGATAAATTATTTTCCCCAATTACCACCATTCATTGCTTATCAATCTATACACTTAGTTAAAACAGCCGGCAGTTGTTCAGACTAGAGTGGAAGATATATGCATACCTCTTATAGGTGCATTTTCTCCGACAACCTTCTGGAAAATAATTTGAAGAACTTTTCTGGCTTCGGAAGCTTGGTTTTGTAGCAAAGGACATTCCTAAAGGAGTTGAATGTCTGGGAAAAAACTGGTATCAGTCTGAGTCACAGCAGGTGACCAAAGCAATCAGTTTGTGACTTATTGCAGTTGATCCCATTAAGAAAGATAAAACAGGAATATAAAGTTGAAGTAGTAAGTAAAGAAATATGGGGGTTTCTTTTAGTGTGCCATGACAATGTCTATTTTTTTTCCTCTACCCTCCCTGAACATCCAACCAAAAATGATTCCTTTGTTATTGAAAGACTAAATGCCAGTTAATCAAATAATTCATTGCCTCACTAGCTCTGTTCTGTCCAGTCGGATCATGCAACGTTTTTGTTGTTGTTATTGTTGTTTTTGTTCATTATTCAATTTGGTTTTGTTATTAAAAACCTCGTTTGTTTAGTTAGTAATTCAATATAATCATATTCATTTTGCTATGAATTTCACCCAGTCCTGTCATGCTCATTTCCCAGATGCCTTGGGAGGTCAATACAAATGGAACTTCTAAGACATCTGGGAGGAAGACTTTTGAGATTAAAAAGACTGCTTCCTGGACACCTTGGGAATTAAATTTGCATTGCAATTTACAACAAACTCCTGAGGCATCTGGGAGGGAGTCTTTTTTTGGTCTTAAAAATCTCCACTATAAGCTAAAATAGATAAAGGAAATGTAGGCCAGAAGCTGTAGAGTCTCTTTCTCTGAATGTTAAGGGCTTTCCTATTACTTCTTGGAGTTTTATATAATCCCACACGGGTTTTCCATTTTGCTTTGTTTGAGAAGGAATTGATATATAGGGCTTAAACTAAAAATAGACTTGACTTAAAACCTACTTGATGTATAGGGATTGTTCTTACTCACCATTTCCACTAATTTCCAGTTGATCTGTTCGGGATGAGGCTGTAGTTCAATGGTAAAGGTAGGATTGCCAGCTCTCTAGGATTGGCCTGAAGCCTCCAGGAATTAGTATCAATCTCCAGAAGACTATTGAAAGCAATCCTTTAGCCGAGCCTCCAGGAATTTCTAACATTACCTAATATAAACCAGAGGTACTGTTAATGGCATTCCAGAGGCCTCAGAAGGCCTGGGGGTACGTTGCAGGGGGCAGCATGTTTCAATTCTGTGCCCCCGGGTGGCACAGGGGCCAGGTTCGCAACTGAGGGAGCTGCTGCCAATCAGCACAGACAATACTGAGATGTATGTGTGAATGGCCTGACTTAGCATGAGGGAGCTTCCCATGTATTGTGGCTGCTGGGAGGAGGGAAACATAGCCAAAAGAGAATCAAAACAAATTAGTGGACCTCATTTGTGAATCTAGCAATTGCTTTGTTCTTAGAGACGAAACACATAAGCCCAATTAAGTACTAATTTTAATTCATTCCAATATGGGCATGTATACCTGTGTCCTGTCTGCAGGACCAAGGAGATGCAGACATTATTCTACTGCCTTGATGAAAGTTCCTCCACACCAAGATTCCCATTGCCATTTTCAGCATACATGCTTACATTGGTTTAAAATAAATAAAAGGAATATTAATTGTGAAAGATACCTCCCTATAAGATAAGTTATGGTTCTGTCTCATATTCTTCCTTGCTTAACCTATGCTGCGAAATTCAAATCAGTGACTTGGAGATCCAAAGAAAGAATATACTGGAAAATGACAATGGTGGAATAATCCTAGAGATGGTTTATCCCTTAAGAGCCTAGGAATCTGTGAGGAAATGTGTGCTGCGGTTATTCCTCTCCTCCTGCCATACTTGTTCTATGAAAAAATATATGGCATAGACCTCCAGGGTTGCCAGCTCACCATCTTTTCCTAGGCACAGAAATGTACTGTAGAAATGAACTTTTATCTGGCTGTTTTTCAGCAGCTCTAACTTATGACATTGTCCTCTGATTTTAACGAACTGTTTGCTCCTTTTCTCTCTTGGGTCCTTCTTATCTATTTTGGAGTGAAATCTGAGCATTCCCTGTGTTAGTTTTGAACTCGCCCACAGAAACTAACCACCCAATCCTATCCCCCACCACGCCACAGCATGCAGCGCTGCCAATAGAGAGTGCAACTGCATGCTATGGTGGTGATGGGGTGATCAGGTGGCTAGTGAGAGGTAAATAAAAAACTTTTTTTTTTACTTACCTCCTGGTAGGCTGCCTGATAACCTATTGGTCTCTTTGTACTCATGCCAGCTATTTTGCAGGCATAAGTACAAGGAGAGGAAGAGGTGGGTTTGGGTGGAAAATTGGGGATAGGGTCTGGTGTGCACTGTTGCTCCTGTGATCCACCTTCAGCCCGCACCTTCCCCTGCCCCAAACCTTCCCTGAACCATCCTTGAACCTCCAACTCTGCTACCTGGGCTGCCAGAGCATCCGGGCAAATCTGGTACATACCTGGAGCCACTAGCTATTTCTGCCAGTGGCACCATAGTGCACAGTGGCAGTGTGACATCTGCACCACTGCAGGGCCAATATATGACAGTGGATTGATAGATCCACTGTCGTAAATGACCGACAGAGTTGAGCCATTAATAGTAAAAGGGACAAAGAATAATATTTCAGGGATGCACTTATACAAAGCTGTTACAATTCTTTCCTCTCTCCTGAGGCTTCATTGTTTAAAGTGTTTATCTTATGGATGCTAAGTGATAGATGGGCCAGTTCTTGGTCCTGCTATGCTGCCATAATGAAGGTGAAATCCTGTGCACCCCCAGAAGAAAGGGAAAAGCAAAACACTACCAGTAGGAACAAGAGATAAAACAGCATCACTAAGAGCCAGTCCAACAAGCCACCTCTTGCAACTGTGACACCACCTTCCAGTTCTGAAGGTGCACTCACAGTGCACCATTGCCAAACTTTAGCAATGCACTCATACTATCCGTACACAGAAAGCACCATCAACGTGTGACTTTGACAGGCATGCTAGCAATGAATATCAAATAATGGTAGAGTCACTATGATGTCATAGAACTCACCTTATACACCGATTTACTAGGTCACTCAGGGTTATACATCTGGAGATATTAATTCATGGTTTCCTTCATTCTGTTTTCTCCAGCCACTTGGGCCACATGTCAGATGAAATTCTTATGGATAATTAAAAGAATTTACTAAGTGAACATAAGATCTGAACTAAGTCCTACTCAGTCCCCAGCTTTCACTCTTCCTGACTCACTCCAGGTTTTCTAATTAATATTCAGTGCCATCAATGCATACAGTGCTTCACATAGAATGAAAAGACACCCTCTGTCCTGAGGGGCTTATGATCTAGCTCAGTGGTTCCCAAACTGGTTTGGGACCCATCAGTGGGTCGTAGTCTGATTTTTGGTGGGTCGCAAAACTGACAAGGAAAATATATCAATACAATGTGCACGTTTACTTGTGAATAGGCAAATGTGCTTTGGTCCACTGCAAAGGGGAAAAAAGGTCTCCAAAATGGATCTGATCTGATGAACGTGGAGCTCTACAAACACTCCGGAATGTGTGTGTGTCCCCGCCTTAGTAACGGTGTGTCCACAGGCCTACAAAATTGAGGGTCAGAAAAGTTTTTCCCAAACTTTATGGTGGTTTGATATGAATTTGGGATGCTGATTCCAAAAATGGCATCCGTTTTGCCCTATCATGTAGGCATGATAGGGCATGTGGGCATGGTGTAGGCTTCCTCATGAGGAAGCTACATGAACCATTTACTAAAGAGGTTATGTTATGTCTCCAAAACTAGTTGTGATAGGGCAAAACGGATACCATTTTTGGAATCAGCACCCCAAATGTACCCAGGAATTAGTGTAACGTTTAAGGAAGCAAAATGTGTGCTGGCCTGTATTATCAGAAGTATGTCTCCCCTGAATGTGGAAGATGCATTTCTAACAATCACAGTGACTAGTCACTGGTGGACCTTTCTTCCATGAATTTATCCAATTCTGAAGGCCATTCACGTTAGATTGTCTGACATTCTGATTGTCAGAAGGCCACCTGTTAATTCCATTGGCTACTTATTTTCTCCATCCTTCTCCTGATCAATTCGATAGACCTATTCAATAACCCTAATCTAATGCTAGAGAGAGGGAGATACAAAGCAAAACAAACTTTTCTCATTCCCTGTTTTTCCAGTGTTTGCTATTGACTCACCTACCCACCCACATACCCCCACACTCATATCCATTCTAAACTGAAAGTTGCAACTCAATATCTTGATCCTAGGCACATTTATTTTGAAGTGTGGGTGAGTTTGTCACCCACACATTTTCATCGCTCAGTGACTGCAACATTAAGTGGTTATTTGCATGTGTCAAACATCACTTGCAGTACTGTCATTTCAGCTGACATTACACAATATTTCTCAGTGGAGGCATTTCACATATTTTGCTATAAGTCAATAAGTGTTGTGGATGGAACTGTAGCTCATTGTTTGTGTGCCTCATTTGTGCACAAAAAGTCACAGGTTCAATCTCTGGCATCTCCTCCTAGGGCTGGGAAGACCTTTCTCACTTGGTATGAAACTGCTTCCAAATGCTAATCTGATGCCTATGCTAATTAAGAAATTGCACAGATTTGTGAAACATGCATGTGTCAATCAGGCCAGAACTACACATTACAGAGATTGTGGGACTCTGTAATATCTAGTTAACTAACAGCCCAATCTATCCTGGTGCAGCCTCCACTACATGCAATGGGCTGGCCAGGGACCAGGCAGCAATGGAGAGGTAAGTAAAAATCTCTTCTTAACTATTACACCACTTTCTTGTCCTCAGTGGGCCTACTCAGAACCACACCACCTCTTTGACTGGCGTAAATCTGAGAGTGTCCAAGGAGGTGTGTTGAACCCAGGCTGGAGGCATTGGGTATCAGTACCACGGTTGCTGCTGATATCCACCAAGTCAGCCCGTGACATGCTCTGGTCGGTCCAAATTCTGGCCCCAGTCCTTCACTGAATACTTTGGAATGCCCCCTTGGTTGACCTTTCTGCTCCTGCAGGGGCTCTGGAGGTAGCTGACATGCATCTGAGGCCAACTGTCAATTGCACTGGCAGCCCCAGCCTGTGTGCTGTCACTGTGGTTGCTGCACCAGCGGCCCAGGCCTTGCGGTGATGGAGCACAAGTTCTGTCAGTGCAAGGCCCAGATAGGATTGGTTCATAGTTCCAGGTTCTGACATCATTAGAATTTGGATATAACCAACACCACTACATAAGCATCATCATCATCATCATCCATTCTCACGACATGACCAAGCCAACGCAGACGTCTCTGTTTCAGCAGTGCATACATGCTAGGGATTCCAGCTTGTTCCAGGACTGTGTTGTTTGGAACTTTGTCCTGCCAAGGTGATGCCGAGGATGCGTCGGAGGCAGCGCATGTGGAAAGCGTTCAGTTTCCTCTCCTGTTGTGAGCGAAGAGTCCATGACTTGCTGCAGTACAGAAGTGCACTCAGGACACAAGCTCTGTAGACCTGGATCTTAGTATGTTCTGTCAGCTTCTTGTTGGACCAGACTCTCTTTGTGATCCCAAAGGATCTCCTCTATGGAGAACTCGTGCAAGGAAAGTGCCTTACAGGTAGACCACAGCTGTGATACAAGGACATCTGCAAGAGGGATCTGAAGGCCTTAGGAGTGGACCTCAACAGGTGGGAAACCCTGGCCTCTGAGCGGCCCGCTTGGAGGCAGGCTGTGCAGCATGGCCTTTCCCAGTTTGATGAGACACTTGGCCAACAGACTGAGGCAAAGAGGCAAAGAAGGAAGGCCCATAGCCAGGGAGACAGACCAGGGACAGACTGCACTTGCTCCCAGTGTGGAAGGGATTCTCACTCCCAAATTGGCTTTTTCAGCCACACTAGACGCTGTTCCAGAACCCCCATTCAGAGCGCGATACCATAGTCTTTCGAGACTGAAGGGTGCCTACTACTACTACTACATGATCAGCTAATAAAGAGGAAAATTGAGACACACACACATCATAATGATGCCAGGAAATGACTTAGAGCCCAGTCCTGAGCTCAGTGTGCCGGCTTTCCGCACTAACTCTTTAACGCTGGGTGAGCGCCCATGCTAGCGCTGGGCGAGTGCCCGGCCTCCGTCACTCAGCAGTTGCACGGACCGCTGAGCAGCAGACAGGTAAGCGGGGGCGTGAGGGGAGGCGGGGAGGAGGCATTCCATGGAGGGGGAGGCGGGTAGAAGGTGGAGAGAGGGCTGGGGAGAGGTGTGACGGGGAGGCAAGAGGCATGAAGAGGAGGGGGGAGGCGTGCTGGGAGGTAGCAGGGAGGGAGGGAGGGAGGTGGGACTGGTGGAGTGACACTCCACCAGATCCTAAACCTCTGCTTAAGGTTTGGCGCCTGACACAAAGGCTTTTTCCTCACCGCCAAACTTTTGGTCGGCGGTGAATCGAGTAGCCCCATTGCAGGGCTACTGCGCTTACCCGGGGGAAGGGAACAAAAGTCCCCTTCTCCCAAGGTGCTGCCCGCGGCTGCCTTTGGCGTGCAGAATGCAGCAGCAACCATTTTCGGCACTGCTTCAGCCATACGTCCCAGGCAGCTCAGGACTGGTCTCTTACTAGTTGGGGGGGGGGAGAATTGATCCATCTTCATTGCCCATTTAAGGCTACCATTTTACACCCACTTATCTAGGAATGCCAAATGCAAGGGAGGGCACCAGGATGTAGGTCTCTTGTTGTCTTGTGTACTCCCTGAGTCATTTGGTAGGCCACTGTGAGATACAGGAAGATGGACTAGATGGGCCTGTGGGACTGTTCTTATGTTCTAATGTTCCATTGAACTCAATGTAACATCTAAGTATACATGCCTAGGATTGCACCATTATATACTCCTTTACAATCTCTTCAAAACGTGTCCAAGTTTGTTCTTTGGAATTGTAGTTTTTTTTCCCCCTCAACACAAAATAACTTCTATTTATAAGATCACCTCTGTACGATAAATGCTATGGAGTATTATTGCCAAGCTTAAACAGCTTACCACAGGAATAGCACACAGAGGCACTAAAGCAGCTTAATATTTTCAATGACAATATAAAATGTTTTATAAGCTCACTAAGACAGTATTTCTGAGAAAGCCATATGGTGAACTACAGTACTGACGACGATACTTGCAATGTAGGAAAGTTGGGATTTTCATTAAGATGGCTTTGGCTGCTGTACACATGGTGTAATTTTCAGTGGCAGTGATTTGCTCATCCTGCTCTGAGTCAATGCTTTAGGAAAGCATGCGTTTTAAATGTGCAGCTGGTTCTTAATTTTATTGGGTTAAGACGTACATGCTAATAATGACGCCTGTAACAAATGTTTGAAAAAACTTGACTCGTGCCATACAGTAGCGTAGCTGGAGGGGGGGAGGACAAAATGGTAAGTACTGCAGGCGACACAACGCTCCATGTAAGCAGCCTCTCCCACTCACCATCAGAGCCATTCTCGGCAGAGATAGCAACATGCAGGCAGTTGCTGAACTAAATGGCGTCAACTGCGCATTGCCGTAGTTGCCTGGAATGGCTCCAATGGCGAGTGGGAGGGGCCACTCACATGGTGCATTGTGGCGCCTGCAATATGTACTGTTTTGCCCCTCTCTAGCTATGCAACTGGTGCCATAACTTTGGGTCTATATTGGCTGGCCATTCTGAAAATAGTTATGAAGATGCCTTAAGCTGCCTTTCAGGCTACCTCAGAATGCCAGGTGCAAGGGAGGGGCAACAGGATGCAAGTATCTTGTTGTCTTGTGTGCTCTCTGAGGTTCCCAAGTCAGTAGCTCCAAAGTCATTGACACATAACTTGAGTCCACACAAGTCAGGGAAAAAGATGTGTTTTTGCGACTTAGACTTGATTCACTTGACTCAAGTTCCCATCCCTGGTTGAATGTGTAAGTCATACATGTGTACACAACAACATTCTGTGTTCTATTTTGTGAGTGACTGGGTTCTAACCAAGGATGGATGTATGAACCAGTGTTAAACTGGTTTGCCTACCCCAAACTGACAAAGGAGGGGGTAGGCGAACCAGTTTAACACTGGTTCATACATCCATCCTTGATTAGAACCCAGTTCAGTAGGTTTCATGTGTTAAAAATTGGTCACTTCTGTTTAATACAGTGGCCCAAGTTAAACCCAAGTGCAGTCTGGTGTCTTCACTGGGGTGTGTGAGGTAAATAGAATGCCAGATACAGGTGAGTGGCAGCAAGATGCAAGTATCTTGTTTTTTTGTGTGCTCTCTGAGGCATCTGGTGGGCCACTGTGAGATACAGGAAGCTAGATGGGATTTGATGGGCCTTTGGCCTGATCCAGCAGGGCTCTTCTTATGTCCTTATGATCATTGGTCCATTTAGTTCAGCCTGATTGGCTGTACTTCTTCAGGGTCTTAGGAAAGAGTTTTCCTCAGCCCTACCTGGAGATGCCAGAGACCTTCTGCATGCAAAGCATGTCCTCCACCACTGTGCCAGAACCCCTCCCTGGCAATTTTTCTCTATGGTTCTTTAAGAGAAACTGTTGATATTACACTTCCAATCCATTTTAAAAAACTCAAGTGGAAATGAATGTCATTTCTTGACATAAACAACTGTCACCTTGAGGCTGGCAAAACAGTACAATGTGTTTTGGAGGATCCTGTGTGAAGTACCTACTTAATATGCAACAAGTCCTCCTTGAACGTGTTTGGTTTCTGTTTTAAACACACCACCGCACACCACCAATGGATAACGATAATTTTAACTCAACTTTGGTTTCAGCCCAAATATTTTATCTGTGGTTTATAAACAGGAGGCTTGGAGAGAGGAAAGAATACCGACCAATTGATGCCCCGTTTTACAGATTGCAAAGATGAAGTAGGAGATAGAAAAGGATTAAAGTTAAACTGGAGGTAAATTCCTGAAAGCAAACAAAGGCATGAAAAAAATGCAAACAAGTTTTCAAGGTTAAACTGAGCAGCTACTCTAAGAGCTAAATGGTTTTTTTTTTAAAGTCCTTAATTCAACCTGCGCCATTCATCACTGCATGTAGAGAGTGTAGTATAGACTCTCCTGTAAGGCAGTTCCTTCTGGACCTGGAGCTTCAATATGCACACCACAGTCCCCTGTCTCCTCCCCATTCACTTGAGTGCAGTGTGGCATTTCTGCACATGTACCCAGGATATGTCCTGAGGGCCTGTTACATCAGCACTGAAACTGAAGCTAAGCAGATCTAGATCTAGTCAGTGTAGCAGAAAAGAGGACAGCACCCAAAGAGAACCAAGGAAAGAAGGAGGTTACCTCCAAATGGGTATGCAGAAGGAAACAAAATAACCAAATAAAATGTATTGAGAACCAATTCATTCAAGTAGGGCCTGCATCTCAATAGTCATGCTCAGTTCATGCTTTGCATGAAGAAAATCCTTGGCATTCCACCTAGGTTGGAAAAGACCCCTGGATAGTAACTACCAGTTCATATGTAAGCCATACTGAGCTTCATGGACCACTGGTCTCACCCTAAGGTAGCTTCATATGTTCACAATCAAACTGCCACCTTATGCATGGGCCAGCTTGCACAGCAGTTATGTATACATTGAAATGCAATACAGTGCAACTGCATCCTACATGGGGGGGGGGGGTTAGGCAATGGCATAGCAAGTGGGGGAGGCAGTATGCCCCACATTGGAGTGGCCATTGCCTCTTCCAAATCAGGAAGCCACTGAAACATTAGGAGGAGGAGGAGGCCAGATTGCCCTGCCACCACTACTTCCACTTTCCTCACCTCACCCTTCCTTGTGCTGCCACCGCTGCTTCAGGTTTCAGCACTAGTGAAACACTTAGTGAGCTTCCTGATTGGGAAGCTCACAAAACACTAAGAGGCGGTGGCAGTGTGATTTGCCTGCTGCCCTCTCCTCCTCTGGAGGCTTTCATTGAGCCTCCAAAAGAGGAGGAAGGCGATGGGTGGCCAGATTGTGAAGGCACAGCATTCTCCTCTTCCAGGAGAACCTGGAAGTGACATTGTGATGTCATGTGACATCACAACATCACCAGCCCAGATTCCGGGACCTGTAGCTACGCCCCTGGGGTAGGTTGTAAAGTCTGCATGTAAAGTGAAAATTGTGTATAGTCTAAATTACTCTTGAAAATCCCTTTAATTTCTTAGGATGGAATCCTGACTTGTGCTGGAAGCAGGCAGGCCAGCAGGCCTGTGCTGCAACCAGCACAAGTTTGGGGCCAAAACCAGCCCAGCCCGAGGGAAATAGAAGCCTTTCCCCTTTGTTTGCGCACCATCCAATGAACACTTGAGACAACAGATATGGGAGAAAGGGCCACTTTATTAGCAGTTACAACAGAAGGGGAGGCTGAGACCTGCAGCATCTGAGGCAGCGAAGCCCCCCGTGGTGCGGAGGCGGGACCACTGGGCGGTACCAGAACACATCTGCCCCCAGGCTGGCATGCACCTGACTTCCACGTCCCATTCGTAGGCAGCGCAGGCTCATCCAGGTCTGTCTCTTAAGAGGAAGGCAGCCGGACCGCGGGCTGTGCCACCTTGAGCCGCTGAGCTCCTGAAAGCGAGTTCCTGAAAGCGTTCCTCCTGAATCCTGTTGAACTCTTTCAGGAATCGGAGCCAGATGGCCTTATCCGCTGTCATGAGCAGGGTAGGACCAATGCTGAATGAGGCGTTACTCCCCCAGGGTCCTTTTTGGGCACTACCCCTAGTGGGGTAAACCTTGAGGTTGGGCCGGGGAGGAGTAGGGAAGGGGCCTAAAACTCGTCCCAACCCCACCTCCTTGGCAATTTTCCTTTGGACAATGTCTTCCATGCCCGTGAGCGACCTCAGGTTCCGAGCTAAAGCACGTTCTTGGGGTGCGGGGAGCGAATTCAAAAACCCTGAGCAAATTCATCCCAGAGGAATGCTGCTGCAGAGTAATCAGTGTAGCTGCCCAGAAGCCTGGCCAACTTTGCTAGTTTAATCGGACTTGGCCCCTTTGGAAACGGCGGTGTCGCTTGAACCCTCTCCCTTCCTTTGGCCTGAGCTTTGGCCTCTCCATCTCCTGCCCCCCTCTCCCTTGGGACAGGAGGTGATTGGGTGGCTTGCACCACACAGGCCGCAAGTGTCCTGGAATATACAACTCGCTCTGGAACAATGCCCAGATGAGACATACTCGTAGCAAACCCATGGGGATTGAACCCGCCGGCCCGGCGCCCCCATCTGTGCTGGCCCCATAAAGCGAGAGCTGGAGCTTTTGGCAATCAAATGTCTACTGTCAGACCACTCGTCCCCAGTAGCACCGCCCGGAATCACGAGCTGAATCCACAGCTCCGAGTTCTTCCTCTCCCAGGAAAGGTGTGGGTTAGTTCCCATGCACGTGCGGAACTGTTCATCATACCCCAAACAACCAGAACCCAAGTACCCCCTAAATGCCAGGTGGATCAGGTCCAGATACTTTCCTAAGGCTGGGCCCTTGGAAAAATCCTTTTGCAGAACAACATCCATGTAAATAGTGAACCCTGTCAACTAATTGGTCCAATTGAGATTGATCTTGGGCTTACGCACAGTCTGCTGCTCCTGAGTGTACTGGCTCGCCTTGCTCTCTGGCTCTGGCTCCCTGTGCAAAAGGCTGAAGAGATCCACATACTCACCTTTCCATATCTTCTCCTTAACTGCGGGGGCCAAGTGATCCCCAAGCAGAAGAGCTTCTTCCCCCTACAGCATGGGGGGGAGTGGGGGAGACCCCTGTACCCCCGCCTGGGAAGCCAGTGATGACAGGGGCCATGCCCCCGCAGCCGGTCCAGTCCCCACCTGCGCAGGCAATCTCGCAGGCCAGGTGGAGATGAGGCCATGAAGGGGATCGACCACCCTCCCAGCGGGGCTGGAAGAGGCTGCTCGCAATGAGGTGCCCGGGACCATGAAGGGGCAGCAACTCAGCACAGGTTGGCAGGAGCGGGCAGGCGGGCGGGTGGGTGGGGGATGGGGCAGAAAAGCGAGGGCTGCCCCGAGGGGCCTGGTTCTCACGGCCCAGCACCAAAGGGACAGGAAGGGGGGGTTCCCAGCGAGGATCGAACCTGGGACCTTTGCATGCAAAGCTGGGGCTGAGGCCCCCATCCAAAGCTGTGGATCACCTGCCTTACCCAAGAACGCATGCCATCCAAGTACTATCACCCCAGGGCCCCAGACACTTTACCACTCAGTAGCAGGATCCTACTATCTTCCAATGTGCAAGCACCATGTGACACTGTCCACACCGTGCCCATGTGCAAAGGAGAATGAGGGCTGGGTGTGGTGCCCTTAAAAGGCCTCTGCATCTGCCCGGTTCCAGCCCTCCTCTACTCCCCCCATGGGGAGGAGACTCTTGTGTTCCAGGCCAGGCTAAACAAACTCTGATCACCCCTTAATTGGGCGGTCGAGATACCCTGTGTCACGCTGGAGCAGTCCCAGTGACTGTCCCAACAACTGCAACGATGCAACTGTCCCAACTTGACGATGTGGCGCAGATCCGAGCAGCCTGGAGCTGCGCTGTGCTGCCCGTGAACAGGGTCAGGATCCGGCATAACCGTCAGATCCTGGCCCTGCCTCCTGCTCCCCACTCACCCACCCATGGGAATGCCTACCGCCTGTCCTTCCCCCATAATGACTCCTCCCCGCCCTCCCCACACACCTGCAGACCCCTGAGTCAGCCAAGCTTGGCCAATGCAAGTCACCTTTTCTCCGGGGCCCGGGTTGCACCAGCTAATGCACCAGCCAATGACCTGGAAAGTGGTGCAAAAGTGCCTTATGGCAGTTTTGCAACACTTTAGGTCCGGCGCAAAGATAAGGGGCAGGATTGCGTCCTTAACTACTCTTAAATCATTTGCATGCAAGTAGGAGCCACATTGTAAGAAAAATACATACTGACTCTTTAAAAAACTAGAATCACACAATGAGAAGTGTGCAGGAACCGAGACTCATTGAGGGGACATCAGATTCATGTCTCCCATCTCATACTTACTCTGGGATATATAGTCATTAATGGAAGACGGCCTGCACTGTTTAAATTATGCTCTCTGTCTCTCTCTCTCTTTGGCCAAGTACATTGTGATTGCATATGTTAAACGCATGTATGACATGACTCAGTTGTATTCATTTGAGGTAGAAAATATGTGGGCTCTTTTCTCCTTATGTGTTACTGTAAATTCTGAGATCTAGAAATGTCAGACAACAGATTCTTTTGCACAGAGTAAGGAAACCACAAGCAGTTCTGAATATTTTTCCATTTCTTCTGGATATGTATTGCATTATATTCTTACGCAAATGGCAATTGATTATGTGTTACACAAACTATATTTTAGCTAGCCAAGACCCCTAAAGCCTTTGTAACCCATAGAGCTCACATCCCTTTCAACTAAGCTTAATGCATCCATATGACCTTGAACTTTGCCTCCACTCCCTGTACAAGCATCTTCTCTCATATAGACTCATGCATGTCTGATTCCCCGAGTTCCTCTGAACTGATCAGATGAAAATGTGCAGGGTCAGAAGACCCTAGAGCTGTCTTGGAGGTCTACAGACTCTTCTGACCTTGCCTGGCACCGCTTTCTTTCACAGCTTCTGATGGGAGCCAGTTGTAATGTGTGTGCTCTAATTATAGGCTGTCTTTCTGCCTCCCCATTCTTGATGGGAAGAAGAGAGTAGTTAAAATATTGGGATGCTGTATATCTGTGCACAAGTATACCTCTGCGTATGTGGTGTTCTAGTGTGTGTGTATGTAGTAAATGTATGTGGATTGGACTTGCATGTATATGCCTTGCTTGGATGACTATTTACATATTGATGATGGGGAGAAATAGATAAATGTAGTTGTTCCCAAACTTGCCTGAGGAACAATGTCACAGTGCCCCACAATCTCTTCTTCCTGGCTGAACTGGGCACCACCATCTTGGATCTTGTGAGAGCCAAGATGTCAACACCCAAATCTCTTGAGATTCCATAAGATCCAAGATGGCCATGTCCATCTTGGAGAACAGGTAAGAGGGGGCACCGGGGAATCCCATGGTGGCACTGTGAGCATGCTGTGATTCCCTAAAAGCATCACACATGCACTTTGTGAATCCCTGGATAAACTGAATGTTTTTAAAGGACACACCTACTCTCTGATTTAAAATAGTCCTTGCAAGATACAGGGGGACGTATTTCAAATCAGGTCTCCTTGCTGTCAGTGTCCAGTGTTTTACCTCCTGTGCCATTCATACCTGGCCCTTGAGCAAGCCATGTCAAATAAAGGTCCCAGAGAAAGACATTAGCTAGAGGACAATGTTAGGCTGAATATACTCAGTTGATCCCTAGGCCTTATAAAACTCATGACTCCAAGCCAGACTGGTAGTTTCAGCACCCTATTGGATTAGCAACACAAACCACCTTGCTCCTGCTATTGGACAGATTCTCTTGGCATTGGACCCTACCCTAGTCACGATGATGCCTTCTGCCTCTGAGCCTCAATCTGTCTTGACTGGTATTTGCCTCCAGCCTACTGATATCATATCTTCTGCCACCAATCCTCTGCCTCATGATTGTTCTCCTATGGTCTGTCCTAGCCAAACTGTGACAGACCCTCACTTTGGTCACTCACCAAAAAGTCCCTTTAAATACAACTTGAACTGCAGAATGGTTCCACACTTTCCTGTTTTAAAAGGTAGGGAGCTGGATTGCTGCCTTCCAGTCTGTTTCCTATTCACTTTTAGCAGAAAGCAAATTGGAGCGGCTACGTCCATGGTGGGTTGGTGACAGGTGGCAGCAGATTTGCTTTGAAAGGCACCCCAAATTATTCACATTATGTTCACATTATGTCATGTTATGTACAGGCTAGATCTGGTTTTAAGCATGCAGGATCTTTTAAGAGTTAAGGCATAATTTATAACCCACCTGTATTAAGAGCGCTAATATAAAATAGATGAAGAAAAAAGAAGCTATAGTTTGACTCAGGAAGTTCTGCTGTGAGTTAGACAGAGTAAGCTTTTTTATCTGTTTGTATCCAAATTTCCCAGTGAAATTGGTCTGGAGAAGGGTGGCGTGAGTGAAAGAACAAAACAGAACACTTGACACTAAACAGTATTGCAAATCATTTATGAAATATGCCATGTTATTTCTCATTTACTTTGGAAATGAATTAAAGGATACGAACATTTCATTATATCAAAAAATGTGTTTCGTCGTCGTTACATTAACTGGAATCAATAATTGAGGAAATCGGTTTCTCCATTGCTGAAATTCAAATTAAACCTCTTGTCTACTGACTCAGGCTTGCAACTGCTTCGGTATGCAGAGATGCGTTCGCTCTAAAGTGCCTATCACATCCCTTTCAACCCCTCCAGAAAGGAGGAAACTCAAAATAGGCATTTTCATTCTAGTGGCTGTAAATTAAAAGTTGCCTGCATTTCAATGGGAAATATTTGTTTGCCAAAGTTTACAAGTTACAAGTTGACTGTGAAAAAGAAAATCTCATAAAAGGAACTGATCATATGAATAATATAGGTCTTCTTTTCCACAGTCATAGTATCAATCACCACAGCATATTCAATTTTTTAAAGTTTGACATATCAAAATAATCTTCCCCATCATTAACATAAGACAGGATAGAAAAATGTTTTCACATGAGTATGCATACTTGAGTCTTAACTACCCAGCAATGATATAATACTAGAAGACAAGCATCCCACACAATGCTTCACAGTGGCTTCTTCATTAGTAGGAAAATACAGATTCATTGAGGCTGCAATTTACCTGGGAGTAGGTCCCATTGAACGTATTGACTTTACGTCTGGGCACACATGCACAGGCTTGAATTGTAAGAATGTTAAGTTCTATGTACTTTGTATAATATTTACTAATGTAAAACCACAGATTTTTGAGGATTTTCGGCCCAGTCCTATCAAGGATCTATGCTGGTGGAATGTGCATTCCACCAGTGCACCCTGCTACAAAGGTGTCAAACTAAAGTGCTTTTGCAGCAGCATAAGGCCTGGTGCATCAGTGGGAAGGCTAGAGCCTTCCTGCTGGCACTGATGGAGCAAGAGAGGCCCACTGAAATAGATATGTCTTGTCTTGGGTACGAGAGGGTGGGGAGGGGGTTGAACAGGGCAGGAGGAGGGTTGAATGGAGAGGAGATGGCGCTGGATGTGGGCAGATTGGGCTGGGGTGGGGATGGGATTGACTTTGCCAGCATACCAAATCCCACTGCCCTTACAAGGCCTGATCCACTTGCGTGGATTAATGTGGACATGTGCCAGCTATTGAGGTGGTGTAGGTCCAAGTTAACCTGTTGCAGTTGCTGGGGCTTACCCTGGGGCAATGGAACAAATGTCCCCTTACCCCATGGAGACCTCAAGCAGCCAAAAATCCATGTAGAGTAATGCAGTGTAGCCCACACCAGCACCACTACCTTGCTGCATGGGGATTTAGCTTAAATGGGACTGCTTGTTTTTAAGATGATGTAGTCTATCCCTATCTCTAATTTACTTATTTTATCCATTTCATGTAGTCTTTCTTTTAGGTTCATCAAGTGTTATATATCATTAGATTGTCATGTCGTTGTTAATATGATGAACCACTAGAATGGTTAACACATTGTTTTGTAGCACCTTAAAGACTAACTTTCAGCATAAGATTTCATATTTATGAAAGTGGATATAGTCCACTTTATCACAGGATTGAAATGTTAACCTTTCATTCATGAAACGTTAACCTTGGTTATAAACACATATGGGAAGAGAAAAATGAAAAAGGGGGATTATAAAAGGTGGGGGTCAAAGAGCTATGGGATGGAAGAGGCCCAATCAATGTCCATTATTATGGAAAGTACAGTAATGATCTACAGCAATAAAAGCAGGTCAAGCACTCTTCCTGGCTATGCTAATTAAAGTATTGATAAAAACACAGTTTCCTATTGGAGTCTACAAAGATCAGTCCAGACCTATGAAAGAAGGAACCAAATGGCCATGGAAGGTGAAAAAGATGAAGAGTGACTATTCTCATTATTATGAGGAACCCTTAGTATGATCATTAACTGATGTTTATGCCTTAATCTTTCTGTCTGAAAACTAGCAAGAGATAACCCTCTAGTCCGATCCAGGAGGCTATTATTTTCAAACCAGTCCTATCCCTCAGTATATTAAAGCATGTAGCTGTGTCAATGGAGGCTATGATGCATGATATGTGGGGGCAAACAGGAAGCCAGCTAGAGGTAAATATTTTTCTCTCAGTTCTGCATAGGGACCAAATTAAAAAAAAAAAAAAGCCAGGGGCAAGGTGGCTGAAAATGGGGAAGAAACCTTTCCCAGATCCATTTCCTCCCTTCCCAACATACCTGTTTCCTCCCCCAAAATGCCTCATTACTCCCCCTTGCACATAGCCCTTACCCCGGATAACTCAGTGGCGCCAGCAGACCTTCTTGGGGCTGCTATCATGTACAGCTGATCCTTGTTACCTACAGGGAAAACCCATGAATAAGCAAACCTATGGTTTGGCGCTCACCTGATGTGATCTAGACGTGATCAGAAGTGCCTTCCGTTCAAGTCTGGAGGCTTTCTGTGGCCTGGAGAGGCTGTGTGTGGCCTCTTTGGGCCTTAGAGGTTGTGTGCATCCTCTCTGCGCCTTTCCCGGGTTTTTGGAAAATCCGGAAGTGCCTTTCCAACATCTCCAGAAAGCTTTCTGAAGCCCAGTGAGGCTGTGCGCAACCTCCCCAAGCATCAGAAAGCCTCCCAGATGTAGCCAGAAGGTACTTCTGGTCATGTCTGGGCGGTCAGGTAGGCCCTCCAACATGGGTTCAGAATCTATGGTGAGTCAAATCTGCAGGTTCAGAACCTGCTGATAAAAAGGGCTGTAGAAGCAGCTCAGCTTCCATGCCTCTGTAAGGCATCCTGCACTAAGCAGCAGCTCAGAGAACCCATTGGATTGGGCTCTTTGGGCACAATCCTAACCAGGTCTACTCAGAAGTAAGTCCTATTTTGTTCAGTGGGGCTTACTCTCAGGAAAGTGTGGTTAGGATTGCAGCCTTTGTTACGTAATTTAGGCCCAAATCCTAACCAACTTTTCAGCTCTGACATAGCTCTGCCAATGGGGCATATTCTGCATCCTGCAGTTGGGGGGGCAGTCATGGAGGCCTCCTCAAGGTAAGGGAATGTTTGTTCCCTTACCTTGGAGGTTCTTTGCCCTTAGGTTGATGCTGGAAAGTTGATTAGGATTGCGCCTTACAGTTCAATCCTACATGCATTTATTCAGTAGTAAGTCCTACTATGTCCAATTGGCTGTACTCTCTATAAGTATGTATAGGATTACAGCCTTACCACCTGATCTGGGCAGGCTTTTAACTCATGCAAATAAATTAGGAGCACTCAACCTGGCAGCTGGAGTCAGTGGGTCAAAATGACAAGGCTACCCAAGGAAGAGAAGGAACAATTAAATAAATGGGATGGATGAGGTCTGAAGGAAATGAATGTTACCTAACTGACAGCCAACTATAACTCTCCCAAGCAGAAGAACCAGTCAATAAAATTGCCAAGAAGAATGATACCAGTGTAACTGAAGACACTTTAGGACAACAAAAAAAATGCATCATGCCTTGAGAAAAGGTAATATAGAGATAAAAAGGGTTGGTAGGGTGCATTCATTCTATAATGGTCTCCTTCAGAGGAAGCAAAATCTATGAGGTAACTGTTGTGTATAGAACAAAAGACAAATGACTCCTGGTCCCCAAATGTACAACAAGGATTCAGACAAAAATTCTACAATGCAAAAAAGAAACGTAAGTTTATTGAAACAATCCTCTAATGAACCTGCCAGTGGTCATAAGCAAAATGAATCAGATGCAAAATATAACATGACAATTGCCTCTGGGATACAAATAAACACATTCAAAAGGCTGGTGCCATAAGACAATCCATATAATTGGATATTGCACAGAATTCCTAAGTGCAGCTCCCTCTTGGAGACCAAGTAAATCAGAGACAATAAATTGGTATCAAATGAATTTCAACCAACAGGTGTTTATTAGTAGCTTTTATAATTGTCTACCTATCTACCTATCTCAGTGGTTCTCACACATTTAGCACTGGGATCCACTTTTTAGAATGAGAATCTGTCAGGACCCACCGGAAGTGATGTCATGCCCAGAAATGACATCATTAAGCAGGAACATATTTAACAATCCTAGGCTGAAATCCTACCCACAGTTACCCAAGAGTAAGTCCCATTGACTATCATTATTAAAATATTATACATAGTAGCTTGCTAAAAGTACAAATTTCCCCAAATGCATTCTCATACCATGGTAGCATCAAGTCTAATATTAAAAATAAAATATTGAAATGAATGGGGACTCACCTGAAATTTACTCATGATCCACCCACAGTTTGAGAAACACTGATCCATCACATTTTTAAACCACCCTTCCTCCAAGAAGCTTGGAGTAGTGTACATGGTTCCTTCCCTCCTTTTGTCCTCACAGTAACCCTGTGAAGTAGCTGAGGCTGAGAGAGTGACTAGCCCAAGGTCACCCCAGAAGCTTCATGGCGAAATGAGAATTTGAACCTGGATCTTTCAAGTCCAGCTCCCCAACTGTGCTGTCCAAGATGCTCCAGAAATTGACACAAGGCAGATAACCTTCCATAGGTGACGTTGTCTTCAGTGAGAGAGCATCACAAGCAGTGTTATTTCTCTGCCAGGGATGTTGGGACTTTAGTCTCCAATCCAATCTTCAAGTGAAGAAAGTAGCTCTGATGGGCTCAGTTGCAGAGAAGGCTGATATTGACCTTCTCCACAGCAGGCAAAGCATCGTGGGATCCCCAGGGGCAACAGGAATCATGTGCTGCACCAGCTGCTGCCTCTAGGCACCTGCTCTAGGTACATTTTTAAGGGTTAAGAGAAAGGGGGAAGATGGTGGTGGCAGCTAAAAGGATCCAGCTGACCTCAACACTGTTTGCCTAACCATGTGCATTTGATCAGGAGTGTTGGATGTTATGAACCCTGTGACATCTCTAGAAAAGACTGCTTGATTTATAATATAGTCCAATGTTACAATTTGAAATCAATCATCTGCTGAACTAGGTCATTAAAAAGTCAGTACCCCAAGTAACTGTCAATCATTCTGGTATGAGAAAGTCTATGGAAATGGAATGTGGAGATGGCAACAGAGTCAAGTAGCCCAGGGCAAATACTGGAAGCAGCTACCAGACTCTGACTGCCCATCTAGTGTTATTCTTTTGTATTTATTTCTGGCATTTGATACTCTGCTGACTAAACCAAGGAGTTTTCACTGTGGCTAACAAGATATAATAAAATACAACAAATCTCATGTAATACAATTCTTAAACAGTCATAAAACAATGCCCAGCCTGTGCACAGATCAACCAGTATGAAGAAAACTCACATTCGGTTGCCAAAAGTTACTCTAGAGAAAAAGGCATTTGTAGATCTTTTACAGGGCAGAAAGAAATCTTCCAAGCATCCCTAAGTGGGGAATTTCACAGTGGGACTGTACTTTGGGAAGTAGCATATAATTTCCTCTTTATGTCCAAAAGTCATGTTGACGTGATCAAGTCATTACTTCAGGTCTGTTAGGGCATAATCTCCTTCCCCCTGACTGTCTTTGATAATGTACATATTAAACTACAGGTGAGTTCACTGTTTCACAGTCTCTTGTGCTTGCCCAGGAGTATTGTGAAGGTGCCATAAAGCACATTTGAGACTACTCTGGAAGAGGCTGGGCCAGCACAAGAAAGTGCGCCAGCCTCCATATGCTGGAACCGAACTGGTGGAGGGTAAGTTTGCTTTGCCTGAGTGTGGCCAGTACGGGAGGTGGTTAGAGAGGGTGGTGGAAGGCAGAATGGGGGCATTTTTGGGTGGGGAGGAGGGAGGGCTAATGGGTAGGACCAGGCCTGGGAGAAGAGTGGGACTGGCCTTGTTAACTTAGACCAGATCCCAACCCCTCTCCCAGCTAGCCTGGTGTTACACTGGGCTACTTAGATTTTCATCAGTGATTTTGCTGGCGCAGATCCATGTAGCCCCATAGGGTGGCTGACACACAAAACAGGGTGAGGGGATAAATATCCCCTTACTCCAAGATGCGCGGCAACTCATAACATGCATTGGATGTGGCACAGACCGGTTGACCTGCCTGTTCCAGTGCAGGTTAGGATTGGGCTGCCCTACTCTTTGCTCATCTAGACCAGCGTTACCTACACTGAGTGGCAGTGGTTCTCCAGGGTTTAAGAGCGGAATTTTTGCCAGATCTCTTTAGGGATAGAACCTGAGACCTTCTGCATCCAAAGCATGTGCTGTACCACTGAGATACAGCTTGGCATTAAGGTACTCTGCTAAAGTGCTCTAAGTAAATAATTAGACTTACAGCCCAGTCCTAAGTGTGTTTATTTGGAATCCAGTCCCAGAAAGCTTGATGTGACTTACATTCTAGTCAGTACATTTGGGGTTTCAGCCTTCAGATTTGAACCTTGATTGATTGACTAACAGCTCTTGTTGACATGGCAGCCAACCTTTTAAAAGGTTGCACGAGGCAAGGAGCACCTGGGATGTGGCTCCCATTTAGAGTGAAACACTCCTTACGGATTCTATATGCGGCACGCATCTACCCCACGGATAAAATGTTGCCCTTTGTTTTTTGGATGGATTTTTGCACTCATTATTCCGATAGCAGCCTTTATTTTTAACAGTGACATTTTTCTTGTGAATAATGTTTAATGTAGATTTATTTCTTGCTATTTCTGGAACCAGGATAGAGGTTGTAGGGTTATTTCACATTTCCCAACTCATTATAGCCAAAAGGTGATGCTGCTTGTTAACGCGGCAACCTTTTTAACGGTGAAGTTCTGGGCACAATCCTGGCTGAACTTGCAAGCAAGATTGAGCATTGTAGTATCCATTGTAGTCCTTAGTGAATATCTGTCCACATCACAGAACCTGAATAGCAGATGAGTTCCATCAGCCTCTGCACAGGAGTAGTCCAAATCTGGATTAGCAGGGGTGTTACAGGTCAAGGCTGAGATGCATAAGCTGAGCTCTGTCTGGAAGCTTGTGTAGCATCTGCTAGCACTCTGACTGCTATTTTTAACTAAGCCTTTCAATTCTGTATTTTAGTAAACAGAAGAATTCACTCCATTTTGCAAAAGAATCCTGTCTCGCTACTGCTCCAAGGGCATGCCTAGATGACAGCTTGCCACAAACTTCTGTACTAAATGAGAGTGTGGTACAGCCGCAAAGTTGGTACCTGCAAATTTAACAGCATAGTTTGTAAAATAATGATTTTAATGTGTGTATTTTCACATTTGTCTTCAGAATATGCTGTACTACAGACTTACTTAACAATGAAAATCCTAGTGTTCCTGAACATTCCATGGCAGCCTAAGATAGCTAATAGGCATGTGTGTGTGCGTGCGTGCGTGTGTGTGCATGAGTGTGTGCGTGCGTGCGTGTGTGTGTGTGTGTGTGTGTGTGTGTGTGTGAGAGAGAGAGAGAGAGAGAGAGAGAGAGAGCAAACACAAATTATTCAGAGGGAATGTGTGAAGAAGTCAGAACCACCACCAATAGTGGACCACGGTAGCCACCTTTAAACTTTTCAAAGTCTACCAAACAATATGCTCTGTGGGAATATGGACTTATAAAACCACCTAGCAAATTAAGGCCAAAACTGCATATATGCAACAGGGACCAAATGC
Organism: Tiliqua scincoides; assembly: GCF_035046505.1. Lineage (NCBI taxonomy): Eukaryota > Metazoa > Chordata > Lepidosauria > Squamata > Scincidae > Tiliqua > Tiliqua scincoides. The sequence goes on from NC_089822.1 coordinate 45,158,643, forward strand.
ATACACCTGTGGGCCAGGCAAAAATGGGTTAAGTGTTTTGCATTTTCTTAATTTCTAACAGTGCAATCCTAGGCTTCAACATAAAGCCAGAAGCTCTTCTGAATTCAATTAGTCTTGCTCCCACATATGTGTGCACACTTACTTGAGAGTAAGTTCCAGTGAACTCAGTGTGACCAAAGGTGCAATCATAACTCTCAGGTTAGGCAGGCAGAAGTCACTTGCGCCAACCTGGTGGTGTTGCAAATGTGCCGTAAGGAAAGTGTGTCCCAACTCAGGAGTCAAGGAGGTCAGCGCAAGGAGTTCCTCTGGTCTCCCCGTGTTGTATTGAGGCCCGGCAGGATAAGTTTGTCTCGGCCGAGCTCAGTAAGCGTGCATAGGATTACAGACCGAGAGTACAAATAATTATCACCAATGGACTATACATGCGGTACAAAAATGGCAAAGTGGACATCCATGAGTTTTGCATTGGATGAACAATGTTATATTTTCAAAGGCACACTTTTTTCTGTGTTTAGCTTGATAATTTCTGATTTAAAAAATATAGGTTTAGAATTGATCCACACAAAAGGTGATGCAGTTTGTACTTTTTGCATATAGCAGGGATGATTGATTAACTGCTCCTGAGCAGACAGAGTTGTCTACAACCCAGTCTAAAATATTTGTGCTGATTGACATCAACCACTGATTTAGTATTCAGCAAAATCTGCTACTGCTGACTGTCTCCCTCTCATAACATGCCACTTCCTTGCTGTCCACTCAGCTCCAATTCATTCTTATAAGTATTTGAGCCAAGGCTGGCCCACCCAAAAGGTTGACCAAGGCAGGTGGTGACATTAGCCTTCAACCATCCACCTGCCTCTACTGTTTCTGCTCCTCCCTGGATTTGAAAAGGAAGATAGAATGGTGCTGAAGAAAAAGTCTGGAAGAAAGGACAGGAGACTGGTGCCCAAACCCCGGCCCTGGGGCCACTTGCGGCCCTCGAGGTCTCTCAATGTGGCCCTCAGGGAGCCCCCAGTCTTCAATGAGCCTCTGGCCCTCCGGAGATTTGTTGGAGCCCGCTCTGGCCCGATGCAACTGATCTCAGCATGAGGGCAACTGTTTGACCTCTCGCGTGAGCTGTGGGGTGAGGGCTCCCTCCACTGCTTGCTGTTTCACATCTGTAATGTAGTAGCGGCAGCAAAGGAAAGGCCAGCCTTGCTTTGTGCAAGGTCTTTTATAGGCCTTGAGTATCGCAAGACCTTCATTCATTCATATAAGTTCATCTTTAATATATTCATTTATGTAAACTTATGTAAATTTATTCAAATTTTAAATGTAAATTAATTCTTTTTTGCCCTGGCCCCTGACACATTGTCAGAGAGCTGATGTGGCCCTCCTGCCAAAAACTTTGGACACCTCTGGGCTAGAGTACCAAAAGCTCTAGACCACTAATCTCTTCACTCTTCCTTTCCAATCCATTCTTCCTTTTCAAATCAAGGAAGTGGGAAGAGAAGGGAAAGTGTAGTTGGTGTAGCAAGAGGTAAGAAAGGGTTGGTGTTTTGGACACCAAGGGTCCAATCCTATCCAATTTTCCAGCACCGGTGCAGTTGAAATGCAATCCCAAGGCAAGGGAACAAATATTCTCATACCTTAAGGAGGCCTCTGTGACTGCCTCCCCACCACAGGATGCAGTGCAGGCCCCATTGGCACAGTTGCACCGGCAGAAAATTGGATAGGATTGGGCCCCCACTCAGGCACTGGGAATTCTTGAACTGAGCCTGATTTAAGTCACAAGAAACTTGATTCTGGGCCAAAAACTTAATTTTTGGCCAGTAGCAAAAGGATAGATACGTGAAAGGATGAGGGAGCTGTGGCAGTTCCTATTCCCAGGTAGTGGTCAGCTGGCTAAATATAAAGTACATGTGAGTTATTAAGTATAGAAATATGAACCTACTTCTTTTCACCAATGGGCAAGGGGCTAAAAGTGACTAGGAACCCAATCCTATGGGCTGTGAAAAGGTGCTGGATGTTGTAAAAGCATTGTAAAGTGCTTTTTTGGCACCCAGTGAGTAAACAGCACAGGCTGGAAGGCCTGTGCCATCCCATGGGTGCTGCATCTTGCCCTACAGCCACCAGGAAAAGTTGGCTCTGGGCAGCAGAGGGACATGGAGGTGGGAGGGCAGTCCAGAGGTGTGGAGGGGCTGTTTATGGTTGGGGGAGGGTGGAACAGGGGGGTGGATCAGGCCCAAGGGGGGGCAAGAATGACAGAGCAGGTCTCTGCTGCATCTTAACCCTGCCACTGAGCCTGACAGGATTACACAGGGCTACAAGTAGATGTAGATGGTTTTGCACCATCTAAATAGCAGATCCGATTAGCAAATCCGATTAGCCCTCAATTGCAGCTCTGGACACCCCATCCCACTTATGTTCCACTTCAAATTGCAACCTCAGCCATGACATTGTCTTACAAACAAAAGTCTCTAAACAACAACAACAACAATAAACAAGGACCCCCCCCCCCCCCCAAAAAAAACAACAACAACAGGTAGTTCCATTCTGAGTTAACTTGGCATAGAATTTGGGATTTTTAGTGCAGAGTACACTTGAGTGCTGCTTGAGGCCCACTGCTAATAAAGTATCTTGCCAGGCTGCATAAATATTCGAGAGTAGATTATTTTCTTTCCACCCTACAAATGATAATAAAATTGTTCCCATGTTTGCCTTAATTCTAAATGCTCGATTACTTTTATATATGATAAAGGGCTATTGTTTTTAACTCACAAAAATAAAGAGCAAACATTGCAGGGAACAACTTGATAGCTTTTTACGGAATTTATGGTCGATTGGATTTATAAGGATTTAGTTACTTTCCAAACATGCATATTTACTCAGTAGACCATTGTAGCTTCAAAGGAATCATTATGGTCTATCAACTAAATACGTCTTTCAGGCACTTTTGTAGATGACTGAAAATGATTCTTTTTGAATAATAATAATAATGGGTTGAAAATTTAATGAAAGTGTATGATAAAGAGAGAAAGAAAAAATGCCTAACAGTATTAAATATACATTTTAACGATGAAAGAGACATTCAGTATCTTAAACTAGCAATGCCTTGGTTTTCATAGTTTTACATAAGATTTTTATCAAATGATCTTATTGCTCCTTGTGAATTCAAATGTAAGTGCCAAATTGTAAACAACTATTTTAGATCATCAATAATGACTGAACGCAGCTTGAATAGGAGGAGAATTGTGGTGGCCCTGATGCCTGCATATTGTAGCTCTCTTTATACGTTAAACTAGATGTGGACAGACCCTACTAGAGGTGTTGCACACGCTCAACCATGGGAACTTGAAATATTAAATTTGGAATATTTGTTAACAGAATCAAGGCAAGCATGAACGTGCACACAAAAGTCAATCAACTGCTTGGAAACAATGAGAGAAGGGTGTTTCATGTGCCTGAATACAGGCATACCCCATATCTGTGGGGGTTCCGTTCTGGAATCCCCCACTGTTACCTGAAACTGTGGATATGGGCAAACGCCTGCCTCTGACCCTCTGGAAAATGAAAAAAAAAAATGACTTCTGGTTTCACAAAGAAACTGGAAGTGACATTTTTAATGCTTTAAAATGTCCATTCCAGTGTCCCCGTGAAACCAGAAGTTGCATGTTTTGAGCTGCCAAGCTCAGTCTTATAAGGCAGGGGTCTCCAAACATTTTGGCAAGAGGGCCACATGAAATATCTGGCGCAGTGCTAAGAGCCGGAAAAAAATGTAAATATAAAATTTAAATAAATAAATTAGAGATGGAACGTAGATGATGGAATAAATGAATGAGTGGGCTCATTCACTCAGCCTCTCCGGCCCTCAGAACACCCTCCAGATGCAATCAGAGCATAGCTCTAGTCATGTTCAGTCAAGTGGGCCAGAGGCTTTCAGGGACAAGAGCCTGGCCGTGGGCTGGATAGAGGCTCACTGCGGGCTGCATCTGGCCCCCGGGCCAGGGTTTGGAGACCCCTGTTATAAGGCATTAAAAACATGTTTTCCAGTGTCCCTGTGAAACCAGAAGTCACATGTTTTGAGCTGCCAAGCTCCGTTTGAGCCCAGTAGAGGCTGCAGACAGATTTCCACGGCTGCATTGGGACTTCCAACCTTGGCGTTGCGTTTTCGTTGCATTGATGCTTTAAGGTTGGTTAGGACTGGGCCCTCACTGAGCAATCCTATGCATGTCTACTTAGAAGTCCTATTGAATTCAATGGAATGAACTCCCAGGAAAGTGTGTATAGGATTTCAACCTCAGTCTCATACAGGGGGCTGCTTTTATTCTCCAGTAGGTGCCCAAACAAACCTCAAAATTCTCTCCCCTCCCTCCCATTGGCTCCGCAAATAATACTCAGCACTGTCTCCCTCTACTTGTCACCATAACCTGCTTGTCTGCACAGATTGCTGGTTGTTTGCCACCTGCTGGCGTCTCCTGTACATTGCAACATTGCACCAAGTTCATGACAAGCAAGATAAGATGAACTGTTCTACAAGAAGTTGCTGGGGAAGGATCGCATTTATTTAGCAAGTGCCAATAAGATGCCTATCTTCATATGGTCGTCAGATTAGTCTTATGCTGCTAACCTATTGCTCTGTAGTAATTGTGGTCACCATGGAACCTTCTTCAGCTATAGAAGATGAAGCAGTTACCATAGATACCTGGAGAGATAAATGCTGGGTTTTCAAAAGAGTCTGCGATGTGTCTCTGAAGGAAAGGTAATGACCAAGGAAACCTATTAGGGAATATACTTGATAGGGTTGCAATCTCGCTTGCTGTCTTCTCATCATAACGAGATTCATTCTCTGTGCAGGAATTTAACAGTCTAGATAACCAAGAATACTGAAGATTGGTTTCTCCTAGGAGTGAGAGGGAAGGCAGTAAATAGGCCTCCTGTGAAAGAGAAATTATATAATTAATGGTATAAATAGTAAAATGTCATATGGAAACACTTAACAATGAAAAGGTAAGATAAATGCATTGGTTTCCTCCGTGTTGAATATTCATCACAAACTTTGCACAGCTGCATTTCAAAATGCTAAGTGCTGTTATTTTACATAAAAGTGGATTATATGTCTAGTTTATTTTTCATGTTCATTCTGTAACTTATGTGCTGAACAAGCGATTGCAAGTCAGCACAATAAATCTTGCTTTGCTATTTTCAGGTAGGCATTTTTCTCCTGACCTTGTAATCATAATAGCAAATGGCAAGTGATTTGTAGGGGATTACCATTTTAAAACAATAAACGGCAATGAGGGGAGAATCATGAACAAAATGCACGTTTGAAAGGTGAGTGCTTTGGATTTTGTCTTTGTCGCTGACTCGGTGCGCTGATGTGAAGGAAAAAAATGGTTGCGCTGATACTGACTTTATGCTGAATACTGAATGAGCAATTTAAATAGCTTTGCCATAACTATCCTATGAGATCCAGAAAAATTTCAAGCATAATGGATGTTTGCTTAACTGCGTCTTTTGAATACGTCATCAGACAATGCATGATTATCTAATTGAATTCGCTAATACAGGATGTGGTTATGGTGGTTTTTAGGGTTTTGAAAAAAAGAATTACACCGCAATCCTATACGCATGTCCCTGGGACTCGATGAATAAATAAGGCTGAGTAGATATGCCAGCAGCTATTAACCATAATGACTAAATGTATTCTCCATGTTTAGAATCAGCCAATCTCTGAATCAGATGCAGTGGCTAAAGAGCAGAGGAGACCTGTTGCTTCCATATTCCCCTCTCAGTATTGATCTGTGCAAATCCCCTTGCCTCCTTTCCAGGTATGGAACTTTGTTTCCAAATCCTTGCTTTTTCCTGATGATCCCTGCTTTTTCAGCCATTTCAAAACAGTGAGCTCAGGAGCTTTGTCTGCGGGAGAAGCAGGAAACTGTTCACATGCGAAACTGTTCATCATACCCCAACCAACCAAAACCGCCTCTGAAAGCCCAGTGGATCAAGTCCAGGTACTTTGCCAACCGAGGTCCCTTGGACAAATCCTTCTGCAATAGCATTCCCATGTAGATGGCAAACGCTGTCAGCCAATTGGTCCAATTCCCATCAATCCTGGGCTTACGTAGCGTCTGATGTTCCCGACCGTACTCCCCAACTTTGTGGCCGGGCTCGGGCTCCCTGTGCAGCAAGCTGAAGAGGTCTATGTACTCTCCCCTCCAAATTTTCTCTTTAACCGCTGGGGCCAAGTGATCCCCTAGTGGAAGGGCCTCCTCTCCATAGGGCATCAGGGGGAGCTGTGGCGCCCCCACCGTCACGGCTTGCGAAGCGGTTGCCACCAGGGGCCATGTCCCGGCCACAGGACCAGGCCCCGTTGCCACTGGGCTGCTCGCAGTCCATGTAGCGGACTCCACGGCGTTCTGCACTGCCGCTGAGCCCGTGCCCCCCTGCCCTGCGAGATCCTGGTCTGCAGCGCGTTGACTAGCTTGGACAGTTCCCCTGTCTGCGGTTGTAGCCCTCATCCCACCAGGTTGACCTGGGGGTCAGTTGAGGCCTCCAACCCCCAAACTGGGGGCCCAGCCAGCGGTGCGCTCACCAGCAGCGCTGTACTTGCTTGCGGGGCTGTGTAAAGCTGAGGGAGGGTCTGTTGGGCTGTGGTCTCCTGTCCAGCCCAGCCTGCCTGTTGTACCCCTCCCTGGGATGGAAACTCCCTTCCAGCACCTCCCACCATGCGCCCTCACCGCTCACCCAGACCGCGAACCGCGATGGTCCTGCTATCCTGGATCTCCAGTGCTGGGCTGGGTGTTGTGACCGCTTGGTGCCCATGAGCAAGAAGGAAGGGGGACTGTTGCTGTGTCCTTAAATTACCTCTGCTCCCCCCAGCCACAGCCCTCCACCAGTCCCCTCAGGGGAAGGGGCTCCTGTGTTCCGGCCAGGCCATTCAAACTCTGATCTCCCTGCTGTAATTGGGTGATCGGGAGAACATACAGAACAACTCGTCATCCAGAAAAGGGAAGGGCTTCAAATGGTTGGAATGCAAGTGTTGTTATAACAGTCTGTAATAACCCTTTGGTTTATCAGGGTTGCCTCTGAGCTATGCTTATTACTATGCAGTCCAGCATCTAGAGCAGCCAATTTCAACCTTTTTCAGCTCACGGCATACTGACAAGGCACTAAAATTGTCAAGGCACACTACTAGTTTTTTACTTACTTTAAATTACTACATTACAATTAATCTTAAATTAATACAATTAAATCATTACATGACAAAAAAATTCAAAAGAAGCTAGGAAAGGGAAGTATATGTGGTTTCTGAAATGGAGGAAAAAATGTTCTGAAGTCATTGAAAACATTGAAAAATGTTGAGAAGAGGAGAGAGAAGTACCAGTTGCCTGCTTGTGTATTTGAGAAAAAAGAGTGCAACCAAAGGCCAAATCCTATGCATGCCTACTCAGAAGTAAGCCCCATTGTAGTCACTGAGGCTTACTCCCAGGAAACTGTGGATGGGATAGCAGCCCCAGAGCCCAATCCTATGCATGCCTGCTCAAAAGTAAGCCCCATTTTAGTCAATGAGGCTTACTCCCAGGAAAGTGTGAATAGGATTGTGGCCCAGCGCCCTTCCTCTAAAAGACCCAAAGTGCAGGAAGGGTCACTTTGGGGAGTTGCAGGCAAACTGGCAAGGAATAGGGACTTTCAAGGACACTTTTCAGCCAGCTGGTCCTTAGGTTTGGGACCTCAGCAGACTCTCTCAGGATGTACCTGCTTGCCCGCTTCTGGTTCCCTCTTCTCACTCACTCAGCAGCTCCCACCTCCTGGCTCCTCCAGTCTTCTCTGGTTGCCCAATCAGCACACAGGCAGGCAACAACCACCTTCTGCCCAACCCTATGCATGTCTACTCAGAAGTAAGTCCCATAATAGCAAGTGGGGCTTACTCCCAGGAAAGTGAGGGTAAGGTTGCAGCCTGAGTTCGTGGGTAGTAGCAGGAGCAAGCTCCAAGCGGACTCCTCAGCTGCTGTGTGGGATGCAAAGCAGCCCCGACCAGCCCCTTTGCTGGCTGCTCCCTTCCTTGGGCTGCCTGCCATGTGAGGCTCAAAGCAGCTGCTTCTCCCGCAGGCGGGCGTGCTGCTGCTGCCTCCCTCCTCTGATACCACGGCACACCTGAGGCAGCCTTGAGGCACACCACTGTGCCGTGGCACAGTGGTTGAAAACCACTGATCTAGAGACTGTGATCCTGTTACCTTGTTGTCATTGTTGTTGGCATCCTTCAGTCTCGGAAGACTATGGTATTGCGCTCTGAATGGTGGTTCTGGAACAGAGTGTCCTCTCCAGTGCGCGAAGCCTGGGTAAAGTAGATATGGAGGATAGACTGTTACCCATGCAGCAAATGCCCCCTCTCCACGTCATTGAAATGGTCCAATGGAAAGGCAGAAGCCAATATGATTGGTTCCAGTGGCGTCGCAGGAGTTGCCAGAACGTGACTGTGTTCAGTCATGAACTGCCTGTAATGGAAGATCAGAAGATCATCAGGTGGATGATGTGGTGTTGACAGCGATTCCCTGTTTTGACAGCTGTTTGTCAGCTCTGGGAAGGGCAGGGCTGGCTCCACAGCTGTAATTAATCAAGGCCAATGGAGACCTGGATGGACACCTGAGCTTCATTTGACCTTGATGGGACTTTGAATGGACATGGACTGAAGGGATGGCTCACCCAAGCCTAATTTGGAGCTAATGAGGTAGCTCACAGCTGAGCTGCATTTGGATCATGAGACATCCAAGGATAAAAGGCAGCTTTTGAAGGAGACAGAGCTACCCTGACCCAGGACCAAGAGCGGGATGCTGACCCAGCTGGAAGCTGTACCCTGACCCAGAGTGAGGAGCAGGACGCTGACCAGAGGGAGGACCCTGCCCCAGAGCCAGAAGTGGGACGCTGACCCAGAGGAAGCCGGACGGACCCACACTGGGAGAAGGGGACTGCCAGAACTCTGCTGGAGGACACAGAAGAGAGGACTGCCAGGACCCTGCTGGAGGATACACTCTGCTGGAGAGAACACTACTGGAGAGGAGGAACTCGACTGCAGAAGATTGGACTGGAAATACTGGATGGGGAAGACTGGACTGTGCTTTGGAGACTGGATTGGACTTCGACTGGAGGCTTCAGACCTCTACCCACTAAGTTAAGTGGAGTTTTGGGGAGGGAAAGCCTCTGGACAAGAGGACTTGCAGGGAGTGTATGTGTTTGTAGCAATAAATTCTTGTTAATTGCTATAGATAAGAAGTTCTGTGTTTATTCCTTTGCACATCACAGCTGTTGTTCTTGGGAAAGGGGGTTGTAAATTAGTCAAAAAGCAGGCATTAGAAGGGAGTTGAGATATCTGGCAGAACACTGCCTCAGGGACTCCGGCTCTGGATTTTGCCTCGAGGTTGACTCCTGAAGCCTTTTCCATAACTGGATGTAACCACAAGGCAGTGGACTTTTGGGATTGGAGTTTTCCTTCTCTCAGATGAGCTGCCTTCCCAGGCTAACGAGTCCCATCTACCCGGTGGCTGTTTAGACGCCTCTTACGACAAGTACAGCCAAACTAAGGGCCTATTCTTATCCCCAGCCCCCAGGCTTGTCACCTTGAATGACTGAGAATTCTAAAGGCATGTATACAAGGAAGCACCCCACACTCCAGGTTCAGCATTTTATCACACAAACATAAGATGTACCAGAAGAAGGTACCTCATGCTGGGCTTTGTGCTTTCTTCTGCCAGATGCAGTCTGATCCTTGTTCTGAGTCCATGATTCTTGCCTGTCTTCCATATGCAAGGATCAGCATGAGGTCCAAAATTCCAGAAGCATTCATATGCACAATTATTAGTCCAGGTCCTACTCTACCAATAGCTATGAATTTAGTAATCTTTCCTACCTTATTTATATTCTTGGTTCAATTGAAGCTAACTTTTTCTTCTCTAAAGACTCGTTCAGTGACAGTTAGTCCACAATCCTAAAATTAACTTTCCGGCAATGTAACTCCGAGGTAAGGGAACAAACATTGCCTTACCTGGAGGATGCCTCCATGACTGCCCCCCCCCCAGCGGCAGGATGCAACACATGCCCCACTAGCACAGCTATGCCAGTGCTGGAAAGTTGGTTAAGAGTACGCCCTTTGTCAATTCCTTGTCAGCTAAAGGACATGGGTCTTCTGGCCAAAATACATGTTGTTAAAATGCATGTCTGGACTTTGCCATATCTTAGATATGCCACTTACTTTACATATGTAAGACTTGAAAGACATTCATATATTTAAATTTCTGCTCACTGTTGTGTACTTTTGAAGTATACAACAAGCCATACAAGCGTAGAACTTTGCGCATGCAGGATATCAAGTGATATCCCTAAAAAAACAACAACCAGGCCTCTAGTCATGTGTATAAAGTCTGTATACAGACAGGCATACATATCTTTGGCTCAGCTGTTAGCAGCTGTTAAATGATAACAGCAGTTCTCAACATCTACGCAATGTGTCAAAATCTAGGGCAGAGTGGACACAATGCCACTTTCCCCTTTGCACGTTGAGAATACACAGGAGGGCTATTGTGCAGTTCATTTTGGTCCTGTCTAACATTCTTTCAGACCAATGCAGCATAGTCGCATCCTGTCAATCACTCATAAATATTTATGATATTCTGTCTTTCCTTCTCTTCTGAGTGCTGTTTGGATATTGCTCAAGGTGGTTTACATAGGCAAGTTTTCTAGACCCACTAATGGTCTTTACAATGATGCTCAAAGTATAATGCAGAGCCCTTCAAACTTCAGCTGTTATCCTACAGTGTTGTAGCCAGCTTCTTCTGAGCTGTAGGAACACTCTGAGCTTTTCACAGGCAAGCCGCACAAATAACACTGGCAGGACATTTTCCAACTATCATCCTTCTCATCACCGATATTTTCGACTGCTCTCATATCACCAATATGTTCCAACTGCTCTCCCCCCACGGCAAGCAACAGCTCAACAGTGACTCCTTTCTGCCACCAAGGGTCATGACAGCTTATCCATCATTTTTCTGGTCTCTCCTACAGATGTATCCCAGACTGTGCCTGCTTAGCTTCCAGTAGTCTTTGAGCAGATCTTCCTTTGCACCACACCTCCTGCCATTTCTCCTCTAGTTTAATACATTTGGAGCTGGGAATCTGTGGAAGTTGTTTTAATTATGGGTTATATTCTATTTCTTTCTATATGAATACAGGTATAACGTAATTATCCACGGATTTTTCACCCACGGTTTTATCTCAACACAATGAGAAGGACCCTTTAAATCAAAGAACAAAGACGTTTAACAATAGCCTTGTTAATGGGGGAGAGGGTAGACAATCCATCAATCATTCTCTCTCCAGGCACTTAGAACAGCTTCACTCCCAGGCAAGTGACCCTTCCCTTCCCTCTAGAATGTGAAAGAATGCAAGTCATTATAACCTCCTCCATTCTTTCCCTGTGATGGGCTTCCAGGGAAGGGAGGAATAAAGCCTTTCTAAGTGTCTGGAGAAACTGATTGCTTCTGCATGCATTACAAACGGTCAACAAGGCTGTTTTTAATTGCTGAGCAAAAGGACTTTTTTTAAAATGGTTTTGCTTTAGTGCAATTTTTGCCATCCACATGAGTTCTGGGAACAGAACCCTCGCAAATACAGAGACTTAACCTGTATACTTATTACATACTTTGGGTTGGAAGGGGACCAAAGCAGCTTGCATATGTGGCAGGCTGTAGAGGGTGACATCTGACTCATGGTGAAGGACACCCTGAATCTACTGTTCCTTCCACCAGCCATCCTAATCGCACTGCTTCCTGGTTGGACTGGCCATGACTATGATGAGTGTATGATGAGCTCCTGCACCTCAAAATTGACCACAATATCAGTGTTGTGATATATTGAAGATGCTGGTGAACATATGAAGTAGCCCTCCTCCTGTGTCAGGCTGTTGGTCTGCCTATACCACAACTGTCCACACCAGGGATGTCCAAACTTTTTGGCAGGAGGACCACATCATCTCTCTGATACTGTGTTGGGGGCCAGGAAAGAAAATAATTAATTTACATTTAAAATTTGATTGAATTTACTTACATGAATTTATTAGAGATGGAACTTATATGAATGAATGAAGATCTTGCAGTAGCTTAAGGCCTATAAAAGGCCTTGCACAAAGCAAGGCCAGCCTTTCATCCGCTGCCACTGCTGCATCATATACGTGAAACAGCAAGTAGTGGAGGGAGCCCTTGTCCCACAGCTCAGGTGAGAGGTCAAACACTCGTCCTCATGCTGAGAGCAGTTGCAACGGGCCAGGATGGTCTCCAGCAAGTCTCTGGAGGGCCAGAGGCTCATTGGAGACTGGGGGCTCCCCGAGGGCCTGATTGGGAGCCCCCGAGGGCCACAAGTGCCCCCCGGGCCAGGGTTTGGACACTCCTGGTTTACACAGACTGGTGGAGCACCCCCAAGTTTCCAGTTCAACCTGGGGATACCAGGGATTGAACGTGGGACCTTTTGATACAAAACACATGCTCTTCTCCTGAGCTACTGCTCCATTCCAAAATTATTTATGGTGCCAGTGCCCTTGATAGCCCAAGAAGGGCTTGTGACAGTGACCTGGTTTTAACCACTACTGTTGAATTGACTTATTTCCTTGCTGCGCATGCTTGTTTGTGCACCTGGCTCAGTGGAGAGTTTAATGCTGCCAAATGATGAACTGAATCATAACTAGTCCTTCATTTCAGACCTGTAACCTTGGAAGTTCGATGTGCAGCACTCCTATTTGTGTTTCTGAAGTTTATGTGACAAGCTAATTAAAAGCATTTTGTTTCATAAATCAACCTTGATTGGGGAGCACTAATCATATTTAAGTTCATTGCTAAGTGGCACAGTTTAGACGAAGTAATGAATAAACGGGGACGAGCCGGTTCCTAAAACCCCTTAATGATCAATGCCTGCGCTTCGCAAGTAACACGACTGTTTATAAATGATAATAAAATTTGGAATGTAAATAATTTCAAACTACTGAGTGGATATGTTTACCTCATTAACGGAGCATAATAGTACACAATCTGGAATACAAGGCAAGAGATTAGGGTGATGGAATGTGTTTCCGAGCATTTTTAATATGGGTCAGTTAGGAATGGGGCATTAATCTTTCCAGGCAGAGACTCTAAAGTATTGCCTAGGCTGTTTTTATTAATTCTGGTTTGTACGCAGGCAATAATTCAGCCAGTTAGTTTTAAATCTGAGTACTCATTTGTAAATCTAGCAAATCAGGTGCTGGTGTTAACATGTATTTATTGCTTTGCTAATCTTTATCTGTATTCCTTGTAAAACTAGAGATTCTCTAAAGACCTTCGGGAAAGCTGTATGCTGATTTACAGCACCAGAGGTTCTGATCATTTTTCTTATTACATACTAATCTCTCTTCCCAGATAAATTTCCAGCAGTCCCCATTCAAGTCATTGGCTGCCAGCGAAGTCCAAGCAACAGCAGAAATCGGTTCTTCATTGCAGCCCTTGGTTCCCCTTTTTAATTACACTTTTGGCTGCATTTACCCCAGGGTAGATGTTGGCTATAATCTGTCTGTATGCTACTCATTTATTTAGATATATAACCTGTCCACTCTCTAGTTACTGCTCAGCGGAAGGTCTGCCCACCATTAAACTAAAGGTCGCAAGTATGGTATAAAATAACCTTGCTTCAATTCAGTGGCATGCATGGAGTGTCCTTTGGGGAAATAAAGCAGAGTGTAAATACAGCAAATAAATAAATCAATTTTATTTATTATTCCACATCCCTCCCCACTCTCCTGCGCCCTGCCACACCTCTCCCACCAACCTACCTGGGTCCACAGGACTTGATGAAGTGGGGCATTCTGGTAGTGCATGATCAGGGGATATTCATCTCATGAAGATTTTGCTGTCACCCTGGCACCTCCTCAGTCTTACACAGGGCTGGCCTGAGCAGGCAATGTGCTGGCCTCTGTTCTTCCCAGTGGAAGCAAATGGGGAGGGGGGCAGAAGTAGGCACCCCCTGCCAATCTGCTGTCTGAGGTGACTGCTTCATGGTTGGACCAGCCCTGCCTTACCAGATTGCTGCCACCAGCATTGTCTTCTTGCAAGAAGAAAGAAAATTCTTGCTTGAATCTCATAGGAAGCTGCCTTACACTGAGTCAGTTACACTGGTCCATCTAGGTCAGTATCTTCCTATTTTGACTGTTGCCCCAGGTAGCAGTTGTCCCAGGTCTGTCTCAGCCCTACTGGGAATTGAAACTGGATCCTTTGTATGCAAAACACATGCTCTACAACTGAACCACAGTTCCATTGGCAGGTTAAATTGCAGTGCTTCAAAATGAAAAGCTTTAGCAACATCAAAACACATTGTTTTTTTTCAGCTGATGCCATTTTGTGATGTATATGTTGTGTCCTAAGACACAGAGTTTTGCCAGTCTGCAGTGATGTTGTAGTGATTGCAGTACGTCTGACAGGTGCCATCTTTTCTGCCTGTTTAAGGATCTTAAATTCTAATCAGTAAATGAATGAGATTACAGAATGACCAACAGACCAATCCTACTCTTTTCTCCCTCCACCGATGTAGTGATGCTAAAGTGGCTACTGCTGCATCCTGCAGGAAAGGACACTTGCAGAGGACTCCTCTGGTAAGGGAACATCATTACCTGGGGGTAAGTCCCCACAGTGCGGTGGAGTGTACTTGGACCCACATTAGCAAATTTGCTGGCGCAGGCCTGCTTAAACCCACACTGTGGGATCAGGTCTGAGAAGGGGGCTAGGATTTGGTGCCCTTATTTCCCCTTCACCCATTCTTGGTTCTGCCCCATTCCATGCTCCCTCATCCCATTGCTGCCTCATTCTCGTTGCTGCCCATCTCCTCTCTGATTTGCCCTCCTCTACCACATTCTGCCCCCTGTGCAGAGTTTGCCTGCTCTGGTGGGCTTCCATTGCTTTGCTGGTACACTGGCTGCCTATGCTGGAATGCACTTTATGGCACTTTTGCAGCAGCCAATGCCAGTGGAACACGTATTTCACCAGCACTTCTTTTAGCCAGGGTTGGGCCATTATTCTGTATGTAACCCCATAGATTTCAGTGTTGGATTTGCTCTACAGGCCTCAATAGGCAAAAATACTATGTTATATGCAAGAATTCCCAAAATTTTAGCTGACTCCATGGCTCAGCTTTCTCGGAATGACTTGTGCCAGCTGAGTCGAAAGGATCCCTGCGTTGTTTTTGTATGTTCTCGGGGTTATTGATGGCGGTGGAAAAGGGTTGCTTGAGGGAAAAGCACCAGATGTGGAGAATTTCTCATTGCCATCATGAAAATGGATATCCTCTGTTCAGTGTGTGAAGCCTGTCACCCCCAACGTGACTTGTCAGCATTCCCTTGGCAAGCATTTTGTTTCCTGTCACAAGCAATGATGTGGTCCCCTGGAGGCACTTTAAAATTTGTCATGATCCATATTTCTATCTGCTGAGCTGTATTTCCCTCCCCCCCCACCTCTTTACATGTACAAAAATGTCCACTTGAAAATATCCTGAACTTTACAAGGGCATTATACCCTCAGAGAGAATCCATGGGAATTTCAGAAAAAAAGGGGGGGGGGGGAATTACAATGAGCCATTAGCAGCTCTCGTGAATATATTTGCCATGTCAAATGATTGTCACATTTTATACAGTCTTTCCTGTGTCAGGATTTTTCTTTTTCCCGCTTTACTTTTTCCAGTAACAACAAATTTGAGAGGACTCGTGCGGTCAGAATTAAAGCGATGGAAATGATGTCTAATCTGTAAAGATGCTTTAAAAAATATGAGGCTGCTTGAACACGACGTAAGAATTGTCAGCGGCTGTTAGTATAGGGAGCCCGTTTCTGTATGAAATTAATTAAAAGCACACTTCTCCTGGGCCCGTCAGAAGCATCTTCCCACTGTTGTCTCCGCACCACATTAGAATGAAGTTCACTCCCAAGGCTTCTGCACCAGGAGTGGGTCGGCTCCATTGCTTCTTAACAATGTTTAACAATGTCAACATCCTCTCATTACGATAACCTTGAATACCTAATAGAATGAATGCATAAGGTAACCGCTACGAGCACATCTTGCCAGGAAGCATATGCACAATATTACATTATGGGGCTGTTTTCCCCATAAACAAAGCCACGCCAAAAAAAAAAAAAAAAATGACTGGGGAAAGAACAAATGGTCAGAACCAGGCAATGCAATTATGGAACGCCAAGATTGATCTTGGGCAGCTCAAGGCATTCAAACTGTTCTGAGGTTTAACCTTAACAAAGCAAAAGAAATGTCCACACCTGCCAGAAGGCAGCATGTTTGTTGGCTGGGAAAGTTAGAATTTCTCCCATTCTGTTGTGTCCTGGACTTGAAAAATGGGTTCTAGTGACATTTCTAATATAGTAACACGCACACACACACACACACCCTCTGATATTTATTCCGTACCCGGCTGTCACCATTGCTTGGCACCTGGATATGCTGTTTCTAATTGATGGGATGTGGGTAGTGATATGGTGTAGAAAATATGAGTTTGGCATGAATTAAGGGGCATCCAATCCCCAGGGCCTATGAGAGGAATTTTGTCAGGGTGTACAAAGTTTCTTCTGGGCCCCTTCCCAAAGGGGGAGGGGGACAATAGGGCAGGCAGAACAGGGGGCAGACTAAGGCAGGTGGAAGGTGCTGACAGCCACAATAGTTTTTGGAGCCCAGGTCTACTAGGCTTCTTGATGCAGAGCCCAGGTCTACCTGATCATGTGGCATTGGCAGCTAGATATGGTAATATGGAAAACCAAACAAACTCCAAAGTCTCTCTAAAAACTTTGAAATAGCAGAAAATTAGCATCATCGTGTTAGCAGAAAATTAGCATCATCATTCGGCTCACACTAGACTTCACCACAATGAACTTCTGCAGCAGCAATAGCCCCCACACCTGGGTCACTGAGCTTCTATACACTCCTTCATGGTTATGGGATCCACAAGCCAAAGAGCTACTATAGCAAGCCAGCTTCCTCCCAGATTTGACACTGTGTTCAGGATGGTCATGGATGCATTCCTGAGCCCAGTGTGTATGGCTTGCAGCAGCAGTTAACACTGCATGCACCTGGTTGTGCCTGAGCATCATGAGCAGGCAGTGAGTTCAGGTGCGACAGGAAAATGTCGGATTGCAGGACTTTCTGGGCCCCCTTCTTTGGCTCCTGGGCCCCCTTTCTGACCCTGGGCCCGGGTACAAATTACCCCCTTTACCCCCCTCTCCTAGGCCCTACCAATCCCCCCTGTCATTTTTTTGTTTTCCAGCAGGAACTTTGTGCTTTTAATAGTTGCTTCACCTGCATGCAGAAAATGAATGAATACAACTTTTTTCTGTTAAAAAACTAGCTATTGAGTCTTTGTCTCTAAAGCAGCTGTAAAAGGCACACAGGACCATTTCATCCATGAAAGTGACTGAAATGGTCACCTCAGGGATCAGGTTGATGGAGGCGTGCTTGGGTCTGTCTGCCCACCACCTTTCCATCAGAAGAAGATGTGTGGAGGACCACTGGGGACAAGGCACTGGTGGAGTGCATAAATAAAAATGTTTTTTAGTTGCCTCTCCGTTGTAGTCTGGCTCCCAGCTGGCCCATAGCATGCGTTGGAGACTGCAGCTGCACCACTGCACTCTCTGGGCCAGCCCAGGATAGGATTGGGCTGACAGCTGATGTGATGGCTCAGACCAGCGGCAACACTAGGGTTTGTGTCACCCGGTGAGGCAGGCCAGCGGGTCATCCCTAAGATGGACCTCCTTCCATGCAGTGGGTGGGGCAATGCCTAGGCGCTGGGCATAATAAAGAATCATCGCTCTGCCCTCGCTGGTTTGTTGGCTATAACTTTTGATAGAATAGAGATATTTCAGCATGGTTTGTTTTATTGCATTCTGCATAAAATTATACATCAAATGATATACAACATGATGGTATTATTCAAAAATACCAAGATTTTAAAAATTTTGGCCAGTTGTGGTGTCACACCCTCCAACATATGTGTCACCCGGTGTGGCCCGCACCCCCTCCTAGCAACACCACCAGCTCAGACTGTTCAACTGCTTAGGAAACAACAAGTTGCAATGCAGTTCTTGTGAGGGAAAGGGAAGTTATCAGTTTAACTGCATTTAAAACATCAGAGGTTCAGGCCCAAGTCTTTCATCCTGGAAATATTATATTAACAATATTTATATCTAACTTTTTCATGGTTGGTAATGATATGAAACGGTATTAACACTTCTTTTCATGGTAATTGGATGACACTGGCAAACTCTGAGAACCATCAATACTTATTGAATTGTCCCTGTAAATAAGTTAATCGCAATAACTGCATTTCCTTGTTAACGTGAAAAATGGACAGTGTTGTTGATTGGTTTGAAAGGTAGATGAAATTGGACACAGACTTTTCCCCCTCTCCGATCAGCTTAAGGGGTTATCTCAGATATTAGGATTTTTTTTTAAGTTAACAGAAAAAGATCAGTCTAACAGAAGACTCCTTTTGAAGCAAAACAAACAGAAACATAAAGAAAATCCAACCCTGGCATCAGATAATGAAACTATTGCATCTTTGCAAAGCACAGTCAATTCAGAGATTTATGCCACACCAGAATATTGGATACTGGACTGCAATATTCTATTTGCAGGAAGATCAACTGATGTTAGCCTGTCAGTGGTAGCAGTGCAAGGAATAAGTATGGAGGCAATGACTGGCAAATGACTGGGAGCCCAATCCTATCCAACTTTTCAACACCAATGTAGCCACAATGCAGCCCTGAGATAAGGCAACAAATGTTCCTTTTCCTTGTGGAGACCTCTGTGACTGACCTTCCATCACTGGATTCAGTAGATGACCCATTGGCATGGCTGCATCAGCAGTGGAAAGTTGGATAGGATTGGGACCTGAGGGCCCAATCCTATCCAACTTTCCAGCACTGGTGTAGCCTCGAGGCATGGGAGCAAATGTTCCCATAACCTTGAGAAGGCTTCTGTGGCTGCCTCCCCACCACAGGATGAGTGCACACCTCATGGGCACAACTGCACCAGCACTAGAAAATTGGATAGGTTTGGGCCTACTCTCTGTCCTGCTTGTGCGCAAAAGTCACTGTGGTTCTTACTTGGTCTGAGCTATTCAGAAGACAGAAGCAGTTGCCTCAGAGATGGGTTTAAGGCCCCACCTGAAGCCTTTCCTCCAAATTGTAGATAGCCCATTGACTCAGGCATCCCTCAGCACCAAAGCCCGTTTCCGGAGAACTTTTCACATTGGCCCCGTGGGGCCTGTCAGAGACTGAGGAGGCAATTAGCTCTTAGTTCTTGTTTCTAACCAGACAGGGGGATTCTTTTAAAACATAGAGAAGAGTTGAAAGGAAAAATAGGCCAAGAGTAGCATCAGGAAAATGAAGGTTCTTGTGATCAGAGGCAATGCACAAGAAATCAAAAGCAGTTTCTAAGTACACATTCACGAATGCAGATTGAAGATGCAGTTCTCCTCCATCTTGAATGGAGAAGGGTGGTCAGCTCAAGCCTGTTTTTCCAAACAAGGATGCAAAACCCAAGTGATCCTCCCTGTTTTAGTAGGTATTCAGGAAATGAGTTTCAATCTTCCTTTTTTGGCTATTCATGAGGTCAGAAAACCAACATATACCCCTGAACCTTCCCCTAACCCTGGTCAGAGGGAGTAGGGCAGACGTTGGATAAGTGCAACCTGATCCCAATGGAGTACCTGTGATGTCATACAGATCCATTGTTCCAAAGGGCCTTAGTGCTAGACAGCTATGTTATTTCACTGCCCATTGTCCTGTTGGGCAATCTATAGGAGTTATCAGGGCTTGCTGAGCTGAGTATGAGGATGTGAGGGATAGCAAGTTCAGAGCAGCAGCTGAACCAGGCTATCTCCATTTTTATGCCTGCTTTACTTTTGCTCTGTCATGTGTGCAAATTCACTGGAGAAGACAATGAAGTTAGGAATTGTTCGTGGAACAAGAAAAACCCGGTAGGCAAAGAATACATTGGCTTGATACTTTCAAACCATATACAAAGATGAACATCCAACAGTTGAAAGAAGCTGTGTTTGACAGGATGGCATGGATAACTCTCACCTGTAAAGTACCCAAGAGTCAGACATGACTGAATGGGTAAAAAACACAAACAAAGAGTTCCTTTTTCGTAAAGACTCTAAAAATCAGAGCTAGAGTGCATTTGGTTCAGGTCTAGTGTGTGTTGTGTGAGACTGGGGTACATAGTTGCTTTCTACTGAGTCAGACCATTGGTCCATCTAGGTCCTACAACCTTTCCCAAGATACCATTACTTTAGTCATGATCTAAACTGAACTAATAATAATAATAATAATAATAATAATAATAATAATAATAATACAGGTATTTCTATACCGCCTTTCTAGGTCCTCAGATTTCTCCTTGGACTTTATTCAAGGCGGTTTACATGGGCAGGCAATTTAAATCCCTGTAGGGATTTTTACAATTAGAAAGGTTCTATCTTTCAAGAAACCACAACATTCAGATGTTTCTTTCTTGATCTGGCCGCACATTCTGGCCTCCATCCTCCTACGCTCAGAGCAGATGGAATAACTCCGCTCAGCTTGTCAGCTGCTTCAAGGTCGCACGGTGCCGGTGGCCTCGAACTGGCGACCTTCAGATGTTATCTTCAGGCAAATGGAGGCTCAACCCTCTAGACCAGACCTCCTGCCCTGAGGAGGAACTACTCCTGCCCTGAGGAACTACTATATATAGTTTGAGTTACTTAAAATGGCAAGCACCATCACTCACTACAAATGAAAGTATGACAAAGACAGCAGTGCCTCTAAGCATGTGCAGACTGTGTTTCTCTCCCAGGTGAATAATACAACTTGTTCCTACAAATCTGCAGATTTGTGTGCCTCAGAAGATGTTTCCAAGTAAGACAAACAGTCTGGGCACAGTCCAATGAACACTCGAGACAACACACATGGGAGAAAGGGCCACTTTATTAGCATTTTAATACGGAAAGGACGCTGAGACCTGCAGTTGCAGGGGCAGTGAAAACCCCTTTGCGGTGCAGAGGCGGGACCACTGGGTGGCCCCAGAACCAAATCTGTCCCCTAGGTTGGATGTGTACCCGACTCCAAGCTGCGCCCTGTTCTTGGGCGACGCAGCTCATCCAGGTCTGTCCCATAAGGGGAAGGCAGCCGAACCGCGGGCTGTGCCACCTCGAGCCGCTGAGCCTCTGAGGAGGACCCCCGCACATATAAGCTATATACGTTCCCTCAGCCTATATCCGAATGTAGTGCCTATAAGCTGCAGAACACCAACGTCCTATCCGCTGAATGTCGCCCCCAGACAGGCCCAATGCCACGGCTGCGATACGGCCCCTTCGATACGCAGGGAATGAAGGCTATACTCCTTTGGCTGAAACTCCAGGGCTATGAGGGCACACGAAAAGACCATCCTAAACTGGAATAAAGTCAGTGGGGAGCTGTCTGCGTACTGGAACAGGGCTCCTGCTTGTGCCCCTGAATGTGCCATGTGTTCCTCCAACGCCTTAACTGGGCATAGCGGTAACCCGCCTGTTAAGCAGGTTGGAAAACATTGCCCCTCTCTTAAAGGAGTAGGGGTAGCTAAGCAGGTTGTCATCCGAACATCGCCCCTCCCTCACCAGAGCAGGGACCGCTCACCTGTTAAGTGAGCTGGTGGCATCACCCCTCTCTACAACAGAATAGGGGCTGCATACCTGTAAGCAGGTTGTTGATAGCACATCCCATCTCTCCCACTGGAGCAGGGACAGCACTCCCATTAAAGCGGTTGGTATCACTGCCTGTTAAGCAGGCTGGTAGCAACATTGCTAACATAACCTCTCCCCTCCCCTGCTGGAGGAGGGGCCACTCATCCATTAAGCGAATTGGTAACCTCACCCCTCTCCCAAGGAACAGGGGCAGCATACCTGCCAGCGGGTTGTTAACAGAACGTCACCCCTCGCCCACTGGAGGAGGGGCCGCTCACCCATTAAGCAGGTTGGTAACCTCACCTCTCTCTCAAGGAACCGGGGCACCATACCGGCACCCCATGCTGGTGGGGTGTTGACAGAACGTCACCCCTCTCCCACTGGGCAGGGGTAGCACACCCATTAAGTGGGTTGGTAATAACATCGCCCTTAAAGCAGTGGGGGCCGAGCGGGAGGAGCACGCCACCTTTACATGCTTTGGGCAGGTGGCGGGTGCCTGGGGGGTGCCCTTCGCATGCCAGGGGGCACCTGAGCACCTCGTGGCCCGAGTAGGTGAGGGGGGGCGGCCTTCCACGAGGCCACCTGACAGGCAGGGGATGCAAGCCCCCTTTCAACCCAGGGGGGGCATGGGTGCCCTGTTGCCCGCTCCTCAATCCTTCTCCTCCTGGGGATAGCTATCGGGCCCCCCCAGCACTGCCCAGCCCGTCTCACTACCGTGACGAGGATCCCTTCCACCGTTGAGCCTCCGGC
Source organism: Tiliqua scincoides (assembly GCF_035046505.1). Classification (NCBI taxonomy): domain Eukaryota; kingdom Metazoa; phylum Chordata; class Lepidosauria; order Squamata; family Scincidae; genus Tiliqua; species Tiliqua scincoides. The sequence continues at coordinate 45,181,138 of NC_089822.1, forward strand.
GTTGGCTGGGTGCTGTCCGCTCGGTGCCCGCAAGCAAAGAAGGAAGGGGGGCTGTTGCTGTGTCCTTAAAATGCCTCTGCTCCCCCCAGCCACAGCCCTCTACCAATCCCCTCGCAGGGGAAGGGGCTCACATATTCTGGCCAGGCCATACAAACTCCGATCTCCCTGCTTGTAATTGGGCGATTGGGAGAGCCATTTTCTGACCTTAGGAATTTAAACCATGTCTTTGGATGACTTACAACAAAAGACCAGGACCGATTTTCAAGAAGCTCTCCTTTGGTGGTCATTTTCAACTTGTGTTTTCAAATCTGCTGAATACCCAGCCTTCTATTCTGCTGTATTATTTATGAAAATGTTTTAGAACACACACAATTTGTGGGAAAAAGTTCTCTCCGTTATAAGCTAGCTAGACTGTGTACCAGGCAACATAGATCAAAGAAAGTTCAGAGCGGTTGTGTGATATATTTTCCTTGGCGTGCCATTATCTCAGGCGGAGAAAAGCAGCCAAGGCTGTAACACTGAAAAAGAGAAGGAACGTCACTGAGAAGTCTTATCCTTTGATCCTGCAGTATCCTGAGCCTTTGAGCTCTTATCTGCTTCCATCTTATCTCTACTGCTTAGTTTTAAAGCAGAAATCTAGGCACCAAAATACTATAAATATACACACACACACTCTGTATGTGCTCTAACCAGCCATGCATTGCCCAAATTCTGTTAGGCAGGAATGACTGAATTCTATTAAAAGAAAACCCAGTCAGGGACTGAGTGCTCCACAAGAGTGTATCAACAACTTGATCCCTTTGGAGATACACACCTTAGTTGACTAGTAGTGCAATCCTAGCCCTGTCTACTCAGAAGTAAATCCCATTGAGTTCAAGAGGACTTACTCCCAGGTAAGTCTACACAGCATTGCATAGTAGGATTAATTTCAATGAACACATTTATAGTTTGGCTCTTTCTGTGCTCAGCAACTTTCAAAATGACAACACAGCAAAACAAACAAATTATCGAAGTTCTTACTGTGGTTTGCATAGCAAAGGATTAAAGATGTAGTTTCTAATCCCAAAAGACACGATCTAAAATGAAAAGCAGGTAAGGGGGAGAGTCATTGGGAAGGACACTACACTGGGAAAATTAGAACAGTGGCACCCCCTGCTGAATACAAAAGAAACAGCACCTTAAGAAGTCTGTCCAGTTTGCAGAGTTGTTTGTTCTTGGTGCCAATCCAGCTAAAGTTTGGCATGCTTAAATTCCGTTTATTTCAAGTTAGTTATGAGTATTGTTCCATTTTCCATTATTACCTGTCCAGAACTTTGAAGATGGAATATTAAATAAAATTACCCCAGTTGCCAGGCTGATCACATACTCCTACAAATACAACTTTCTAATGGATCCCAAGTCTCCATTTGAGAATTGTTACTTTGAGTTCTCTGCTTCTCTTTGCCCCAGTAACAACTGCCTTGATTGATGTCCAAAGAGGGACTCAGACAATTGGAATACCGAGTAGTGATTTTCAACCTTTTTCATCTCACAGCACACTGACAAGGCACTAAAAGTGTCAAGGCACACCATCAGTTTTTTGACAACTGACAAGGCACACCATGCTGTTGGTGGGGAGCTCATGTCCCCTAGTGGACCTACTAATAAATGACCTTCCCCCAAACTCCTGCAGCATACCTGCATACCATTCGCGGCACACCAGAGTGTCACAGCATTGTGGTCGAAAATGGCTGAAGTAGAGACTGGAGAAGACTCATTTCCAGATCTGTACTTGCCATCCTCATGCAATAGCTGTGGTTGTGTCATTGGGTTTTCCTTGATCTTTTCAACCACATGGTTATATTCAAGACCACGTGAGCACATTTAGTGCGAATTCATTCTAAAATGTTTGCTCTACCAAGGAGTGGAGTGGTTCTGTTTCTGACCAGTAGGGGTCAGTAGTACACTGGTGCTCTGTAATTCATTACAATACAGCATATATCCCTACCATATATTCCATTCAATTTTTTTTCCTTTCAGGAGAAAACACATACTCCTCTCCCGATGATGAATGTACTTCTACACTATACCCTTTGGAATTCCCAGCATATTTTATGCAGTGTGAAATATAAACATGTAACACACAATGGGTTTACATCATCCTCCTCGAACAAAATTAGAAGTTTCCAAGTTGCACATTTTAGGTACCCAAAAAGCTTTCTGGCTTCCAAAGATTTTCTACTACATCCTTTTTCAGCAGGTTTTGTATTTGGAAAAAATGACACTGGGAACAATTTTGCTCTTACTTGTTTTTGTCCTGAAAGCACTTAACTAAATTAGGTTTCCCTAATCTTATTTTCAGATCTATGGAGATGCAGATTTCAAGTGAGAAATTCAACTTGTTCCAACTTTGGACTTTCAGACTTCCCTTAAGAACAGCAAATACTTGGTTGGAAAAAAGATGACAACTACTGTTTTTCTCCTACTGGTGTGCAACTTTGAAAGAAAGTTGAGTGCCATTTTTTGATTCATTATGAATCTCATTCACTGTGCAACATTCCTTTTTTTGAGCTCTGCAGGTCTTTTCTATTTTGAAATGGAAATGAAAACATCAGGAACTTATTCACATGCTGTTTTTCACCCAGGGGTTTCTTGCATTGTGGAACATCATCAGTACTAGCCTTAAATATTTTGCATCCAAAGTGAGAATTTAAAAATGAGGCTTCCCCCCCCCCCCACTCCTTTTTTATTTTTAAATTACAGAAAAAGATGGAAGTTGGGAACAAGACTCCCCATCTGGAATGGGCCACTCTTGTCCATGTCTTTAGATTGTCCCTCGGTAGCAGACCCCTGGCCAGAAAATCCCAGGAGACACTGTGTGCCTCACAATGGAGGCAAAGTCAAAGTGAAGCTTTTTCAACCAATTGATTGCATTGCAACTCGAAAGCACACATACACATATAGATTATCCTGCACGTTGCTGATCTCGTCTGATCTCGGAAGCTAAGCAAGGTCAGGCCTGGTTAGTACTTGGATGGGAGACTGCCTGGGAATACCGGGTGCTGTAGGCTTATAACATAGTCTTTCGAGACTGAAGGTTGCCAAGCATAATACTACAAAGTCATCCAGCCAATATGCTGGGTGGCCCAATCCAAACCTGCGCTGTATGAAGTGCAGTTACTCAGTGTACCCTGAGTAACACCCCTGCCTATCCTATAGGGGGTTCTCTGATCCGCACCAGCTATTTAGCTAGTGCAAATCTTGGGAAGCCCAGTGTAACACTGGAAGGGCCAGGAAGGGGGTTAGAATATGGCAGAGGAACCCTCCACTGATCTCCCCCCCTCCCAGGCCCAATCTACCCCCATTCCACTCTTCCCAAGCCCCATAATGCCCCCTTTCTGTCGCCCTTCCCATACACCTCTGCCAGTCAGTGCAAGCTTATATAATCCAGTGCTGCTCTGCAGTACCAGCAGGCCAGTGCAGGCCGTCACCCTTGTGCTGCTGGCTCACAAGTAGTTGTGAATGCGCTTTACAGCATGTTGGCAACACTCTGAATCAGCGCAGCGATGGCTGTACCAGCTCACGGAGACGTTTGGACTGCATTGGCAGGAGCAAAAAAGTTTCATCTGAACTCTCACCCTTCAGTTTCATCTGAAAGGAAACGTTTTCACCACCAGTTTCCATTTCATGTCGCGTAGAGCTATTTTTCAGCCTTGACATCTCTCATGTACGAAGAGCTTCCAATGTGACGGTGCTAATTCTGTTTCCGACACAATAGCCAGGCCCTGCAAAATATGAAGCTGGAAGCCTGCCCTGCTGTAGACAAATGCTCAATGACACTACAGCTATTGACTTGTCCCACCTGGCTTGCAGACATTTGGGGGGGGGGGGAAACACATACGTACCCTCATTGTGGAATGCGATCTTAATGAATACATCAGCATTTTGTTTTGTTTTGTTTTTTCAAATCTAACAATAGACATGATGGCAGGCTACTTAAGAATATGTCACAATGTTTTGTTAGAACAGATTTGCCTTTGGCAATGTTATAAGGAAGAATGGAGATTTTATGTTCTCAGTCCTGTACATCAATCTAAAATGTGGAGCATGTACATTGGTGTTTATTTTAGACACCATGTTCATAATCCTCTTTCAAGGAAACATTTTTTTGGGGGGGTCTCTTATAGGCAAATTTCCCTGGCTGTTATTTATTTGATTTCACTTTCTTTTGGCTTTCTCTCCCTGCTCAATGACTTGTTCTGCAGCATTTTTCTCCCACCAAGACAATGAGGCTGTTGCAGGGCCAGCTATGCTGAAAAGGTTGCTATAAGATCTATGGCTAACTGCCCAGTCCCCCAGCATAGGTGCTGATGCAGTCCTGCTGATGGAGCAGATGCCACATTCAGTGGTGGTGGTGGGTGGGGGGGGCAGCAGGAGGCCTGCCAGAGGTAAGTAAAATATTTTATACTTCTGCATAGACATCCTGATGGCCTATGGATCTCCTCAGATCTATGCCAGCTATACAGCTGGCAGTTGCGGACCTACCATTAGGTCCAATGGGGCAAAAGCCCCAGGTGCAAGCCTCTAGAACCCTGCAGAAGCCTCTCTGAGGCTCCCAACAGGGGTGGAAACAGTGCTTCCGGTTTCCTGGAAGCATAGATTATAGCGTCGGGGAACCCCAGAGAGGCTTCCCTGACATGGTTCTGGGTCACGCGAGGATCCATGAGCCTCAGGTGAGTGGGTGTGTGTGTGTGTGTGGATTTTTGTGCAGGGAGCAGCAATAGCCCACGGGGGGCGCTGTCGAGGACCTTTGCCGGGAGTGGGGCTGGGGAGGTCCACTGCTGATAGCTGGTGTATGTTTGGGGAGCAAAAAGGGGGCAGGATTGGTCCAAAAAGAGAGGATAATATTCTTGGGCAATTTGTTGCTGCCCTAATCTACCCATCCGTCCCTTGAACCACCCCTGCCTCCCTCCCTCCAGTTCTGAAACTCCCCTTGCCCTCCCTCTCCCCACCCATGACACATCCCTGCTGCCAACTTTTTAGGAGCGGCAGAAGCTCTGAATGTGCTGCTGCAGATGCCCATTTGTAGAAGTGGTTCAGAAGTGCACCATGGTATCCTGGCTTTTGCACCTATTTAAAGGGCCTGGTGCTACCTGAACATAGTGCAGGCTATATATGTCATGTGGTATATGGGCAACAGCATACGGGGGGGGGATCCAGAGTTTGTGTTTGGGGGGCAGGCCATGAGCACTCCCTTAACTCCAGAGCCCAGGTTAATCAGGCAGGTAGACTTGGGCCCTTGGTTGGACCTTGGCCTCCATAACTGAGGTTTGCTAGGCAGATAGACCTAGGCTCTGCCAGGACTTGGAGGCCAGATCTACCTGCTGGGTAGACCTTGGCTCCCATTTCGATTGCTCTCTGGAGATGTCTTTTCCAGGTGAGTAGACCTGGACTCCTGGTTGAACTAGCCTCTATGACTGAAGTTTGTTGGGCAGGTAGACCTAGGTTATCACCCAGACTGAGAGCCCAGATCTACCTGCCAGGTCTACCTGAATGGGCTTCCATTCGGCCTCTTCCAGACAGGTAGACCTGGGCTCCTGGTCATCCTTGGGCTGCTCCCATTCCCAGTGGGTGTCCTTCCCTGCTGGTGTGACAGTTTGGGGGAACATGGTTCCCCCCCTTGGATCCACCCCTGACAGCATATAAGAAAATGGTGCCAATGCCTAAAGGAACTACAACAGTGGCAGTTCTTTTTTAAAAAAAACTTTATGATAAAAGAAAGAAAAAAGAAAATACACAATAAAATGAAAAGAAAAACAAACAACATTAAAGAAAACCTCTAATAATGTAACATGAGCAAAGTTGAATATTCTAATTACTTACATCTTTAAATTTTAATAATCTTAATTCCCAGAGTGGCAGTTCTGATGTCACGCATGTGTGCCATGATGACCATGAGAATGAAAACTGTAAATCATAACTGTAAATCTTTGCAACTTCCTAGCAAGTTTTGATTCTGATTCCCATTTTACAAATAGGGAACCAAAGCGGAGATATTCAAAACTGCTGAAATTTATTCATAGCTGGGATTTTGGACCAGAATCTTGATCCAAGTGTGATTATAACTATCAGTGGCCAAATGTTAAGCTTCCCCCATAGAACTCTAATAACAGAGTTCTTTCCAATGCTGCTAAAGTTGGGCAATTTGGCTTTTATGGCTCATGGACTATTTCGGCTTCTGTCTCAAACATATTTCTACCACTTAATCAAAGCGTCCTTTTAGAACAGCAGTTGAGCACAGTATGCATTGTCCATCGGGAGAGAGCTAAAAAAATTATTATATTCATAAATTAAATTGACATTTTGAAAGGTTAACACAAAAACGGCTTTGCTGTCTGTGATCGATAAAAAAAGTATTTCGAGTAATTAAAACCTCTGATGTGAACAATTCCTGGTGGGTGCCTATTAGGAAAAATATAGATAAGTTGCCGGAGACATGCAATAAATATAGATAAAACAGGCTTGCTCCAGAGAGGACTTTTTATTTACAGGTTGAGCCTGGGTGCTTGGGCTGGAAACTTTCCAGATCAGATTGTAAATGGGCTCTGACACGTATTGTTAAGTATGATAATGATTTTCCATGCTGAGGCAAAACCAATGGCTTTTGTCCTGGGGAAGCATCCAGTTGTGAACTGCTCAATTGTGAACTTCCACTTACAGTCGGAACTGGTACCATCTGGGAACAGTTTTACCCACTCATCTGATCCTTGGGGAAACCAGGCATAACTAACCATCATTTTGGCTATGGGATAATTTTCTCAGCACCAGTTGACAATTGGGGGATGTTTGCCTTTTCCTGTGATCTGTGAGATGGCATATCTCCATGAACCTAGTAGCCAATTTGGAAAATACAATTGATTTTATCAGTTTCTTGCCTTCTTTAGAGCTCCAAGCAGCATATATGGGTTCCCATATGGTCTCCCCTCTAGGCACAGAGCAGAGTCAGACCGGCTTCAATTTCAGTCAGGCAGTTGTAACACAGACCTTCTGAACATACCCTGGGAAATGTGGGAGGGCTCAAACCTGACAGGAAGCCAACCCTGTGGCCAATTTCTCCCAAATCCAAATCACTTGCTTCATCTAGATTTGCACAGATGTTCCTCATGGACTGTGCCTGCTATTGGTGCATAATTTTATTTCATTGTTTACACTGATCTCCCAGAGGAAGGGAAATGGCTAATACTCCAAGCACTCCTCTCTTTCTTTCAACTTGGATCTGTCTTGTGTTGTCTTTAAAAAGATGATGGAGTGGGGGAAAGCGGAGGAAGAAATAAAGGGGTTAATATGTTCTTGGACTTCTAACAGCTACATTTTGAAAAGTGCCATTCAATTGTGCTGGTGTAACTATGTGTTCTATCCATTATGAACACAAATACAATCTGATTACTATTTTTTTTAAAAATAAACTAGTCTTGTCTGCTTTTATTACAAACATCACCTTCAGATGCAGAGCCACCACGAGCCATTAAATCAAGAATATTTAGCTATTATTTGTAATAAATGTCAGCCGGGCTGCGCTAAAGCCAGGACAAAATGTTCAGGGCAGAAAACACACTGACATTCATTCATGCAAATTTGTGTCACTACTAGAATTAATCATAAAGAGGGAGAACAGTGCATACAATGCATGTATATTACTGGTTTAGCCAATTCCGATTCATCACGACAACAAGATTTATAATGGCTCAGCAATCTTAATGGCAAACAGCCATCTGTACAATACAGTGAAACAGGAATAGATTTAAATGCATAATGTTGACAGCTTGATCCACCACAGGAATCCATGATGGTCCAATGGAGAGCATGTGCATATGCATGCATTTTGTATCAATATCCGTTTTACAACTTCTGCAGCTAGTCTCTTCAGATCTGGATGGTAAATGCACACAAAACACCTTCCAGGGCCGAGATATGACTCCTTCTATCAGTGCCTATACACAGGAGCCTTATGGCTTGTGCCATGGCCATCAAAGCACAATCCAAAGTGCCAGTTGACCTAGAGAGCATTTTCTGTGAGGTTTGATTTCAGCTTATCTAATAGGATGCCTCTTCTTAGGGGTGGGAGGAAATCATTTAGCTCCTCCAAAATTCCAGCTTGGATTGTGGTTGTTGGAAAGGCTTTGCAATTCACTGTAAGCAGGCACAAAGAAGCTGAATATATTTCTAAACTTTTTTCCATGGACCTGAGGATATCCAACCTCTTCGTTGCATTAGAGACTTTCCATTATGCGCTGAAGAATCTATTTTATATGATGGAAGGTCTCCATTGCTGCAAAGGAGCAAAGTTATTATTTTATTATTTATGACCGCATTAGTCTGTCCAGTGATGGGACCAGTGATCTTTGGGCTGTAAGTGGACTGGGAAAGACTATTGTTCACTTTTAAAGACCCATCTAGGCAATAAAAAGGCAGTGATCCATCTGGCATCTACTCCTACAAAGCCTTTGATCAGTGGAAACGATGCAAACACTGCCAGGAGAGAGCTCAAAACCCATCCAGAAGCCCACTATGGAAGTGCCAGAACCCCTACCAGAAACTTCTCTGGCCAGGAAAGAATTGAACTCCATTTCTAGGCCATATCTCATTGCAACTGTACATATATTGACAGGACTCCGAATTACCAGCAGTAGTGCCCTGCATGTGCCATAGCCACCATGAACAACGCTTGGTGCATCTGCTTTTTGCACTTTTTGCAACTTAGATCCCAGGACTAAGGACTTCTGCAACAGACCAGGGGGTGGATAATGAGACCTTTTAGAATCAACCTAGAATGGATATATTGTAAGCATTCAACCAGCAGAGCTTGAGATATTGAACGCCCCTGATCCAATGTTTGCAAGGGAAATCAGGCTAAGGATGAATGCACTTGCACAGTTTGACCCTTTGCAAGTGAATCCATCACTCACAAAAGCTCTTTTTCATTCAAACCTTTGTGAGTGGTCAATGTTCAGGAACGGTTCAACCCTCTGTGGGCACATTTGGGCTTTTGTGAGAGATCAGCGTGATGGCTGGAGAAGGCTGGAGCTTTTTGTGGACAATTGGTTGGAACGTGAACAAAACCTTGACTCAATTTCCGGTCAGACACTGGGATGCTCCTATTGTGGAATGAGTTACCCTCTGCGTCAACTTGTGCAAGTGCAGCTAACATGGGAGCCTAGGATCAGGCCACCTTTGTGTTTACACGGTTACTGAATTGGAATTGCAAGAATGAGGAACATCAAAATGAGATATGGTTCTGCTGGAACCAGAGAAAATGACTCTTAGGAAACCACTTTTTGATGAAAAGAGGTATTTTAATATCCTTTGAAAAGCTACACAACTGGATCATTTAAACCGTTTGAGGGAAAACTATAATCACCACTTTCAGGCAGCAAGAGAATCATTTCCCCCTAAATACCAATGAGTATCATTTAAATCTCAGAACGATTAAAATTACAACCAAGATGACTTAACACTATTCTTTCATTCGTGTGAGAGAATCAAGGGGGCTGAAAGGTGTATTTTAATCTTTGACTAATAATTGCAGTTAAAAAAGTTTAAAAACTGCTCCTGAGAAGGTATTAAAAAACTTTTCAGAGGAGCTGACACCAAAATTACAGGTGACATACGATGACTCAACATTACTCAAGTCAGTAAATTGAAGGAGAAAAATAGCTTAAGAATAAAAGATGATTCAGAAGATAAAAACAAAAAGGAAAGCTATTCAAATCATAGAAAGCAGCAGTCTCTGTTTGAGGCCAAACTGAGCTCTCATGTTATTTCTGAATTTCCAAGTGATTGAGTTGTTAAGTGTGAAACAAACATTCCATAACAATGTTGTATTCATGCAGATCCCAATCTTCATGTCGAGCCTTATCTTCCACATACCGGGAGCAGCTGTAAATGAAACAGAAGAAAACAGTCTCTGCTTGACAACATTGCTAATGCTTCTGTGGAGTGCTTTCGATTGGCAAAAGTTGAGGGATATAATGACCGAATTTGGTCCTGGCGCAGCAAGTGCTTACTTTGGGTTATACCCAAAATAGGCTCATAAGAACAGGGTTGTTCCATATTCAGTCCATGATTTTACTTATGAGACTCACAGCCCAATCCTAAATACCTTCTTCAGTCGCAGCCCGTGTTCCACTGGTGTGTGCTGTCTCAAAAATGCCATAAAATGCATTCTGGGCTAGGCTGGGAGGAGCAAGGAACCTTCCCATGACCTGGAAGCAGGTCTTTCAGTACTAAAAATAGCTGTGGAGACTTGGAAACGACACCCTTTCTCAGTTTTGCAGAGAAAGGGTAGGAGCCCTGATTTTTGCATTTTTTTAAAAAGCCATTTCAACTGGGATCCCCGGTATCTGTAAATTCTGGGATCTGTGAGGGGTTCTGGAAAGATCCAGACTCCAGAACTGTATAAATGTATGGTCCGACCTGTATAAATAATAGCAACTATAATTTACATACATCAGCATTGTGCTCAAAGGAGGTATGGGTTGGAAGTGGCAGCAGAGATTCACCATACAACTGACAAATAAATACCACTAACAATAAATATTAATTATATGATTAATATAACAATGTCAAGCAAACCAGAACACTTTTCCTGAAGTAGGACAATATGCTGCATTTGAAAGAAAGCAGGCATGAGAATATAGCATGTGCTGGTGTGTGTATAATTTGCACATGTGTGTACGTGTGAAGGAATTTTCATTGCACTGATACAGATGCATCTGATTTTAATACTTTCGACATACAATTATTTGTGTGAGTGATTAGAGAGCGTTTCCAGGAATAAAAAAGGTTTTGTTCTTCATCCTGTGCCTAATATTAGCTGAAAACATATCTTTGAAAAGGTCTTTTTCAATATTTTCAGCCAGGGCCAGTTTAAGGCATTGTAGAACCGCATTGTGAACTTTTAGTTGAAAAGTGGTACATAAATACTGTTAATAAGTTTTAATAATAGAAGAAATGAAACTATTGCCAACTCCATGTGCTGGTACTTTACAAGCTGACTAGCCCCCTCCCTCCCTCACAGTAGCCTCAGAACCATCAATTGCCTTGTGAGGAGGACTAGAAGCCAGATGGGGCACTAAATAGCCCTACTCACCCACACACATGCATACCTCTTTCATAATAATGATTTCCCCATTGTCTGATGGAAGCCTTGTTGGCTGAAGCAGGAACACAGATGCTTGAAAGAATAAATAAATACTGGGCAAATGTGCTTCCTTTTATCATATATGAACCTTTTACCAAACTTCAAATGCCATATAGTTTCTAATGAATTCCATTTTTGTTTTTCCTTGTCTCCTTCATGTCTTCTTTATGATTTTATAGCTCTATTCAGGCATTTGACTTAATGTGGAGAGGTCCACACAATGGCATGAAGCAAGAATGTTCTAGTAAGTCCTGCCACCCCCACCAACATGCTCCTGCAGAACCTTGCCTTTGCATTCAATATTGGATCATGCTGACAAATGCTGTGTTGGAAGAATATCTCTCTCTGACTGGAGACAGTGGGCAATCAGAAGAGGACAGAAGAATAGCAACTTGGTTGTGTGTGTGATGGTATGTGCATGCCCATGTCTTTCCCTCACATAACTAATGATGATGATGATGATGCAACCACTTTTCAGTCAAAGTTTGCAAAGTGGTTTACGTAACTAAATAAATGAAATGATGGCTCTTTGTCCCAAAAAGGTTTAAATTTAAAATCACATGAGGACATTTGGCGAACCAGAGTAAACTCTGAACCAGCTCCATCACTATGTTGGAATACTACCATTGCACATTTTCTTCCCATGAAATATTAAATCATTTTCTCTTAATGTCAATTCACAGTTTGCCCAAGATGAGCCTTACTCTTGTGGGAGGTGCACGAAAGAGGATTCCTCGGTACATAGAAAGATGTGCCTTCATAGTGTTACATCAAACTCTGCAAGGTGTTTCAAAATACACTGCTTCAGAGATGTTAGTTTAAAAGCCAGAGTGTATGAACATGAACTATATTCTCCATGTTGGTATTTATTCCACAATGGAAACTGTCAAGGAATTCACCCCGCATACATGGAACGATGTCTCCGTTCAACCTGCCATCTGTTAAAATAAGAAATCATGACTTACTTCCCATGGTTATTGTGGGGGAACAGGAGATCAGAATTGAAAAGCACTTGGAGCACATATTGCAAAAAAAATAAAAGATAAATGGGCAAAAATAAAGCTGGATTTCAGATTTGAATAATTTAATGGATTAATGTGGTGTGAATTTAGATCAGAGTACAAGCCAAAGGAAACAAACACTCAGATTCAGTTTGAATAGTACTAGTTGTTTCAGCTGTCATGTAGACCATATGGAGAAGTCATTGACCTAGGGTAAAAATACAGGAGCACTATATGGTCTGCTCTGCTAACATTTTTGTGTTCATTTCAGTGAGTTAGAGTTCCTGCAGCAAAACACCTCCTCGTATGACATTTTCCTAAATGGGACATTACTGATCCAGGGGATAATATTCAGGTGCCACTGGACTATCATAACAAATCTTTTCTGAAGCCCAACATTTTGCTCTGCTTGCGGGCAACTGAAACAGGCAGGAATACTTGGAACAGTTCATATACTAAAAATGTGCCTTGTCTGGAACAGGTTGGAGTAAGATGTACAACTGAAAGTAGATACCAAAGACTAATTCAAAGGGTACTTCGCATGCTATACACTTTTTAAACAGCAGACTCTGTCCTACCAACTAATCCTCTTTTGGCATATAGCAATGCTATGCAGAGGACAGATAATTTTATGGGTCCAAATCCCATCCAATTTTCCAGCACTACTGCATCCTGCGATTGGGGGGGGGGGGGGTTAGCCATGGAGGTCTCCTCAAGGTAAGGAAACCTTTGTTTCTTTACTTTGGAGCTGCATTGCAGCTGCAACAGTGCTGGAAAGTTTGATAGGATTGGACCCATTCCATTTTTCTTGCACATATGGTATCTGTCACACCAGAAGACTCTATGGGGGCAATAATTCCAGAGTGATGAATGGAGCCCAATTGGTAAAAGCAGAGGAGGAAAAGAGAAAGGATTATGAAGGCATCTAGCTAAGCAACTCAAGAAAAAGACTAAAGAAAAGCCTTTGGTCTACTTAAACATTGTTTTCCAAGAAGGCTGCCATGGTGCCTGGTGCCATTTATAAATGCAGATAAAATCAGGCAGCAATCCCATATGCACTTGCCTGGGTATGATTCCCTTTGAACAGAATGGGACTTACCTATGAGTAAAAAGGCAGAGGTGACTGCAATCCTACATACACTTTCCTGGGAATCAGCCCCATTGAACACAATAGATATTACTTCTGAGTAGGAAGTAATGCATAGGATGTGCTGTTAGTTTAGGATAGTGGTCTTCAACCTTTTTAATGCCACAACCCCAAAAAACACAAAGTATAAGACTGGGGGCCCACTATTGATCTTGCCCCCTCTCGGGAGCCTATCTGCCCACTCCTTGCCCCTGTAATGCCCTCCCAGCACAGTTCACTGTAATCAAATATTTTTATTAGAGAGAGCAAAAAAATGTTACCATGAAGTGTGGCACTACTGAAAGCTATTTTAGCACAACTGCTAAGAACCTGAACAGACTGCGACACAATCTCCTAGTACCTGAAGGGCTACACCAGATGCTCTAGTCCAGTGGTCTTCAACCTTTTTCATTCCTGTAAGCTGCTGTGACCCCACAATTGAGGCCCCATGTCCCCATTGGTGTCCTAATTCCAATGCTGAAGAAAACTGGTTAAGGACATGATTGTGCTGTTGGAATAAGAGCTCCAAAGGAATGAATGATTTAAATACAGTGGTTTTGTCTCCCATATTGCTTTATAAAAGAAATGTATTCAAAGAATATCTCTAGTCCCAACTCTGCGTCCTTCAAGGTTCAGTTCTTGGCATGTTGCCACTATCATTATATATTAATGTTATTGATCCATGCTTTTAAATCTCAACATTTTGTCTCTGTGGGGATGACACTATTATTTATAGGTCAGGCAGATATTTACATGGCATTTAGTTTGGTCTCTGGTGTGATTTTGATAAATTCCAAGATACTAATAATATGGATAATATCGTTGTAAATTCTCATTGTAAATTCCATTGTAAATGAGTCATTCAAAACAAGTTCCAGACAAAAAACCTGCAGATTTCTCCATGCACAGTCCTTGCTTTGGTGGATCCAATCCAATTCTGATGTCATACATCTGCAATGTCTTCAGATATGGTTATACTAGTCTTTCAGTGCAATAATAGATTTTTTCCCCCCAAGAGAGTCTAAAGTGTATGTGGTTGAATCTGATTGGGATTACTGCAGACATTGCCCACTATCCAATATGGACTGTTTAAATTTGTAGTTGGAATTACAGATTGATCACATCGGAAACAAGATTTTGTGGCCAATATTGCCACATTGAAGCAATTTAATCACATTGCTTTATTCATTTGGATTTTTCACTATGACCACCTGGAGACACCTGGAACATAGATTTTAAGAGATTTTTTTTTTTTTTTAATGGATGTGGGGAGTTATGCATGGTCTGGAGAAACTGGATAAAGGGATTTTTTTTTTTTCTGTCATAACACTAGATCTTAAAGTCATCCAACAAAACTAATTGGCAATAGATTTAGGATAGAAAAGCAACAGTACAAAATGCATTGTTGGTTTATGGAATTCATTATCAGGCAATGTGGTGATGGACAGCCCTGGTTTAGGTGAGTTTAAATGGGGATTAGACAAATTGATGGAATACAGATCTTTCATTTGCTATTAGTGATTCTGGCTATTTGAAACCTCCATATCCATGTGCCTCTGAATACCTGTAGTTGGGGGGCAATAGTGGGAAAGGTGGCCTTAACACACTGCTTGTTGAGACCTTCCCAGAGCAATCTGGCTATCCAATATAGGAATACAGGTCACTGAACTAGATGTGTTTTTGGTGTGATCCAGCAGGGCTCCTTATGTCCTTAGTTGTTCAGGGCAGTACTGGACATTAGGAAAGTATAAGTTTGGCGCTGAAAATTAAATTTCAGTACAGTTAAATTCTACCTCTGTCCTGCATAACTTGTAATAATGGAAACACATGATGTAATATTCACATTTTCCCACTGTTGTTCTACATTGGCCTCTGCCATGATGTGTGTGTATGTGGGGGGGGGGAATTCTGTGGTTGGGATGAGGATGGATTATATGATGCTATCACATCTCAAGTTTCCATGACTGCACATTTTGGGCATGCCATTTTCAGCAACAACTCCATGCTTTTGGTAAATGCACTTTGGTAAATGTGATTTTGGAAAAATCACACCTGGAAAAGACAGCATCCCTGCTGAAGTCCTAAAATGCTGCAAAGAGATCATCGTCACTGAGCTGCATGAAATCCTCTGTCTCTGCTGGAGAGAAGGTGGAGTACCTCAAGACATGAGGGATGCAAACATCATCACGCTGTACAAGAACAAAGGTGACAGGGGTGACTGCAACAACTACCGCGGCATCTCTCTCCTTAGCGTTGTAGGAAAGCTGTTTGCCCGAGTTGTACTAAAGAGGCTCCAGGTACTTGCAGAGAGCGTCTATCCAGAATCACAGTGTGGATTCCGAGCCAACAGGTCCTCCACTGATATGGTATTCTCCCTTAGACAACTGCAGGAGAAATGCAGGGAACAATGACAGCCACTCTTTATAGCCTTCATAGATCTCACAAAGGCTTTCGACCTGGTCAGCAGAGACGGCCTCTTCAAGATTCTCCCCAAGATTGGATGTCCACCCAGGCTCCTCAGAATCATCAGATCTTTCCACAAGGACATGAAAGGCACTGTTGTCTTCGATGGCTCCACATCAGACCCTTTTGACATCCGAAGCGGAGTGAAGCAGGGCTGTGTTCTTGCACCAACCTTGTTTGGGATCTTCTCCGCTGTCCTGCTGAAGCAGGCCTTTGGAACTGCAACAGAAGGCATCTATCTCCGGACCAGATCAGACGGAAAGCTCTTCAACCTCTCCAGACTGAGAGCAAAATCCAAAGTCCAGCTGAAATGTCTGCGTGACTTCCTCTTTGCCGACGATGCAGCTGTCACTACCCACTCTGCCAAAGATCTCCAGCAGCTCGTGGATCGTTTTAGCAAGGCCTGCCAAGATTTTGGACTGACAATCAACCTGAAGAAAACACAGGTCATGGTTCAGGATGTGGACTCACCTCCCTGCATTACAATCTCTGAGCATGAACTGGAGGTTGTCCATGACTTTGTGTACCTTGGCTCAACGATCTCCGACACTCTTTCTCTCGATACCGAGCTAAACAAGCGCATCGGTAAAGCAGCTACCACGTTTTCCAGACTCACAAAGAGAGTCTGGTCCAACAAGAAGCTGACGGAACATACCAAGATCCAGGTCTACAGAGCTTGCATCCTGAGTACACTTCTGTACTGCAGCGAGTCATGGACTCTTCACTCACAACAGGAGAGGAAACTGAGCACTTTCCACATGCGCTGCCTCCGACGCATCCTCGGCATCACCTGGCAGGACAAAGTTCCAAATAACACAGTCCTGGAACGTGCTGGAATCCCTAGCATGTATTCACTGCTGAAACAGAGACGCCTGCGTTGGCTTGGTCATGTCGTGAGAATGGATGATGGCCGGATCCCAAAGGATCTCCTCTATGGAGAACTCGTGCTAGGAAAGCGCCCTACAGGTAGACCACATCTGCGATACAAGGACATCTGCAAGAGGGATCTGAAGGCCTTAGGGATGGACCTCAACAAGTGGGAAACCCTGGCCTCTGAGCGGCCCGCTTGGAGGCAGGCTGTGCAGCATGGCCTTTCCCAGTTTGAAGAGACACTTGGCCAACAGTCTGAGGCTAAGAGGCAAAGAAGGAAGGCCCATGGCCAGGGAGACAGACCAGGGACAGACTGCACTTGCTCCCGGTGTGGAAGGGATTGTCACTCCCGGATTGGCCTTTTCAGCCACACTAGACGCTGTGCCAGAACCACCTTTCAGAGTGCGATACCATAGTCTTTCGAGACTGAAGGTTGCCAATACTGAAATGTGATTTTGGTAAATGTACAGAATAAACACCTTCCAGGGTAATTAAATCCAAAAGTATCTTGGAGCAAGTCAAATAAACACCGATACAACAGAAACATGGCAACAGAATATATTTAGATGTGTGTCCCATGTAACATAGGGCGCAATCCTAACCCCTTATGTCAGTACTTTCTAGCACTGGCGTAGCAGTGCCAATGGGATGTATGCTGCATCCTGCAGTTGGGTGGCATTCAGGGAGACCTCCTCAAAGTAAAGGAATATTTGTTCCCTTACCTCAGAGCTGCATTGCCCTTATGTCAGTACTGGAAAGCACTGACATAAAGGGTTAGGATTGCACCCATAATTGTTTAATTCCTTCTTTAAAGGAAAAAAAAAAAGAAAACCATAATATTTTAAAGCCTATTGTGGTGATATGCATTGCCTGGAAATATATGTGGCCCCGAGAGACATTTTGTACAGTGAAAGACAGGTCGTAAAAGACAGGAGTCCAAAAGATAGGTGACAGCTGATTAACATCTTTTGTTTAATATGCCTGCTGTGTTATGGAATATGTACCCTGTAAAATGCCTTAGTTGTGCAAATCTCAAATAAAAGCTGACAGTGGTACCTCAATGTGGGCTTTCCAACGAGGTATGACAAGCTGTTTGAGGACCATACTGTTGCGGATGCCATACAAAGTCCTTTGTTGTAGTTGTCCAATTAAGCTCGAGATAGGAAGACAGCTTGAGATTCTGCTTGACATACAAAGTCAGCTTGGAGGCTATTTTAAAATCCATATCAGAGAGTTCCTGATGGGTTGTGCAAGTCTAAGCATATAGAACAAAAGATAACAATGAGAGGTAGTGTACAAGTAAACCAGACCTTAGAGCTCAGCAAACAGTACAAATTGTTCACTCAGGTTTTTTTAAACATAAGAATTACCTGCATTATGGCCATACTCAAAATCTGCTGATTGAGCTTTATTTTCAAGGAGTCTGACACCAATTTTAAACAAGAGGTTTTTTTTATGTTCCCAGACCAATTTCTCTAACAGCGACTTATTATTTAATAATGAATTAATACCCCGTCTCTCCATCAATGATCCTCACAGTGATGAATAATGATGACACTTAAAAACAGTCAATCAATAAAAACAGAAACTATTCAATCAAAAGTGCCAACAAAAATTTAATCAACACAAACTCTTTCTTTAGGAGCCAAGCTTTTGGCTGCTGATGGAAAGGTGAACCAGAAGGTTAAAAATGTGAATCACTTTGTCTTATTCTAGGTACTGTAATTGAAAGGTCTTGTTTATTATCCCGGCCACTCTCTTTCACATCATCATTGACATTGGTTCTTGAATGGAACTACTTCCATTATTTATTTATATATTTATGTATTTATTTAAGGCATTTATACCCCACTTTTCTCCTGGTAATGCTTATAAGGTGCTTACAAGATTTAAAAATGTACAACAATAATAAACAATAAAACATTAAAAAAACCAATTAAAACAATAAAAACAAGGTAAAACACAGGCAGCGCAATCCACGGGCGCTGGAACAGGCAGGTTGGCAGCAAGTTTAAGGATGGCTGTGGCTCGACCCGAGGCCAGGGGAAATTTTTTTCCTTACCATGGGTCGGCTGCAGCAGCCCCAATCTTGAATCTGCACCACCTAAAGAGGTGATGCAAATCTGAACAGCCCAGAGCTGGGGCTAGGATCCAGCATAAATGCCCCACTTCCTACCCACCCACCCTTGGGATTGCCTGCCACCTGTCCTCCCCCACCCTGAAATGCCTCATCCCCAACTCTTCCCTGCCCCCCCCAAGCCCCTGCACCAGACAAAAAGGCTGGTGCAAACCTACCAGACTTGGAGCCTGGAGCAAGGGGAGGCTGGCACTTGTCCTTGCGCCAGTCTTCTCGACTCCAGAGTCAGTGGAAACGTGCCTTATGTGATGTTTGCAACAGTTCCGGGCCTGTGCAAGGGACTTACGCTGGCCCAAGGACATGCTAGGATTGTGCCCTCAGTGGAGTGCATTAAACAAGTCAAATTACATTCAATTAAAATAAAATGCCAGTCCATCGTGTCAGTGATCAAAAACCATCCTGAACAAAAAGGCCTTAAAGTCCTGCCAAAAAGTTCCGAAGAAGGGCAGTTTTTAGTTCCAGGAGTTTGGAATTTCATGCTCCAGGTGCCACAAGTAAAAATATCCTTTACTTACCTCTTCTGGCCATCTGTTTTGCCAGCCTATAGCATGCACTATGCATCAGTAGCATTGCACACTCTGGGCTGGTGGAGGATAGGAATGGGCTATCATTGTTTCATGGGGAGAAGGGTTGGTTTAGACCCCATATGGCTCCTTATGCTGGGTTTTACCTCAGAGCTCCCAGCAACTTGGTGCCACCATTGATTAAAAGTCTTAAATAGAATTCTATTTCCTGCAGAGTATACTGTGCTAGTGGATGGGCCATTCTGGTTTCTGTAGCAGAACAATGCATTCTAAATTATGTAGTGGTCTGCCAGATCTAAGGATGCAAAGCAGAAACACCGCCAGTGTCTCTATCCTTCTTGCCAGAGTGGATCTCTGCCTACAACACATTTCCTAGTGCTTTGTTCGGCTACTTTAAATGTCCAAAGCAATATGACATCAGCAGCTTATCTTGGTACGCTGGTCACAACTTGAGAGCTGTTAGTGTCAAGAAGATTGGTTGAGATCTGTTGAGAAGAGAACAACTGCCAAGAGCAAAAGTATTGTCTTCCAAGGGTAAGGCAATGATCAGGTCACTGGCAAATTTTTCTGCAGTAACTGTATCAACACATGCTCTCTCTCTCTCTCTCTCTCTCTGTGTGTGTGTGTTTCAGAGAGAGAGAGAGAGAGAGAGAGAGAGAGAGAGAGAGAGAGAGAGAGAGAGATCTGAATAAAAAACAAGCAACACAGAGAAGGAGAGGAAAGCTCAGAACACCAGCCATGTTCCTCCTTCATCTAGACTTTTTCTTGTAAATAACTCAGGCACCATGGTGATGAATGGGACAAAAAAATACCTTGCCAGATCAGAAAGGCACACTAAGACAGAAAGGAGGATGATGATACAAATTGGTTTCTATAACAACAGAAAGAGCAAACATTATACGCAATCATGAATAGATCCAAAAGGGACATCATTACCCTTCATATAAAAGAACTGATTTTCTTTGCATACCACTAGAACAAAACAGTAAGGGTGCACACATGCGCTCTCTCTCTCTCTCTCTCTCTCTCTCTCTCTCTCTCTCTCTCTCTCTCTCTCTCTCTCACACACACACACACACACACACACACACACACACACACACAAATATACAGAGAATTTTACAATCCACACTCTTAAAGGCTCCAGTCTGTGGTCTGGGTGGTTTGACAATGATCATAAATGGTTTGAGATCCAAGTTTTCTCTTTTTGGCCAAGGATAAAGCAATAGCCAGAAAAAAATAAAACCAAAACCAAACAATATATTCCACTTTGTCTAAGATTGCCCTTTCATTTCCAAATTCTCCCTTCTGCAAGAGCACTCCAGCATTGAAGCAGACATGGAGCCATCTCAGGGTCACACATCTCAGTATTCAACCCTAAGTGCTGTTATTAAGAAACGGGAGGACACTGTTCCTTCAGCGTGCAGACAGGGGCACCACTCTGGACTTGATTAATCCTCCGCTGCCATTCAGACAAGGTATGCCTCTTCATGGGCTTGCCTCAAAAGATTTGTGATTTGCAGGACTTGAATGTGTTCATGCAGTACATCTTATCCTGTCCCCCAAAGGTCCATCTCAGTGGAGTTCCCCTTCAGAAATTTAACTAGTCTGAGTAGCTGAGGGTGATAGTTAACAGAATGCTCAGAACATGGGAAAACATTAGTCCTTTTCTCACATAATTCCTCCTGCATTTACTGCATCCCCAACAAATGCAATAACCATGTTACCATTCTATTAATAAGCATCCCTCCCTCAGTGCTTCTCCATTTCCACTGCACAATTTCTCAGATCAAATTGTACAATGTTCAAGGGTTATAGCTTTATATAGTAAGGTGGTTCTCTGACACTTGGAAGTTGATTCATAAACAGTGATTTCAAGGGTTTATTTAGCATAAATGACTCAGAATGGAGCAAATGGGGCAGATAAAGATATTTCCATTACTATTTTCAGATCGTGTATGCATTGAATGGTCCTTTTAATGATAATGTGATGACTCCAGAGCAAGTGGAGGAACAATTTGTTTCAGGATTGTTTAATCAGAACAGTTTCCCATGGACAGAATGCAATTATAAACTTCGCTATGGCAACTTCATTTGAAGTCTCCTTTTTTGGACAATGTAGACTTGACCTATGAATAATTCAGGATAGAAATTAGGATGTAAATACAAATAATGCATGAACTCAGCAAATTAACAACAGTAATGGATGAGAAATCTCAGCAACTTTTCAGTACCTTTGTATACCCAATCCCCATCATGATCTTCTAGCTGCTCAATGGATTTTGTGCCCGCTTGTAAAAGAAAAAAATAATTATAGTGGTTTTAGTTCTGTAACAAAATGTACTTCTCCATTACAAGAATATCTTGGGTTTTTTTTAGAGGTCCTAATGTTAGAGAATGAAGCCCCACTCCAGTATAGTTCTTTTGTTCCATAAGCAGGAGCTCTAAGGACTTCTGAGCAAGTCAATTCCATTCCATTCATTAAAACCAGGGGCACCTGTGTGCATAATTGCTTACTCCAGAATCCAGTAGTTAAGCACATGTTCTGTATATGGAAAAACCCAAACTCTACCCCCTGGCATCTCCAGTTACAGTGGGGGAGGACTAAAACCGTGGAGAACCACCGTCAGCATAGAAATACTGAGCTAGAAGGACCAGTGGTTTTACTGAGTAGAAACCACATTCCCCATGTCCCCTTCATTGGTTTAAAATGGAACATAATGCAGCCAAGGTGAAGTACTTTTATGTCCTATTAGAATCAATGGGAGAAGGTGTAACAACTGTGTTGCTCAATGGGGTCCCTTACAGTATGGGGTCCCCTAGAGCAGTGGTTCTCAAACTTTCAGCATCAACACCCACTTTTTAGAATCTATCAGAACCCACCAGAAGTGATGTCATGACCGAAAGTGACATCATCCAGCAGGAACATTTTTAACAATCCTAGGTTGCAATTGTACCTACACTTACCCAGGAGTACGTTCCATTTACTATCATTGTTAAAAGCATGTATATATAATAGCCTGTTAAGAGTACAGATCTGTAACATTTCCCCAAATGCAGTCACATACTATGGTAGCATCAAGCCTAATATATTAAAAATGAAATATTGACATGAATGGGGACCCACCTGAAATTGGCTTGCGATCCACTTAGTGGGTCCCGACTCACAGTTTGAGAAACACTGCCCTACAGAATGCTCTGCCCAAACAAGTATGGTATACTGGGTGCTGCTGCCGCCATAAGTACTGAAGGTTCAAGGCTAGGCCCAGCTGGGTGGGGTTTCAGATGGGTGTGGCCTCTTGGTCAGTGCTCGACCTGTCTAACCCCAGATGCTACCACTGATGGGAGAGACTTCAGCACCAGCCCAATTCCCCTACCAAAAAAATTTCAAAAGTGATTTAACTTTGGAGAAATTGGGCTGCTGGATATTTTAGTATCATATCATCTTTCCAGCAACCATTTGTAAAGTTTTGAGTCTCTGAAAAAGAAGGTTTTTTTTTTTCCATTGTTCAGGATTCATTCATTCATTGTTCTGTATTCGTCTTTCTCTGTGTTGTATTACATTAAAGAAGCCGCAAGTGGTGCAATGTTAAGGCAGGACAGGGAAATGTTGGCAGCCTGGCCTCCAAATGACCTCTTGAATCTTCCCCTTTCTATCAAACTGGTCGTTAAGTGGCACCAATATAGTTAGCCAAGGGTAGGCTTTTGCTCGAACGACTGCCAATTAGGGCCACTGAAAAAGCACATGCCGTTAGCATTAGTTATTTTCTAGCCCTAGGTAAACATTATACTTTTCAAAGGGAGAACAGAACATTTCTTTCCTTTGCAAACAACTATTTTCACTGAAAAATGAATGAAACTGTACAGGCATCCTGAGCAAACAACAGATGAACCGAATCGTCTGCCATTTTATTTGCACCAGAATTTTTTTTTTCCTGACACCTGCTCTCCCATGGGAGAGGGGACGGAAATGAAATGAAAGTAAAAGGAAGACTGAAATAAAGAAATAGAGGCAAATCTACAAAATAAGGGGAACAACTGATGGAGCTGAGATCAGATCAAAGTTCATCAGGGGGGGGAAGATCCTGAATGACAAAGTACAATGGCCAATTACCAAGGTGCTTACACTGACTCGAGTATCTCAAAGTTTCCTGTGAAATAATGAGCTGTGATTTGTAAGATGCACTTCATAGACACTTGATAACCTTGATATAAGAACGTTAGGAATGTTTTGGTTTAGCAATTTACATGTGAGCCAACTAGGTAAACAAATGATGAGAGTTGAATGGAAGATTTTCCACATATAGCTTTTCAAAACAAACTGCAGGATTCCTCCCATATCTGAGAATACTCAAGAGTTCCCACATTACAGTTCTCGGGGGGGGGAGGGGGGGGTTCTGCGCAATCCTATTTCAGTTGTTCTCACAACAAATCCATGAAGTGGTTTATTTTATCTTTCATTAGGCACAGCGAATCTAGGTTGAGATTGTGCCTGTGTACTTGCCAAGTCTACTTAGGCTGCAATCCTAACCACACTTTCCTGAGAGTAAGCCCCATTGAACAAAATAGGACTTACTTCTGAGTAGACCTGGTTAGGATTGTGCCCTAAGTGAGTCAACGGCTGAGCTGAGATGCGAATCCAGTCTCCTGGGTCCAACCCAATAGGCGATGACTTCTTTAAAAAAAATCACATGCAAGTGGTTATATTAAATCAGATCTCTGGGGCAATCATAGTATCATACTTTCGGAAATCATAAGCTCAGCGGCTTGATATGGCGGTGGTGGCATGAGAGTTCATCACATGATAAAACCTTGCAGACAGTTTGCCTCCACAGATGTCATCAAGCGGTGGCTGCAGACGTTTCCTTTCAGTAGCAAAAGAAAGGGTTGCGTGTATCCATTCAAGGTCTGGCAAAGATGCAGCTGACTTTGGCTTCTCAAAACATATTGATGTAATTAATTTGCTTTTCTTTGAGAAAATTAAAGTTTGGCTGTTAAACAAGTTTGCATTATCTCCTTTATTCCCAGTCCATTAGTTCTGTTGTCTATGAAGAAACACTGTAAATGCTGATGTTCAACAGTTTAATAGAAAAGTTTTTGCTGTGCAGACTATGGAGTGACTTCTGTAAAGGTTATGCCAGCGTACGCACGACTATGACTTTTAATTAAAGTGTTTAATTGTTGCCAGGTGTGTAACAGTATCGCTAAATGTAAGGCCTAATTGTTTATTCTTTCCTCTTTGTTATAAATTGAATAGATTTGTGAATGCATTAGTCAGAAAATGAGACTCAGGAGGCCTGCTTGAACACAGTGCTATTCTCCTTCAGAGGTCAGAATATAGTGTTGTTTAAAGCAACTCACTTTTCCTGGTACGTCTACAGTAGTGCGAAGCTAAGTGCAGTTCTAGACTTTTAAAATGCCCATTCCAGATACTACCTCTTAAGGCCTTGCCAGCTGTTGCTTTTTTACCAGCAGTTTGCTTGACCATCACTAATCTTCCCAGATATTATCGCTCCAGGAAGCCTTGCGACTGGATAAATAATTGTTTCCAAGCACTCTGAACTGACGTTGCCGAGAAATGACATGGTGAAGCTATTCTGTATGTTTGTGAGAGTTGAACTTGCACTAGAATCACAGGCACCAGTTTGACGGTGGTGGGTGCCCATGATATCACTGGTGCTCAGTGCCCATCATATCACCAAACACAACAGTCACATTAAGTTTTTTTTTTCCATCCACCAACTCCTATTACAATGACCTATCAATTTGACTGCTCCACCCCATTTTGTATTCTGCCCCACTCGTGGCCCCAGGGGCGAAGGGTTCAACTATGCGTATGTTGGCAAGTTTTTCCTCCTCCCCCCCCCATAAAACTGGGGTGCACAAAAATGTGTCAAAACCAGGGGGGCTTTAGGGGGAAGAGCTGTGTAGATAGGAACCACCGGAGTTGTGAATTGATCAAGTATTATAGAGCAATAAACATGGCCCATTTTAGTCCACGTCACATGGTCCCAGTTCCTTTTGTACTGGGTGTCACAACCCGGGCCCCTTCAACCCCAGGGAACCTGATTGTGGGGAATATTAGACACAACTTCCACTGGTGCCAGTGGTCACAGGTATGCCTGCTGAACCAGGTAAGTCTGGTGCAAGGTGGGGGGGAGGATAGGGGAGGGCAGGGGGAGAGTGGAACAGGGAGAAGATTGGGACAGGGGGTGGGTGGTTGGGCCCAGGTGGGGGGCAGGATTGGTGGCACTGGAGTGCCCTTCCCAGGTCTGATGTCCCTGCACGGATTAACGCAATATTGCTGGAACAGGCTGTTGGGGCTTACCCAAGGGCAAGGGAACAAATATCCTCTTACCCCAAGGAGGACTCCAGCAGCCAAAATTCCCCCATGGCAGGGCTTTTCAGGCTGCGGCATTGTGACGCCCCAACCTGTGGGCCCTGGCCTCTGCCCCCTTAAGGGGGCAGCTGCCTTCCCCCAGCCCCCACTGCCTCCCCCACCCCCGCAAGGGCTTACAGTGGTTTTCAAACTCCCTGAGAGTTTGAAAACCGCTGCCCCATGGGATACAGCATAGCCTGCACCAGCGCTGTCAGGACTGGACTGTAATCAAATGAAACAATGAAATCAAATGCAATATCAAAAAGAAAACAAAACAACATACTGTTGATTCCAGAGCAGAAACAAACAAAACCAGAGATAGAAGAACAGATTTAAAGCCTGCCTAAAAAGAAATGTTTTCAGCAAGCAATGGAGCACTTGGATGGATTGGTAGTGCCTGATCTCACATTTAAGGGAGTTCCACAACATTTATCTCTTGAGAAAATGGAGAGGGGATGTCTAGAAAGGCCCTGAGTATTTTTTTTTTTAATGTTATTGGCAGATCTGAATAAGGATGACACCATATAATATTAGTCAAGAATTTGATTGTAAATATTTTTAACATGTCTTCCTGTATTCCTGCTTATTCAAATTTACTTCTCCAAGACCATCCTAAGGATATCACTAGTTTAACGAATCTTAACCTGACCCATGCTAGATTCATATAACTTCACTACACTTGAACTCCTTTTAATCTATGGCTATTTCTGTTAATACTTGACCCTCTTGGCTGTGCGCCTCAATGTCACAGAGGCAGGCAGAAGGATCCTGGAATTGCAGTGGTTGAGTTTCTCAAGTTCTAAAGAGGGTCAGTTGAGTAGGAAAAGCAGGAGAGACAGAGACAGGGCTCCACCAAGATAGCTGATGAAGGTAAATGGAAGAAGTGGGTACTAGGATATGGAACTTAGGAGAAGAAGAAATCCAAAGGAATGAGGTTTAGGCCAAAGGAAAGGTTTAGGAAGAATTTTTAAAAGGGAGAAAAATAGACAGAAATCTAGAGGTTGAAATCTATATATTGACCTGATGAAATAAATTAGTAGATGAAGAGGCCACTGGAAGGCATCTGTAGCTGCAATCTTATGCTTGCTTCTTTGGACTAAGCCCTATGAGCTCACTAGGCTTTTTAAGGTAAGCCTTCCCTAGCTGTAAAATGAGGAACATAATACTTACTTTTAGGATTGTTATAAGGAAAACCACAACAGATTACATGAAAAGCATTTTGAGCACTCGGAAGCAGTGTACAAATGTTAAACATTATTGTTGCTGTTGTGGTGGTGGTGCTGGTGGTGGTGGTGGTGGTGATGATGATGAAGAAGAAGAAGAAGAAGAAGTTAAGATTCAGTGGAGACCAGCAAAAGATATGAGAGAGATCATGTTCTTTTTAAATCAAATATTGTTAGATTTTAATAATAAAGATACCAGTTTCTATTTTGAGTTTAGCAAGAATGATCTACAAAAACTAGAGATGTGTAGTATATCCACACATGTCTAGGCAGGGTTCTCTTTGAAGCAGCTCCAATGTGTGATTTCTTCCAAATCAAGTGCTCATCCCCCAACAAGCACAGCATTCTAGAATACAACCTTGAAAAGTCAATTTACCAGTGCTAACTTCAACCATGCAATTGTTGAAGGAGACCCTTAGATCACGGCACATGTTTATGGTTTTTATGCTTCTCCCTTTTCTTGTATGTTCAATTTCTCATTCATTATTCTATTGTGATTTTTCAAACTACTCTGGTAAGAGACCACCTTCTCAGAGTACATTATGCATGATAGGTAATGCTTGTGCGTACTTTTATCTCGTCCGCCTTCTCTTCCAAGTGCTGGCCAGGAATTGTATCGAAGCAGCGCCTTTGTGATGGGGACCTTCAGATGCTTCTGCTGCCCCATAATGTGTTGTCAGATCAGCTATTATCTCCAATACTGCAGTAACAGCTCTTCTAAATGTGCTTGCACAGAGTGGAGAGTGCTTTCATCTTTATGCGTTTGAGTGTTCTGTGAAATACACACTTGTAAATCAGGACGACGGTTTTATGTTTCCCACCTACAGAATCAATCTTTTAAAAGCCATTTACAAGGCCTCTGTTGCTTTTTATTCTGTTCTGAAGTACATCAGTTTGCAAAATTAAGAATTATCAGGAGGAAAAAAAATCTGCACCTTGTATGGGTGAAGCCCTATTAGTTAAAGCCCAGGTATTGGCTTTGCATAGAACACATATTATTATGCCGGCCTTGGCAGCATCATCTGAAATGCATCCCTCTCCTTCTGGCTTATATTTGGAAACCTCTACAAGAGAGAATGTATGGGAAATGGTCAAGCCATCACTGCTTATTAGCCACAAACTGAAAGGCATTAAGTACTTCCATGAATTTTTAGATAATTTTAAAATAAATAGCAGGAGGAGGTATTCATAATATGTAATGGGTGCTTTCGAACAAGAATTTTATTCTGTATAATACAAAAGCAAGATATATTTTTCCCCCCACCCAACCTTCTGGAAATGACACAAGACTTCAATTTTGGAATTATTACATCGTTTTTTGGTCACTTGTTTGATACTATATATCACATTAACATGGCATCATGTAATTCGTCGTACAAGAGACTGTTCCTTCTCAGGCAAGAGATCTGCTAGCAATTTTCAGAGTGATGATTATATCTCATTTGAAGCCAAAGGGCCCAAGAGGGGCTGATGTCAAAACATTCCCTTTATTCATGAAGTATTCCACACATCACATCACACCACACATGGCTTGCATAGTAAGAGTATTGTATTTGAACAATATAGCACAGAGCAAATGGAACTCCTTAAAATGCTTCCTCAGCCTCCCCCTACAAATCACAAGCAAATTGGACTTTTGTACATTTGTGCTTGTGGGAATCTTGAATGACAGTGTCTAAATATTTTTAAAACCCAATGCCTGGCCTTTGGAACAGGCCTCCGCTGTCTTCTCCACCATGCAACATCCCATTCATCATTCACAGACCCCTTTTAACAAATTCCTTCTGTGAGGTCTAGTATAAGCCACCAAGGGTATGAAATATAGTCCTGAAAAGAATAAGCTGTTTTACAAAGAAGAAGAAAGACACTACCAAGTATAAGAGCTCCATATTTGTTAAAGATGTATATTTGTTTATATCAATTTCTTTATATCTATATTTGCTTCCCCTAAGGCACTTTTCCATATTGAAAATTGTTTTGTGTTCCATTACACAGAGCATGATCCATAAACAGTTGGGCAGCCTGATCTTAATAACCTGGCCCACCGACAGAACATGTGTTCTGCTGGTGGAAGTGCTGGCTCCCTGGTGGAGGTGACATTCTGCCAGCGCACACAGTGAAACTGCCAGTGCAGATGGCTAGCAGCGCTGGACCAGCAGGGAGGACTCCTGCCAGCAACATAGGTAAGCTGCTGGTGGGGACAGGGTGGGAGGAATGGGGAGGGCAGGGGAGTTTCTAGGTAGGGAAGGGGTGGGGAGGGAGGCAGATCAGGGTGAGAGAGAGAATTTCTGGTGGCACACATGTGTGCCAATGTCCTGAGCAACTTCCTTTCCCCCTTCTTTTTTCTTGGCTGACACAGATTCAAGGAGACTTATAAGCAGAGGCTTACCCCAAGATAAAGGAATAAAAGTTCCCTTAACTAGATGAGACCTCCAGACTGCCCCTCCTCCCGAATACAGTGTGCATTCTGTTGGTGAGGCTGTTGGTGAGGCTGCATTGGGGGGGGGGGGCTTTCATTAGGATTGGGCAGTGAGTCAGAGTATTTTTCCACAAGTGATCTTTGGCTGCAGTCTTAAGTTCACTTGAATGGGAGTTCCAGAAGTTTCATTTAGAAGTGTGGCCCACTGAAGTCAATGAGACTTTGGGTGCAATCTTATCCTGCGCTGGAACAGGCAAGCCAGGAGGCTTGCGCTGTATCCAGTGCAGGATAGTGGCCATAAGCAGCTCAGCCAGAGGTAAGGGGAACCCCGGGTAAGGGTCCTGGCCCCAATGGGTCTCCTTGAACTTGCGTCACATCTTGAGGTGGCACAAATCTGAGGACAGCGGAGTAGCTTGAAGCCACTCCATTCTCCCTGGGAACGGGGATGGGGATCCGGCATAACTGCCGGATCCCAGCCCAGCCTTCTGCTCCTCGCCCTCCTCCTGCCCTCCCCCTGCCCAGGACGCTTCCCTCCTGCCTGCCCCCCCGTCCCCCACCTGCCTTTTCTCTTGGTTGTCCCAGCTGGGCCGACACATGCATCCAAGAGGAAGCTGGCGCAGAGGCTTATGTCAGTCTCCTAGGCCGGCGCTTCTCAGAGCGCCGGCCTGGCTTCTTCTCGAGGAGGTGCAAATGTGCCTTATGGCCTTATGGGACATTTGCAACCCTCCTGGGCCAGCACAAGAGATTTGCGCCAGCCCAATCCCAGGTCAGGATTGTGCTCTTAATGTCCAGCAAAGATGTTTATGAACATAAGAAGCTGTTTCATACCGAGTCAGTCCACTGGGACATTGAGATCAGGATTGCTTATGCTTCCTGGCAGCATCTCTTCATGAATTTGGACAGAATTATTTCTGAGTCCTCCTGGTGCCTGGAATTGAACTTGGGACTTCTCACATGCAAAAGATGTATTCTACCATACATGCCCCTCCTCCAGGTTAAAGGTTTGAAGCAGTAAGTCCACTAACACATAATACTTAGGTTGGAGTAAGATTCCATTCATGTTGTCAGCGACACAAAAATTTAACCTATTGATGGCTGCTGATGGAGCATATTAAAGAAATTGACAAGAAGAACTACCAGATAGGTTTGACAAGACCAGACTGTCTAATGCCCAGGCACACTGTTTCAGTGTGTTCACCTCCAGACTCTTCATTTACAGATCAACTCTACTTAAAAGAAGATAGTTTGAAAAAGAGGGACATGTTGATCTGAAAAGTAAGCCAGTAGTACAGCAGTATACTTTATTACTTTAAAAAGAAGTAGCCAATGATACGTCTTTAGAGAGTATTTTGTACGCAGCTTCAAGAAACCACTTCAGCTACTTGTGCCAGAATGATATAAAATGGAAGAATGAAATAATTGGTTACACAGTGGAATACATCATGATGTACCAGTTCAGGAGGAAAAAGATAGTACCTATTTTACAAAGGCTTTATACTTTACCACAATAATCCTTGTGAGATAGTGTTACTGGGTATGCTTTTAAACATATGTAACATGTGCACATGCTGAAAACCTACTTCATGTGATGGGATTCTGTGTAGTGCCAATAACACAGCTCAGTGGTTCTGTGGGAAATGTCTACGGAGGCAAGAGTGAGTCACGAAACTTCATTTTAAAATGGGAATTATTTAACAATGATAAGGAAGGGGAGTCAAAATAAAGCAATGCAATATACAAGGGGTTGTTGTAGAGGGGAGAAAGTAAAGAGGAGACGAGAAAGGAAATCCTTAAAAGGGAAAGTGGGCACGCAATGGCATAGGCATGAAGGAGGAGAAGGAGGGGGAAGACAAAGAAATATTATGTGCGTTTCTCAGGGACACCTGGTCTAGGGAACGAAAAAATTAAACTGTGAGATATTGTGAGATCTTTTGTGGAGTGAGCACATCAAGGGAACTTTCTTTGTTATTTGATGGCTCTTGATGGCTTAACTGCAGTCCTCAAAGGGTACATCTGTTGTTTTTGCACCTGTTGATAGGTGCTTAGGAGGTCAGTTCCTCCTGTCAGGTGACTTCTTGATTAAGTTTCACCATGGACTGGGTGAGGACTGCTAATGTTGGGGATCTTTTTTTGTTTTGCTAGCACTTGTTTTTCCCAAGTCAGGAAGCTCCTAGGAGGTGACTTTTGTCCCAAAATCAAATTGGCTGTGCAAGCAGAGTGCTGTTGCTTGTGGGATTTTCAGCACATGAGGCTTCATCTAAGCCAGTCCAATAGAGTGTGGTGATAGTGGGGGGTTGCTCTGACCAATCAGAGGTGTGGCCTTTCTGGCTGTAGATCTGAGGCCCCTGTCATCAGTCCTGTTTTCTTGCACCAGCCTTGGCCATAGTTTGATAACAGGAACCCTGCATGTTGGCAACCTTCAGTCTCGAAAGACTATGGTATCGCGCTCTGAATGGTGGTTCTGGAACAGTGTCTAGTGTGGCTGAAAAGGCCGATTCGGGAGTGACAATCCCTTCCACAGTGGGAGCAAGTGCAGTCTGTCCCTGGTCTGTCTCCTTGGCTATGGGCCTTCCTTCTTTGCCTCTTTGCCTCAGACTGTTGGCCAAGTGTCTCTTCAAACTGGGAAAGGCCATGCTACACAGCCTGCCTCCAAGCGGGCCGCTCAGAGGCCAGGGTTTCCCACTTGTTGAGGTCCACTCCTAAGGCCTTCAGATCCCTCTTGCAGATGTCCTTGTATTGCAGCTGTGGTCTACCTGTAAGGCGCTTTCCTTGCACGAGTTCTCCATAGAGGAGATCCTTTGGGATCTGGCCATCATCCATTCTCACGACATGACCGAACCAACGCAGGCGTCTCTGTTTCAGCAGTGCGTACATATATTTTATGTATGTACACAATATTTTCCTGCACACTTCAAAATAATAAGAAATTGAAATGGCTATCAGGCAATGATTGATAGATCTAATAGAAGGTGAAAGAGTAATTTGTTTTTAGGTGAAAGAAGATTTATTGTCAGTTCAGTGCAGAAGAAGGAGATTTGCTCTTTTTCTAACTGGAATGTAATTATTCAAGGAAAGATAAATGTGGCTTTATGGAATGAAGTTAAAATAAGATAATGTTACACATGTATTTGGGGCATCTCAAAACCAGGGTCTCTGTTTCAACATGCAACCTCAAATATGCAATGATCTACCCAACCACATTTTGAGACTTCTGTTCAGTAATTATTTGGAAGAGAGATTGTTACCTACTGAAACAGATGCCTGACTTACATTTCAAGGTCTATTGAGTTAAGCTAACACTATTCATTACAATGTTAGGAATACAGAAAAAAGGAGGGAAAAAAGTTATTAGATTTTCATCAGTTAAATAAAAAAATTACTTGCTAAAAAAAACTTCTGCATAGAGAATTCACAAGCACTGGCAATTAAAGTCATTCAAAATTGTGAACAAAGATATTAAGCCTACTCAGAAGATTAAATTAAGAAGGAATGTTACTGCTGTTCCCAAGTATCCCTGAAGTTTACTTTAATTTACAACTTAATGAAACACACACCTAAAACTCCCAAGAGGAATTTAAGTTGTAGGAGTGCCATTATTTTCATCCATCTTATTATTCAGTTATGTAGACTGATTTGTGGCTCAATTCTATCCAGGACTGGGCATGTGTGAGGAGGTGTTTACAACAGTAGGACACAGTTCTGCTATTGTAAAATGGGTTTTGGCGGTGCACACAGTGCCCCACTGGAAGCCATTTTAGAAGCGCTGCCCCAAACAGTGGCAGCAGCGTGGGAGGACTGCAACCAGACCCAGAAAGCTTAAACTTCTATCAGTATCAGTTAGACATATGAATGTTTGAGATTTGGCTCACAATGAAGTGGAAAAGAGGAAAATATGACCTTGCAAATCAGTATGGGAGCAGAATGGGAGGAATTAGGACAAACTGTAAAGGGGGGGGGACCTAAAGCAAGGGAAATAGAGAGTATGCAAACTTGAATGAACAACTGTATATGTTAATCAGATCACATATACTGGAAATCAATGGAAGTACTCAAAATGTAACAAATGACTCAATATGCAATATGTGGCTGTTTATTGAGATCATTGTCAAGCAAAACTGCCTGTCTGTCAGTCTCAAAGAAACTAATGAAAAAAGTGGAATCATTTCCTTCTGATGGATACTGCTACGATTCTTTTCATTGGTATCAATCATAAATCACAACATAAAGAGGGACACATATAAAAAACTAGATTTTTTTTATCTTCTAGTAAGTTTAGAAAGGTGAAGTGGCTGATAATTCTAACAATCTGACAGAGCAGTCCAATCGTTCGCTTCAGCAGGTGCAGTGGCCCCTGCGTTGGCAGAAGGTGTAGAAAACTTGTCATAAAGCACGTTTGTAACACATAGAGAGT
Source organism: Tiliqua scincoides (assembly GCF_035046505.1). NCBI lineage: Eukaryota > Metazoa > Chordata > Lepidosauria > Squamata > Scincidae > Tiliqua > Tiliqua scincoides. The sequence continues at coordinate 45,214,870 of NC_089822.1, forward strand.
AGGCAGCGCTGGTGGGGAGGTCGCTGGAAGAGGTAAGGGTCACACTGGATGGTGGTGGGGCGGCTGGAGGGTGGAATGAAGTTGGGGAGGAGATGTTTCATAGTGGGGTGGAATGGGGTGGATCAGGCCCAGAAGGGAGCAGAATCGGTGCAGCAAGCCTCCATCATATCTTCTCTTTTCTTCTGGACCTGAACACTCTACACTGATCTGCTTGGATCTGCAACAGCTAAATAACTGGCACAGATCTGAGTAGCCCCATTAATCAGGTTGGGGCATTACTTGGGATAAGGAGAAAAATATATCCTTACCCCAAGGAGACCTCCACCCTGCTCTAAAGCTACACTGGATATAGTGGAGGCCATGCAGTCCCACGGTGCCAGTGAAGTTAGGATTGGACTGCCCAAGAAAGTACCGTAGCTAAGTGACAGAATATGTCTCAGATTCAATTCCTGACATCTCTACGTAGGGCTGGGACCACAATCTGTTTGCTATTTTGCCAGCAGCCTTGACCCCCTTTTCAGGGGTAGGTGTGGAGAAACTGGGTTGGCATTCAGCAACCTCAGGTTTGACCCTAGGATGATAATGCCCAAAGGGGAAATGACAGGCTTCCTGTCTCCTGCAGAGGAAGTGCCCACACTTATGGTGTAGCCCCTTAGTCAGGATTGCCTTCATATTTATTGTTGATTTAAAAAATGGCCCATTATCCCAAAGATTTCTTGTCTCGTGTCATTTGTAGGGGTTGCTAGGGCAATGAGATATTTATTTTGCCATAGACGCTGTATAACAAGTGTTCATAATCTACACCAAAGTTAAAATGGCATAGTTGTAGATACACATAAGTTGTTGGTGCCTAGTGACTGGGGTTGCAACAAACTGAAAATTTGGCAAAATACAGGCAATCCACTTGTTTGTGTTTAGATGAAACTGAAGAGGCCATGCTTTGTTGATTTATGTATTTATTTTACCTTGGTATCTTGTTGAGAGTGTCAGGAAAAAGGTTAAATGGATAAATAAATAAAAAGCAATGCAGGTTTCATCCTGAGATTTCTCCATAACCTATCTCCATAGGACATTATTTACAGAATCTTGTACTGCTAGAGATAGGAACAGAAGGACGGTCATCTTGGAATGGTTACTTCAGAAATAGAAAAGTTAGAAGGGTAGAATGGTAGAACGGAGAAGTCAGGTGTCTTGGTTGATTGGAAGACTGGTACAGGGCACAGCATTAATTCACATACACATATAAAAATTTAGTGGAACATCTGCCACTTTTGGTAGTTTGCCATTAGGCACAGTTTTACATTCATAGCACTCCCAAACTTTTCTCACTCTTCTGGGCAAATAAAGAAAGAAAATGCAGAACTGTGCTCCATTGCAATGAGGTTGGATCTGGCACACAATATTTCATATGGAAAATGATGACTTTAGTACCCCCTTGAAACAATGGTTGTTTAAGAAAACAGCAAATCACTCTTTGCTTCTTTCTTATTCATTGTGATATTGTTAATCAATGCTTCAGCTCTTGTTAACAAATCTTGATGCCCCTAGGTGTGTGAAACATGCATTATTCCATGGCTGTCCAGCTTCCTGTGTGCCATTCACTTAAAAGAGAGAGAGAGAGAGAGAGAGAGAGAGAGAGAGAGAGAGAGAGACAGAGAAAGAAAGAAAAGTCAGTATGAAGGTTGCGGGGAAGCAGCTGAGTTTAAATTCATCTATTCGATAGTTTGGAGCCTAACAAAACTATCTTGGGATCTCATTAGAAAGTGTAAAATTGCTTTGTCATTTGTCTGTTGTTCCTGGCAGGCAAACAGGACTTCTTCATTATGATTTTGAATCTGTGCTCTAGGTATAGACTTTCCTCCCCCGTGTGCTGCTATACTTCCATGTATATCTATGTCTAGATAAGCAAACTTTGCTGCTTCAATGGTGCTCAGAAAGAACAATACAAATGAGTAGCCCTGGCTTATGCCATGGAAGAGCCAAATGCTCCAAAGGATACACCTTCATCCCAGCATAATAAATAGATCAGTGTTTCTCAAACTGTGGGTTGGGACCCACTAAGTGGGCCGCAAGCCAATTTCAGGTGGGTCCCCATTCATTTCAATATTTTATGTTTAATATATTTAACTTAATGCTACCATGTATGTGACTGCATCTGGGGAAATGTTACAGTTCTGTACTTCTAACAGGCTATTATGTACGCATATTCTTTTAACAATGATAGTCAATGGGACTTACTCCTGGGTAAGTGTGGGTTAGGATTGCAGCCTAGGATTGTTAAAAATTTTCCTGCTTGATGATATCACTTTCAATCATGACATCACTTCTGGTGGGTTCTCATCCTAAAAACGTGGGTCCCAGTATTAAACTCTGAAATAGATACATCATTTGGCTGGGATCCCTTACAGGTTGGCAGAACCCAAATGCTTGGATTTGAGTTGATTTATCCATTGCCCAGTTATGCTGAAAAACCAGGGTAGAAGGTGATGGGCAGCCCAATCCTGAGCTGCCTGGAGCTGGGGGCTGTGGTGGCACTGAAAATGACTGCTGTGGCACCTGAGTGCATCTGGGCAGCCGCTGGCGGCTCCCTGGGGGAATGGGATGCCCATCCCCTTCCCCTAGGTAAGGAAAGTAGTCCCATAATGGGGTTACTCGATTGTGCAGCAGCTCTGGAGCTGCTGCAGAATCAGAGTTCCTTGTTGGGCCACCTGGCCCAACACGGAGCTCGGGATCTGGTGGAGCTGAGTTCTACCAGTTTTGCCCTCCTCCCGCCCTCCTCCTGCCCCACTCCCTCCCCCAGCACGTTTCCTCCCTGCCCTCTTCCCACCCTCCCCAACCTCCCCCGCCCTAGAACGCCTCCTCCCCCCACGCTGCCACCTACCTGTTTATTGCCCCATGGTTCGGGTGACCACTAAGCAGTGGATCACCGGCTTTCCACTGGTGCTAGCCCAGTATGAGCTCACACTGGGCTAGCTCTGGAGCTGGGCCAGCACTAAGCCTCACAAACATGCCTTGTGGCACATTTGTGACAGTGTGCACTAGCAGTAAGCCGACATGCAGAGCTCCGGATTGGGCTCTCCTATACACCCTTACCTGGGAGTAAGCTCCATTGAACTCAATAAGACTTGTTTGTGAGTAGACATGCATAGGCTTGTGCTGTCAGTGTAATTACCAATGAGCTGGATATCTCAACCATGGGTGAGCAGGATTGCACAGATTAGAACTAGGATAAACTCAGGTTGCACACTGTAGAACATGTGGATGGAACTCTCCTCTGTCTGGAATGTTAAGGGAGCTTAATTTGTCCTACCCTGATCTTCTTGCTCCCCTACCTTTTAAACAACAGACATTGTTGGTCTCTACCTGTAGGAAGGAGGGAAGTTTTTCTCTCTTATCCCTCTCTGGCATGCTGGTAGTGTGCCGGGATGAAATGTTCAGAGGCAGCCCAGCAGAAATGCAGTTTCTTGAAGAACTACTGCCATGGCAATCCTTGAGAAAACTACATTTCCCAAAGGCCAAATGGGCCTATTGTCCTAATATGCTAACAGTACACTAGAAAGAACAGAGAGGTCCCACCTTGCTTCTCCCTGTGTCTGGAGTGCTAGTGTTGCCCTAATAGGACAACTGTTGTTCAAAGAGAAAGGTGGATGGGTCTGAAAGGCTGGGGAAACTGGTGAATGTAAGGAAGGTGTTTGGGGGAGCAGGTGGAGGTGAAGCCTAGAATATCTCTCCATCTTGGGTTTCAATCTGAGCTGAAGAAGAACCTGAAGCTCCTGATGATCACCTCTACTTTGAGGCAGGCATTAAGAGACCCTAAAGTTCTTCTCTTGGCCTAGATATGGTGATTGCATCTCTATTCAAATCCTTCAATTTAACAAGGTTGCGGACAGTGGCTTGTGCTTGCTGGAGTTCAATCCAATTAGAAAAGAAAAAGAAGAAGACAAAAAACAATTTCAGCCTTTTTAACAATCTTGTTTGGGCTGCACAATATTCCTTATCATGACCAGAAATTCTCTTGGAAGCTGAATGTGAGTTGAAGAAAGGAAAATTGAAGACACAAGAGACAACAAACCTCTAAAATCCTTGCGAGATAATTATTTGGCCAGGTTTATGTTGAAAAGGTGAAGTCGCCTTATCAGGCAGTTCTTTTGAAGATCTGTAATCACAAAGGTTCAGCCTTTTCTGAAATAAAAATCTTCTACGGGGAATGTATTACACTGGATGTAAACATACTTTTCTTCCAGAAAACAAGAATGAGTCCATCTCGTTTAATAGCCTTTCTCCACAAGACATCAGTATGGATTTTTAGAGAACAGGGTATAAACTTCCATAATGCTCCCTGTGGTTTGAGCCTCATACCAGAGGGGGTAAATTTCTTCCTCACAACAGCTGGTGATTATCTGATACCCTGAAGCATGCAGATTGATAGCCCTTGTAATTTTATTCTAGTTTGCCTAGTGTAACTGCAGAGGTGATTGTTATTCATAAACTTCAAATGGTTGTGTTATGTGATTAACCCTAGTATAACCTGTGGCAGTGAACTTTATGGAGAAATTACAGCACATTTATAAATGCAGGATTTGAATAGTTGTCAAACCGATTCTTTTTTTACATCTGAAGCTGGGGAATGTCTACAAAAATATGTCAAAATACATATGTGATTAACAATTCTGAAGTGAATTTAAAGAACTTTAAAGAACTAAAGTGGATTTTCACTAGATATATACTAGCTATTTGAGTTGCAGCACGAGAAATGCCAATCTGAATTCTCTTTCCTTTGCAACATAACAGAAAAGTGACCAAAACGTACTTGGAGCTATCAGAAAGTGGGCCTTCCATTGTCTAGGGCAGTGGTGGACCTAGCACTGGGCAAACGGGGTAAATTCCCCGGATGCTGAGCCTGTGTGAGTACAGGACTGTGTGGGAAGCCTTACTGAGGCTTCCGATGCAATCGGAAATAATACTTTCGGTTTTCCGGAAGTACTGTTTAAGACCGCAAGGAAGCCTCAAGATGCGGCCCCAGTCAATCCTGGAGTTGCATGTTGCTCCGTTTCATTGGTAAGCATGAGGGGGCAGCCTGGTACAGTTGGGGGTGGCTTTGTGGACCTTTGCTCCGGGGTGCCTTGACAGCAGGTTTGTTACTGGTCTAGGGTAGAGCCTCTTAGTGTTCATAGAAACAGATATGTAGGGAGACAGATAAGAGAGCAAAGGAGTCTGCTTGAAATGGAGAAATGCAATAACACAGTGTTTCAAACTGATCATGTTCATAGCCTGGTGTGGCCTTTTGGAGTTCCTACATTGCTCTAAGCAGCCTGAGATACAACATGTGAAGTAGACTTCTTCTAAAACTAACCACCGACCCATTTTGGTCAATATACCAATTGGCAGTGGCTTTTAAAGTTTTCAGTCAGATGTCTTTTCCAGCCCTACCTGGATTGAACCTGAGACCTGAATGCAACACATTTGTTCTCCCACTGAGTTATGGCTCCACCCGTTCGTGGGTGCCTGTCTCTATTGAGTAAAGATATCACCCTTCTGAAAGTAGTTCATGTTACAGAGCATTGAGGAGGCAAGCCAAAATTTAGTATCCAGTCTGTAATATTCAGCATTGAAAATAATTTGTTTTCAAACTTGAAAAACAATTGAAAGCTATCTTCAACATCAGCAGGGCTTGCACAAAAATTTCCTTGGAGGAACTTATCAAAAGAGAGTCTAGTGACTGTATTTCATGATTATCTCTTTAGCATTGTCTTCAGGGAACTTTAAACAGGTTCTTAAATCAACCCTCAGCAATGACCTCACCTGTTAAATTTGCCTAGACAGATTAAAAAAATGTATAGGCGTGTTCCATACTGAAGTAGTCTAGCAATTCTAGTCCAGGAGCTTATATTAGCAGATGTTGGAAGGAAATGCAGAGGAAGACATGCAGGTTGGGTTTGTTAGCCTTTGAGTCTCTGGGGAAGAGCTACCTTGATGGTTAATTAGCTTTATAGCACACAACACACGCAGAAGCTTTGAGACCGATTAAGTGGCGAAATGAAGCCAAGATTTTTCTTTGTGGGAAATGATCTCCAGTTTCTGCGACACATTTGCAGTGCTGATGAAGGCAAGCCTGGTGTCTGGCTGGGAAAAGGTTAAAACAATAGATTTTCTGCTAAATTGCCGTCTTCATATCATCTGATGGCTTTCCTGGAAGGATCTAGCTTGCCATTGTTAGAAACAGTACACTGGACTGGATGATAAATCATGACTAGCAGTTACTTAAATGACATGGTTGGGTCTTGCACAGGGTAAGGGAACTTGCATCACTGCATTCCTGGGCACTAGAGAAGCTTAGGATTGGACTGCCTGTTATTTATATAGTGAACATGAAGCACTTCTCCAGTTAACCTAAGCAATAAAACAATTCCTTGTCCTGAGGAACTTAGAGTGCAAATTTAGATAGTTGGGAAGAAAACAACGGAATGGGAAAGAAGAGAGAATTTCTATTAGAGTACTGGCATCATATCAAGGAAAATTAGGCTGTGATCCTATCCTCACTTACCTGGGAGTAAGCCCCTTTGACTATAATGGGGCTTACTTCTGAGTAGATGTGGCTTGGATTGGGCGCCCTTAGTCAATAGATTGGACCATTGGGAATATTAATGCAAATACAATTTGTACTCTCCACCATTTGACTCAGTAGCCCGTGTGGGTATCACAGCCACTGGAGAAGTCACCTACAAAAACTGTTTGCAGTCTCAGTGGGATATGTATTTACTAGAATCTGCAGAAGCAATTTTCATGGTGGAGTGTGTCACCTTCCTTTGGCATATTACGGACTGCCCTAATGAAAAATAGGATGTCACATTTTGTGGAGTTGCATCCCATTACTGTTCCCTTTAGGGAGATTCAGTGGATGCATTATATCACTGGCGGAGGTCCGGGTTGACCTGTTGCAGCTGTTGTAGCTTTCCCCGGAGCAAGGGGACAAATGTCCTCTCACTCTGAGGAGATCTCCAGCAGCCAAAATCCCCTGTAGGATGCAATGTGACCCATGCCGGTGTTGCTGCATTGCCATACAGGGATTTACATTGGATTAAATTTCCACAAAAGATTTGCCTCTGTGTACCTCTATTTGAATACAATTCTATTTAACTGAAAAATGCTCTCTCTCTCTCTCTCTCTCTCTCTCTCTCTCTCTCTCTCTCTCTCTCTCTCTCTCTATATATATATATATATATATATATATATATATATATATATATATATATATATTTCAAAACATTGATTGTTTTTGGAAGGACATTTATTTGTGGATTTTGTCAATCCCAAAATAATGGTGAAAAGATCTGTATAATTCTATGTGCTGAGACCCAACATGGTTTTGTTAGGTTACATTATGAACAATTTGTGAAGGTATTCCAGGGTCTTTAGCCCTGGATTGCATTCACCCCAGGATACCTCGTACTTCCTGATTTTGCAAAAATGAAATTCAGGTTCTGTGGCTGGCAAATATGAGAAAATATCAAGCACATTCATAAAATAAATGCATTTCTTGATTTACAGAAATTTCTTGATTTACAGAATTTTACAATTGTAAATGTAAATGTAAATCATTTACATGTAAATTTAATTGTAAATCATTTACAAATGTAAATGTAATGGATTTACATTTCTTGATTTACAATTTCTTGATTTACAGGATTTTAGTTGCAGAACTAACTTTTATTTTTTCTGACATGCTTTTTTATTAGTATGGAAAAACCGTGGCAAAGAATGTGTTGTCAGATTTCAAGCTGAGATGCTGCAGCTGAAGTGATTCAGCCCTGCCGGGGTCTTTGTGGCTATGAGATCCCTGAAAAAGGCATGGCATCATAATCTTTTAGCTATCCTGTCCATGCCACAACCTTGCAAAAAGTACTGTGTGAGTGGTTAAATAGTGCAACAATCTGAATGTTCCTTCCTTCCCACCCAGTGTACTGGCAAGCAACAGCCACCAAAGGGCAATAATACCCAAAGATTCCATTGCCTGCGGTGTAGATGCTAGTCACCAGATGGCACTGCTGCCTGCCCAAGACAACACAGGCAAGTCTCATTCTTTTTTGTTTCTTTGATCTCAGATCTTTGATCTCAGGAGGTGGTTTATGGTACCTGCTGCCTTCTCTCTCCTTCCAGAACAAGGTATCCACCAAATTCTGCTGAGCGGTTGCTCTAGGCTTCTTGGCCATGGTCTTCTCACCTTTAAAGAAGTTGAAGCAGAAATTGCATGCCTGATGCCTTTGAGAGAATTTCATGAGACATCTTGGTGCACAATTGTTAGAGCAACACCAACAGAGACCAATTAGCACTCTGGCATGCTAATTCTTCTCCAGCCACTGCTGCCTTGGCAATGGAACTGGAAGCCTTGCTTGTTTCCTCCTGCAGGAATTGTTGGAGGCCAAGTACAATACCACCAAGACCCACCAGACCTGTTGATTGCCAGGTACAATCCCCGGACACGCTAGAGAGTGGCTAATGACCTGATTGTTGGTGGGTTGTGAAACTGACAAGCTGATAGCTGACAAGGGACATGTACTGAGCCTTACAGGAACAGAAACTGAGCCATATCTATGCATTTAGAGAGCCAGGGTGGTCTAGTGGTTTGGGAGGTGGGCTTAGACCTGGAAGATCCAGGTTCAAATCACCCCTCAGCCATGAAGCCTCCTGGCTGACCTTGGGCCGGTCACTTTCTCTCAGCCTCACCTACCTCGCAGGTGAGGACAGAAGGAGGGGAGGGGAGCTGTGTACACTGCCCTGAGCTCTTTGGATAAAGGGAGGTATAAAAAATGTGAAAAAATAAATAAATTTACTCATGAGGAGGCAAGTATGTCTCGGCCCACACTTGAAGAATCTGAATTGGTACCATAGTACTTGGAGAAAGGGGTCCATGGGGTTTTCCCACTGAAAAAATTTCTCAAAGCTATTTGGAAACAAATAGCTTGCAAAGGAGATTTTAATGGGGAAATGATGCAGGCGAAGGGGCAGACCACACCGCTCCACATGCTATGACCCCAAACTAGATTGGGTTCCCCACAACCGCAATTTCTAAAGAGAAAACCAGCATAGGCAAGGCAACTGCATGTCTACTCTATTGTCTTTTTTGACTGTTAAACTCAGTGAAGATACTTTAGCTCAAAAAGTGAATTACAACAAAATTTATTTTTACTGTCTATAAAATTTTATTATATGAGAGAATGGAATTAGCTTCACTGCAGATATAGAGAGTTGGAAGAAAATAGCTTTTGTCTGTATTGGAGGGATCCCTTTTTGCTATGAAATGGGGGGAAAAAAAGATTCAGAAGGTGAACATAAGAACATAAGAACAGCCCCACTGGATCAGGCCATAGGCCCATCTAGTCCAGCTTCCTGTATCTCACAGCGGCCCACCAAATGCCCCAGGGAGCACACCAGATAACAAGAGACCTCATCCTGGTGCCCTCCCTTGCATCTGGCATTCTGACATAACCCATTTCTAAAATCAGGAGGTTGCGCATACACATCATGGCTTGTACCCCGTAAGGTGAGAATGTAAATGCAGATATGTAGACGACAATTTTTTTTTTTTCCAGTTAACTAGTTTGAAAAATTGTCAGCTTATCCTAACAGTATTGTTACTGATTTGGGTAACACTTTCTAACTAGTCTAAAAGCATCTTCAGTAATCAGTTACTGAGTGAGATTGCTGGTAAATTCTTGCAGGGGCCCACCTCCAAAGAACATTGCCATCCCACAGTATGGAAGGTTCACAGGTTGGCACCCTGGGTGGGCTCTCTGATGGTGTGGTCCTTTGGCCAGTGCCTGATCTGACCAATCTCTGACTCCATTCCTGAGATTCATGATCCCCAAAAGTGTGTTCATGCAGCTTTAACTTTTTTCACTCTATTGGTTTCACCCTCATTCTCCCCATACCTGGTGGTGGTGCTTGCTCCCAAGTATCTGATGCACAACCAGACAGGCCTTGAAAAAATTGCCAGTATTATATACAGCAGTCAAAAGGCTCGTTCTCTCTGGAACATGGAAATGTCTAGAAGCTTCCTCTTTCTCAAGCGAAATTGCCTTGTGAATATTGTTTCGTATTCACTGGCTTATATCCAAAGAAAGTGAGTCATCATGACTAACAGCCCAATCCTGTGGGCTGTTCTCAGGCTCTGCTATTGTAAAGGCTGCAGTTGCCCTGCAGATAGTGCACTGCTGCCAAGCCCATTGAAGCCACTGGCACAAACAGCTGGCAGCTCTTTGCTCCTGCCACCAACAGACCTAGCCTGTGCCAGAGTGGGTTAAGTGGCAGGGGGGAAAATCATGGGTGGTTCAGAGGAAGTTATAGGCAGGAAGAGAGAGGACAGGGGGCGGGAGGGGAGGATTTTAACAACAGTCACAAATACTAGATCCCCCCTTCCTGCCCCAGATCTGCCCCCTTCCTTTCTTTGGTCTTAAGCCAGCGAATTAGCTGGTACCATAGTGTTTGTGGATATGAGGAGAACCATTGGTGATTCGGCAGCCTACTGGAAGGTAAATAAAAATTATTTTTACTTATCTCTTGTCTGATTGCCACCACACCACTGCATGCAGCATGTGCTCCATTGGCACAATTGCATGGCAGAAAATGGTGGGGGATAGGTTTAGGCTGTGAGTCTGATTGAAATGAGTAGGAGTTAGGCTCCTATACACATTTACCTGGGGGTAAATTTCATTGAATGCATAGGATTGCACTACTTAGTTAGTCATGACTAACTTGTCTCATTGATTCCAGTGGTGCTTAATCATGACTCACTGTCTTTGCAGGCAACCTACTCATATTTAGAATGTAGTGTTATTACCCAAATTGTGCTGTTAACAAGAAGACTGCATCAGGCTGGAGCCTTTCTGAGCACAGCCTTAGGGTGCTGTAATGACTCTGAGATCAACTGGGAATGCCTGCCCACATTCAAATCAAAGGAACCAGCATATTTTGTGTGTACTAACCACTCTGCTGCTTGCACTCAGTGGTTTAATTTTACCTCCCAGAACAGATTGTGGCAGCAAGATGAATGGAGAGCAGCAAATATCAGAACAGCCGTGAGAGACAAGAAGCACTTCTTGTTCAGATTGCAGGAAGCCCAGATGAGATACCCTTCTGAGAGCCCATTCAGGCAGTGCTTACGGTGCAACAAATGAAATATGTATTCATAATACAGCAATAAAAAAACACTATTAGCACTGGTAGACGAGAAGCCAGGCAAGAGCACACTGCAATGCCAGCTTTATTGTTCTAAGTTTGATACCAAGGAGTTCAAGTTGCCTGGAATACATTGGCGTGACTGCATCAAATATACCTAGAGATATCTGAAAATGGTGCATTGCATTTCTTACACCTTTTTCAAACTTTCAACATACCACCTTGAAAAGAACTCCATTCCATTTTCTGACCCAAGTACATTCCTGGGTAAATAAGGGTATTTTGCTTCCTCCCTCCCCCCAGCAATCTTTGTGATGCTGGCCTAAGTTGTAGATTGTGCTCTCAAATATTGATGGCGCTGAATGCCCAACTCTGCACCTAAGTGGAACTTTCAAACTGCCCTACCTACCACCACAAGCTATCCCCGTGTTGGGAGAGAAAAGAAGAATAGAAAGCTGGCTAAACCCGTCCTCTCTGTTCTTCTCATTGGCGATCAAGCGGCTTACAGAAGGGTAAGGGGAAATAATTCCCCTTTCCTCTCCCAAGCCTCCTGATCCACCCTCCTGCACTGGATACAGCATGTGCCTTTTGGGTGTGGCTGCTTTGGCAATGGAGAAGGATAGGACTGGGCTCTTTATTCATCACAATAACAGCTATGAACAACAATGTTCTAAGATCTCTTCCTTCTTCCATGTATCTTTCACTGTTCATAGTTTCTAAAAGACTCTCAAGTATATAAAATCCTAGGTAATGATCACGGAAAGGCTATCTGGAGGAGATTGTGCTGAGGAAATCAGAAGCAACTTTGTTAACGACATGCCCTCCTAGCTGCTGATTTGAACGAAGGCTCCTCACTTGCAGGTGGTGATGGGAAGGGGGCTGGAAGCAGATAGAGGGTTAAAAAAAAAGACAAGGAACCTCTCCCACTGTACTGTCACTCATCTACTCTACACACCTTACTGCAGTGCTTCCCAAAGTTTTTAGCACCAAGACCCACTTTTAAAAACAAGAATCTTTCGCACACCACTAGACAAAAAAAGGGATCTAGAAATAAATATTTGTCTTTATTATTATTAATTATTATTATTAATTATTAATTAATTATTAATAATAATTCGGGTCCTGTGCTCCCAAGGTTACTAGAGTAATTACATATAGTATGTGTGTGTAGACACCTGCTAGACTCTCCCTAGAAATGGAGTTTAAGGACCGTTTCTTCCAAACCTTTACAGTAATTCCAGGGTACCCAGAAAACTAGACAGCAAGATGTGTAGTCAGGGTCTTCCAGGCCAGACAAAAGGCTGAAACTGGGTTCACACTAATTAGTAGAGAAAATCAGAAAATACAATATTTTAATCTGGGGTATGAATATTATCTTATTACACAGGTTAGTATTCCAGCTAGCAATTTTCTTTTGCAAATCAGGCAAGGTGTCTGCAAAGTTTTTCTTTAACGTTTCAGAAACACTTTGCAACCCAGCAAAAATTGACTTGTGACCCACTGGTGAGTCCCGGCCCACAGTTTGGGAAACACTGCCTTAATATATTCTACATTGATGCTTTATACCAGGGGTGTCCAAAATTTTTGGCATGAGGGTCACATCATCTCTCTGACACTATGTTGAGGGCCAGGGAAAACAAGAATTAATTTACATTTAAAATTCGAATAAATTTACATAAATGTATTGGAGATGGAACATATGAATGAATGAAGGTCTTTTGATAGCTCAAGGCCTATAAAAGACCTTGCACAAATCTAGGCCAGCCTTTCCTTTGCTGCCACTGCTGCTTCACGGATGTGAAACAGCAAGCAGCGGAGGGAGCCCTCGGCCCATAGCTCGGCAAGAGGTCAGACAGTCAACCCTCGCTCTGACAGTAGTCATGTCAGGCCAGCATAAGCTCCAGCAAGTCTCCAGAGGGCCAGAGGCTCACTGGAGACTGTGGGCTCCATGCGGGCCGGATTGGAGGTTCCTGAGGGCCGCAAATGGCCCCTGGGCCAGGGTTTGGGCACCCCTGCTTTATTCTGTATACAGGTTGTTGAAGGGTGGTTACTCCCCATCTCTCTCTTCCGCTGTTGCTTGTGCTGGGAGAAGAATTTTTCTGATTTATCTGTAGAGAACATTTATCTATATGAATACCTGTACCATATCTTTCAGCCATCAAAAAGGTTCCTAAGGCCGCTCACAAAAATAAACCCAAATACCATAATAAAAACACACTTAGAGCTAAATAGACTGAAAAACAGCACGGGAGCTATAAGGCTCATAGAAAAGGAGGAAAAGATAATTGAACCAACTCAAGTTGGGAGGCTGGGGGCCACGAGGCTAGGACAATGTGACTAGGGCTTGTCTTAGATTGAGAAAGGCTCTCTGAGTCTCTGATTTCTATGTCTCTCTCAATCGTGCTCTGACCAAGCTTTGCTTGCACAGGGTATTCAGCTTGGCCTGCAAGCTGCCAGACAGAAATTGTTCACTGGTGAAAGCAGGTGGAAGGATAAGGGGCAAGTTTTGCTAGGGAGCATCTGTTGAGATCCTGATGACAGTCAGGCACTGCCCAAGTGGCAATGCCTTGGGCACAGATTTGGGCCAGATTACACCTCCTGTCGTATTTGATGGGGGTTTCTACAAAAATTAACAGCCTGAACTGATGGGTGAACCCCTTTTGGCCCTTCATCTTGGCAGTTGAGTTTCTACTTCTAGGCTGGAGTATATTGTCATTCTCCTTTTATTTTGATAGGTCTTTGGAGATTTGCTCCTCAGACTAAGGCTATCCTTCACCATTCTACATGATGCAGTCATGCTGCAAGAGCACGAACTGCATCCAGTGGTGGTAAGGTGGTATGGCCTGGAAAAAGTAAGGGCATATATTTTTTACTTACCTCTCCATAGGCCTCCTGGTCATCAATGGATCTATGCCAGCTATTGCAGGTGTAAGTCCTGGTACAGGCGAAGGGCAGGAAAACAGAGATAGGATCCCAGCATACACTGCTGCTGCTGAAATCCACTTCCGCCCCCTCACATTCCCTGCCTGTCCCACTCTCCTTCGCAAACCTTCCCTGAACTGCCCACGAATGATCCCTTCTGCCACCTTACCTCCACCGTATGGGGTCTGGGAGCTGCTGGCAAAGAACCTCCAGCCATTTGTGCTGGCACCCTCATAGTGCCCAATAGTGGCACACCCTTTATGATGCCATAAGAAGACTTACGGCAGTGAATTGTGAGATTTGTTACTGTAAGTCCTCAGTAAAATTGGGTTGCCTATCTAATGAATTCTTCACCCTTGACATCTCATTGGCTGATGCTCCTGGCTCAATGTCATTATCAAAGAGATCTGTTAGAACACCTGGGAGCGGAGTCATACCATCTTGGCCCTATCAACCTTATAAGTTCTGCCTTGGCTTTCAATCAAAAGGTAGTAACCTCCATAACAACAGTAAAGCACAGTTTCTGCCTAGCTTCTTTCCAGGATCTGAAATCTAATTAAGATTTATATTTTTCTCTAAAAGGAACGTGCACATCCTTAATTTTTTCAAAAAGAAGAGCAGAAGCCATGAAAACTTTTAATAATTTGATAGCCTTGTAAAAGCTTTCTATAGAAATTAACTTTTAGGACTTTTAGCATTTATTTTCTCATAACAAGGGTGAATTGATTATTGAATGGTCGAATGCACACAATGCATATTGATCTGTTCATGTGTAGCAGCTTTCTCCCAGCAGGCACCTGGCTGCCTGTAACATATTTTAAATAGGATTACTACTCATTAAATTACAATGACCTGGAGCAATGGTCAACAAAAATGAAATTGCCTCAGTTCATCATGGCTTGGATTGCTGCCATATGAATTTCACCGGCCACGCTTTCCCCAGAGTAAATAGACCCAAGGAACATACATGGTTGAATGCCTCAACTTCTTGGATTCGAACGCGCGCACCGGAACATTTCATACTCGGATCTGAACATTAAGGAAAGTACAAAGTTTTAAGACATTTTGAAACCTGGGCTAAATTTAAAAAAAGAACCATCTTTAACTGGTGGAAGGCATCCAAGTGATGCTATACACAAGCAAATTGCTTTCTCCCTTGTGGGAACACACTTGAATTTGATACACTGCGCGCTTGACACTTTGCAAAAAAGCAGAAATGTTGACTCTCCTCTTCAATGTTCATTGCTGTGTCTTACATACAGTGGTGTAGCTACAAGGGGGTGGCACGGAAAATACTGCAGGCACCACAATGCGCTGTGTAAGCAGCCCCTCCCACTTGCGGTCTGAGCCATTCTGGGGAGTGACGGCAACACACCTGTGTGTTGCCGTCACTGCCTGGAATGGCTCTGACAGCAAGTGGGAGTGGACACTTACACAGCGCATTGCAGCACTTGTAGTGCTTACCATACCACTCTCTGTAGCTATGCCTCTGCTTACATAGAAAATGAAGTACAGTATATACAAGTGGAGAATTGGTACACAATTTGCTGGCAAGTTCTCCTGTGTAAGTTCCATAGAAATAAATTAGCATTGTGCAACTGTCACAGCTGTGCTCATGTCCCCACTGGTATCAGCTGTGGCTGCTACTTCCTCACTATTGCCCAATACACATTCCCAGTAAGTAAGCTTATCAAGTGATGGGGGAAGTAATAGCCACAGCAGTCCTTCCTCCATCTGCCAACTTCCATAAGAAACATAAGAACAGCCCCACTGGATCAGGCCATAGGCCCATCTAGTTCAGCTTCCTGTATCTCACAGCGGCCCTCCAAATGCCCCAGGGAGCACACCAGATAACAAGCGACTTGCATCCTGGTGGCCCCCCTTGCGTCTGACATAGCCCATTTCTAAAATCAGGAAGTTGCGCATACACATCATGGCTTGTAACCCGTAATGGATTTTTCCTCCAGAAACCTGTCCAATCCCCTTTTAAAGGCATCCAGGCCAGATGCCATCACCACATCCTGCGGCAAGGAGTTCCACAGACTGACCACACACTGAGTAAAGAAATATTACCTATTTCTGAGTAAAGAATTATTGTCCTAACCCTCCCAACACTCAATTTTAGTGGATGTCCCCTGGTTCTGGTGTTATGTGAGAGTGTAAAGAGCATCTCTCTATCCACTTTATCCTTCCCATGCTTAATTTTGCATGTCTCAATCATGTCCCCCCTTAGGTGTCTCTTTTCTAGGCTGAAGAGGCCCAAATGCCATAGCTTTTCCTCATAAGGAAGGTGCCCCAGCCCAGTAATCATCTTAGTCGCTTTCTTTTGCACCTTTTCCATTTCCACTATGTCTTTTTTGAGATGCGGCGACCAGAACTGGACACAATACTCCAGGTGTGGCCTTACCATCGATTTGTACAATGGCATTATAATATTAGCCGTTTTGTTCTCAATACCTTTTCTAATGATCGCAAGCATAGAATTGGCCTTCTTTACTGCTTTCTTTACTTCCATGTTTAAAATCCCAGATTGTACTGCTTCAGGGGCAGGTTATCCAGAATTTCAATATGGAGCCTGGCAGGAGGAAGTAGGATCACTGTGCAGCTATGCAGCTATGTAGGCTACAGCTTCCACCCATCACCTAATCTAGAGCACAAACATCATTCCCTCTGCATACTGTGCCTGCACAATTCTGCATTATTTGAGAAAAAGGATTCAGAAGCTGCAACCTCTAGTTTACTATTCCTTACCTAACGGCCCAATTGTATGGGCCAGCTACGACAGCAGTATCACTGCTGTGTCATAAAAGGCCTTGCGAGCAGTGCTAATGTCACGCCACCATCATGTGTGTCAGAGCCACGCAGAAATAGCCAGGGGCTCCACGTGTGTGCCTGAATCACCAAACGGATGCTCCATTACACCAGGCAAAGTGGCAGAGGGTGCAGTTCGTGGGTGGTTCAGGGACAGAGAGGGGGACCTCAGGGGCTGGAGAGCATGCTGGAGGGGGTAGAATTTAGCAGCAAAAGTGCACATTGGATCCTATCCCCCATTTTGCAACTTGCTCCGTCTCTTCCTCTTCTCAGACTTATGCCAACAAAATAGCCAATGTGTATCCAAGGAGAACCACAGGCAACTATATGGTTTTACTTACCTCTCATTGGCCTTCTGGACACCCCCCCCCCTCCGCAACATGCAGTGTGTGCTCTGTTGACATGATAGGGGGTCGAATTGAGCTGTAAATGTTTTTATTTTTTATGCAGTGTCCAAGCTCATTGTACCTTGTGAAGAAGGACAGATTACCACCCCAAGTGGCTATCTAGCTGTCAACATAAGGGAGACGGTGGAGGTAGGAGAAGGGAATAGGAGCCAAGGTAAACAGGGGAAGAATGTGTAATCCTTCCAGTTACATTCATTTAGCTTTAGTTATGATATGGGCACTAGATTGTTACGACAAAGGTGCATTTATGAAGAGATTTGAAGGAAGGAAGAGTGAAGGCATCACACAATGTGCTCTAGGAAGCATAAGAAGAAGCAAAAGGAAAAAGGTTCAAGACATTTGAAGGAGCAGGAGCCATTCATATCAGTGGAGAGTGAAAGAACTGAAAGAGCAGAGGTCATCGGCAGCAGTGATATGACAATTTATGCTACTTTACATCAGAAGCATTAATCATGGGCATAAATGGACATTCTCGTCTTGATTATGGAAATAAATTATGAAAATAAATGGGCATTCTACTCTTGGTTCATCCTGATGTTAAGCCCATGGACTTTCCATGGATGTGCATACCGCCTTAGCCAATTTAGGGTGCAATCCTAACCCACTTTCCAGCAGCAACATTAGGACAGTGCAGCTCCAAGGTAAGGGACCAAACATGAGTGCCACCCAACTGCAGGATGCAATACATGTCCCATTGGGACAGCTATGCCAGTGCTGGAAAGTTGGTTAGGATTTGGACCTCATTCAAACAGATGTCACAGAAAGCAGAATTGCCCACCCCCAAAAATGTGCACAGCTCCAATGTGCTGAGGTTGCTTTTTGTTTGAGTACAGTACTGGCTAGATTTTGACATTCTATTAACATTAAATAAAAGGAAAGAAGGAAGGAATAGTATCAGTCCTATGATGTTCATGCTAAGGCAGAGTTGAGGGGGACTGTAGTTTTTAATTTATTCACCTTAAATGGTTGCTTATATATTGTTTTGCAACCAATGCAGATACGTTACAAAAGAAACTAGAATATCTCAAGAAATAAAAGACATGATCAAATATAAATAACAGCCCAATCCTATTCTGCAATAGAACAGGCAGGCTGACTGGCCTGTGCTATATCCAGGGTAGAAAGTGGATCCAGTGCAACTTGGAGTAAGTGCTCTAAGAGTGAAAACAGTAAGTGCAATCCTATATTGTGCTAGAACAGGCACGCCAGGAGGCCTGCACTGTATCCAGTGCAAGATAGGGCCCCAAAGTGGCTCAGCCAGAGGTAAAGGGAAACTCTTCCCCTTACCCATGGGTAAGCCACTGCAACCCCAATGGGTTTCCTCAGATTTGTGCCACTTCCAGAAGTGGTATAAGTCCGAGGAGAGCAGAGCGACTTGAAGCTGCTCGGGAATAGGGGCTAGGATCTGGCATACGAGCCAGGTCCCAGCCCTGCCTCCCACTCCCCACTCATCCACCAAGGGACCACCCTCCACCACCCTCCCCCTGTTCCAGAACACCTCCCTCCCGGTTTTTCCCTGCCTCCTCCCCATCCACCCCAGAGCCTTGCGTCAGCTGAGCTTGGCTGACACAAAGCTCCATCCCCAAGTCAGCATGGAAGCTGAACTCAGCCTCCACAGGTTGGTATGTGTCCATGCACCAGCCCAGCTGACTCTAGAGGAGGTGCAAACATACTTTACATTTGCAACCCTCCTCGGCCAGTGCAAGGGACTTGCGCCGATCCAGGGGCAACTCTGGATTGTGCTCTAAGTGATACTACTCAGAATTAATTAAGTGGATTATGTTATACAAATGATAGTGGCTGTTTTGGAAATAGCTGGCTACATTTAATCTTCAGTTAAAATAATTTGAAATAGTAAGTACATACATACTTCATGATTTTACCATATGCTCTTTGCACAGTGACTGCTCTTCTAATTCCAGATAGATTGTCTAGCAATGGCCCTTGCTCTTCTGATCTCCTGATTGTGATCAGATACAATTGAAAGAAAAAGACTATTTTCTTTCCAAGAGCTTTAAAATACAAAAGAAAGAAGGGTACTATGCTGTGTGATACTCAGAAGTCCTTGTCGTGTTTTCCATTTATTTTAACAAAGCAGAATTGGAGCAGTCACAATTTAGGTTTCACTTCAGATTCAGTCTCTCTCCAGGCTAGATGTGCTCAGGCAGCCATGAACAATTCTGCTTGGCCTCACTCTAGGAAGTTGTTTGCACTAGATACTTGTACTGTTCTTGTTTCAACAGAGCTAGAACTCATTTTGAACACTCTTCTAATGATTCTCAAGAAGAATCTCATGAAGAATCTTTCAATCAGAATGTGGATCCCTCTCTGAATCAGTAACTGCACACGCAAAAGAGTTCTATGTATGTGGTTCCAAGACTGGATTTCCATATTAGAACCTGGGACTATAAATGCAATTCTGATCTGTTGAATAGAGATTACTGAATTTGCAGCTGCCAACAGTGTTTAAATGCTGGGAGCTTTGACAACATCAATTATCTCCTGTTTGGAATGGAGACTGAATCCAACCTTTTCAACTGATGATTGACATTGTCAAAGCTGACCATTTGTTTGATGGATGCACAGGGGCAATTAAGCAATTACATTACATTCATCAATAATACTAGGCCTCTTATTAATTACATATATCTCATTGTTTCTCTGAGGATTTCTCAGCAGCACAGCGCACAAGAGATTTCAGAGCACCACAGTCCCAAGTGGTTTCCCATCCAGATGGCTTGTACTGGTCCAAGAACTGTATCAGTCATGTACCTTCTGACCATTCTCCAGGTATCAAAGAATTTGCCTGCAAAAAGATGACAAAAAATGGAATAACAAGGGCAATGGAGTTCCATGAACCAGCATTGTATGCCTTTTTCTCCCTTGGAAATATATGGAATCTTTTGTGGGGTGAGCTCATCAAGAGGAGGTGATTGACAAATTAAAAGTGCAGTGTTCCCCACAGCCTGTGGAGTCTGAGACCTTTTGCTATCTGTCCAGTTCTAAAGGTATATTACTAGCCTGCGTCATGCTCCCTGGCTTCCACATACATGTGCATCTCAATGTGTCACAAGTCATGCATTCATAAGCAATAAACAACAAGGTTATTAGGCAACATGATTAAAATTGTACTTGTTCATCATCGTTTTTGTCTATCCTATGAGTGTTATTTTGTTATTCAGAGAAGGATTCTGTACTTTTATTTTTGCTTAATTTTGTGTTAAAGGTGTCTGTCTATTTAGATTTTAAATTGTGCTGCTTTTGTATTGTGCTTTTCATTGTTGTTTTGAGCTATCTTGGGGAGCCCAACAGTATGGGGCAGAAAGACAGTATGCAAATATTTGAATAAATGAATGAATTATATCAGAAAGGAAAAAGTCATATGGCTACAAGGGATGCAGAATAGCAGAGAGAGAGAGAGAGAGAGAGAGAGAGAGAGAGAGAGAGAGAGAGAGAGAGAATGCCATCAGTATCAAAGCTGCATTTTTCATGTACCAAAATGGGCTTGCTGTCTCTACAGTACTGCAATTTTCAGATGTGAGATGCGACTTGATTGGTTTTTAAAAGCTGGTTCCATTACGATGGCTTGCAGGCTTTGTTTAAAACGAATATTCTTTAACTCAACAGTTGTTTAAAGTTCTAGTTTTAATAAGTGCAATCAGTTAATCTAATTTCACCTTCTGCGCTTGTTGGCCACATTTTAGATTGTTTTTCTCACTTTGTTTCAAAGAAGCCTCCGGTTCTGCAAGCAGGCTTTTAATGTACTGCTCCCTGTGTCTTTTCTGTCTCCTAATTTTCAACAACAACTCTCCTTGAAGTACAAAGTCGTAATTGGAAGCTTTATATGGCAGTTTCAGATGCAGAGATGAAAAGTGCGAAGCACAAATGATTAATGCTACTTTTTAGATGTAAATGAGTGTAAAGTAGTAAGACAAAAGGTGACTTGCATTAAGGAATGAAAATGTCACTTTCTCTTCCAAATATAATTTTTTATATACCAATGTTCAGTCTCAGTCTTCTATCCCTGTGAATCTTAGATAGTGCTAATTGTGTTTTCCCTCAGAGAGAGAGAGAGAGAGAGAGAGAGAGAGAGAGAGAGAGAGAGAGAGAGAGAGAGAGAGAGAGAGTAGATGAATTGCTGGGGTTCATCATAACTGGTGTCAGATAAATTGCAAAATTAAAAAAAATGGAAATATTATTTTGTTTTATGACAAAAGGGACTTTTATTTCTATCTCATTGGCCAAAGGAGAATTTGTACAGTGGGTCCACGGTGTCCAAGGATTCTGCATCCACAGATTTAACCAACCACAGATCAAAAACATGCATGTAAAATAATCCCCTTGCTTCTTCCTTCCTTGTTCTCATCTGCCAGTGCTGACCTTTGCGCACTGTGTGCCACTTCAGGCTCTGGCTTCCCATCCTTTCCTCTGTGCCTTTTGCAGCGCCTCATTCAGCAGCTCCCTACAGCCAGGAGATGCTTCCCACAGAAGCCCATTACATAGCCCATTACTTCCCACAGCTCATTACTTAGGGAGACTGCCTCTGTATCTCAAAGCCCACCATTTTAAAATACTTTGCAGATTCGTAGGACTTGAGCATCTATGGGCGCAATCCTAACCCCTTATGTCAGTACTTTCCAGCACTGGCGTAGCAGTGCCAATGGGATGTGTGCTGCATCCTGCAGTTGGGTGTCACTCACGGAGGAATACTCAAAGTAAGGGACTGTTTGTTCGCTTACCTCAGAGCTGCATTGCCCTTAAGTCAGTACTGAAGGGGTTAGGATTGTGCCCTACGTATTTTTTTTGTATCTGTGGGGAGTCCTGGAATCAAACCCCCATGGATATCAAAGGCCCACTGTATGTGCATGCCACATTTCATAGTTACCATTCATGGTGCTACTTTTGACATACTGGAAGAGCAAGAGCTCCTTCCCCCATATGTGGGGTTGGCAGCAGGGGCTTACCCCAGGACCAGGGAGCAAATTTTCCCTTACCCCGAGGAAGCCTCCAGATGCCAAAACTCCTCCGCAGGATTCAGCAGATGTTGTGTTGGTGTTGCTGCATTGCCACGTGGGGAGTTGTGGTGGATTGGGTTACCTATTATGAAGGCACAGGGGCTATATGATATAGACCTAAACAAGAAGTGTCATTTATTAACTGAAGTACCAAGTACCCTGTGTGAAGAAGAAAGAAAAAAAAAATGTTTTTATCATGTCTTTGTAGGCATAAATTTATGTGAATAGCCTCTTTACAGGCTGAAAGGCAGGATAAAAAGTCTCCAGAATATATAAAGTAATAAATAATTTTTTTGGCAATAGCTCTGAGAGAAGCCAATTGATCTGCACCAACAATTTATCAAATGGAAGTTCTTGGCATAGTGGCTTAAATGAGCTTGTTCAGTTTAATATTACATGCTTGAGGGACAGTGCCAAATAAGGCCCTCAGTTCACACATCAGTATTCACAAAAGTTATGACATTCACTTGTCTTATTCACAGATAACATGAACACCAGAAACTGAAATGAGTGTTGACATTTACATACACATTATACACTCACATACATAATTAAATACACTTATACTTGTGTGTATGGTGATTTTTATGAGGTCAGTTGAAATGTATAATTTCTTTTGCTAGTGTTTTACAGCCCAATCCTCTGCTTCCCACCCCTGCTGATGTAACAGCGCCAAAATGACTTGTGCTGCAGGCGGGCAATCCAGGAGGTCTTCTCTGGATAAAGGAAAAATTGTTTCCTTGCCCAGGTAAACCTCAGATGTGCAAAAGGGTCTACTTAGACCTGCACAAGTGAAATTGCTGGTTCTTGTTCATGTGGAATTGGGCCATGGGATTCGGTCTGGATAGAAGGTTTGCTTCTGTAGCCATCACTGCTGCTGAACCCCCTTCCCAGACCTGATCCCAAGAGGCAAGAGGGAGAAGGGTCACGCGGAGCAGCTGGAGGCTTACCAGGACAACCCAATCCTTTGCAGCCCTACTCAAAAGTACTCTCACTGCAACCAGTCATTCAAGGAGAATTCCTTCCCCCTTTCCATGTGGTGCAAAGCGTGATCACTATGAGCTCCTTTTGCCCCATCCCTGCTTCCTCTCCTTCAATGGGCCTCTCAAGCCAATTTTAAGGCAAGAACCCCCCTTGGCTCTTCTTCCTGTTCTCCATAAGCCAATGAAAATATCAGAATACCCATCCTTTGTCCAATGATCATCCATTCTTTCCTTCCTATCAGAGACGGGAAAATAGAGACCAGTCCTGCCATCCCCTCCTGCTCACATTAACCCTTTTCTGCCTTCTGGTTGGCACTCCAGAAGGTGCTGCTCACCCTGTAGGAATGCTGGCCCCATGAGGTTTTTCACACAATGAAAACAGTAAGCAAGCACACTCAGACACAGGCAGGCTTTGGTCAGCATGCGTGGGGTTGAGTGCTGAGTCAGGGGGGCCCTGACTCAAGTTTTTTCAGTTTTCCACGCGTGCAGTCACGAGTCACCCAAAATTACACATTTTTGTGACTCAAGTCCGAGTCACTGATTCGAGTTCCCAATCCTGGCTTTGACACTCAGGACTCAGGTTGATTCATGCCTGGTTAAGAGACTACCTAGGAGGTCGCTCCCTGAAGGTTTATGTGTACAAAATGAACAATTGCATAAAAAGTTCCCCAATTTAGCAGTATGTTATAATTTTAGGAAGAGCTCTGCAAGCCCCCTGACAATAAGGAGAGACTCCCTCCTGTGCCATTTGCTTGAGGATTGCCTTTTGTGACATTTCCGGATACAATTTTACCTCAGTGCCCAAACTATTGCTAAGCTGAAGAGTCTTTTGTCACTTCTAATACTGACTCCACTTTTTATTCTCTCCTAACGCACTGCTTCATAGGCTCCAGTTAGCATGAAGCACTGCAATGAGGGCATTAAATCAGATCAACTCTTCACTGAAACCCACCATTCCTCTCAGCTGCTGACAGTTGAGCAACACATTGATTTCAAGACTCGCCTGCCCCCCCACTGAACAGTGGAGGTGCCTGAGGAACAGCAGATGCTACACAGCTTGTTATTTTAACTAA
This sequence comes from Tiliqua scincoides, assembly GCF_035046505.1. Classification (NCBI taxonomy): domain Eukaryota; kingdom Metazoa; phylum Chordata; class Lepidosauria; order Squamata; family Scincidae; genus Tiliqua; species Tiliqua scincoides. The sequence continues at coordinate 45,239,256 of NC_089822.1, forward strand.
AGAGCATTTCGGGGGCCGATGGCAGTTTCCATCACCCTAGAAGGGCTCTTTCTGTTAACATGCTTAAATCCAGACTGACTGGTTTCTTCTTTTATGAGTTGAATGTTGTTCACTGTTTAACTCCTTTGGGGGAAGGGATTTGCCTCTTTCCTTTGTTGAAATAGTATCCACACAAGGCATGGGAAATGTGCGCAATGACTGTAGCAATGACTTAACTAGCGTGTATTCCTGCATGAAATGGCTTCTGCTATTTCACTCCTGCGCTGTTTGGTTAAGCGTACAGCTCAATCCTATCTCAATACCCATTCATTGGTGCAGCAGTGCCGGTGCGGTTACTGTTGTATCCTGCAGAGTATTTTTGGCTGCTGGAGGTCTCTTTTGCCCCCTTGCCCTTGGGTAAGCCCCAGAAGCCACAACAGATCAGTTTAGACCTGTGCCAGTGATATCACTGATGCAAGTCCGTGTTAATCTGTGCAGGCAGATCAGCCCTGGGACGGAAGTTTGTATCCAGCATACACTGGCACTACCAATCCTATCCCCTTCCAGACTCAATCCACCCACTCCTGCCCTGTTGTCACCCAATTCAGCCCTTCCACTGTCCCGTTCAACCCCTCCTTGTTCTGCCCTCCCCCTTCCCTTCCCACTACTCCTATGATGGATGTACCTGCTCTGGTGGGCCTCCCAATGACCACTGTAGCAGTGAGAAGGCTTCGGTCTTCCTGCCAGCATGCTAGGCCATGCTAGGCCTATCACAAAGCACTTTATAGCACTTTTGTGACAGTGCATGCCAGCAGAAAGTGTGTTCTACCGGCCAGTGGCATCACTAGGGGGTACAGGGGGACGCAGGCTGTAGTAGTTTATGCGTATGGGGGTGTGACACCAAATGACCAAAGTGACCAAAATTGCTAAAATTGCAGTTTGTAGGAATAATACCATCATGTTATATACCGTTCGATGTGTGATTTACAGTAGATAGCAATGAAACAAGCCACTTTGAAATATCTCTATTCTAACAAAAGTTATAGCCTAAAAACCAGTGGGTAGAGCAATGATACATAACCATACCCACTGCTCAGGTTGTTGTCCGGCCCACTGCATGGAAGGAAGGAGGTCCATTGTGGGGGTGATGCACTGGTCTCCCGTACTGGGTGGCAGAAACCCTAGTGACACCACTGGTGCAGGCCCTCATTAGGTTTCGGCTAAAATCCCCCCTTTTCCTTCTAGTCACATTTTCTGATGTGTTTCAGTACTGCTTTGAAATTTTCTATCTTTGCTTATAATATTTTTTACAACAAAAAAAATGTAAAATTGGATGTGAGAGAAGCACTCTTCACTTAATTTCTGTCACAAATGTGTTTCTGAGGTAAAAGTAGGCAGGTAAGAAGACTAACCCTAGAAATAAGAGGGCTGCACACTTGATATCATGCTTGAGATTGACAGGAAAGTTTTGATGACATTTAAATTAGGCAGGGAAATAAGAATCCACGCTGAAATATTAACTGATTTTTTACTGCTTTGCTTTGTCTGTGGGTCAACGTCAATGAACTTTACGGTCCCAGCTCAGAAGATGCTGGTTTTACTTACCTCTTGGGGGAGAAAACATATTTGTTGATGGAAAGAATAATCCTTCAAGGACAAAAGTAAACCTCAGTACAGTTTTTGTCAAAATAGGCAACACTATTAGACTAATGGCCTGTCATATTTATTTTTCATGAAGTGAAACTGCTTTAATGGTAGGAAATTCTGCTGTATACATTTTGAGCTTATACAAATTTAAACCATTCATAAAGTACTTTTGTAAAGTGTTTCAAAATGTCCTTTTAAGAATGCCTTTTTATCTGAAGATTATGTGCTGTGTTGTCTTGTGTGCTCCCTGGGGCATTCGGTGGGCCACTGTGAGATACAGGAAGCTGGACTAGATGGGCCTTTGGCCTGATCCAGCAGGGCTCTTCTTATACTCTTATGTAATCCCCACAAAATCAAAATCTTCTGAATGAAACAAAAAGTAGTCTCGTTCATACTTTGTTACATAAGGCTAAAGGGCTATAGAGCTGTCTCTCACATTAGTTATAGGACAGACTCTTCCAGCCATCATAGAACAATGATGGTTTTGTCTGAATAGTGTTTCAAAATGGAAAGCTAACATATGCCTTTTGCCATTTCAATAAAGGAATGTATATGTGTTTCAGGACAGATGGCAAATTGTTTATTTTCCACCACTGTTGGCAAAAAATGACAAAAAAAAACCTCTGAAGAACTCGGTCGTGATCTTCTGTATGCTGATCAACATGCTTTTGTCAAATTGAAAAGACCTTTGGATAATTATGGATTCATCCTTAGATTCATGCAGGAAATGTAACCTTCATTTCAAAAACTCAAGCTATGTTTCGCAATTCACCTTGGAAAGTGTTATGTGTCGCCCAACAATAGTTTTCAAATGCTGCCTGCGGTAGATATAATCACCTCAAGAGGAAGCATCGCGACACTGTGCCCAGCACATTGCAAAATGTCAAGAACTGTAATCCCATGCACACTTACTTGGAAGTAGATCTCACTGAATTCAGGGGAAAGTACTTCAGGGTAAACATGAATAGATCTGTGGTGTAAGGAGAGTGCTACTTTTGGAAGGCTCCATGTGAAGCTAGATAAAAGGACTACAAGGCTGGCAACAAAAATAAAGGTCTCTATGGTAACTGGAAAGTTGGGTCAGTTACTCATCCTCGAGTTGAAAATGTTTATTTTCACCTAGGTGGACTCATAAAGAACTTGCAAATTTGGTTTTTGTGGAGATGATGATAGATGATGTGCGAAACTGAGGTGCTCAGATGGATCAACAAAGGCAAAACTAGACCATTTTTAGATGCTTCCATTTATTATGCAGAATGAATGAAGCCCTTTTCAGACTTTCATTTTTGTGAGCCTCATTATGCAAAATTGTATATTATGCAACTGAAGCCCTTTTCAAGTATTCATTGTAACAACAGTCTCCATCCTCAACTGAGAGGTGTTAAAGACTGTTTCTAAGGAGCTCTCATGTAACTGTACACAAAGAGGTGTCTACAGATATTCTAATGGGCATGTGTAGGTCATGGCAAAGCTTTTTGCTCTCCCATAATGGTCCATGGTACACAGATGAATGCCTGGAAAAGATCTAAGGTGGTTGACCCTATGCATGTCTATTCTGAAGTAAGTCCGTTTGTGTTCAGTTGGGCCTACTCCAAGGAAAAGAGGTATAGGACCAACAATCCTTGGTATGATAGGGTTTGTATGTAGTGAACTAGTCTAGAGCTACACTAGTCTAGAACAGGGAGAGGCTATATCAAAAGTTCTCCTGGATGTGCTTGCTTAATGCGCTTAACAGACTCTTTAATGTAGGGGGGCATTCAAAAATGTGATTCCTCTCCACCTACAGTGTGAAGTGGTGCATTCCAGAGTTCTTCTACTTTGATCTACAGATCCATTATGTATGTCTCTTAGAACATACAGTCGAATGAAGTTGGAATGGAGTAGTAGAGTTCTGAGGTAAGAGAATGGATTATACCATTTGAGTCTGAAGATGGGTAATACTGTTTTGGAATGCTCCCTTTCACAAAAACTAACTGCAAATAGAATTGTTACTCTACAATTACAGTGAAAAACAACAACCCAGGCCCTTTATATTCTGATAATTCATGAGTTAATACAGTAAATAGCATGCAACTATACAGGTGGAAGTTATAAGCTTGACTTCAATCTTTGGAAGTGTTATCATGTGAAGAGTGACTAAAGGACGCACTCAGAATGGCATTTATCCAATGTAGTGGAAATGTTTACTGAGTAAGTCAGTGAGTGCCTTCCAAGTAATTTTGATGCAATGGACAGTAAACCTATTGGTGTTTATTTAATGCGCTGAAAAATGTTTAGAGAGCACCTCTGTGCAATCAATTGAAGCAATTTTGATGCAATGGACAATAAAAATATTGGAAAGTAATTTGAAAGTAACGATTTGTCACAACTGTTGTGCGAAAGAATATTAGCTTTTTTCCTAAAACAAAAAGGTACCTCAGTATAAGTGAACAATAAATCATATTTCTATTATGTTAGTTTAGAGACATCAGAGGATATTATCCCTAAAAGCTAATATTCATTCTGTACTCCAAAGACTTTGCATCTATTTGATCGCCTCATTTCGTTTAACAATTACAACTAGAAACAACGCTAAGAAAACTAGCAAACACTGTTCAATCCAAGCTGTAACTTAACTCAGTGAATACAGTATAATTCTGCAGTGGGGAAACAATGGCGCTTTGTGTTGTGAAGCTGAAATAAGAAGTATATTTTGCAATATCCTACCATATTGTTCATCTAGTGGTGAAGAGCCTTCCATTGTTCTATCTGCTTAGGAGATGGAACCATGAACGAATGTGTTTTTCGAGGAAAAAATACAGATAAGTTCAATTACTTTTTCCAGGATGTGATAGGTTAACACTTCTGCAATAAATTTTTATTATGGGAGAAAGTGAACCGCTGGGAACATTCAAAAACGGTCTCTCCCACCTTCATCCTGAGGTGGTATTTTCAATTCTCTTACCTCACTCTCCTACTCCATTCCCACCTCATTTGAGGGATTCACTTTCTAGTCAGGACCAGTTCAGAACAAGAAATGGATGAGACCTATGTGGGGTGGACAAATGTCATTTCTGCCTTGAGCAATCCTGAGACCACTACTCTGGAAGATACAAATCTCCCACTAAGGGTATCTGCAGAACTGTTGAACCTGCTCCTTAAACAGTGATACACCCAAGCTCCAGAACCTCACATTCACCTCTGGGATCCTAGGAACAGAGTTGATAATGTGTTTGACTAGAAGACTTGACTAGAATGTGGAGTGAATGTCCATCTGGTGGTGAAGAGCCTTCCATTGCAGAGCCCAGCTTAGGAAGAGGAACCATGAACCAAAATGTTTCCTGAGAATTCTGGTGATTCAGAATTCAGTAAAGAGTTTGTTTTTTTAAAATCATACTCGCAACCTAATCTTATTCTTTTCACTCCCAACCATCACAGTGATGCCAAACTGGCCAACTCTGCATTCTATGGCGGGGGGGGGGGGGGGGGAGGGGGGCAGGCAGGCCAGGAGGTTTCAGCAGGGAAAGGGAATTTTAAATTCCTTTGATCCTGCATAAGCCTCCCAACCCTCAATGGGTCTCCTCAGACTTGTGACAACAAGTTTGCCAGTGTAAGTTCAAAGAGAAAAAGGGGGTGGAGAGGCTGCTGCCAGAGGGGATAAGATCCAGTGTGGGCTGTCTTCGATGGATCCTCCCCTTCCCATGGACTCCCCACCCCATTACTCCCCATCCCTGCCTGGTTTCAACCTCTCCTTGCCTACCTTCCCACCACCCCCTCTTGCCTCTCGCGTTGTTGTACCTGCTCCAACAAGTGGGGATGTTGGCGAAGGTGGGACTGGGAAGGCGCAGTTCTTCCCACTGGTCCTCCTGCCTGCACTCTTAGACCACCTTTTCTGACTGACTTGGCGCTGACTTTACAGCAGTCAGTGCTGTCGCAAGGGCTTTGCCTCTATTGGATGAAGAGGTGAAAATTGGGCTCTAAGTTGCTGCATATTTGTTGCCAGTGCAACAACTACTCGGCATCTTGTTTGGTGAAACTCCCTGGCTAGTCAGCTCCCCGGATGGTTTGGCAACCTTGTTACTGATCCACTCCTGACCCTGCTGGATAGTTCCCTGATCTCATTGGTATGACAGGATTCAAAGCCACGCAGCAGTGGTTGTGGGAATGGAACAGAGGGATTAGAAAGATACTCTCATTTCTTCCATAAATAATTGCATTAATTTACGCTCAAGTTGGAACCATGTATTACCATAGTAGTACCCCAGAAAACCAATTAAAGCATTTTTTTTTCCTGCTGTAAAATGCACAGGGAGGTTTGAGATCTGGATTGGGAGCAAGATGGGGGCAAAGAATGAAAAAAACCACTGCAGTTTTGCTCAATTTTGCATATTCCCCAGGAATTCTTTTTAAACAGTCCAGCACATGCGTTGAAAGTTGCATGTGCTTTCACTCATAGCCCTTTTCTCTGTGTTGCAATAAACCAACCTATTTTTTTTTGCCTTGTTTGATAAAAGTCTATATTTGCATAAAATGAGACTTTTGGATAATCAAAAAACCTCATTCAATATATATTTAAATATTTTGCAAGAACTAGCATTTTCTAGCAATTATTGTTTGCCAATATCACAAATAGGAAAGACCTCTATGAATGCATCAGTATACACTAATTAACATGGCATCCATTTACATAGAACAATGCTAGTTTATTATGGGCTGAATGTTAATAGTTGCAATTGTTCTCAAAATACGAAAGCGGAAAAATACATTTTCCCCCTTAAGAATCAGATGTGCATAATTATTCAGTCTTTAGCGAATTAAACCAAAAAAACAAGTGCAGGTTTGGGTTTTTTTTTCCTTTCTTGTTTCTCTTCTTCGTTACAAGTGCACTGTAGAAGAAGAAAATTGAAAAAGGCATACTTACAGTAGGGACAGAACTCTAGGCAGTCAAATCATTTTTGACCTGATCTGTCATTCTGTGATGTGGATCACTGGAAGGCTTCTATTATATGGCCTTGTTTTGTGCACATCTAGACCACATGATGCCCCTAAGCATTGGTGAGGCCACCAACATTCAGTTTTGTTCTTTCACTGTCTCTTTTTCTTTACCATATAGCTGATCCCTACCAAAGAACACCGCTAACTTCAGTATCCTCATGGCCAGTGCTGTCACCAGCTTTTGAATTTCAAACTATTGCTAATTGGGTCCCAAGACAGTACCAAGCACCACACATGGCAATATGTTTGGGAATCCGAACCCACGTTTGACCTTCAAAAAAGTAGCGACAACAAGTGAGCGGTTTCTGTAAAGAAGAACTTTTGTCGTAAACATTAGACCTATTCTTGGGTATATTTGGGGTGCTGAACCCAAAAATGACATCAATTTTGCCCAGCTGGTTCTAGTTTTGAGAGTACGGCTTAGCCATCTTATATGCTGATCCAAGCAGTATCCTCATGAGGAAGCTATGGTGTCAGCTTCCTCACGAGGTAACTTCTTGAATCAGCATACAAAGTAGCTATGCTGTACCCCCAAAATTAGAGCCAATCCAGCAAAACCGATGCCATATTTGGATTCAGCACCCCCAAAATATCCTAAATTTGTTCAAATCCTTGGCAACTAAAAAAGTTGTTTTTGTTTCATAACCCTGTGTTAACTAGAAAAGAACAACTTACATATTTATCTAAAACATATGTTCTGGCATATCTTTGCGTTATATCAACCCAAAGTTATTTCAACATAATATAGGTCTACACAACTGATGCGGCAGCTAGGTAAATATAGATCACCAGCCAAATATAGTGGGGCACATGTAGCACCATAAATCTTCTCTGGTCCTGGTATCTGGAACTGCAAAACAGGAGAGTTGTCAAGCCCTTGGCAGGCCCCAATACCTGGTGGGCAGCGCTCAGCTTTGTGCAGCTAAAGGGTGCATATTTGGCAATATTGCCAAGATTTGGAATTAGTGGGTTAGAAATGAAGTCCAACCTACAGTTTAGAGCTAACAAGCTTTTTTACAGTTCATGCCAAAAATCATAAATAATAATTTAGCACATTCCAAACCCCAGTTCCTTCACTAGAACATACACTCCAGCAGCAGTGATTCATGTGTGCGTGTGTACAGGTGTGTACAAGAAGGCGAAAGTGTCTCTCAGACCTTAATAGGTCTCAGGCAGCCCAATCCAGCGCAAATTCCGCCACATTGATGCACTGGCGCCAGCACTGCTTTCGCTACATCCCATGGGGGAATCTTGAATGCTGGATGGTCTTCTTGATGTAAGGGGACATTTGTCCCCTTACCCTGGGGAAAGCTTAGCCAGTGCAACAGATCTTCTCAGACTCGTTCCAGCAAAATCACTGGTGCAAGTCTGAGTTGATCTGTGTTGGTGGATCAGGCCTGGAAAGGGGGATAGGAAATGGCACACACCTGTGCCACCAATCCCGCCCCCCTCCCAAGCCCAATCCACCCATCTCCCACCCTGTTGATGCCCTCCCCCTACCCAACTTCACTACCCCCTGCCCTCTCCCACCCCTGCACGGTACAGTATAGAACATACCTGCTCCATTGGGTATCCTCCACTGTGCTGGGGTGTGCCAGAATGCTCTGGCCTTCCTACCAGTGCATCTAATAATATAGTGCTTTATGGCATTTTTGTGATGGCTAGCACCAGTGGAGGCACATGCTCTGCCTGCACAACCCTTAGACAGGACTATGCCATTAATTTATTATGCAACTGGTGCCTGCTCCATCTATAAAGATGAAGCACTCAAATCTGCAAGACACTGAGGGGTACATATAGATGCCCCTCAGAGCCACAGCCTTCCTTCTTAATCATTCATTGTTGGCAACCTTCAGTCTCGAAAGACTATGGTATCGCGCTCTGAATGGTGGTTCTGGCACAGCGTCTAGTGTGGCTGAAAAGGCCAATTCGGGAGTGACAATCCCTTCCACACTGGGAGCAAGTGTAGTCTGTCCCTGGTCTGTCTCCCTGGCTATGGGCCTTCCTTCTTTCCCTCTTTGCCTCAGACTGTTGGCCAAGTGTCTCTTCAAACTGGGAAAGGCCGTGCTGCACAGCCTGCCTCCAAGCGGGCCACTCAGAGGCCAGGGTTTCCCACCTGTTGAGGTCCAATCCTAAGGCCTCCTGCAAGAGGGATCTGAAGGCCTTAGGAGTGGACCTCAACTTCCTTCTTAATGGCCCTTGATTAACATGACATGAAAGTTCAGCATGACATGACCCTGTTGACAAGGCCCCCTGCTAGGCTCTCAAAAAATGCCAGCTGGAAACCAAGATGGAGTTATGTTGGGCCTGCACATCTGCTGGGAAAAAGAGGATGTTTATAACACTGTGGAGTACTGTGGAGATGTTCTGAGAATGCACCATGACCTTGTGGTTGTTGTATTATATCTATTATACTTGATTAACGTATTTTCTTCCTGGCAAATGAAATAGTTAAGCTTGTCATGGAATATGCTGGGAAATAAGATTCCATAATGTGCAGAGCTCCATAACCATAATGCATGTTTTCTCCAGGAGGGTATGTAGCTTAAAGAAATGAACCATAGGGTAAAGGGCTATGCTGGGGAAGGTCCTGATGGTTTGTTCACTTTGTGATTTCTGAAGCATATATGAATGTCAGAACATTAAAAAAAGCAACACCATAGTTTCTGCCAAAAAGAACTTTGCATTTAATGGCAGGATGAGGTTTAAGCCACCTAGGAAGATTGTAGGGTTATATTCCCTAGCAGTTCGAATAAAAATATAAGGGGTAACCTAAGTACAGAAGGTCCTGCCTTAAGACCAAGTTAGAGAGTGCCATAGCAATATTACTTGCAAGATGGGGCTGCCACATTTCCATTCAGGGCTTCAAGGAGATGGAGCATTAATGATTTCTACACAGCCAAAGAAACTTGTATAAACTTCTTGTCAAGCCTATGTGTATTTACAGCCCAATCCTATGATGGCTAGCACAGGCAGAACAGGCATGCACGTGGTCACAAATTGTAGCCATGTGGAGGCCAGTACCTCTGGCAGGCCTCTGCCAATGCTGGAGCTTCACCCGCCAACCAGGGTGAATGAACTGCTGGGGCCGTGGGAGGTCAAAATGGGGATAGGGAGCAGATGTAACTGGGTGGGGGAGCACAGCTTGGGAGTGGTTCAGGCTGCCATATATCCTATCCCGGGGGCCTTAAAACCCTACACTGATCTCCTTGGTTCTGTGCTAGCTGGATCAGATCTGAGGAGACCCATAAGGGTTGCATGGGCCCAACACAGGGTAAGGGAACCAATGTTCCCTTACACTGAGGTGACCTCCGGCTGCCTCCTTGGCCCCATGTGATACATAGGCTTGGGCTGCCTGTGTCTCGATTAGAATTAAAATTGAATAAATTGAATACAAACATTTGTGTTGGTTCTTTGAAGAGATATTACCAACTCATAATATACACCTTTTAAAAAAAACAAAACCCTCATGTAAAGAAAACAGATATACAGATGACTCTATGTAGACTACTGTATATGAAAGCTGTGTGTAATGGAAAATTAATTACAAACACCTTGAACATAGTGACTAGTATATTTTTGATTTCATAAGAATTAAGGATGTTAATAGTACCCAATTAACAGGAGGTGTTAAAAGATGAAAAACAAACAAAATCATTCAAATCACAATGAGAAAATTAAAAAATGATTGCGGCTGCAATCTTATAACACTTTCCTGGGAGTAAGCCCCATTGAGCATAATAGGTCTTACTTCTGAGTAAACATGCAGAGGATTATGCTCTGCGTCTTATTTTATTAAAGATTCAGATTTTTATATTATTAAGGGCATAATCACACTAAACTTCAGCACATTCAGGTTTCATTAATTTCAGGAGGAGAGTAGTGTTGAGAAGAGTCACCCGTTTTAATTAGTGGTGGGAAGTTTTGTCTACCAATGGGAAATTGAAAAAGAAACACACCATGCTGCAATGCACATGTTCTGGAGGATAAATTAGCAACAGTAGGGCAAGTAGTGCACATTGAGGGCATTTGCAGCCCACATGAAATAAAGGTATGTGATGCTTTACATCTTGGCTTGTGCCTACTCTCTCTGTTCCTCAGCTTCAGTTTCTCCCTCCCTGCCCTTGATTGAGGGGATGGGAAAGAAACACCACAATTTGCCTGCTGTGCAAAACAGGAGGATGACCTGCTTTTGTATTGATGTACAACAAGAAGGGTGTTCACTTGTGCTGCATCAGTTCACACGCAAGTTCTGATTTGCTATCTAAACACTGCCTGCATTTGAAATTATCCCCTACTACAACCACTATTTCCCTTGTCCCTGCCAGCTCAGAAACAAAGGCATATAAAACATTCTCTTTTTTAAAAAGTATTATGCATACTTTCTTAACAGTGCATTTTGGTAAGTCATCACTGTCTCAAGGTAGCAGGCTAACCCCCCCCCCCCCAGCTAGCAGATCTCAGTGGCATCACTGGTCAATGATTCAAAGGAAACATTCTTTTAATTTAAGTACTACTTATTTGGAGAACACAGGATGAAAGGTGTGTGGCAATGATGTGCACTGAAAATACTATAAGCTTGGCTCTCTGCAAGAAGTGCATAAGTTATATAGCTCAGAACATGCCAGCATGGAGGCTTGAAACTGACTGTGTAAAGATGTTTGGCAACCTAAAAACTCTGCATTTGAAAAGCCATTTTGTGTTTTATTTGGAGGGCTTAGGGCATATAATTGAGCCTGTATGTATTATAGGTAAACATTCCACACATTTAACACATGCAATGTAAACATTCCACACATTTAACATATGCAATTCTTACACTAAATGAAGCACGCAAAAAACATCGAACTCTAATATAGCATTTGTGCAACACTCTCCGAAGGCCCAATCCTATGGGACTCCTGCTCTGGTGCTGAACTCCAGTGCCAACTTTGGGTGTCGCAAATGTGCCATAAGGCATGTCCACGATGCCTGGAGAGGAGGGAGCACTGGGACCAGCCCAGCACCAACTGGTACTGGGCTCAGCACTAGACAGATACCACCTGGAGCAAAGTAAGAGCTCCGGGTGGTGGTCAGGGACTTCAGGGCAGGAGGGGGAGGGGTTCTGGGGTGGGGGGTGGGTGTGGAGGGGGAATGACTGACCCAGGAGGGGGTGGAACCTGCTGGATCCTATCCTCTGTGTTGGGCTGCAAAACCCAATATGGAAGTTCTCAAGAATGTGCCAGCCCAATAAGCTGGCACAGACTTGAGAACCCAAGCAAGGCCTGGGGCTTTCCTTGAGAGAAGGACCATCCCTTTCCCCCCGAAGAGACCTCCGGTGGCCCCAGTGAGGCTGCTGGATACTTCAGTCACCATTTTGGCACTGCTGTACCCGGCATCACCACTGAAGATAGGACTGGGCTGTAAGTGTGCTGTTTTCAGGGGCTGTGGATATGGCAGTGTGCATGCATCAGATCAGTCCTAATTCGGTCCATCCCATGTATGATGTAGGAAATCTAGAGCAGAGATCTTCAACAGGTAGACCAGGACTCAGAAGTGAGTTGAAACCTATCTCAGGTGGGTCACAACTAGTGCTGTCGCAACCATTTTGTTTTGAGGCACAGGTCTGCAGTTAGAACAGTAACCAAGGATGAAGGGTCACAGATGACTGAAATCCTACTGGAAACTTTGGCTTTAGAGAGGTAAACTACTTTAGCCTACTCTCCCATCCATCTGCCTGTCTTGCATCCTTTTTTGCTCCCTTCACCCTTCAAAATAAAGTACATGCCCTGCCTGGAAGGAAAAAGGAAAAGGCAATAGCTGCACATTCTGATTGACCAGCATGAGGCAGGATGACAAGAGAAACTATTGCTGCTCACTTGCTGTTTCCCATTGGGCTCTTGAAGGTGGGTCCTATAATGCAGTTTAGGAATAGAAGAGGGTTCCAGCTCTTGATCAGGTAAAGTTGACTGAGCTACAGCATAACTGAGCCAGAGCATCTTTGCTGCAGGGAGAAAAGTCCCCCATTAACCCTCGGCACCATAATTGGTTCCATGACTGGAACACTTTGCCTCATTCTTTTTTCTTTAAAAAAAAAAAAATCCCTGACATGGGGACAGAGAGTGTCTCACTTGGATTTGGATCTGGATTTGGACCAGGGCTGTGGTACAGCAGGAAATGTCTAATTGTGACTGTATCACAGGCCCAATTGAAATCGCCCCCTGATGCTACCAGCCATTAAAGGGGAAAAAAACAAAACCTTATGGGAATAATTTATACCTGTATGTTTTCCTCTCCATGGTTAATAGAAACTGCAGGGACGACTGAAGGCAGGTAATTGAGGCAATGGGTTAGGCTTCTCAACCCCAAGTCATGGCATCAATCCAAATTGGGTCCTGCTGCAGCTGCTGCTGTCTGAAAATGAAAAATGAGATGGGGAGCTCCAGTCACAGAAGTCCCAATCGAGTTTCTTCTTTAGAATACACTTTTTGTGAGCTCAGCGTTGGCAGGCAGGCCAATCCTGAGCTGCCCGGTGTGTGAGATTGCCGCGGGGTCAAAATGGCTACTGCGGCATCAAACGCATGCTGGGGCATCAAATGCGGTGGCTGCTCGGGGGCAGGGGACTCTCTCCGGGTAAGGGACATACCCTGGCAATGGGGCTTCCTGATTCTGTGGCAGCTTTTGAGCCGGAGCAGAATCAAGGAGTCCCATGTTAGGCCGCACACAGGGCTCCAGATCTGGTGGAGCTGAGCTCTGCCGGACCTGCCCCATGCCTTTCCCCCGCCACACTTCCTCCCCACCCTCTGCCCACCCTGGAACACCTCCCCACACCCCCACTTGCCTTTCTGCTGCCTGGAGGTTCAGGAAAGCCACTGGGCAGCAGACAGCAGGAGCAGAGCTGGAACTGGCCCAGCGTGGGCTCGCACTGGGCTAGCTCTGGTGCTGGGCCCATTGTAAGGGTTGCAGATGTGCCTTAAGGCACATTTGCGACAGTGTGTGCTGGCAATAAGCCGGTGCGCAGGGCTCTGGATTGGGCCCTTATACTCTTGGAACACTGGATATCTGAATATGAGGAAACCAAAACATATGCCAGATATATGTATGTTGCATAGGGTTGTCAGGTTGGGTGCTGACAAAAACATGAGGTTGCTGAGGTGGGGCTTGATGATTATGGTCAGAATACTGCCAAGCCATTAAAAATTGGGGAAAATCTGATACCAGAGTGGAGACCATAAGTACAGGACCAAGTGGTGGTTCCCGAATAGCTTAAGATTCACCTTTGCTGACTGTCTGCTTGAGCAAAAAGGGGGAAGGTAAAGAAGTGGGGTCATTTGGTACAAACAGGCAGTCCTATATTGTTGTATAGTATTCATAAGACCATGCAAGGCATGTGAACATTACATGCAAAAGAATAAAGTTATGGTGGCTGTGTGCAAACAATTAATTCAGGAAATGATTTTAAAATGCACGAGCACCCTCTTCTTGGCTTACCTGCTCAATAGTTGAAGATTGGTTCACAGGATGGCCTTTAAAAGCGGATGAGTGAAGTTGCTGTTGTCATGGGATTTCAGAGATTCCAGGAGGAAACTGGACTATTTTCAATTTAGCTTCAGGCAAAGCCTTTACAACTTGGCTTGGATTGCTCAAGTGGATGACCTGCTCCAGAAACTGGGCCAGGGGTGCACGTCTTTTTTGGTTCTGAAGAATGCTCAGTGATGTTCAGTACATCCACCATGGTATCCTTCCAGACTGGTCTGGAGGAAGGAAGGGGGGGGTGGATCTCTGTGGCAGCAGAGCTGTTACTAGATAGGAAAGGGATACTAGCTCCCTTCCCTGGGTCAGTTCCACCCCCTGAGGCTCTTTGAACTTAAGCCAGTTAAATGGCTGGCATAGGTCTGAAGAGACTACCAGGCAGCCTACTTGGGGGTAAGTAGAAGTTTATTTACCTCTCCCAGTTCATCTGGTCACCCTCCCATCAAAGGATACAGTGTGTTCCCTGGCAGTATGGCTACATTGCATAGGTTGGTGGGGGATATGATTGGCGCATAAGTCATTTTATCTCTTCAGCCTGAGGAAACACTGATACAATGATGGAGGTGCACCCAAGAAAAACAAACTTGCACACTTGGAGAAAAGATGAATCAGATTCAACTATCTCAAATGAATTCCAAACGAGCATTAAGTATGTAAAGTGTGAGAAAGCTGAGCATGGGCCACTTTCAGTCATGCAGGGCTTTGTGGCAGTTATGTGGAACGTCTCTTATTAAAAGATCACATTTTTCAGATGCAACTTCCTTCCTTCAGCTACGGGAAAAACAATCTGTTATTCGCATAAAAGAGCCGTCTTCTACAGATTGTTTTGCTACTCTTTTTTTTTTTACTTGAAATTCAAATTGCATTATCCTCTCAACTCAGCAACAGGATTTGATGCCTACAGCAATGACAAAAGGAGAACATGTCAAATGGCTATATTACATGGCAGACTGCTGTGTTTGTCTGTCTGATCGCTGTAGTTACAGAGAAGTCCTTCAGGTAATCAACAGCCTCATAACAATAAGCTTCTGTGCTTTACATAAATACAGCCTTACAAACTGAGTGTCAAAGATATGATTAAAATAATACATTTTGCTGGCTTCAGGGCATTTTCACATCAGACAGTGGAAGGTTATATTTGTCTGCTGTATCACCAGTTAAATAACTAAACGGTAATTTAACAGACATTCACTTCCACTGTGTGTCTTTTTTTTTTTTAATCTCCTCCTACTGTATTCCTAATTTGGAGCTGTGGTCTTTAACCTCCACCCCAGTTTGTATTGGGTTAGTAATGGGGCGGCGACCACTTTCAAGAGCCTAACAGGCAAGGGGAGGGTGGCCAAGTGAGTTGCAATAGTGTCTCTGCTTGGTGATGGTCAATCAGAATGTGCTTCGACTAGAGCTGGCCCCAGGAATGAAGGGGCCCAATGGAAAATATTTTTGCGGGACCCCCACCCCCATGGTGGCCCCTTGACTCACAGACTACCCACAGTGATAAGCAGCTGCAGTGAGTTTGGGGCCGATAGTACTGAGTGCAAAGTGGCAGTGGTGCGATGGTGTCACCACTAACTGCTTCCAGGAGGCCCAATTTTGAGCCAATCAGACACAGGGGTGGATGGGAGGGCCCACACAGAGATGTTTCACTTATCGCTCGAGCTTTGTACTGGCTACAGAGCAGGGTATCGACTGTGGAAGCGGGTGTTCAGCTTGCTGCCCTAGTACAGGGCCCTATCATGCTTGTGGCCTGATTCAGCAAAATAGACTGAATTGCACTAAGGCTGCTACTCTGTCGTTCTTCCCCTTTGTTGTGGTAGGGTGTAGGAGTTTCTAGCAGAGCAAAAAACAAACGGCAGCGCAACAGAAACTCAAGGCTGATGTCCAAGGCAATCTCTCAGAAGGCAAAGAAGCACTTGACATGAAAGTTAGGTTCCATCACCAAGATATATTATATACAAGGATATTTACCATAACATGGTCCAGCATACAGCAACACACATATACGGCATCCTGATTCCTATGCATCCTAACACCCAACACCCTATATGCTCACCGTTGAGCATTTGTCTGCGGCCTTGTTTTATGCACAAGGCACGCCCACACTCAGTTGCACAGAGTCAGCAATCAGGAACAGCTGCTACTTGTTACTTGCTACAAATAGTCTATTCACCATAGCATTTGTCACATTCCCTCCTGTGCACAGGACCTGAGTGATTTCCTGGGTTCAGACCTCAACACCCTTCTTTTTTCCAGGCCGATTGGAAAGAAAGGAGGTACAGATAGTGGCATGATAAGAAAGCTGGACTAGTGCTGCAGCAGGGGAGAGTGGCAGGTGGGAAATGGAGGAATCTTAGAGAAGGTTGGGGGGCTTGGCCAAAGCAACCTCTGCACCTTATGAGCCATAAAGACCCTGTGCTGGGCTAAGCTGCAGGGTTGACAGTAAACTGGCACCAGCATTATTTCCATGGCATCCTAATAACCCTGTAAGAGAAGATTATTAACCCAATACTATTCCTGGGGAGTGGAGGCTGAGAGGTAGTGGCTTGTCTAAGGCCATATTCTAGGGTGTTTGTGGCAGAGGCAGGACTTGAACCAAGAAAGTACTGAGTCACCTCCTAGTGCTGTGGTTCCCAAACTGTGGGTCACAAAACTGACTAGGCAGATTAGGCTAGGTGTATTAAGAGTTAAACAAGCTGCTACTGGGGAGAGCACTGCTGTCCAGTCACCACTGTAGCCACCCCAATTGGCATTCATAAATCAGGCAGCAGCAGCCTTTATGGCTGTAGTAGAATGGTCCTTCTCCGATAAATGTGGATCTCAACAAATGCTCCAGTACAAATATCCCCCCTCCCCAGTAAAAAGGATAAAAACATAGCTTTAGGAGGTTGGTAACACTATTTCTTTTAAAGGAGTATAAAGCCAGGTGGGTCCCAGTAGAGCAACATTTCAAAAAGTGGGTCCCAGTGCTAAAAAGTTTGGGAAAAGTTTAGGCCTTAGGGCTTGATCCCATACTCGGGCAGCAGCACAGTTGCTGCACTGCCCAGGCAACTCCCATTGCAAATATGCTGTAGTGTAAGGCATTTCTGCACCAGCAGCGAGAACCTCCCTGTTGACCTACCTGAGTCAGTGGGCCTTCCTCAGCCTGCTCCTATGTGCAGGGCCACTCTAGAGGCATTCTGGAAGCTCCTGGTTTCATGTGGTGCTAGACTGCCATTTGCAGCAGCCCATAAAGTAACTACCCCTGCTGGAACAATACGTAGTTCCAGCAGCAGTAGAGCAGCAGATGATTGGGCTGACAGTTATTTCCTGATGTACTGTAGAAGAGTTCCACCTTGAAAAGACAGTACATATTTGGGAGGATTTTCCAATGTCAACTCCAAATTCATCTCCTTAAGGAAAAGAATTACCTTTTTCCCCATATATGCAACATTAAAAGATAAAACCATGTCTGGAACCCAGGGGAGTAGAAAACAAAACCTCCTGTGGTCCTAACACAGCATTAGTTATTACTTACAAATTATGCCATTTACAAGAAATAGTCTTTGGCCAGCCCGATGTTCATATCTTTTCATCCCCCCCCCCCCAAAAAAGCCTCTCCTTTTTTAATAACGTGTAAAATAGACAGGAGCAAATTTTGATGCTGTCATTTTCATTAACACCAAATTGCTGTTTTACAGTTTATCGCATCAAAGCAAAGGTGCTAAAGAATAATAATAAAGATTCCACATCTTTCCGTTTGGGCATTAGTCATTTGACAATGAGCTGTAAAACAGCGAGAATAATATATAACATTTCTCCTGCTGAGTTGTAAATATATTTTGCTCGACCCCAGTGCGACTATCCCCCTCTAAATTTCTAACCTCCAGACTCTTGAGCTTGGAGCACATCAAAGCTGAGATTTCCAAATTAGTGCCAATTTAGTGCAATTTTAGGATGGATAATCTTGTATACAGACTAGCAGCTGAGACAGCTTTCATTTATCTTGTGACACTTACGTTTTTGTTTTGTTGAGAGGTAGTGGCCTTTTACTGCTTCACTGCTTCAGACAGAATAAACATCTTTGGGTTCTTTTTTCCCTTTTGGCTTTGTTCTGTAATCTCATGCAGTGTTCAGCAGAATGGGGAAAAACATAACTCTTTTGTAGATGACCAGCAGTGTATTCACAGACTAGGCAACTCAGGGGAACAACTGCCTTTCCTCCTAGAACAGACTAACTATGTATCTGTGAATGTAAACTGAAGCTGTCAACATAATAACCAATTATGACAAACAAGATTCAGTTTGAGCCAAGAAGCTTCTCACATTGCCACCAAGAACCAAAGGGTGAAGGGGTGGGAGATCTGTGATTCATCTGCTTTCAGGAGTAATGGATGAACAGAACGTTCACCCATCTCTTACTGGCTGAGGCATATGAACAGCTGTGAAATATAAGTGGTAAGAGTGGTGCTCAGAACATGTGATATAAGGGCTCAGTGAAATCAAGTTTTGGCCCCACCCCATCACAGCTGAGAGACAAGCTGATTTGAAACAGATGCTTGGAGCTCCAGGGTAACGGAGATGAGGCTTAAGCTGCAATAACCTCTGTCTTTCCTCTCATTTGATCAAAGAGAGGCAAGAAGGTGCCAAAATCTGTCCTTAGAGGCTTCTCAGCTCTGGAATGCTGACTGGGAATCCCTGGTCTATTGATAGTTGTTAACCTCAAAGGGCACAATCGTTAGGCTACCGCAAGTTCTGTGTGCCAGCCCGGGAGGGTCGCAAACATGCCATAAAGCATGTTTGTGCCTCCTTGGGAGTTGGCTGGCTGGCATAGAGACGTGCACTGGCCCATGGAGGCTGTATCAAGCCTCCACACCAACTTGGGGAGGGAGGGTTGCATCAGCCGAGCTTGACTGATGCAGGGATCAGGGGAGGGTGAGGAGGAGGCAGGAGGGAAGCATTCTGGGGTGGGGGAGGCAGGCAGTGGGCAGTCTCAGGGGTGGGCAGGCAGGGCTGGGTCCTGGCTGTTATGCTGAATCCCTATCCCATTCCCCAAACAGTGTGGAGTGGCTGCAAGCCACTCTGTTCTCCTCGGACTTACTTCTGGCCCCAATCTTGCGCTGGATACAGCGCAGGCTTCCTGACCTGCCTGTTCCAGTGCGAGATAGGATTGCGCTGAAAGTTGTTTAAATGAGACCTAAGCAAACAATGTATTTCAGACACATACAATCTAGGGTGGTGCACATAGCTTTGGGTAACTTCCAAAGACTTTTGCTTCCCCAAACTGATTTACAAAATGGTCAGCATCCAGACACTCATAGAGCCCTGCTCGGTTCCCTATGCCCACCAGTGCACTCTTCACAATCCTATTGTGCCTCTGTGCTGGCAGAATGAGTGTTCCACTGGTGCAAATGCACCATAAAGCGCATTGCAATGGTGTTGGAGTGAGTAGTGCTGGTGGGAAGGCCTGCACCATCCTACCAGTTCCAGTGCATGCACCAGAGCAGGTACGCTTAGCACTGAGCAGTGGAGGGCTGGGGGAAAGGGGATGGGAGGGAGGAAGGGGTGGAATTGGGTGGGAAGCAGGAAAGGGGTCAGTGATGAGTGGATCAGGTCCAGGAGGGGTGCTGGATGGACAGTGCTGATGTGCACCATATCCTATTCCCATTCCCAGGCCAAAGCATCCAACCTAGATCCACTCAGACTTGTGTCAGCGATTTAGCAGGTGTAGTTTCAAGCAGAGCTATTACTGCAGCTGTGGCTTTCCCTGAGGCAAGTGGACAAATGTTACCGCAAGGAGACCTCCAGACAGCAAAATTTCCCTGCAGGATACAGCACAAGCCACTCTGGCCCCACTGCATTGGCATGGGGGAGAGTCAATAGGCTTGGGCTGTTGGCTTCCATAGTCTAATGCCTACTCTACCACCATTATCTCATAACTCAAGTCTTCATTGTTATCCATATTCCCACCAGCCAGTGGCTTGTGATACATTTTAAGTCCACTGTCCTTTGCTTAGTAATGCAAGGTCATTTGAAAAGAAAGGGCAAGGTACATAGAAAGAAAAGTTAATGAGAGCAGAGTGCATGCCAGTGGCGGACCTCCCCAGACCTGTACCCTGGGGTAAAGGTCCAAGATGTCACCCTCCCACAGGATACCGATGCCCCCCCATGCACAAATCCATCCTCCCCCCACTCACATGAGGCTCACGGAGCCTTGTGTGACCACAGACTACATCAGGGAAGCTTCCAGAGGTTTCCCCAAGGCTTTAAACTGTGCTTCTGTTTTTCCGGAAGCACGGTTTCTGACCCAGTCGGGAGCCTCAGAGAGGCTTCTGCGGGGTCCTAAAGGCTTGTACCTGGGGCATTTGCCCCATCATTCTTAAGGGGAGGTCCACCACTGATGCATTCTCAACTTCCCATGTGTTGTTCCTAAACCAAGACGACAGGTGAAATGCTACTCTACCTTCCATTCAGAACAAACTACCAGAAGCAAGGGAGAATCTGAATGAAGCTGATATAACTTCATCACCGCACAACAGGCTTTTTGAAGATAAAGCAGGACGTGTTTATAACACTAAAAGTATATTAACTTTCCAAAAGGTTGTGGAGAACCGAGCTTTCAAATGGATTATTGGTGCTGTTCCTTTGATATACAATAACACAGTCTTCAAAAGACTTGCTTTTTTTAAAAAGTGTTCTCTTTTGTCTACACTTTCGGTAATTATTCACTCCTTGGAACATCATGTACAATACCAGCTATAGCTGCAAATGTTGCTTTGTTTAACTGCATTGAATGATATTGAAGGGGAAAAAATGTGATTCACCTCTTGCTTGAACCCTGGGAAAAAAACCCCTAAATTAAAAAGGTTCAGAGAAGCTGTTCAAAGGATTCTAAAAATCGATTAAAAACCTTGTTTTGAAAGAAAATCTCATTTAGTTACCATTTTAGTGGTGTTTGTTGTTTTCCCTATTCACCTGTTCTATCATTTGTTTTCTCCTGTGATGGCAGTAGTTATGTTGATTCAAAAACATTTGTGCTATTTGGGTAAAGATATATATATATATATATATATATATATATATATATATATATATATATATATATATATATATATATATATATATATATAGTTAGTTAGTTAGTTAGTTAGTTAGTTAGTTAGTTAGTTAGTTAGTTAGTTGGCAACCTTCAGTCTCGAAAGACTATGGTATCGCGCTCTGAAATATTTTATATTTATATATATATAAAATCAGCTTTGGCATTTCAATGAATCTTGTTTCTTTTATAGAGTCCTGCATCTCTCTCTCTCTCTCTCTCTCTCTCTCTCTCTCTCTCTCACACACACACACACACACACACACACACACTAGGGACATGGGGTATGGGTGCGGCAGGTGAGGCAAAACCACCCCATCTTAGTCCATGGAAAAGCACTGCAGTTGCCCTGTCTGCTTATACCCGAGGAGAATCTCTCTATGGGTCTGCCCATTAGTGCAAAACATGGCAGCTCGTGTGGTCAAGGGAGAAGTCAGGCTACAGTTCCTTTGGTTACACTAGCTGCCAGTTTGTTTTCAGGCAAGATTCAAAGTGCTAGTTTTGATCACTGAAGTCCTTCACATATTGGTGGTAGGGTAACTTAAGGACCATCTCCTTACATTCATATGTTTCATTCATATGCCTCCTCAGTGTTTTGGAGGCAGCATATCCCCCATCTCGCCCAAATACTGAGGCCAATTTACCATGTCACCCAGAAAAAGGCAACTAATAGGTCCCAACCCACAGTCCGAGAAACACTGCCTGAGAGAATAGACTCTCAGGACCTATTAGTTGCCTTTTTCTGGGTGACATGGTAAATTGGCCTCAGTATTTGGGCGAGATGGGGGATATGCTGCCTCCAAAACCCCATTAGCCCTATTATTCTCTGGGCTTCTTTCTTTGAGGAGGGTGAAGGCAAGGCCGCTATTACATTCAGTGCTTTTTCAGGGATGTGTCTCACTGGCCCAGACCACACCACCCCCAGGACCTGGACCTGTTGCGCAGGTTCCTGTATCTTGGCCGGGTTGATTTCCCATCCCCGGGGCCTTCATACGAGTTACCAGGGTAACCAGACCCTCCTGTACATCCTGTTCAGCAGGGTCTGAGATCATTATATCATCTATATAATGGGCCAGAAATAGGACTTAGAGTCACCTGTCTCAAGTCTCTTGCCACCAGCCCATGGCACAGCGTAGGGCCCTGCTGATATCCCTGGGGTAAAACCTGAAATGTATACTGCATCCCATTCCAGCTAAAAGTTAATTGATCCTGTGCTTCCGGGCTTATGGGGATGCTAAAGAAAGCATTGGCAAGATCTATTACAACTCCCCGCATTCTTTTCTATATGCTCCAGCAATGTGACCATATCGGGTACAACTGCAGCCAATGGGGGTGCCACCTTGTTAAGCTGCTGGTAGTCCACAGTCATCCACCAACTGCCATCTGGCTTCTTACAGGCCAGACCAGGGAATTGAATGGCGAGACTGCTGGCCTTATAATTCCCACTTCTAGCAGTCCTTTTATGGTCTAGGTAATCTCACTATGGCCTCCCGGTAGGCGGTATTGTTTCACGTACACCGGCCTATCTGGTGGGGGTATATGCAGAGGGGCCCACTTGGCCCTCCCTACCAGTACTGCCCAGAGTCCAAAGGCATACCACCCTCGGGGGTGGGGGTGGGTTGGAATTCTTTACCCTGCAATAGGTCTATGCCTATAATATACTCTGGGACCCGCGAAATTAGGACCGTAGCCATAAAGGGTGCAGACTTCCCTATTGCTAAACACACCTGCGTTTCAGTTGTCACCTCTTCCCCATCGCCATATACGTTAATGTATCTAATGGTTCCTGCATGTTTCTTTGGGTCCCCATGTAATAAGGTCGCTTTAGACCCTATATCCATTAAAGCCAGGACTGTTTGGATGTTTCTTCTTGCCCAATAAATTGTTAAAGGGAAGTGAGGACGTGGGTCTCTAGGGATGGCCATCTTCATTGGCCTCACCACTGGAGCCCTGTCTCCCCCCTATTCTTGTAGCTGAGATGTACCCCATCCCAACATGGTAAGGTCTTCCTCAGATGTAGCAGGGGATACTCCACTCTCTTCAGGTGACCCTACTGAGAAATCTGCAGCCATTGTTTGTCTCACTCTAGTTGGGGTTCTCTTAGTGGCTCCATCCTTCTCCCAGAGCTTAAATAGTTCTGATGTGGGCAGGCTATCTATTTTGTCCTTAGGGACCCCCTGGGCCAGTAAGTCTGCCCACATCTTCCATCGGGGAACCTCCAGTCTATCCTGATGTGGGGCTTTCCCCTTTTGATCCTTCCCTGTGGGAACCCTCCATTTGGATTTGGGAGGGGTCTGTTCCTCGGACACCTGCTGGGTTTTAGGCCTGGGGGCACCCTCTTCAGGCATGTCCTGCAGATGTCCTAATAGGAGTACAATGTCCCCCACTTCATGACCTTGAGTTAGCCCTAGTATGGCCACTATGGCACTTTTTAGGTGTGGCGGGGCCCCCCTTACCAGTCGTGCCCTCATCCCAGGTGAGAAGAGCATAGAATCAGGCCCTGCGAAGCCTGGTACATACAGGCCTATTTGCATGGCCATCGTGCGCAGCTGCCCTATTGCCTCTTCTATGGTGCACCAACCTGGCAGACGCTCCTCCCAATCTAAGGGTGAGGGATATCTCACCTGTACCACCAACACAACCCAGCTGGTCAAAGAGGTAGGTGGACTGTGAGCCCCCCGCAAATAGCCATTGATTACAATATCCCGTGAAAGGGCCCCTAATGCTTTTAATTCCTCTGGGCTTAAGTGGATGGCACCCACCCCTTGGTCATATAAACGGAGCAACCAGCTACTCAGCTGTTCAGTGGGGCGTTGCCTCATATCCCCAGCTATCTCTACCAATTCCTGTGAAGTATAGTCCTGCACGGTCCTCATTGTTTGTGCAGGAGCACCTACAGGACCCTTTGCCTTGTTGGTAATTAAGGGGCATGCCAATAGCACAGGTTGTGCTACCCTCCTAGATTTTTCCATACCCAGGCCTACCGAGGTCCTGGGCATATCTCCTTCTGAGGAGGGATTCACAGGGCCCTCACTGTCCTCCCACTCTTTTGCTCCTGGCTGAGGCTTAGCCCTTAGCTTGGTCAAGCGCTCTGTTAGCACCTCACCAAGACTTTCTGCTACCCTAGCAGCTTTGTGGGCCCTTGCTAAGGCCTCCACATAGGCTGAGTTCTTTTCTCTTTCCACTAGGATCATTTTTTTTAATTTGGTATTTTCTGCTCTCGGGGAGCGTATTTCCCCATTCTTGGTAGATGACAGGCTCAACTTCCTTACCGAAAGAATGCCACGTTTGACTGTTCCTCCCATATACCAAACCATCTTGGCCAGAGTCCAACCCATACTAGGCAAACCAAGCGTTCCAGAGGGCATCAGGGACACTCATTTCCCTTACCATAAGGTTCATTGCATTCCAAAACCACCAGGTATCCATTTGCTTGTTTCCTAGGTTTCACAATACACGTGCTGCAGGAAACTATATGCCCCGGGTTAGCACCCCACTCCTGGTACCAATGTGTCTTGCCAGAGCTCCTCCTCACTTGTGCCCACTTAAGGCTAATTAGTTTCCCTTGTTAAACTCACAAGTTCAGCAAGCAAAAGTCAGAGCCAAGTCATAGTTCACAGATTCTAGGTAAGTCAGTCAAATCAGTCAGAGTATCCAGGCGAAAGTCCAGCTACCACCTGGGCTTTAACCGTGCATTTACTTAGAGCAAGGGGCACTGTAGACACCACACCCTATCTCCTCGGTGATATCTTCTGCAATTTCACTACAGGGGGTGCGGGCAGCATCGGGTGACGCACACTGGGGGGCTGACGCTCTAAAATCATGGTTTTAGGAGCAATCCTGTCCTGCCATATACTGTTGGATGCAGAATTTCCATCAGAATGTAATGCAGAAAACCAGAGTAAATAGCTCCTTTCCTTCAAAAGTTATGGCCAAAAAACAGGAAACAAAAATTGCATGGAGCCCTATGGAAAGTGAAAACGCGCCGTATCGCATGTTTACTTGCGAGTAGGCGAACTTGCCTTAGTAAATTGGAAAGGGCAGGCTGAGAGGAATCCAACGATGTCAGAATGACTAATCCAGTGTATGCAACCCCCAAAAACACCAGAAGGAGGTCTCTCCCTCCTAGCTGTGAATGTATTGAGCCCTATGGAAAGTGAAGCTAAGGCACACGGTCCTGTTTACTCACAAGTAGGCAGACATGCCTTGGCTTGTAATCAGGCCAGGTAAAGGGGAATGTGAAGACACCAGAGTGGTCCTGATCCAATGGAACTGGAGCTCAACAAATGCTCCAGAAGGCAGCCTCCCCCCCCCCCCACTAAAAAGGACAAAAAAAAGAAGCTTCAACTGGTAAGGGAATGTTTTCTATTTTGCACTTTTAAAGCCAGGTGGGTCTTTATCTTGATATGCCTGAAATAGAAGAACTTTAAACTGGGCACTGGGGAGGGCTGAAAATCTCACTGATTCTTTTTTTGGCGGGGGGGGGGGGTGTTATTGCAGGCAGACTACAGAGAAAAGTCACTAGATGGAACAGGACTGGTTCCCCCTTATTTAATTATTTATTTTATTTTAATTTAATTATTTATAATTATTTATTTCATTTTGCTTGATGATGTCACTTCTGGCCATGACATCACTTCCAATGTGTCTTGGACAGATTGTCATTCTAAAAAGTGGGTCCCGGTGCTAAAAGTTTGAGAACTGCTGCAATAAGGTGTTAGTAAGTTGACACGGGGTGTGTGCATGTGTGTGACTCTACAAGTTTTCAAAATCACTAAAATCAGAGTTTGGAGGAATAATACCATCGTGTTATATCAATTAATGTGTAATTTCATGCAGAATGCAATGAAACAAACCACATTGAAATACCTGTGTTCTATCAAAAGGTACAGCCAAAAAACCAGTGGGGGCGGGGCGATGGTACATCACCACACCCACCACTTGGGGTGTTGCCCTGCCCACTGCATGGGGTGATGCGTATCCTAGTGACGCCACTGGCTGGGCTGGCGTAAGTCTCTTAATGTCAGCTTGGGAGTTTGAATGCTTGTGCCTCCTTCATAGTCAGCTGGGTGAGTGCACAGATATTCCACCAGCCCACGGAGGCGAAATCTGGTCTCCATGCCTTGCAGATGGGTAAGTTCACGTCAGCGGTGGGCCACTTGCCTGGGCAGGGGAAGGATATTCTGGGCAGGGGGAGGGATGGCAGTGGAAGGGCTGGTGGGCGGGCCAGGCCCAGTAGGGGGGTGGTACCAGGATCAGGCACTTAGGTTGGATCCGGGCAGCCCGGCCTCATGCTGGGTTGGTCAGATCTGCGCCATCTCTTTTGGTGACACAGATCTGAGTAGCCCCATTTGGCCCACTGCCATATTACTTGGGATAAGGGGAATTAATTCCTCTTGCCCTGAGCTGTGCCACAGCCAGTCCCAGCCCTGCTTTGGATGCAGTGCAGGCCTGCTGGTTTGCCTGCTCCAGGGCAGATTAGGATTGGGCTGTTATTTTATTCATTATTTAATGCTTCTTCCTATTTTTTTTTTTATCTTTTATCATATTGTATTGCATTTTACTGCTGTTAGCCACCTCAGGCCTTTTATTATAAAAGGGAAATGTAGAGTCAATATGTTTTAATATAAAAACAAACACATATATATTCCCTTTCCTGTCCCTGTGGCTAGCAGAAGGTTCAGGGCAAGGTGGTTTCATTCATGTACATGACAAAGGGGAACGGGTTCATGCCAAATGCAACTGCCCTGACCCAAATCACTCCCCTCAGGTTGATTTTTAACCACAGAAAAAGCTGTCGTGCCTACTTTGGAACTAAGATTTGATTTTTCTTTTTCTTGCAAACATTCTGGGTATAGAGCTTAATACTTTTTGAAAATGTATTTTAGAATGACTCACATGCTATGGCACAATCATCACTAAACCACTTTTTAACACTTATTTCAATATGTATCACACAGAAACCCAACTTTGCTACTTTTTTTAAACATGTGACTGGCAAGAATATAGGAGAGTGCAATTCATTGTTAAACGCTTCATGAGTCGTTTAGATTACCACCACGTAACTGCTTGTCAGTAATACAGCACCATTTAACTTTCTCCCCCTATTCTTTTCAATATGACAGAGATTTCAAGGGAAGGTCAATGATATTTCCAAGAGATTATGGTGGCTGAATTATAGATTCAAACAAGTCCATGGGAAATAGAATCACTTTTCATTTGTATTCTAATATAGAATTCTCCTTTCTAGTTCACCTAAAATTAGACACCCTGGGTATATACACACCACATTAATTCTCAACTCATCCACTGAATTAGACTATTTCATGTTGCTGCCATAAAGAAATGAGGTAAAATAGAAAGAATAAGGTAGACAAGAAATGTCAGAAAAGACACTTCTATTATTAGTGATGTTTAAGGGTATGTTCTGAATGATATCAAAGGTTAGCCAGGACAAGCACTGGCTGAGGAGTCACAGGCTCCCAAGGGCCCATCTGCCCAGCCCCTGAAGCCCTCTGCAGTCCTGGCCATATGCACGTTTCTACATGCGTGGGGAAAAAAAAAAGAGAACTGAATTGGGACCATTCCATTCAATTTTCATTTGATCCATAATTAATGTGTATGAATGAACCATACAGCATAGGAACCATTCAATTCATTTCTTAACTTCACTGGTTGTTGTAAGTATGGGGCTAACACTGTAGTGCAGCACAGTGGCAACCTTAAAAAGAAAGAAAGAAAGAAAGAAAGAAAGAAAGAAAGAAAGAAAGAAAGAAAGAAAGAAACCTGCTTTTAAGGTTGAAAAGGAATGGCAAAACATTTCTCAGTCACTGCCTCCCAGCATCCATCATGTTTTTCATACAGCAGGGTTTAACATTTAAAGTTTGGACTGTCAATTGTATTAAAAATGGATGCTTGCTCCTTTACAACAAAGTAAGGTAGTGGGCAAGCAGTGACAAAAAAAAAAGGGGCGGCATTATGGTAAAATATTGTCATATTTTGAAATGTCGCCATTGGCCCAGCACATTTCACTATATTGTTTTCTTCTGGGGCACAAAAACAATTCCTTTCCTTTCTGTGCTAGTATAGTCCTCATTCATGAGAATTGACCTTCGGGGGATTATGTTATTTATTCCCCAGAAGAAAGTAACACACAAAAATGCATTGGGCCAATAACAATATTCAACAATGAATTTACCTCTTTTCAGCAACCTCTTTGAGGATGGTCTTCTCATTTCTTTTGTTGCTCCCACAATGCACACAGTATTAACTACAGTACTCGCAACAAAATAGTAGAGAGTGTAAGGGAATCCCTTTTGAGAAATGTGTTTAGCTTTTCTAGAGGGTTTTAATCATTTATTTGTTATTAGTCACAAGCCAAAGGAGTCACTGATTTTAGACTAACTAGAAATTTAAAGGGGACAACTATCTTATGACTGGAAGGATGAACCGCCCAATCCTATTGGACAATTCCACCAGCAGAATGAGTGCTCTGCCAGCATAGACTGCCTTATGGCAGTTGTAAATCTCTGGCAGGGAGGTCACAGCAGCTTCGCACATGGCAGTGGCGCAGTCAAGGTCTGCTGACCCAGTTAAGCTAGTCGGGGAGGAGGAAGAGAGCAGGGGGAGGGCAGAACAGGGCTGGAGCAGGTCAAAAGGGCCGGAATAGGGGAGAGAAGATAGGGTTTGGAAAGGGGGCAGGTTTGGAGGCAATGGCAGCTACCAAATCCAAACCCTCTTTCCAGACCCAATCCATAGCCTGGGTCCATGCAAACCTTCACCAGCAATCTTGCTAGCGCAGTTCTAGCTTGGGCCTTGGAGGATTATGCTGGGAAAGGGAACAAACATTCCCTTACCCAAAAGAGACCTTCTGGACTGCCCCCCTGCATTTTGGCTCAGCTGCATCTGTGGGGAAGGGGGGAAGCATAGGATTGGTCTGCAGAGAGCATAGAGAAACTCTGGGTTAGATCTACTATGACAGAGATTTCTAAGGCACTAACACAGCACTATCACATAATGGCCTCATCTCTTGTGTAAGCTGAAGGAGATTCTTTGACTCCATTGACCTTCACAAATGAATAAGTGAGATTAACATGCACAAGTCAGGGATCATTCAAAACCTGCCCTCTAATTTATTTTGCCTAAATCAAAAGAAAAAGAAAAAAAAGAATATTTTTGCAACTTGACCTATTGATCTTTACATTGCTATAATCCTTATTCAGGAGCTGTCAGTGTACATTAGAGACTCCTCACTAAACCTTTGCAGAGAATAGCTGTTGAAAGATATTCTGCTGATTATGCTTTTCCTGTTGGAGCCCAAGACATGCACCACACCTTGCATAAAATCAGGCTTAATTTGAAAGGAAAGGGTTAGAAGATGATGGTTTCTGTGGATTTCAACCTTCTATGTAAATAATGAAACCTGAGATTAATAGCTGGACACAAGTGATTGGCAGTAATGAACGACTGATTTCTGTTTCAGTCTAGGAAGAGAATTTGTTTTGGGGAGGGAGATGCCAGGCACGAATTATTGCTGTTACTCCTCTCCTGCCATCAGATCACTCATGTCTTTTTCTTCCATTATTCATCATCATTTCCCAATCCTCTTTGATTTACAGTGCTTACATGAGCTTTTTGGAAAACAAAAACCCGGAGTACATAGTATAGAGCCTCCTTTGCTGATGCCTTTTGATACGTGGTCCAGTCTAGATCCATATACATAGGATTGTGTTGCAAATCTCAGGGATTTTAGTGAAATCTCATGTAAGCATGTGCTTAACTTTCTAACTCAGTGTTTTTCAAACTGTGGGTTGGGACCCACTAGGTGGGCTGCGAGCCAGTTTCAGGTGGGTCCCCATTAATTTCAATATTTAATTTTTAATTTATTAGATGTGATGCTACCATGGTATGTGACTGCATTTGGGGAAATGTTACAGATCTGTTTTGCACAGGCTACTATGTATATACTTTTAACAATGATAGTCAATGGAACTTACTCCTGGGTTAGTGTGGGTAGGATTGCAGCCTAGGATTGTTAAAAATTGTCTGCTTAATGATGTCACTGCCGTCATTACATCACTTCCGGTGGGTCCTGAAAGATTCTCAGAACTGAAATCAGTGAGATGTTTTAAATGTGTCTCAATTGTGCCACAAGCCTGTTTCTTTGGACAAGATAAATTCTTCTCTGGAGAACATCAACTAATGGCTCAAACCTATTTGTGGATTGTGCTGGTGGACTATGGGGTCCACCAGCATACCACACAGGCAGGTGGCACTGCAGCTTCTCTGCTGTTCGGAGGATAGCTTCTGTAATTATGAGGCCCACAAGGCTATGAGCTGCTGAGAGCAGCCTGCAGATCATCCACCAATGGACCCTGGCCAGTAGAGAGGTACATTCAGGGGCATTTTGGGTCAGGGAAAGATCTTGGTGACACTGGAACATGCTGAAACTTATACCCCCTTCCTGACCCAGACTCACCTCCAGAAGTCTTCTCAGAGCTACATCAGCAAAAGAGCTGTTATTGCTTTCAGAATTTCCATAGGGGACTAGAGAGTGGTGGAGGAGGTAAGTAAAAATCTTTGTCGCTTACCTTTCCCAGGTGGCCTGGTCCCCAGCCAGCCCACAAGATGTAACAGATGCTGTGCTGATGGTACTGCACTGTGTTGGCCAGTCAAGGATAGGCTTACGCTGTAAGACGATAGGTTCTCCAAAACATAGTGGGTCCATGTCTAAATTCCTACTGAGTGGATGTATACACTTGAAGCTTTGGAATGACATTGGAGCAAAGTTTGAAATTGAACACAGTGAGACTTACTTCTGGGTGCTGAAAACATCCTAATGACTCACTCACTCACGGCACAATCCTTACCAGGTCTACTCAGAAGTAAGTCCTATTTTGTTCAATGGGGCTTATTCTCAGGAAAGTGTGGATAGGATTGCAGTCTCACTCACTCACTCACTCACTCACTCACTCACTCACTCACTCACTCACTCAGACAGAGAGAGAGAGAGAGAGAGAGAGAGAGAGAGAGAGAGAGAGAGAGAGAGAGAGAGAGATGATAAAATCTATGTTTTGATGGATCACATCAAATTGCCCACCCTTTTGTATAACTCCTAATGTTATTGGAGCAATCAAATTGCCCCTGGGATTTTTAGCAATTGGAATTGACAAGGAGGTAATTCACATATCTATAAGCCTTCTCTTTGCTGCACAAAATGCAATAGGCTTACCTTGAAAACATGAAATGTTAATCCTGTTTTCTGTGCAAGAGTGAAGCACTGTTTACAATTGGATTATCTATCGGTGTAGGTGTACAACGTCAAGTGCGAAGGTCTTGAGCTCAGCTTTCATAGTATTGTACAAAGTCATCATGCAAAAGACTTTTGTACAAGGTCTACTGCAATGCTCCATAGTACACTGCGGTCAAATTAATCCCATCAAAGGAAATCCGCTTAATTCACAAAAAACAGAATAAAGAAAACTTTTAATTCAAGCTATCCAAAAGCATGTAAAAATTCAGAATTATAGAAAGATCTTTGACTTTCTTATTTTTTGGGGGTGGGGGCTGGTAATATACTGGACCTGTGATATACTACATACCTGTGATATACACAGGGGGGCCTGTGATATACTACAAACATCAAGATTTGCAGCTCAATCATATGCTCCCCCCTCCCCGCTGGTGCAGCCATGCCAAAAATGAGTGCACTGTATCCAGCGGGGGAGGGGGGGAGAAATTAGAAGCCTTCACAGGTGAAAGGGATTTAAATCCCCTTACACCTTTGTAAGCCTCCCAATTTGCAACAGATCTCCCTGGACCTCCACCAGCACAATTGCTGAGAAGAGAAAGGCGGTGGGGAGGTTGCTGAAAAGGGAGGGGGGTAGGATCCAGCATATGTCATCGCTTCTTGATCTACCCCCTCCCACAGCCTCCCCATTCCCTTTCACCCCCTTCCCTCCAACACAGTTGCTTTACATGCTCTGGTGGGTGGGTGGCGATTTGCTGGCAGGAGTGGGACAACTATCACCTCATGTGACAGTGTACCCAGAATGGCCACTACTGGTGCACTTTGTGTCCTGTTAATCACCATTTTGTGGCAGCAGAAGTGCCTTCTGTTGTTGCAAAGGCCTCCATGTGCCGGCTCAATCCTCAATAGCAGTGATTCTCAAACTGGTGGGTCGTGATCCACTAGTTCATATAAAGTTTTCCCTGCTCCTTTAAGGGAGCAGAGGAAGAATAGAAGCAGGGAATCGTTCCCCAGGTGCTTGCACTTACATTTAAGTAGTTAGGGCTGCTGGAGGCTGCAGAAGGTGCAGAGAGCCCTGCGCAGCCTCCACAGGGCTCCCCAAAGTTTGGAATGTTAGAATGGAGCGATTGCAAAGCACCTTCTGGAAACTGGAAGTGATTTGTGATCACTCCTTTGAACATTCCAAGCCTCAGGGAGTCCTGTGGAGGGCTCCTTGCACTTCCTGCAGCCTCCAGCAGCCCTAACTACTTAAATGTAAGTGCAAGTACCTCCCTTCGCCCCCTTGAGCAACACGATCCTGGGGATCATGTCGCAGCCCTGACCACCCCTGCAAAGACTTACTGAGAGCCCAATCCTGTGGTCCACAGTTGCAAATGTGCTGTAAGGTATGTTTGTGGAGCTCACCACTGGGCTCCTGCCAGTGCTAGCCCACCGCTACCCCAGTGCCAGTGCTACCCCAGCTGGTGCTGGGCTAGCGCCAGGCGGTGGCCCAGGTTCTGCGGCTCGGCAGTCTCCTAGACCGCTGGGCTGTGGAACAGGAGGCAGGGGCATGAACGAGGGCGTGGGGGAGGCATTCTGGGAAGTGGGGAGGCCGGCGGGGGTGGGCAGGAGGTGTGCCAGGGTGTGGGCAGGAGGCGTGTAAGGGGGAGGGAGAGAGGATCCAGGGCACTCGTGCAGGGCTGTTTCACTGTATAATGTGGTAAGAAGATAGAATCAGAGCTAATTGATCACTTGTTAGCTCATCACTCAAATGACCTTTTCCTTGTTGAAATGCAGCTAATATATATATATGAATCACTTTCATCGGGGGAAAAATAACTTTTTTGAGATTTTTTGAGATTATGAGATGTGATATGAATGTTCTGCCCATGGTTGTTATTGTGTGATGACTATTTTCCATGTGCAGGTTGTAATTTTTTTTGCCTTGAAGTTGCAGTCATGGATTGATAAACATGCGCACATGGATCAGTTCTTATACCCATTAAAAAAGGAAAAGGATAGCACCTTTATTAAAATGCAGGTTTTATCTGATGCAGTTCCGTTGACAAGATTATTTGAAATTTGCAGACAGACACAGACAAACTTACCTCCAAAAGTGGGAGAAAGATGATTCCCTGAACCAGTAGGACTTGAATAAGGAATCATTGTGCCAATTTCTAAAATAATCACTGTCACAATGCAGCGAAAATTTTCTGTAATCATTGGTGATGGGTGTTCACGCAGCCAGGAAAGGTTACAATTAGAGATGTTTATAAACCCACAGGATAAAAAAAAAAAGCCTTATACTTTAAATGATTTTACAAATTGCAACAGCTTAAGTCATTGTTTGCAGTTACATCGTGCTTTATGTGGGTAGAGGAAGCTGGCTCCCTTGAGATGTGGATTATAGAACATCAATGCAAGTTCCGAGGGAACAGGCAGCATCATTAGTTCCGGGCTTTGGAAATAAAGGCTGTACTGACAAGAAGTGCAGGGTATTGTAGTTGTCTGCATTATAAAAAGGTGAGATCACCCTTTTACAAAAGGGTATGTATTGAAACAAACTTTTGACAATGGAGACAAGTCACTGGCTTCAGGCAGCATGCCCTCAAAAGTTTAACACTTCAGTGTGAAAATTGTCCCTTTTGTAACAAAACCAGAATATATGGCTTGTCACGAAAACAGACATGGTACCTGAAGACTGAAAGATCACCTGTATCATATCAAAATGATGATGTATGGGGCTTGCAGTTCAAGGTAAGAGGGAGGAGAGGTAAGCCTTGTAGCAGTGAGTGTGTAGTGCAGGGCGGAGGGGAGTTAAGCAAGCAGTGGCAGGTAAGAAAGGAGGCACCAGTGGGGGAGGGAGGATTGCTGCCCACTTGTGCACCCAATTCACTCCAGGCTAAACCTTTCCAGCATACCTACCCCTGCATAAGATCATTTAAGCAACAAGGCAGACTGGAAAATGTTGTTGTGTTGCTGCTACTCCTTTTTATGAAGTTGATTGCATATTTCAATATATTTTCTATTTTAATACGATTTTATATTTATGTTTTGTATCTTCATATAATATGCTATATATTATTGTAATATATTTTAATATACTTGTGTGCTGCTTTGAGGATCTTTCAGTAAAAAAAAAAAAAGCTTATAATCAATAGATAAATAACAATAATGCCCATTTGGATTAGTGATTTGAATGTCCATTGCCCATCGATACTTTGAAGCAGGCAGGGCATTAGAAGTTGGCCAGGTTAAGCACAGTTAATGCCCATCATTAACTGGTCCAGCTGATTTCTAAACTTTCTGCTTCAGAGGGTTGCAGTGGTTGGAGCTGTAATGTGCAATGTGCCATGAGGGAATGGATCGGAGCACCATGGGAAGAAGCAGTGCCCCAGGCTTTTCCCATAGTTCCCAGCAACCTGGCAATGGCTTGAAGAAAGTGTTCTTGAAGCACCTACAAGCTCATAATTAGACATGTAGCAGGAAGCAAACCCTAAGGTATGTTAGGCTTAAATCACTTGTCAAACACAGAATTCTATTTTAACTACAATTGCACAGTAGCACCATTGTGATGAAGAATAGAAGATTTTATTTTTTCTGCAACTCAGTGGTACTTTGTCCAATGTTCATGTTATGTTTTGCGACACTTTAACCCAACAGTTATCAAACTTCCCCCCAACTGTGGCAGAAGGTGCTGCAGCACACATCCTTTTCTTGGTGCTGAGCCTCCACATGCCTCCGTAGGCCTGTGGAAGCAACTCAAAGTCACCTGCCTCCAGGCAGGAGGTCTGGTCTAGAGGGTAGAGCCTTCGTCTGCCTGAAGATAACATCCACAAAGTCGCCAGTTCGAGGCCACCGGCACCATGCGACCTTGAAGCAGCTGACAAGCTGAAGCCGAGCTATTCCATCTGCTCTGAGCGTGGGAGGATGGAGGCCAGAATGTGAAGCCAGATTGGAATGAAACACATGAATGTAGTGGTTCTTGAAAGAAAGAACCTTCTTTCAATTATAAAAATCCCTATTTAATAAGGGATTTAAATAAAGCCTGCCTATGTAAACCGCCTTGAATAAAGTCTTGAATAAAGACCAAGAAATACCTGTTATTATTGTTATATTATTATTATTACTTGCATGAACCCAGAAGTGACTTTCTGGCTACTTTTGGAGGCCTGTGGAAGCCTAGTGCGGCCTCCAATTGTGTATGGAGGGCTCCAGTTTGGATCTGACTAGATGTAAGGGCAGGTGGGGGGGGGCCCAACCAAGGACCCACTGGACATCAGGTCACATCCCACTAAGTGGGTTTTGACCCACAGTTTGAGAAACTCTGCTTTATCCCATGAGTTTGAAGCCCCACACCAATTTGTTTATGTTTTGCTTCGCAGAGTCTTTTGAAGTAAGTCAAGACATGGAAAAAGTGTGTTATGGGAGATAAAATAAAAGGAATACTTGGAAATCATGCCAAAAAGGGGATTCATATCTCTGCTACATGGAAACTTTGGAGTTGTCTCTGTAGACCTTTTCCACGCCACTCTCCTAATCTAGAAGGTACATTTGACTGGTAATATAGGCTGTTGGCCCTTAGACTGGAAGCATAATACATTGTCACAATACTCAAAGGTCTCTAAATGGAATCCTGTCAGGATTCTCTGCTTCTAGCCCATCACATCAAAAAAAAATCTCTTCATAGTAATGTGGGATAGACTGACACATTTCGAAGGAGTGGGAAAAGATTGCACCTCTCTGAACATTCCATCTCAGGTTTGCCTGAGCTCATTACAGACTCTGCCATTTGAGACACCTGGTAACAAGAGAGTGCAGCAGTTACACTTAATAGCTTTCTAAAATTCTTTAGCTATTGACATTGGACTGGTCCATGTGAGCTTCTTCCTGATTGTGACATCATTGATCCTAAATATGGATGACTAATTAATTCCTTTTAGTGTTGTTTGAATAGTAATTATGAGGATAAGCATAAATGCTCATACCTGTGGACCCAGTTCTGTCCAGCTTTCCAACACTGGTGCAGCTGCAATGCAGCCCTGAGGTAAAGAAACAAATGTTCCCATGCCTTGAGGAGGCCACTGTAACTACCTCCCCATCACAGGATGCAGCGCATGCCCCATTGGCACTGGAAAATTGGATAGGATTGGGCCCTGAATCTTGTTACTGAGGTGAAACAGATGCTTCTGTGAACTTTGCATGTGCAACAAGAAAATCAATCCCAGACATGACAGCATCTGTGTGGCAGTGCATGTGTGTTCCTGAAGTTGGGGAATTAGGACCAGCCCATCCCCCCATATGCAGGAGCTTACCACTGGGACACATTATAGAGCATAACATGGATAAAAAGTCTGCAATCCAAAGATTTGGCCAGTTAAAGCTATATCTATCTAGCAGTATCCCATCTCTTTAAAAATGGGTTATAACCGATAAAGAAGAATAAAACGGCAGACAGATTTTGAAGCCTTTAGTGCATGAGAATAAAAATACCAGATAACAAATCTAAAAAGGCTAAACAAATAAAAATGATTCTGCACTATGTAAGTCTCCCTGGAGAATGTAGCTCCCTGGAGAATGCAATGAAAATATTGCCTAGGGCTAATGCCAGAGATGGGGTACTCCTTCAGGCTTCCAGGTCCCACTCCAGCACTCAGCAGAAACAGGTAGGCTAGTAAACAATAAGAACAGCTCACAGAGACAATTGCCCAATCTTGACCAACTTTCCAGCACAAACGGAGCCACAATACAGCACTGAGGTAAGGGAACAAATATTCCCTTACCTTGAGGATGCCTCTATGACTGCTGCCCCCCCCAGGATGTAGTGCACACATCATTCTATGAGTGCATCAGTGTTGGAAAGTTAGGATTGGACTGACAATCAGCCGTTTTTCTTTCTAACATGTCTTTATATCCAGAACTAAAACAGAACAAGAGCTCTACCCAGTAGGCATGAACCACTCTAGACAAGTAACAGATGCCTGTTGAAATCCAGAGATTGTGAACCTGGTCCTTTATGGAGATCAGCCCTTCCAGAACATCCAGAATGCTGTCTTTCTGAATAGAGAAGTGCTTCATAATCATACTTAACATTTGTTAACACTTTCCGAATGTGTGAAGGCTGAGAGAGAGTGGCTTGCCCAAGATCACCAAGAGACGGCATTGCAGAGTCAAAATGTAAGCTGGGGAAGTTCTGATGATTCACAGCTCAGTCCTGTAGGCCACACTACACCAGCTTAGCCATAATAATTTCTTTCTGCCCATTCTACCCTCTTCTTCCTTAGGGTTGCTTCCTTCTGCCTCACAACACCTCAATTAGTGACAGTCAGAGGAGCCCTTTTCAGTCCCTCTGTAACAGAATTCAATGACATTCAGTAAAGAAGAAGATTTCAACCTTTATGAGGCTAAAATCTTCAGACAGGTAATAAAAAAGGGGGGAGAATGCTTCAAGGCCAAAGTCAGTCTCTATTCCTTTAAGCTCTATGTTTTTAATTGCCAGAAAATGTGACCCAATGAAGACAATTATTTCATATCTCACTATATGTGTGAGCAAGTACATGCACCATTTACTGACAAGTGGCTGAGAAGTTTCAGCTGAGACTTAACATTATATGCTTAAGGACATAAATGCTCCCAGCTAGAAGCCACTTTAAATCCCTCCCTTGGGAAATGGTTTGCTTGAGGCCATTTTTTTAAAATGTGGAGTGGTTCATAATGTGGATTGGAAGATTTTTATCTCGCCAATGAAAACTTTTCTAGGAGTTTTCTGGTGTGTTGCAGGAAAATGGCCTGATCAGTGTGGTGAGATGCTACATACCATCTATTGCATGGCAAATATGGTCACGAACAACTAGCAAACCTGCCTCACATGTACCAGCAGTGATACATTTTGGAGGGCATGTAATGCTGCATTCCCACATTTATTTCAGTGGTTGGTTGGCAACCTTCAGTCTCGAAAGACTATGGTATAAGCCTACAGCACCCGGTATTCCCAAGCGGTCTCCCATCCAAGTACTAACCAGGCCTGACCCTGCTTAGCTTCCGAGATCAGGCATGTGCAGGGTAACAGTGTTGAATGAAAACACATTTGGATTTTTTGTTAAATGTGATGGAAAATTCTCTGAGTTCAGGTTTGGAAATTAATCTTGGAAATTCTAAATTACCCTCAGAAAGAAGGGATGAACTGTCAAAACTTAGCTTCTGATTCAGAGCTCCAAGAATCTTAGGGCCCAATCCTGTGGGCCCACAGCACTAGTGCTGAGCTCCAGTGCTGTTACTGGGTGTCATAAACGGGCCGTAAAACACATTTACGGCACTGTGTGAGGAGGGAGTGTGGGCACTTAGCCAGCACCAGTCAGTGCTGGACCTAGCACTGGCTTGAGGATGTTGCATGGCTGCAGGAGCCAGATAAGAGTGCCAGGCAGCGGTGTGGGCTTTCGGGGCAGGAGGAGGTGTTCCAGGGTGGAGGGAGGGCGGGGGGGGGAAGGAACTGACCCAAAGTCCTGCCCTCCATATTGCACTGAAAAACCTGACACAGGTGTTCGCAAGTCTGTACTGACGCAGACTTGAGAACCCCCCATTGCAGGGCTTACGCCCTAACTTGGGGGAAGGGGACAAATGTCCACTTCCCCTGAGGAGTCCTCTGGCAGCTTCCCTGTGTCTATGGGATATAAAGTTTGCCATTTTGGTTTCTTTGGGTGTTAGGAAGCTTAGGGTTGGGCTGCCCATCCCCCCTCACCAGCCTTCCACCCCCAATCACATCCTTTTCTTACCCAGCAGCAGCTGAAGGCTCCTTTCTCCCCTCTCAGTGGACAACAATCTCATTAGTCCCTTTGCTTTTCTTCTTCTTTGGGGAGAAGGGGGAAAAAAGAAACGTTAATCATGGCATGCTGCATCCAGAGCAAGGAGGGGGAGAGGAATGGAGCAGCACAGGAAGGAGCCCCTCTCTGCCACTGGGGTAACTAAAGGGTGGGTTGAGGGGTTGACGATCAGGAGGTAGAGTGCTTGAGGGAAAGGAGAACTGACAAGGTCATTTCTCAAATCTCAGAATGGTTTGGTGAATGATCCAACCTTGGGGGGGGCGGCGGGGGAATTGGATCATTTATGAAACATTTGATGGCAAACCTAAGCTAGCTTCCTGATCTGTATTGTTGAGACTGAATGTGGGAGACTTGACTTAGAATCAGATTCTGATTCTGATTGAGCTCATTGGGTGGGATGAACTCACCTAGATGAACTCATTGGGTAGTCTCCTGCAAGTCTTATGCCACCATTCCTCCTGGTATCACCAGGTTGTTGGGAGGACAACACAAATACAGATTGTAAAGAGTTCATACTGACAAGGACAAAGCTATATGATCTGTTTTGCGTGCAGATTGTCCCATA
Organism: Tiliqua scincoides; assembly: GCF_035046505.1. Classification (NCBI taxonomy): domain Eukaryota; kingdom Metazoa; phylum Chordata; class Lepidosauria; order Squamata; family Scincidae; genus Tiliqua; species Tiliqua scincoides. The sequence goes on from NC_089822.1 coordinate 45,279,050, forward strand.
TTCAATCCCTAGCATCTCTATGTTGGGCTTAGAAGGACTCCAGTCTGAAATTATTGAGAGAATGTGTTAGTCAGTGTAGATGATAGTGACGTGGATGGAGCAATGGTTTGACTCTGCAGAAGGCACTCCCTGTTTTACATATTTAAACCTCATCCTTCCATTGCTAAATGAAACCTATATTAGCCTATAACAAGAGCACAAAAACTTTTACTGTGCAACTTGGATTTTCTGAACCAGTTTGCCCAAAATATCTAGTTATTGAATTCTTGACACATGTCCCCATTTCAGCATATCCCTATTTAAACTGCAAACTTGTTGAAAACAAACTTCTGTTCCTGAAAATGTTTTGGCAATCCCCAGGCCATTCAGATAAACAAATCTGTTTTAGAAATATAATATTTATTCATTACATTCAAATATTTTCATATTCTGAAATGAGTATGTATCCAGAACTGGATTTTCCTATATTTCTAATTCTTGAGAGATCTCATTAAGTGTTTATTTCTTGGTCCTCTGTGTCGAGCTACCACAGCATCATTGATTAGCTTTCGTAATATTTTATTATTTACTCCAGCTACAAATTGATTGGGAGACAGAAAGGCAAGACTGAACAGGTTGTTTGCTGATACAGTAGTACTGATATTGCACAGTGCTGCCCTTCCAGTATTGGTCAACATCACTGTGAATCCACATGAAGAATGAGATAAGCAAGAAAAATTAGACAGTATATGTGTGCATGTGTGGGAAGGAAATTGCCCCATGAATTTAAAATTAAGTTCCTTCTTCCGTTTCTGTGAAGCAATATCCCTGTGGTGAACACCTGACACTCTTTTCTAACTTTCTTTTATTAAGAGGCTTTAGGAAAGAGAAAAAAAAAACTACATTCAAGCTTCTATTTATTTGTTTTGCTCAACAATTAGACCAGTTCCAAGTGTCTTTGGAACACAGCTAGCCATAACTTTGCACCTTGATTGTAAGGAATGGATGAAAGATAGCCCCCATTCTATACTATCATTGTTCCAGATGTTCACTGTGCCAGTGTTCCATTATTCCTGAATTCTGGTTTAATTCTGGTTTAACTAAGAAAGCTTAAAAAAAAAAAATTAACTCCCAAACTAGATCATACACAGTTTGCCACAACGTTTGCTCCCATGCATAACTTTTGCCCCTCTGTGCAACCAATGATTATTAAACATGTACCAAAGCTGTCTTGATGCAATTGTACATATGATTGCATCAAGGCTGTGCATTGTTTTGCAGACGACCATGTGCACTTCTACACATTCGTGAAACATGACACAAAGACTCTTGGCACAACAATATATGCACAGTTGTTTTTGTGATGTTTTCTCAATGCACATGTCATTGGTAAAACACTACATACAAAGCATCTTGAAACAATCCATACAATCACATCAAGATTGCATTTTTGCAGTGTTATGTCAGTGCACACCTGTGTATCAGGACTGTGCAACAGGGGAAGACCTGAATGAATAGGAAGTTGTAGCAATCTGAGTCTGCACAGCTCTCTGTACATAGTTCAGGAAAAAAAAAATGGAGATATGGAGGTTGACTATTCAACCTTCACTTAAGAAACAAGACCAGATTATTCATATTATTCAGATTATTCATATAGTAATTAAAAAAAATGTATACCCTGCCCTTTTTGCAAATCTAAGGTGTTTTACAATATATGAACATTAAAACAGCTGGCATCATTAAAATAACTCACAGGAGAAACCTAGAACATAACACCTCCATGGACAAATTCTGATGAAGTGAATTTTGGAAGTGGCTTTTCTTGACTGCCAGAAGAACAGACTTACTTTACCTCCAGGTGACCTGGGACTTGTGAGGTGCAGTAGTTCAGTGGTAGAATACATGCTTTGTGTACAAAAAGTCTGAAGTTCAATCCCTAGCATCTCCAAATAGGGCTAGAGGAAAAATTCCTGTCTGAAACCCTGGAGAACCACTAGCAGTCAGTGTAATACTGAGCTAAGAGGACCATCTGCCTTAAATATATGTTTTATATAGCTTTTGTTAGGTCCAGCTTGGCTGAATATATTTTGCAAGTACTGTCAAAAGCATAAACTGAAATATCTTTTTCTACTATATTTTCTGACTTGGTATTTTCCTGACTGTGTTATTTTCAACAAGAACTTCAGTATGTAAATGATTCACATACTTCTCTCTGCCCCCCACTGATTTATCAGAGTTCTGGTTACTCCAGAACCCAAGAGAATTTGATTTTTTTTTCTGGGCTGCTATAGACGTCTATCTGCATCATTTCTCTGCTGCGTCTTCCCTTTTGCCCTTTTCTCTCCTTCATGAGACACGAAATAACTTTTATCAAGTAAACATTTCAAAAACTATCACCATAACTCCTCTTTTCTCATTTTACTGGAGGAGACACATTGCATCTCATTGTTAAGATGATTATCTGAGGAATATGGAACTTGCTTCAGGGTGTTAGATAAACTAACAAAAAGGAAATGTAAGACGGTAGTTAGACAACTATTCATATCTTATCTATGGGTCATGCAACGCTAATCCTTTGAGAGGGAATCCAGCAGCTACTTCCATGGAGGTCAATATTGTATAGGCAGTGGAGATAATGGTATTCCTTTTATGAATGTGAGGGGAATTTAATGGCAATCTTCCTTCAAATTAAGTATATGCTGAAATGCTATGCAGGACACTGTTCATCAGCTTGCAGGATCAAAGCAGCAACCCATATTTCTCAAAGATATAAAATTGTTTAGGGAATTAATCAGCAAACATGAGCCAGCAGTTTTTGGACAGCTTACTCACACGTTGTTATGCTCACTTCAGAGTAAAAGAAGCAATGAGCATTGCAAATGCCTGAATTGCTCAGCAACTTTCATTTAAATGGCAGGTGCTGCCTAACAGCGCAATCCACTTTCCTGGGAGTAAGCCCCATTGACTCTAATGGGACTTACTTCTGAATAGTCATGCATAGGATTGGGCTGTAAATGCACTAGCAACATCCCAGGAAGGGAATGGCGAAAGGGATCAGGTCTTCCTCTTTTCCTCTTTCAGTGACTACATCTGTTCCCGGCCCTGGCTCAGTAAATGTCAAAGAGAAGAGGTTGTGGGAGATTGTGAAAATTGGAGTTGGGTGTGACAGGGGGCATATGTAAATTTGCTTGGCAAAATAAGGAGCACTATCAGTAGCTGACCTTCCCTACCCAACACTCCAGAGCAAAGGTCTGCAATGGCGACCGCTGCAGGATGCCACTGCCCCCCCGCATGCAAATCCACCCCCCCACCACTTACCTGGAGTGCACTGAGCCTTGTGCAACTCCAGGCCATGTTGGGGAAGCCTCCTGAAGGTTTCCCGACTCTTTCTGACCGCATCAGGAGCCTCAGATAGGCTTTCATGGGGTTCTAAAGGTGCATGAGGCTCCACACCCGGGGCATTTGCCCCATCAAGTGAAAGGCAGTTCTGCCGCTGAGAGCCATTTCTGCATTTTCTGGTAATAGCACAACCCATCTAATCTGAGCAAATCCTCTCAAGGGACCAGAAAGGGAGATCACCTCATCTCCAGTTGCCTGCCTGTGGGCTCCGTACTCCCTTCCCTGTGACAGGAGGGTATGCAAGGGGCTTTGACGAAAATCACAAGAAGCAAGGAAGCCGCAAAAATGCAAGCACGAGAACCTGAGGATTTCCTGATCTTGTGCTTTAACATCAAATATTGAAAAGATAGATAGATAAATAGATAAATAAACAAAGCCAACATGCACTCTGAACAAAATGAAAGCAGGGCAGGGCAAGCCAAGTGAGAAATGGAACAAAGCTGCCTCATTATATGAACAAGACTCATAACAGATTTCAAGGGTGACAAACTAATCCATATGCGAAAAAATACGCCAACAGATGTTTCCTGAAGTCAATTTTCTTCTTCTCGCACCTCTTTTTCGTTCAAACAAGGAGTCTGTACCATTCTTTACTCTTCCTCATTTGCTGTCTGTTTACTCACCTCATTGTTCGAGCCGCCTTTCAAGCTGCGTATATTATCACCCTTTTATTTTAAAACAGGTTTCATACCCTTTTGATCCACTAATTGCTGTTTCACTGCCTGCTTCCCTCTCCTTTGCCATCTGACTTGCCTTTTCCAACTCACATGCTTTCTAATTTCTTTCTCACCGTTCCTTTTTCCTCACCACTGATATTATCATTCTTGTTCCTCTTTTCATCAGCTGACCTTGTTTTTTTAATATATAACTCCCGTTAACAGAATTTAAAAAACCCTCCCTTGTGACCAGAAATGACACCTCTTATATTATTTTCCATTTCTGTTCTTATTTTATTAAGCATTTTCTCCCTCCTCCATTTTCCCCTTGGAGAAGCTCACACTTATCATGCTCCTCTTTCGGGGGGAGGGGTCTAACTCAGTCAATTCCAAATGGTATGTGTTACATAGGTTAAAAAAAAATGAAACTGAATAAGAATTATAGAAAATCAAGTGCACTTTCTGGATGAGGAACTTCAGTAATTGAATTGTTACATAGCCACCAGGTGAAGGCAAAGAATACAAAGTATCTTAACCGAAAACCTAAATAGCATTACAGTTAGTAAAACTTGATTGGAATGCTTCACTGTAGTGTCTGGGAAACAGAACTGGGGGTGGGGAGAGCTCTTGTATTCACTTGGGATAATGTGATCTTTGAGGCTTCAGTCTCTTACAAATGGTCAACCTATGGAGAATAGCCAATTAGAATAATGGGGTACACAGTATCCTCATAAATAGCACAGTTTTGGATGACCACCTGCACCTGAAGATAAATGCATCACAAAGATATTGCTTCTAAATTATGGTTTATTATTCCATGCTACTTGCACAATCAAAACAAGCCAAAACAAAACAGAAACAATCTTGTGTCCAAATGTATCCCTCCACTAACAGAAAGCCCATTCATAGGAGGACAGACTTTCAACTTACTGGTAGAGTGTTGCATGATAAAAAAACCCAGACCCCAAATCTAGAAGTGATCGTCGATTTTTACAAGCTGTTTTCAAAAGCTTTTTTCAGTCACTGTGCTGTGGTACATTGGTGTGCCACGAATGATGTGCAGGTGTACCAAGGGAGTTGCGGGAAAGGTCATTTATTAGAAGGGCAATTGAGGGGTGTGAGCCCACCCCACTGGCAGTGTGGTGTGTCATGTCAATTATTAAAAAAAACTGATGGTGTGCCTTGACATTTTTAGCATCCACTGAGGTAGTGGAAGAAGGTAGGCAAGCGTGATGTCAAGAATTGCGAAAGATTCATGAGAAGGCTCAACCTGACAAGATCAACCCCTGAATTGCACTGAACTGAGGGAATGGTGGTGTGAGATGGCCAAGAGTTTTATGACAATGCTACAGCTAGTACCCCCTTCAGAAAATGGTAGCAACCCCAGAGGCATCTACATGTCTAAGAGATGCTCCAAGTGGCTGTGAGGATGAGCTGTCATGCAAGTCTCTTAGGAAGACTTGCAAGTAAATTTGGGAAGGTATGTAGCCCCAGGCTACCCTTGGGGAGCAGTGCAGGGTCTTGCAGATACTAGCCCTAAAATTTGCTTACACACCCAGGCTTTAAGCACTATTCCAGCACAAGCAGTTTATTAATCATCCCAAAGCTGTTAAAGCAAAAAGTACTGCATCTGTGGCCAGAGTTTGACATGTTAGCCCTTTATATAATTGTGATTTTTAACTGGGTTAATCAACAGCCAGTTAGTAGCATTGTTTTGGCTTGTCTTGATTCTGCCTTGAAAGAATGGTTGATAAGCAGCTTAATCTCAACCTGCTGCCAAAAATATAAATATGAGAAAATAATTTTTTTTCAAAAATAAGCACCCCTCCCTACACCTGAGAGATAAAGTAATCATGTAGTGGTAGGTACTGAAGTCTTCACGAAGCCAAAGATCAGTTCCTTTACATTCCTCACAGTTTGCCCAAGTGATGCTCTCTAAGAAAATCACTTCAAGGCAGTTTTTAATTGCTCTGCTTGGGAAAGACCCATGGCTCGGTGGTAGACAATATACTTTGCATACACGAGGCCCCTAGTTGGATGCCTGGCATCTCTAGTTCAAAGGATCTGAGAAAGCCTGGCTGGAAAAAACCCCAGACTGAAACATTGGAGAACTGTTGCCAGAGTAGACTAGGTGGAACAGTGATCTTAACAGTCCAATCCTATGCAAGACTGAGCTGTCATGAGAAAGTGTTTGTGACAGCAGAAAGCATTTGTGACAGCAAAAAAGAGTTCTGCTGTCACAAAATGGCTGCAGATAGTGTGCAAAGTGCTCCAGCAGTGGCCATTTTGAGAGTACTGCCAAAAAAGGAAGCAGCACTTCCTGTCTAGCATCAGATCCTGCCTGGGTTATCAGAGCAAGTAAGGCAATGGCATGGGTGGTTGAGGGGGTGGGAAGGGGGGAAAACTGGGTGGGGAGGGAGGAGGAACAGGGGACAGAGAGGCTGTGGGAGGGTGGACCTTGTGGCAGTGGTCCATGCTGAATCCTATCCCCTCCATCAGCAGCCTCCCCACCCCCTTTTTCTCAGGCTTGTACCAGCTAAAGATCTGGCTCAGGTATGAAGAGACACATTGTGGAGTGGGAGATTTAAGGGGATTCTTGTTGGCATCCTTCAGTCTCGGAAGACTATGGTGTCACACTCTGAACGGTGGTTCTGGAACAGAGTGTCCTCCAGTGCGCGAAACCTGGGTAAAGTAGGTATGGAGGATAGGCTGTTACCCATGCAGCAAATCCCCCCTCTCCACGTCGCTGAAATGGTCCAAAGGAAAGGCAGAGGCCAATACGGTTGGTTCCAGCGGCATCACAGGAGTTGCCAGAACGTGACTGTGTTCAGCCATGAACTGCCTCAGGGACGCCGGCTCCGGATTTTGCCTGGAGGTTGACTCCTGAAGCCTTTTCCATAACTGGATGTAGCCGCAAGGCAGTGGAGGTTTGGGATGAGAGTTTTCCTTCTCTCAGATGAGCTGCCTTCCCAGGCTGACGAGTCCCATCTACCTGGTGGCTGTTTAGTCGCCTCTTACGACAAGTACAGCCAAACTGAGGGCCTATTCTTAATCTGCCCCCCCCCCTTAAGCTGGAAACTGCTTGCTCCTTTTTGGCTCAGCTGCACCTCTCTCTCTCTCTCTCTCTCTGTGTAGGTCCTATTGGGTTCTAAAGCACCTTCAAGTTTATTTGTATTCTGGAGCAAATACCTGTATGACCATGGCTTTTGTGTTGTCTTCGAAAGTCACAAGGCAGTGGTAGACTTCCTATTTATTTGATGGGGCAAGTGGCCCAGGAGTGGAGCCTTGCATGCCTCTGGATCCCATGGAAGTCTCTCTGAGGCTCCAGATGGGGTTGAAAACTGTGCTTCCAGTTTTTCAGAAGCACGGTTTAAAGTACTGGAGAACCTCAGAGAGGCTTCACTGACGTGTCCTGGAGTTTTGTGAGGTTCTGTTGCACTCCAGGTAAGTGGGGAGATAGAGTTGCATGTGCGCGGGGGGGGGGTGCCATCGTACCCAGGAGTGCGGCGGTTGGGGAGGTCTGCTACTGCCACAAGGTCAAAAAATAAGATATGATGCTTTTAAAGTGAGAAACAGTAAAACGACGGTGTAGTCCAAAAAACTAATTTCCAAAGACAGACAGGTGAGGCAAGAAAAGATGACTGTGCTGTGGCAACTCTTAGCCACAAGAATAAGACAGTAACTTAGAATTCAACATTTTATAGGGCCTAGTGGTTCTGGAATGACCTGGGTCAGGGAACAGTATTCTGGATGGTCATACAATTCAAACTGAACCCTTGAGCTCTATAGCTCAGCATGTTGGGCTTGCTGAGGAACTGAACTGCTGATAGTGTGGGGTGGAGCAGCTCCACAAACTGGCTGCTGGGGGGTGCTTATTAAAACTGCAGTCCAATACAGACATTCTTGGAGTATGTTCCATTGAACTCAATTGACCTTATTTCAGAGTAGATTTATGTGCACAGTTTTACCCAGTGCAAAGTACATGGTGCAACTGTAAATATTCCTTTCGATTATACAAACACAATAATATTTCTAGGTCCAACCACTTCTGTGTGTGGGACAACTTTTGAAAAACCTACAAAATTAAGGGATTATGTTTTTATTTTTGTTATTTTCATAAAGATGACATATAAATGCAGCATAAATTAATCCATAAAACTTTAATATTTTAAAGTAGTGTTTCTCAAACTGTGGGTCAAGACCCACGAAATGAGTCATGAGCCAATTTCAGGTGGGTCCCTGTTCATTTCTATGTGTTTTATTTTTAGTATATTAGACTTGATGCTACCTGGGTATGTGGCTGCATTTGGGGAAATGTTACAAATCTGTACTTTTAACAGGCTACTATGTATATGCTTTTAACAATGTTAGTAAATGGAATGCGGCCTAGGATTGTTAAAAATTGTCCCGCTTGATAATGTCACTTCCAGTCATGACATCACTTCCAGTGGGTCCTAACAGATTCTTATTTTAAAAAGTGAGTCCTGGTGCTAAAAGTCTGAGAACCACTGTTTTAAAGTGTGTTGGCACTTATACACATTTGAAACATTTTATTATGTAACAGAATGACTTGTTCACTGAGATAAACTTATACTATTAAGCTATTATTGATTTAAACTCCTGTTCAGACAGACATGATGTAAGCATCAGAGACAGGACTACTGTGAAAAAAGGCTATGCTATTAAAAACCCGTTGTAGACTTTTCCTCTTCTGCGGTTCTATTTAATCACTGAGAAAAATGACCTTCCCTTTTTAGGTCAAGTGACAGATGAGGGAAATGACTTGCAAAACCAAGAGACAAGTCTTAAAATGGCATTGAAAACCTTTTATTATATATCATTGTGAAGTGCCTCAAGATACTGCGTTACTTCAGAAGGAAAGTGCCAATTGAAATTGCTCTCTAGTCTCCTAATCAAAGATTTTAACATTTTCTTTAGTCCCACTTTACGGAAGTAGATGGCAGTCTGTCCAGCACAGATAAAACAGAGGGATGATGAAAGAACAGTATCCCCTAGGAGGTGGACTGATAAGATTCAGGGCTGACTTCCACTGACTGACGGACCTCAGGTAGAGACCATTAAGAATACTTACCTCTCTCCATGTGGCAAACGTAATGTTTAACAGACTTTTCACTCATACCTCTTTCAAAATTCTCCTGAGCATACTAAGGTCCTGGTGGCAATTGCCCTGGCACTGCACATGTATGGATTGGCATAAGAGGAAGAGCCTTTAAAATATTGTGTCTACCATGTCAGTGGTGGAGGTGGAGGGGAGGGGGAAATGGTAAATAAGGTGCTGTTGAAGCAGACTCTCCCACATGTTATTGGAGCCATTCTTGGCAACAACGGCAATGCACAGGAGACACCATATGGTTTGTCGATTGCCTATGCATTGCTGTCACTGCCTGGAATGGCTCCAGTGGGAAGTGGGAGGGGCTGCACATGGGAGGCGCTGTTGGGAGAGTTAGAACAGACAAAAGAAAATATTTCTTTACTCAGCGTGTGGTTGGTCTGTGGAACTCCTTGCCACAGGATGTGGTGATGGCGTCTAGCCTGAACGCCTTTAAAAGGGGATTGGACAAGTTTCTGGAGGAAAAATCCATTGCGGGGTACAAGCCATGATGTGTATGCGCAACCTCCTGATTTTAGAAATGGGTTATGTCAGAATGCCAGATGCAGGGGAGGGCACCAGGATGAGGTCTCTTGTTATCTGGTGTGCTCCCTGGGGCATTTGGTTGGCCGCTGTGAGATACAGGAAGCTGGACTAGATGGGCCTATGGCCTGATCCAGTGGGGCTGTTCTTATGCACACATGGCACATTGTGATGCCTGCGGTACCCTACCTATGCTACTGTGCCATGTAGAGTGCTTACACAGGTTTTCAGCATTCTCCATGGGATGGCCATCACATCTGAATTGAGACACAGTTCTGAAGTCATGGGATTAAAATTTCAGAAGCTATCTAAATTACACATTTTTTTTTTAGTCAGACTGCCAGTGAGACATCTGTAGGCTGTATGGTAAGGGTAGTCACCACACTGGGGTTACAGCAGCCATACCTCAGTCTAGAACTAGAAATTGGCCAGAGACAGGTGAACAGTCTGGCTCCCAGTATTTAAACTAGGGTTGACCAATCCAGAATATTCATACTGATTGCTAATTGTAATGGCTGATGTTCCATATCCCTGACATGCCCTATGCCTGAAAAATATTTTGAGGACTCAGGTATGAAGTCCGTGGTAGCTTACCAGATTCAGATCTGACCCTAGCCACAACCATAAGGCTATATAAAGAAGGGGTAATGTGCACATGCCTGATCTTGTCTGATCTCAGAAGCTAAGCAGGGTCAGGCCTGGTTAGTACTTGGATGGGAGACCGCCTGGGAATACCGGGTGCTGTAGGCTTATACCATAGTCTTTCGAGACTGAAGGTTGCCAACCAATGTGTCTTTTGAAAGGGGAAATATACAAACAGAAACAACTCTGTATTTCACATTAATGCGCAGGAGTAAGTTACACTAATTTAAATAAGATTTACATCCAAGTAACTATCTTTTAATTTTTAATTGAGCCTGGAATCCTCATTTAAGATTCAATTTATTTTTAATATAGTAGTAGTTACTAGGAACTGCCAACAATGCTGATCTCCTCCCCCCCCCCCCCTTTGCTGAGGAGAGGAGGACAATAGAACACTCTTCCAGATCTGTACTACAGATGTACAGTTTGTGAAGCGGGGAGTTTTGCCTTTAATAACTGCATGGCAGACATTCAACAGATGCTTTTCTCAGAGTAAAGATGAAGCAGTGGAAAAGCTTCATCTGTTGGATAACATGCATTCTTGATTGCAATCTGGAAGTGGGTTACGATGGCGATTTTTAGACATTCTGAGCCTTGGGAGAACTACGGAGGTATCCACAGGGTCCCTGCGCCCCTTGGGAGGCTGATACTACTCCTAGTAAGTTTATCAAAAAGACTTGCATCTCTGGCGGTGGCATGATCCTGGTGATTGCATCACTGCCTTTGCCCCTCCCCAGCAAAGACTTACAGGGTTCCCAGAGTCCAGTGAGACGTTTGGGAACCACTGGCCTACATTTGTATGGGAGTAGAAGTCTTCTGACTCTTCACAGGGACAAACTACATAGGGATGGTGGGGGAGTATAGTTCTTGTACTCAGTACTTGTAAGTAAATTCAGGGCCTGTTTTATATGAATGATAAACATATCCTAAAATTGTTGTCATATTTACATGAAAAGATCAAGTTACATTAAGTAAGTAAACATAGGAATGGCTTTCCGTTGTGGTTTATTTTATTTAAGAAAGAACTGTGTTGAAGTCCTATAAGCAGCGGTTTCTGGACATTTCCAAAAGCAAATCTTAAAGGTGACAGAAGAAGAAAAGTGTGCAGGGTTGGTGCCTTACCTTTGGCCTGGTCTAGCTGAACTCTGTGTCCCTTAGGCCAGTGGTATTCAAACTGGGGTGTTGCAACGCCCCAGCCTGTGGGTCCTGGCCTCTGTCCCCTTACGAGGCGGGGGCAGCCAGGAGACAGGGGGAAGGCAGCGGCGCGATCCACAGGATGCCACTGCTCAGGGGGGCTGCAGGGGCTTGGGTGCACTTGCCCAAGCCTCCTGCAGCCTCCCTGGGGGTGCGGGGAGCCCTGTGCAACCTTCAGCAGGGCTCCCCAGGTCAGGGAAGATGACAGCTGAGCGATCTGGCCCTGCTCTGCAAAACCGGAAGTGGAGCATGATCACTCCGCTTTCCGTTCTGACGGGGCTGCAGGGACTGGGGTGCACCCTCCAGTCCCTGCAGCAGCTGTCCCTGTGTGCGGGGAGCCCTGCGCGAGTGCCTGCAGGCCTCCCCAGGTCAGGGAAAGGGAGAGTGGGGCGATCGCACTCCGCTTCCGCTTTTGCGGAGGCAGAGCAGATCGCTCCACTCTCCCTTTCCCTGACCTGGGGTGCCCTGCTGGTGCTCGCGCAGGGCTCCCTGCACACAGGGACGGCTGCTGCAGGGACTGGAGGGTGCACCCCAGTCCCTGCAGCCCCCTGAGCAACGCGATCTGATCACGTCGCTGGCTTCCCCCTGTCCCTGCTGCCTCCCCCCCGCCCATGCAAAGACTTACTGCGAGTTTCAAACTCCCAGAGAGTTTGAAAACCACAGCCTTAGGCTGAAGGGTAGCCAAAGCAAGCCATATATGTTAAGGAAGGATAAGATTTTTTTGATATACAAAATAAAAGCAAATATAATTGCTTTTATTCATTAAATACATTAAAAGAATAGTTACATATACAACTGATGGCAAAAAAAAAGCAGGCAAACAACATACCATTGGTTTGCTGAGGATTCCTGATAATGGATGGACTCCAATGGGGCAGGTTTAGTGCACAGCTTGCTTGTTCACTGGTGAAATCCAAATGACATTGGCCTTCTGGAGAGTTAATATCTGCATGCAAAACTGATTCTAGAACACTAAGAAGTTTGCTTCTCATACAGCACCCCCCCCCCCCCCGCTATTCCTTAATGCAGACAGCTCTTTTTTCTGGACCTAGCCCTGCCATTATCTAAATCAGTGGTCAACAAACACACAACCACTGTCAATCAAAAAAGTGGTTCCCATTTGGACCAGAGCTTACTGTTCTGCCCCATACCGTGTGCATTCTCAGTAGATCTAGCCACCCGGACACTCTGGGCAGTTGGTCTGTTGCTCGGTGTCCTAGAAGGCTGTGCAATGGGACATCTGGGCAGATGCAACTGCTCAGAGCATCCTGGTGTCCAGATCTACTGAGGATACATGGTAAGCTCTGCTCATGGAGCGGAGGGTTTTTCCCAAATCCCAGATTCAAACCATGCTGGGGGTTGGAAAGCCCTGATCTAAATTATGCAAGAACAAATAAGCAGAAGTGTGTGTGTGTGTGTGTATGCGTGCGTGCGTGCGTGCGGATGGGTGGCCTGGGGCTCCAGGCCTCTCCAACTGGGTTGTTAAGATGAAAACTGTGAAAGTTCAGTGACTCTTTGAGATTACAATTTTTCTTCTAGTACCAAACCATTACGGTAGGATCTAAATGCAGACCCATTGCTATGAATTTCACAAGGAATATGTAATTCTTACATACATGGTTTCTAACAGTCCTGAGAAAGCCAAATGTCCATAGTGAAGAAAATGCTGCAAGTTGCATTCTTAGGTGGAATTTCATCACTTAATAGACAGCTTGCATTCATGTCATGATTACAATTCTGGAATAGCACCTTCGAAATGCCTGACTGCTAATTTGATATTGCAATCATTTGTGGAATAGTTCTTGCACAGAATCATTGACCAATCCTGCTGACAAATAACTTTCCATGTCTTCACAGTTAAATTTATCACCTTGCCTGCTTTTTTGATCCAGATCAATTATCCAGAGAGCTTGTGTGCTTATACGGTAGAGAAAATATTCCAAAATAGAACCCAACGAAGGCTTTCAAATGGCATATTTAAAAATACTAGATGATCATCTAATTGTAGGTAACAGATTGTCCCAATATAACCCATAAAATCTAATATGTAATACTGCACTATCATTAAGTGGAGTTATTGGATTTCTGTGGATCATTGCCTGAAAAATATTCAATAAATTGTGATGGATAGGTATAATATTTGCTGTTGGAATGACACAGTTAAAGCTCCCCTTGATTTTGTTGAGGAAAACAGCCAGGAGCCCTTAACAGGTTTGCAGTGCCATGGTGGGATAATGCCATAAATTTACATTGACTGATGTTTGAGATTAGTCTTGCTTATCCACATCATTTTTGCATATTAAAAAAATGCAGTGATTTAATCTCAAATTGAAAACTACCAAAAGATATATTACATGATGAAGATTACCCTAAGAAATTGTAAACTAACTTTACAAAATGATTCCTCATTTATATCCTTGTAGAGTATGGTACATCTCTAAATGATCTCAGAGTTCAGTCATTTCTACAGTATATTTTACCTTCAGTGGCCTTGGGGGCACTATCTGGAAGATCTAGGTTAGGATTAGGCCAATACATATCTATCTATCTTTTAAAAAAATTTTAAAGCAGGAGAGATAACATTACCTTGGAAAACTTCCAGTATTAATCTCTCTGAGCTTTCAACCAATAGAGAAGTTGTCACTGTTGAAGTTTAGCTGAATGGAGCTCTCAGAGAGAGAGAGAGAGAGAGAGAGAGAGAGAGAGCATGTGACTTTCATGTGAATCTGCTTTAGGGCCAAATCCTATCCAACTTTCAAGCATTGATGCAACCATGCCAATGAGGCGTGCACTGCATCCTGCAGTGAAGAGGCAGTCACAGAGGCCTTCTCAAGGTAAGGGAACATTTGTGGGGTTGCATTGTGGTTGCATTGGTGCTGGAAAGTTGGATAGAACTGGGCCCTTATTCTCTTTTGACCTCTACCAACTCATGAAAACTTCCAACAGCTGATTCAAGGAGCTCTGATTGTGAACGTGGAGCTTCCCACATCCAACAGATCCCTTTGCCCCCTTGACAATGTTGCCAATTTCAAGGCACAAAGAGAAGTGGGAGCACAGCAATTCAGAAAGTCAGTTTTTTTCTCTGATAATCAAGAGCAGCATCAAAAAGCCCCTCAATTTATAGAGTCCTTTCAAAATAAAATAAAGCAGTTGGTTCCTGCTGTGTTATATTTTTCATGTATATTGAATGTAAACAGAGGGACTCATTAAATCTACAAGCGTGTTAACTGTACCTTTTGCTCTACCAAGCAAAACACTGTGCAAAGGGAAACCCAGTAACCAGAGCCAGTGTTTGGGGACCATTTGAAGTCTACAGGCTACATCAGAAAAGCCTGTCCTTTGTACGCTGAAATACTGCATTAGTTAGACTGTCAGGATTTTCACATACAGTGTAAACTCTGCATAATAAGTAGTCTTGCTAACTTTTCTTAACAAGGGGGGGGGGAGTGAAGGAATAAGTGTTATTGCAGTTATTTCAAGTGACAAAAAACCCCTAAGTTGCTTGTCAAAGTTGTAGCTTACATTATTATCCAAAGAAAAATATCCTTGCTTATTCCTTCCTGCTCAGCAATGGATATGAATCACTTCATTTACCCAACTCCTCATATACAGGCTAGGTAGGTGAAACTCATGCACCCATTCTCTCCACCATGGATCACGGATCTTTAGCTGGGTGCATGTGTGAATAAGCCCAAACTCTTTTGTCTCGGCACACATTCCACTACATGGTAAAGCACTTAAAAAGATTCTTTTATTGTACGTGAAGATATCTCCATGATCGCTAACAAATCCAAGAGTTATGCCACAAGCCTATGTTCATCTACTCAGAAGTAAGTCCCATTGAGTTCAATGCTATCTACTTTCGAGTAAGTGTGTCTGGGATTGCTACCTAAATTAATAACCCAAGTCAGTAAACACACCAAAGGGTGCAATCCTAAACACACTTTCCTGAGAGTAAACCCCATTGAACAAAATAGGACTTACTTCTGAGTAGACCTGGTTAGGATTATGCCCTGATATAATTATATGTTATAATTTGTAAATTCTCACAAAGGATTTATGAGTTTCTTCTTTATAAAAATGAAAATGAGACCCCATTATATAGTTTGCTTGTCTATGCATGTTTAAGTGCTGGATCAGACCAGAAGTCTATACAGGCCCAGCCTTGTTATACACAGATTTTTTATACACAGATTTGACTCAACATGAATGGCCCCTGCAAATGAGAAGGAATGTGCTGATCTCTGGAGAAGGGAAAAAATGCACCCCTTTAAAAACACAGTTTAAAAAACTGCTTTTTACTGTTGCAGAGAAACAGTCATACAAGTGATTACAGTTACAAGGTCATCCAGGATCGGGCGCAGCAGATGGAACGCTGGGTGCAGCACTACTCTGAGCTATATTCCAGAGAAAATGTAGTCACCGAAGAAGCGCTGAACAGCATTGAGTGCCTACCTGTGCTGGAGGAGCTTGACAGTGAACCAACTCTAGAAGAACTTCACGTGGCCCTGGACTCCCTTGCCTTTGGCAAGGCACCTGGAAAAGACAGCATCCCTGCTGAAGTCCTAAAGTGCTGCAAAGAGATCATCGTCACTGAGCTGCATGAAATTCTCTGTCTCTGCTGGAGAGAAGGTGGAGTACCTCAAGACATGAGGGATGCAAACATCATCACGCTGTACAAGAACAAAGGTGACAGGGGTGACTGCAACAACTACCGCGGCATCTCTCTCCTTAGCGTTGTAGGAAAGCTGTTTGCCCGAGTTGCACTAAAGAGGCTCCAGGTACTTGCAGAGAGCGTCTATCCAGAATCGCAGTGCAGATTCTGAGCCAACAGGTCCACCACTGATATGGTATTCTCCCTTAGACAACTGCAGGAGAAATGCAGGGAACAACGACAGCCACTCTTTATAGCCTTCATAGATCTCACAAAGGTTTTTGACCTGGTCAGCAGGGATGGCCTCTTCAAGATTCTCCCCAAGATCGGATGTCCACCCAAGCTCCTCAGCATCATCAGATCTTTCCACAAGGACATGAAGGGCACTGTTGTCTTCGATGGCTCCACATCAGACCCCTTTGAAGCAGAGTGAAGCAGGGCTGTGTTCTTGCGCCAACCTTGTTTGGGATTTTCTTTGCTGTCCTGCTGAAGCATGCCTTTGGAATTGCAACAAAAGGCATCTATCTCCTTATCTGACCAGATCAGACGGAAAGCTCTTCAACCTCTCCAGACTGAGAGCAAAGTCCAAAGTCCAGCTGAAATGTCTGTGTGACTTCCTCTTTGCCGATGATGCAGCTGTCACTACCCACTCTGCCAAAGATCTCCAGCAGCTCATGGATCGTTTTAGCAAGGCCTGCCAAGATTTTGGACTGACGATCAGCCTTAAGAAAACACAGGTCATGGTTCAGGATGTGGACTCACCTCCCTGCATTACAATCTCTGCTCATGAACTGGAGGTTGTCCATGACTTTGTGTACCTTGGCTCAACGATCTCCGACACTCTCCGCTCCAATACCGAGCTAAACAAACGCATTGGTAAAGCAGCTACCATGTTTTCCAGACTCACAAAGAGAGTCTGGTCCAACAAGAAGCTGACGGAACATACCAAGATCCAGGTCTACAGAGCTTGCGTCCTGAGTACACTTCTGTACTGCAGCGAGTCATGGACTCTTCACTCACAACAGGAGAGGAAACTGAACGCTTTTCACATGCGCTGCCTCTGATGCATCCTCGGCATCACCTGGCAGGACAAAGTTCCAAACAACACAGTCCTGGAACGTGCTGGAATCCTTAGTATGTATGTACTGCTGAAACAGAGACGCCTGCATTGGCTCGGTCATGTCGTGAGAATGGATGATGGCCGGATCCCAAAGGATCTCCTCTATGGAGAACTCGTGCAAGGAAAGTGCCCTACAGGTAGACCACAGCTGTGATACAAGGACATCTGCAAGAGGGATCTGAAGGCCTTTGGAGTGAGAATCGGCAATGGCTGGATCCCAAAGGCTCTCCTCTGTGGAGAACTCATGCAGGGAAAGCGTTCTACAGGTAGACCACAGCTCTGATCCAGCCATGCAGGTGCCTCTTAGCCCCGACTTGCCGACCACCCCTGGTGCTGCTGCTGGGCCAGGTTCTCGCGGGTGCTTCACATCACCGCAGCTTGGCTCCCTGCAGCCAAGGTGGACTGCTTGTGGCCATTGGCTGTGAGTGACAGGGCCTTGCTTAGGCCTTGTGCCCCAACACTGAAGTGGGTAAATTGATGGGCCACTAGATCCTGTGGGACCCCTAGGCTCCAGCCTAGTCAACCCTAATGAATAATACAGCTCTGGTGCAGGGGGTAAATTGTACCCATGCCCAGAGTCAAAAAGGGGGCTCAGGAACCAAAGGAGGGTGCCCAAAAATTTCCTGGGACCTTACATTTTCCTATTTCACCAGAGCCTAAGAGCGGGGCTGTAGGGAGCCTAGGGTTAAAATGGGAGCCTGAGGAGGGAAGCTGGAAATTTAATGAGATTTCAGAAAATGTGTATATACGTCATATATTATGTGAAAACAAGCAACCCACTTTTGTGTAAGCCCACATAGTTTTATATATTGTAATTTGTAGATGTATGAAATTGTATGAAATTTGTAGACTTATGAAATGAATGTATCCAATTATGATCTAATGGTGAAGGAAGGAGGCCCAAAAGAAACTTTGTACCCCTAAAAGGAGCTCAAAAAGAAATGTGATAAAATTGCTTTCAGAGGCCATGTGAGGAGCATCTGTGCTCATGGTCTTCTCACAGCACAGCTGAGCAAGGCGGGACTGCTTTGTAAGTTTTGTCCAAAACGGTTCTAGTAGAACAAAAAGTTCTGTAGCTTGGGACCCTCCCTGAGTTCAGGGGCCAAAAAAAAACCTGGGTTGTTGCTTCCTGTTTTTCTTAGGCTCAAAGATACCAATGTGACTTTAAACACAATTGTACCTTTTAAGTTCAGCACTCCTTTGTATTAATCTTCATGTTTTTTCAAGCCCTAGATGTGCACTGTAGCTCTACTAGACAGTCTGTCCCTTAAATGAAAAGCAAAATGACAGCATACTCGTTCCCATGAAGTTCTCTTTATTTACACACAGGCATACGTGTTCTTGTGTTCCAGCTTTGTAATTGATTTGTGCTCCACTCCCCTGTATAACCTTTACAGTGGTGACAGCGATTAAAGCTTACCAACTGCCTTTGGTGACTTCAAGTGTCAGAAAGTGACATGAGTGACTGATGTATTTGTGGCCCTTACCTTCAGGGGAGAAGAAAAAACTGCCCTAAATCCCTTTCCAAACATAAGACCTTCTGAGTTGTTGGCGGCCTACTTGGTAAACTAATCAAAGAGAGGAAGAGAACTGTGCACACACAGAAAAAGACATTAGAACATCATACCGTTTCAGAGGCAGCAAGTGATATTTTTGTATGCCTTGGTGGCAGGTTTCTGCTTGAAAGCCCCTCCCCCCCAAAAGTATTGCTCATTATGGCATTATTTAGGCAATTAAATACAGCCAACCTGTTGTACTGTTTGTCAGGCAGTTTGAAATATACCTATGATTTTAAGAATAATGGGGAATAGTAAACCACTAGCAAATATTAGAAGTGCACCTTTCACCTGATTAAAGAAAAATTCCGATCTACAGATTATAAAGAATGAGAACTCCAGAAATAAGGTCTTAGAGATCTGGATAGTTTCACTTCAGACTGCAGGTGGGGAGTTGTCACAATTTTTTATTTCTTCCCCGTACATACATACATACTACATACATATGCACATAAACAAGCAAACACCTTGTATGTGACAAACCAGCAAATCATGGAGAGGTCTGTGCTAAACCTTCCTTCCAAAGTATTCATTTACTACATGCAGTGAGTGTTCTTTTTGCATTGGACAATGTTCAAAAATATGACTCACACACCTGTAGTTTGAAATGGAACAGTCCAGAATGTTACCACCTCAGGGCACAATCCAAACCTGCGCTGGAGCAGAGAAGCCAGGAGGCTTGCGCTGCATTCAACGCAGGTTCGTTGGGTGCAGCGGCTCAGCCACGGACAGGGGAAGCTCTTCCAATTACCCGTGGGTAAGGGCTGCGCGCCCCTATGGGTCTCCTTGGACCTGCACTGCCTTTGGAGGTGGCGCAGGTCCGAGGAGAGCGGAGTGGCACAAAGCCACTCTGCTCTCCCCGGGGATGGGGGTTGGGATCCGGCATAACCACTGGGTCCCAGCCCCACCCCCGGCTCTGCGCACGCCTGCCCCTGGGGCTGCCCTCTCCCTGCCCTCCCCCTGCCCAGAAACGCCCCCTCCCCACACCCCCCACACCTACCTTTGCCGCTTGCGTCGACGTGAGAGCACCAACACAAGTGTCTGCACAGGACCTGCTGCGGAGGCTTCAGCCTGCCTCTGCATGTCGGCGCATGTAAATGCACCGATGCGGCTCCCAGCCACGGAGGTGCAAACGTGCTTTACGGCACATTTGCGACCCTCCTATGCGCACTCCTCCTAAGGCGCACTTTGGATTGCATAATGTATAGATTGGGCCATGTCAATCACTTGGGACTTAAATAAGTATCCATTTACTTTTGAGAAAAAACAAATGGATCTAAAGGGTTGTTTGTCTGTGTGTGTGCATGGCCCAATCTTATCCACTTTAGGGGGCAGAAGGGAGGTGTTTTGGGGTGGGGAGGGCAGGCAGCAGGGGTTCCTGGGAGCGAGAGGGCAGAGAGCAGGAGGTGGGGCCAGGATTCAGAAGTTATGCCAGATTTGGACCCTGTTCAGAAGGATTCAGTTCCCGGGCAGCCCAGGGCAGGCCGGGGCTGCTCGGATTTGCACCATGTCGTCAGGTGGTGCAGATCCGAGTAGACCCATTGGGGCCACTGCAGCACGACATGTGTCTCCTTGCCTTGGGCTGCACCTTTTTGGCCCCAAACCTATGCTGGATGCAGTCCAGGCTTGCTGGTCTGCTTGTTTCCAGCATAAGTTAGGATTGCACTCTAGGTAGCCTGTTGGGAGGTAAGTAAAAACTTACCGGCTATCTGATTACACCCCCTCCTCCATAGCACGCACAGCATGCTCAGGCATCCTGGCTGCATGCTGGAAGACAGTGGGAGATAGGATTGGGCTGTGAGGTTATGCATACGTCAGTCTTAGCAGGCATCAGCACAGAAGAGGTTTCCCCTCTTTGCTCTTCACACAAGAAATAACACCTCTTTTAAGATGGCACTTGCCATCAGAAATAAACACCTATAAGAAATCAAAGTATTTGCATTAAGTCTCAGTTCAAATAAATCTGCTGGCTGATTAACCGCAGTGCCTTTTTGGTCCATCCAAAGATATGAAACCGTTAATGCAATGTGTTGACTCAAAATTGCAGCATCCTAATTGGAAAGTGCAGGTGTTGTGGCTGAAGACATTGAAAAGATGACTTTGGAAAGAAAAATGGTCAAGATTTGTAGCCAGTCATCCTGAACACAGGTGAAGTTTTAATAACTCAGTTGCTTCCATTGAATTGTCTCTGCTTTCCAAAGGAACTGTTTCTTTGCCCCACTAGGGTTTGCTTTCCAGTGCTACAGTTAATCAGCGGCAAAAAATAAAATAAAATCATATTCTGTACAGCATTTAAAAGCCAAGCAGTGTGACATTCTATCTGAGTTTCCACAATGTTTGATTTTAGCTCTTATTCATTTCCCTTTCCCACTCAGCACCATTATGTTCCACACCTATAAAAAGAATTCTGCCTGCTAGATTACTATAGGTAGCCCAAGAGAAGCCCAAGTCTCTTGCATAAAAACTCCACAGGGAAATCAGCGAGAGCCTGCAAAACTAATTTTTTTTAAAAGCCTTAAGACTACTCTAAAGAACAATTTCAGCACAAAGCTCCTAAATCATGAAGCTGTTCAAGCCTTGGTTTAGACCATTAATTCATGCTACAGAAGAATGTGACTATTTTTTTCCTCTGCAGTGCTTAAAAAAAGAAGAAAAATAAAACAGTGAGGAAAAATTACACTTCCTGATTAATTGCACACATGCACAATTAGGCAGTGGCGTTGCCAGTGCATGTGCCAGCACGTGTTACCCCTGCCATGCGACACTCCCACGCCCCACAACACCCTCCTAACTCACCAAGCTGATCAAGAACATGATTTTTATAGACCCCACTTAAGTCTTGCAAGATCCTTAGGACTTGAGACTCGCAAGGACTTAGAGCGGTTTTCAAACTCCCGAAGAGTTTGAAAACTGCTGCCTTACAGGTTTAGCTGCAGCAGATGGAGTTGGAGGGGTGCGTTTGTGCTTCTGATGAATTAAAAAGTTAGCATTATTGTAACCTATTAAAGTGCCTTATACTCACTTAGGACATCAGGTTCACTAACTGCATGGATGGTGTAGTGGTTCTGGAATTGAAGACCTGGAAGATCCCCGTTCAAATCTCTGCCCCATGAAGCTACTTGGGTGACCTTAAGCCAATCACTTGGCTTAAGACCTCACCTACCTCACAGGGTTGTTGTGAAGGCAAAAGGAGGGGAGGAACTATGTTCACCACCCTGAGCTCCTTGGAGGAAGGGTGGTATAAAATGTGAAAATTAAAATAAATACTGCATGTACTGACTGGCAGCATCTCACTGCAGTTTCAGACAGGGGTCATAGATAACGGGGTTGAATCTGGAAACTTCTGCATGCAAAATATGGCTCCACTACACAGATAGAGCCACTTCCACAATGGTGACCTAAAGCTATGGTGCTTCAAGAAGACAAAGGAAGTTCAAGGCAGAAGGTCAAATTTGTTCTTATTTTTTAAAAATGGAAACACTAATTCTGTCTTGCCCTGTCATGCAGCATAACTTCTTTTACTATAGAAAATAGAGTTTCCTTGTTGTAAAGTGAGAAAGCAGCAGGAAAACCACTTTTATGACCAAATCAATGCTAGCTATACTTAACACCCACCCACAGACACACAGAATTTTCATCTCTTGCACTGGATGGTATTTTCCCATATGAACTTGTGTTTTCTGTGGCTATAATTATTATGCTGTAAGAAATAAGATGAACTGTGAATTTAGAACTTGTTATGATTCCATCATAATCCTAAATGGGCAAAAACCAGGGGTGAGAAAACCCAGCATGGAGCAACTCGAGTCGAGTCACAAGTCACCGCCCCCTGCAACTCGCCTAGAAAACAAGTTGTAAGGAGGGGGCACTTTCAGAGTCGCCAAGTCACCCTTCCGTGACTCAACAGAACTTGAGTTGAGTCACCCCATCCCATTTAAAAAACCCACAGTGGCTTCAAGGAAGAAAGCAGGGCTGTTGCTGGGCTGTGTGAGTGCTTTGGGCTTCCCTTTCAACTCTCCCCTGCTGTCCCCAATGTCCAGCAGCAGTGTGGAATGTGCCAACGCCTTCTCCCATGCAATTCCACCTCAGCCGCGATGAAGGAAACCCCCCTTCAATTCACAGGCATGGCAGGGAGCGAGGGTGAATCCCAGCTCAGTCAGGTGGGAGGGTGCGGGGGCAGCGCAAACCGAGCGAGTGAGAAAAAGCCAGCTGCGGCTCTGCAGAGGTAAATGGGGCTGCACCGGGCAGAATGCATGTCACGGCATTCCCTTTAAACATTCCCTCCCGCTGTCCCCGCCCCCTCCATCCCACCTGTCAGGCAACAGTGCGGAAAGCACCCACCCCTTCTGCAACAGAAAATGCAGCTGAAAAACAGCAGGACGACGACAAGAAAACTCTGCCAATAGAGACTTGGAGAAAGGTGTAGGTGATATAAGTCACTCTCCTGCTGTCCTCACCTCCATCCCACCTGTCAGGCAGCAGTGAGGAATGCTCTCACCCCTTCCCTTCCCCTGTGCCGTGACCCCAGCCCAGCTGCAACAAAACCCACTCCGCTCCCCTGGGCACAGCAGGGAGAGAGGGAGTGAGGACGCATCCCACCTCGGCAATCTATACAATGTATTATATTTACAAGAGCGTACGGATTGGGAAAGGGTGCCTGGACACTATGCTGGGAGAGCATGGGAGAGAACTTCTTTGAATGTTCTTTGTTCCATTCTTTGAAACATGGAATGAGGATGCAAGCTGTGGAGTGGCTGTACTTGTATGCTCCAAGAACAGCCTGCCACCTGCTTGTCCCTGCCACCTGCGGCCCCTCCTTCTCCTTACAAAACCCTGTCCCTACAGTGAAAAATGGCTGATCTTGTCCCCCTTGCTCCCTCCCTCTCCCAGCAATGCATCCTTCGTCCAATGGATGCAGCGGATGACCAGCAGACCAATAAAAAAAATTAATCCTTTCGCTCCACCCCCAGGCCATCTCTGAACATAGCATACCCTGCTAGCTGCTGGTGCTGGTGCTCAAATGCACCAAAAACAGCTTCCCAGATGAACACAAGAGGTTTTTCATGACAGGGGGTGGTGGTGCAACCCATGTCCGTTGGCACACGATTTGGGTCATCGAAGTGGAATGTGAGTCATGAGTCAGAGGGCCCCTGACTTGAGTGTTTTTCCAAGTCCTCCATGCGCACAACCCACAAATCCACAAGTCAGCAAAAAACATGCATTTTCGTGACTTGAATCCAAGTCACCCGACTCGAGTTCCCAACCCTGGTGAAAACCTAGGATCACTTACAGCCCAATACTAAACTGCACTGGTGCAGCCAGGCCACAGAATCTGCACTGCATCCAATGCAGCTCAGGAGGCAACTGAAGGTCTCCTCAGGATATATACACTGCTCAAAACAATAAAGGGAACACTTAAACAACACATCCGAGATCTGAATGAACGAAATATTCCTATTAAATACTTTGTTCCTGACATAGTTGAATGTGCTGACAACAAAATCACACAGCAATCATCAATGGAAATCACATTTATTAACCCATGGAGGTCTGGGTTTGGTGTCATACTCAAAATTGAACTGGAAAAACACACTACAGGCTGATCCAACTTCGATGTAATGTCCATAAAGCAAGGCAAAATGAGGCTCAGTAGTGTGTGTGGCCTCCATGTGCCTGTATGACCTCCCTACAATGCCCGGGCATGCTTCTGATGAGGTGGCGGATAGTCTCCTGAGGGATCGCCTCCCAGACCTGGACTAAAGCATCTGCCAACTCCTGGACAGTCTGTGATGCAATGTGGCGCTGGTGGATGGAGCGAGACATGATGTCCCAGATGTGCTCAATTGGATTCAGGTCTGGGGAACGGGCGGGCCAGTCCATAGCATCAATGCCTTCATCTAGCAGGAACTGCTGACACACTCCAGCCACATGAGGTCTAGCATTGTCCTGCATTAGGATGAACCCAGGGCCAACTGCGCCAGCATATGGTCTCACAAGGGGTCTGAGGATCTCATCTCGGTACCTAATGGCAGTCAGGCCACCTCTGGTGAGCACATGGAGGGCTGTGCGGCCCCCCAAAGAAATGCCACCCCACACCATTACTGACCCACTGCCAAACCGGTCATGCTGGAGGATGTTGCAGGCAGCAGAACGTTCTCCCTGCCGTCTCCAGACTCTGTCACATCTGTCACATGTGCTCAGTGTGAACCTGCTTTCATCTGTGAAGAGCACAGGGCGCCAGTGGCGAGGTTGCCAATCTTGGTGTTCTCTGGCAAATGCCAAACGTCCTGCACGGTGTCGGGCTGTCAGCACAACTCCCACCTGTGGACGTCGGGCCCTCATACCACCCTCATGGGGTCTGTTTCTGACCGTTTGAGCAGACACATGCACATTTGTGGCCTGCTGGAGGTCATTTTGCAGGGCTCTGGCAGTGCTCCTCCTGTTCCTCCTGGCACGAAGGCGGAGGTAGCAGTCCTGATGCTAGGTTGTTTCCCTCCTATGGCCTCCTCCACGTCTCCTGGTGTACTGGCCTGTCTCCTGGTAGCGCCTCCATGCTCTGGACACTACACTGACAGACACAGCAAACCTTCTTGCCACAGCTCACATTGATGTGCCATCCTGGATGAGCTGCACTACCTGAGCCACTTGTGTGGGTTGCAGACTCTGCCTCATGCTGCCACTAGAGTGATAGCACCGCCAGCATTCAAAGGTCACCCAAACATCAGCCAGAAAGCATAGGGACTGCGAAGTGGTCTGTGGTCACCAACTGCAGAACCACTCCTTTATTGGGGGTGTCTTGTTACTTGCCTATGATTTCCACCTGTTGTCTACTCCATTTGTGCAACAGCATGTGAACTTGATTGTCAATCGGTGTGGCTTCCTAGGTGGACAGTTTGATTTCACAGAAGTGTGATTGACTTGGAGTGACATTGTGTTGTTTAAGTATTCCCTTTATTGTTTTGAGCAGTTAGCCCTAGTAAACCCCAGACATCCCAAGGTGCTTCTCAGATCCGCACCAGCTATATCACTAGCACAGATCGGGAAAGCCCCATGTAAGGCTGCTTGACCAGAGGGTTAGAATGTTGCGTGTACTAGCACTGCCAATCCCACACCCCTTCTGGGCCCTATCCTCCCCCGTTCCACCCTTCCCCACCCAGAAATGCCCCTTCCCACCTCCAAAACGCTATCCTGCCACTCTCTCCCAGCCCCTGCGCCACTCAGTGCAATCATACCAGAACTGGCCGTTGGAGGGATGGGATGCGACGCTGGCCCAGTCAGCTCTCAAGTTGCCATGAACATGCTTTGCAGCATATTTGCAACACTCTGAGCTGGTGTGGGGACTACTGTGCCAGCTCAATGCAGTTGAGGATTGCAGTTAGGATCGCAAGTTGGACATACTGGGGAACATCATTTCATTCCCACAAAAGTATATCCATTCATTCATTCAATCAATCAATCTAACAGGATTATAATTAACAGGACATCATCTTTGCATACTATACTGCCTTTGTTGTAGAGAAAACAGCATTAAAAAAAAAAAAAGAACACAGACACAGGAAAGGTTCCTGACTTAAATGTCTGAATCTGTAGAACTGTTGAGTTATTGCCAGGTGTCACCAATGGACAGAGAAGCCCACAAGCCCTAGTTTTAGGTCAGTATTTTTAGACACAGAATGAATTCAAGCTGTTGTGTGCTCAGCTGTGTATGCTGTGAAAAATCAGGTGGTAAATCTCCAGGAGCACCGGGGCACGTGACACTACCCAATGAATCAGACAGCTTCTTCATTCAGACTGGCATCCCGTCTCAAGCAGTGGCCAGTACCAGCTGCTTCGCCAGAAAAATACAAATCTTCCCTAATTGACAAAGGAATGATAAGATGCTGAGGAAGGAAATTCCATCAGAACTCCAGTTAGCGGTTTTGAAGTGTGAAGGGCTGATAATCCTTTATACTTTTTTTTTTTAACTTTAGGAATGTCAAAGGGAAGGGTTGTCCCTATCATTAATTTCAAAGCTTTCATCTTCCTCGTGTGCCTCAATCAATGTTTTCTGGATAGCAAAATGCAGAACTGGTCTCTTTGGGAGGGGGAAGGGCCTGTTTCCTAGCTATTGAAGCTTTAAATAATGCCCTGTATCGCAGGAAATGATCATGTATATCTCTAACCCACTATTTTTGGCTGGCAAGCACATTGCACATTGAGGCTGTTTGGATAGAATGTAATGTTCATTGGCCTGAGAATTGAATTAGTGTTTCTGGATGTGGCCTTAGAGTTGATCTGAGCTCTATCACTCCACAGCACACAATTGCATGGTGGATCATTTACAAATCATGTTCTTTGCTTGGAACATTTTTTCCCAGCAGATAAGCAGAGCAAGTGTGGGAATTGCGCAAAGAATCATCTATATCTGTGTGACCAGTTTTGTTGTCTTGTAGCCTCTCTAGGCTTATATGCATTAGTCATCCTCATTCTATAATCCCCCAAGAATTGCAGTCTAAAAGTGGCACAAGAAACATCCTGTGTCTGACAAAAGCTACTGTTTCTATAAATGCTGTTATGTCTGCTGGCTGACATTCCTTGATTAGAAAGTTGCTTACAGATAGCAGAGGGTGGTCACCTGATGTTCTTTGCTAAGAGCTGATAGTTTTAAGGACATGGCCTGGAGATGGCTGGCATCTCTCTTAAATGATTCTTTTCTTTCTCCTTTCCTGCCCCTTATGCCTAAAACTTTTGGAAACCCTCATAATGTTTCCTCTCCTACATCCTTGGAATATTCTTAGAACCCACCTGTCCAGTGAAGATGTTGGATCAAGCCCTTAGTCCCTGTTCCCTGCTGTAGCTAAGTTTAAGTTGTCCAGGTGCCCACCCACAAAACACATGTGACACAAGAGTTGGAAGTATATAGGGCCATGCTTTGAAACAAAGCGCAAAACACATGTGGCACAAGAATTGGAAGTATATATGGTCATGCTTTGAAACAAGGCCTTAGTTCTGTTCCCTGCTGTAGCTAAGTTTAAGTATTAGCAACAAACACATATGCTTCCCCATATGAGGATGGAGGATGGTGGCCTCTCTGCTAGCTCACGTGTGCTACCACCAGCCGTTGCGTTGGCATTGTTGCCATCACTTCTGCCGGCATCCTCGCAGTAGATGCTTCCGATAGATCCTCTCCACCAGTAGAACCCACATTCTGCTGGCAGAAAGTGGGGATTGGATTGGGCTGTTTCATCATTCTCTCAGGATGAAACCTGCAAAAGGCCCACCGAAATCTGGGTTAGCACTATAGATGAGGATCAAAATTTTTGCCTTATTTGGCAGCATCTGGTGACATGACAAAGCATGGAAAGTCACAATGCAGCAGGTGCAGCAAGAGGTTTTATAATTCTTCCTATAACCTGAGTTATGATAGCTAATTATGCATTATCTTACACGGACTCATGCTGCTGCATCTGCAGGTCCACAGATGCTAGTCTTGCTCAAATGTTTGTCGAGAGCACTTAAAGGTCTCACTTCTTGGCAAGGACAAGGTCCCTGCCTTCTTTGTGCATTGAAAGCCCTGACATCAACAATCCTTTTCATGTTCAAGAGCATTCTGAAGAGTCGGTTGACATTGCTACAGTGTCAAAAAGGCATTTATTCTAATAGTGTTACAAGTGCCAAGCACATTTTTTTTTCCTAGAACTGATTTTGCTCTCTGGGGTGAAAACAAAATTTTAATTGTTTTTAAATGTCCGTGGAAAAATGGATTTCCCGTCAAAGGAAATGTGGACAATTTTCCTTCCTTCCTTCGGGATCACTTTTTTGGTTTGCACTTTGACAGTGTCCTGGAGCTAGTTTTGTCAGTGCTAACCTTCACAGGTAGAAAGGTGACTAAGGTTTAGGAGACATCAGCTCTTCCAGGAACCCAGACAAACATTTCTCAAAGGCTTTATGAGAAGAAGCATATCAGGAATGGAGTTTCCTAGCCAGAAATTACTGATTAGAACTGGCCAGAAGCTTCATGAGAAAGAGGTAAGGTAGACAAAAAGGTGTACACAGACTGAAGTGGCATCAGGGATCAGCCAGGACGGGTGCTGGTCTACACCCATCAGAGAGACCATTTGACCAGGTCAACCTTGAACCTTCAATACTTATGCTAGTGGTTCAGTGCATTCATTGAACCATTAGAAGTTGGTAGGCAGTTCCATGGGGGGGGGGGAGGTTTGAGTGCAGTGCAGGGAGGGGGCAAATTAGGACCAGGAAGAAAGCAGTATCTTTGGCAGCAGCAGTTGCCAATATCCTATTCCCGTTCCTGACATTGATCCCCTGACCTGGGACCAAATAGACTTGTGCCAGTGATATAGCTGATGCAAGTCTGAGTAGACCCAGCTGGCCATCATGGGCTTACTCAGTGGCATTGCTAGGGGGTGCAGGCTGCATCAGGTGATGTGCACAGAGGGGGTGACACCACTACTGGCCAACATTTTTCAAATCTTGGTATTTTTGAATAAAACCATCATGTTATATATCATTTGATGTGTAATTTCATGCAGAATGCAATGAAACAAACCTCACTGAAATACCTCTATTCTATCAAAATGGTTGACAACCTTCAGTCTCGAAAGACTATGGTATAAGCCTACAGCACCTGGTATTCCCATGTGGTCTCCCATCCAAGTACTAACCAGACCTGACCCTGCTTAGCTTCCAAGATCAGACAAGATCAGGGATGTGCAGGGTAACAGTTGCTGCAAAAGCTATAGCCAAAAAGGAAGTGGGATGGGGCAATAGTGTAGTACCGTGCCCACTGCCTGGGGCATTGCCCCGCCTACTGCAAGGGAGGAGATCCATCATAGGGGTGTTATGCCGGACTCCTGCACCAGGTGATGCAAATCCTAGTGATGCCACTGGGCTTACCCCAGGGAAAGGAAGCAAATGTTCCCTTACCCCTAGGAGGCCTCCAGAGGCTGAAATTCCCCTACAGTATATAGCAGGCACCCAGCTGCATGAGGGAATTGGGAACAGGAGAAAAAAAGGAAAGAAAACCCTCTTCACTGAAGTCTAGAAACATGAGATTTCAAGAATCTGGATTTTCTCTTATCAGACGGAATGGTAATGCAAACTTTTTTGACTCCAGTTATGATTTTGCATATTGCTGTATGTTGCCTAGAACTATTCATTCTGTTTTGGGAAAGAATCTACCTATGCTATCTTAAGTTTGCTTATTTAGAAGTAAATAGCACAGAAGTCAATGGAATCATCCTTAGTAAACAGTGTTAGAATGGGCAGATTATTCAGGTCTCTCAGCTTTGAAATGTCAAAACAGCCTTGAAGGCAGGTTAAGGTCATCACTATCAAGTGCTGAACAGATAAAGAAAGAAAATTCATTGAGAATTTGCAAAGATGTTACAGAACGGATTGGCAATGAACTTTCACACTTCATGACAATAACAACCACAACTGTCATGAATCAGGTCGCCCACAGGGCTTGACCCCTAAAATGGCTTTAAGACTGTGGCACTCTTAGAGGTGTTGCAAAAGTGGATTCCTTTTTGAATGCTTCACAGTTCTTTCCTTTCTCTTTTCTCCCCCTCCTTCCCAAATACTGCAAAACATCTGGTTTCTTAGCACCAGTTCCCCCTGGGAACCCTTTCTGATTTTCCTATGTCCTTTGCTACCCACTTTCTTCCCCCTCTGTATTGGCACCAGTATACATCCTTTTATCTTTTAAGCAGTGGTTCCCAACCTTTAGGAGCTCGTGGACCACTGAGGCAAACATTGGAATTGTGAACCACATTGCAACCCCCTCCATCCCAACCACACAAAAAAATACAATTCAATTTGGTAGCCCATGGGGGAGTGCTTGGCAAGACACTGGAAATACCAGCTGCGGGGGGGGGGGGGTCCATTCTCCGCTCTCTCTGGTGGTCCATGGGGAAGCATCTCGCCCAGTGAGTGTTCAGACTACCTGAAAAGGTGGAGAATGAACACTCCCATAGCTGGCACTTTAGCAAGTGCTGGACCACCAGAGAGGGCGAATAACAGACTACCTACAGCCACAGCCGATACTTCAGTGGTCTGTGGGGGGACGGTCACTTGTTGAGATCCTGGAATACTCAAAGGTGATCATTTTTTCTCTCCTGAGATCTTGGGGACCACTTCTCAAGGTCTCATGGACCACCTATGGTCCCTGGACCACAGGTTGGGAACCTGTTGGGAACTACAGGTTTAAGGATTCCCTCCTTGTCCTTTCATATTGTCAGATAACTGGATTGCTTGTGACTTTCTTGGGGGGAAAAAAAGATCTGGCTCCATGCCATTGGCTGGCAACCTTCAGTCTCGAAAGACTATGGTATAACCCCCAAGCACCCGGTATTCCCAGGTGGTCTCCCATCCAAGTACTAACCAGGCCTGACCCTGCTTAGCGTCTAAGATCAGATGAGATCGGGCATATGCAGGGTAACAGTCCATGCCATTGGTCTTATGATAAGAGATAAGACCCATTGATAAGGGAGCCAACTGGATATCTTAACTCCCCCAGAACCCAGTAACAGTTTTCTGATGCTGCTAGTTTGCTGGTTATAGTTCTCAGTATAGTTACTACTGATGGTGTCTTACTGGTGATTCGAGTGGTTGCTGTAAATATGGTAGTCTTGTTTGTTTATTGAGAGGAGCGGTGGAGCATGCTGAAGATAAAGCATTGGCTTTTAAACCTCAGCAGTTACCATCACTTAGGCTTTGTGTTTGCAGGTGGCACAGTTGCTCAGAAAGGACACCTTTCCCCCCCCCCCCAAGTCAAACGTTCCTTCCCAGTCTGTGGGTGAGCAGCAGTGCTCTCCACGATGCACAGTCATTTCAGTTAGCGGCTCCCAGGTGGCCCATTAGCCCTTAACCAAAGGGGGGAGGGGGAAATCCTATAAAGTTCTTCTGCATGAGGAATTAGGTTGACTCATTAACCTTCCCCACATGAAGGACAACAAAGAGATGCTAGCAAGCACTAAAGGGAGAGCTGTAAGGTTTATGGCTGCACTGCCAAATTCGTATCTCTTATCCATGGAAAAATGTACGGTGATTTTCATTTGGCAGTTTCAATGGCACGCTGTTAAACTCCAGGTTCTACGAAGTATTTTCTCATTCCCGTTTGCCATGTGCCTTGCTTTTCCAACATGGAATGGCTGATGCTGAAGCGCAAAGCTCAGCCTGCCCTGAACACGACCTGGAAATTTAAGGTTATTAGCACTTAAACAGGAGGCTAATATTTCTTTCACGAAATGATCCCACAGGCAAACTGGCTCTGAAACCCCCAACTCACAAGCTGCTTAGTAAATTTTCTGTAGCATATGTAATTGGAATTTTTTTTTTTCCTTCTTAAGCCTAATGACTGACTGTGAGGTGTTGATCTGGCAAATCGAAATCAAATACAGAGGCTTCATAACTAGTTCCAAAGTGAAAGCTGAGAAGGATAATGTTTAACTACGGATATTCTGAAGCAGTTTCTCATGATGGTTTATTCACCTCTTGGATCAGGCCTCTGAATGGAGTGTTGGTCCTCTGAGATTTTGGTCAAGCTTAAAGTAAGGTTGGATTTCTCGGTGGAAACATATAGCCCAGATTGTTTCTGGTATATACAGTTTATATGTGGCTAATTTATGGCTTGACTCAAAAACATTCATTGCAAAGTCCATTAGTTGAAGAAAGCAATTGCCTAAAGTTTCAAACTCGAGTGAACAGATCCCACCTGGCACCCTTATGGACATTCTCTGTGCCAGCTCTTGTTTTACCTTTTAACATTATTTGGAGTTTGAGGTGGGGGAGTTGAATGAAAGGGTTTTTTTTTTTTTTAACTCACACACGTTCAAGCACAGTTATAGGGGGAGCTATCTGAGACAGCGGGGGGGGGGATGAAATAAGCATGGGTCTAAAACACTACAAATCCTTGACTAAACAGGATAAAATAAATATCAACCAGATGGCTGTGGAAGGGAACTGGGAGGGAAAATAAAATGGAATGGTCTCCATAAATGTTGCTCTTGATTAGCAGTTGGAGAGAAGGAGAGGATCAGGGGATCTCTTATGAGGCAGATGGCAATTTATTCCCACACTGGCAACTGTGGGGCTTGCACGCATTCAGTTTTTTGAAAGGTTTTGCAGGATCTCCGCAGGAATGAGGCTGCAGGCTGTGGGGCACCAAAGAGAGAGTCAGAGGTCATGAATCTGTACTTGTTTTGGACTTAGTCGTGCTGCTCCAAGACTTTCACTGCCCCAGAGTTTGTCTTTGCTGTCAGAGTGACTTAAGTTGAATAAGAAAAAAATGTATTGGGAGGAGAAGTGACAACAATTGTTAAAAGAATTGCATGCTGAGAGTGTTGGAGGTACGTTATGTTTCAAGACATTGAAAGCGACATTCTCTGTGAGCGCTTTGTACTGTTCTAACACCTGAAGTATTTAGGATCTCAGACAGAATTCTTACTCATTTAATCGATGTTTATCCCACCTTTCCTTCACCAAGTGACTTCCCCTGTGCAGACGTCAATCTGCAGAGATGGTTTTACAAAGCTTTGCTGCCCAGGATGCAGTGCCTAAAACTCATCTGAAGAAGATAAGAACATAAGAAGAGCCCTACTGGTCAGACCAAAGGCCTATCTAGTCCAGCTTCCTATATCTAAGCGTGGCCCACCAGATGCCTCAGGGAGCATGCAAGACAACAAGGGACCTGCTCTCTGTTGCCACTCCCTTGCATCTTGCATTCTGAGTTAGCCTATGTCTAAAACCAGGAGGCTGCACATATCCATCATGGCTTGTAACCTGTGATAGAGGTAAGAGGTGAAGCCGGGCAGTCGGGTCACAAGGTCACACTGAAGGAGAAGGTAAATTTAATTTACTATGCATTGCATTCTATACACCAGGCAGTTCTCAGACTATTAGTCAGGGCTCTAGTGCTACTGAGTCTCTAGTCTCTAGTCTCTAGTGTCTCTAGTCTCACTAGTCTCTAGTGAGACTGAGACATAAACAGTTGCATTTGGGATGAAATGCTGACTGACGGGCCTCCATATGAACTCTAGCCTATTGAATATTATGAACTACAGATAGATAGGCTAAGAAAATCTAAGTTGTTCCAGACACAAATACACAAATGTTAAAGAGATGGCAGTGAAAAGCTAAATGGAAGGAGTGTAACATATCAAAAGACAATGACAGATTTATTGAGCCATGCAAGGGTAACATCAAGTCTGACTCATCAATCTGACAAGAGGCATTTTGTCCTGGCCAATGTCCTACCAAATGTACTGAGTGAACAAAGGAGCTTCAAAACACATCATCTCAAATAAACAACAATGCAAAGTCATGTGTTAGAGGCATAGCATACTACAGCAGAAACTAAATACATCCCATGTCTAAGAACACTCTCGTCTCCTATGTACTGTTGGAGTGGTCTGCATTTGGAATGCATAGGAAGGCAGAAAGAACTTTGAAATATCATTTCTTTAGAGTACAATATCTGTCTTATCAATGAAATTTAAAGCTGCAGAGAATGGACATTGAATGACAGCACTTAATGTTCATCCACAGCCGAATGGTAACCAGGGCCCATGGAAACTTTCATTCTGAGCCAGCAAAGGGAATCATC
This sequence comes from Tiliqua scincoides, assembly GCF_035046505.1. Taxonomy (NCBI): domain Eukaryota; kingdom Metazoa; phylum Chordata; class Lepidosauria; order Squamata; family Scincidae; genus Tiliqua; species Tiliqua scincoides. The sequence goes on from NC_089822.1 coordinate 45,313,507, forward strand.
TTGCATAATAGGCTTAAGTTGGAGATCATGTTCTGGATGGGATATTATGAACAAAATAATAGCATTTGTACGGTGGCTTTGATTTATTGTGCGCTCCGGTGGCACAGCTGCATTGGCAGCGGCGGGGGGGATTTAGATAGGATTGGGCTGCAAAATGTAGAAATTAGAACCTTAAATGTTGGGGTAAGAGGGAGAAAGGAGTACAGGAAGCCATTCCCTAAACTCTGTCTGTCTTGCGTTAGCTATTTTCAAAAGGATTGCAGATTTCTTTGTCTCAGGCTCTGATCCACTATCACTTATTGTGTAATTTCTCTTTTTTCTTTTACTGTTAATGCACAATGGTGGCAACTTCAGGCAAGTGGTAATTAAGATATGAACTAGTAGCCTCCATCTTTATCGGTGGCAGATCTAGTAATGTTAAAGCAGCATTTTTTTCTAATAATTTTAACTGAAGTATTACCCTGCATATGCCCGATCTCAGAAGTTAAGCAGGGTCAGACCTGGTTAGTACTTGGATGGGAGACCGCCTGGGAATACCGGGTGCTGTAGGCTTATACTGTAGTCTTTCGAGACTGAAGGTTGCCAACCTTTTAAATAAAACAAGAGTAAACAAATGTGCAATTGTCTTTATCTCAAGGAACAGTATGAACCAATTCAAGGCCTGGTTGACTGTGATAGTCAATGCATTAAAAGCTTGACAGTCACATTTATATGAATAAACAAGAAACACAGAAGATTTGTTATCATTTTAAGGACACTTGTGGAAAACTGTTTTGGAGACTACACAGTACAGCCAGACAGCATAAGCTTTATGTTAAGCATATTAATATAGACTCGTTGTCTAAAAGGCATTCCATTCCTCCATGATGAAACCTGTTTAGTATCAAAGTACATTAGTTAAATGGCAGAAATGTATATTTTGCATATATGTAGTTTCATTTTGTTTCTTCCCCACACTCTACTCTAGAAACATTGAAATGTTAGCAATCCAGAAAAAAGATGCATTTAAGCTCAAGTTATCTTTTATGTGAATTTATTGAGGAAAAAAAAACCAAACCTATAAGAAGAGCTCTACCTTGGCCAGGCTCCTAGCCTGTCTAGTCCAGCATGCTGTCTCAACAGTGGCCAACCAAATTCCTCACAGAAACATGGTGATTTACACCATCGGTCATTGAGGTCTGCATTGTCTACTTTGATTGCCAATGGATTTCCTGGTTTTCAGACAGAGATCTTTTTCAGTTCTGCCTATAGATGACAGCATTTGAACCAGTAGCATAGAAGGCGGGAGGCGGCCAGACAAACAACCCACCCCCCACTGCCAGGCCAAAAGGGGGTGCTGTGAAGCATGCACGCACATGTGCTCCAACCACTTCCTGACTCAAGAAGCAACTGGAGAGCGTGCATACTTAGCAATGGCTTGGGTGATTTTTGGAAAGCACTGCAGCCACTGCTGTGAGTGTGCAAAGAGCCAAATGTAGTGGCCTATTTAAGGGATCCCCTCAAATATAACCCCCAAAGTTTCATGAACAAAAAGCAACTGGAGTGCATGTGCACTTACAGAGGCGGCTGTGGTGATTTTCAGTGGGCTCCTCTGGGAGAACCCAGAAATTATGTCACAACATTGAATGATGTCAAGATGTCATGTGACATCATGACGTGGCCCCTGGTGACACCGCTGATTTGAACATGGGACCTTCTGCATGCATGCAGTGTGTTTGTTCTACCACTGAGCAATAGCCCCTCCTTTTGTCTCTGAAAGGTCCCAAAGATGGAGATGATAAACAACCATCTCCTGCCATTACTTCCCTGCAACTGCAACAAGGCTGAACTTGGTGTAGCGCTGTGAGAAAGGCACTATTTCTATTTAAATAGAAAGGCACTTTCTATTTATTTTCTTCACACCATGCAACACTTTACTAGCTTCGATCATGTCCCCACACCATTGCCTTTCTTCTAGGCAAAGAGCCCAATGCTGTGGCCTGTTTTCATAAGGGACCCCCTCAAACGTAATCCCCAAAGTTTCATGAATGAAAAAGTCATCTTGTGTACATGATGTATTACATTGGCATGTGTTCTTCAGTCCAAGTCCTTCTTAGTCCATGAACTCAGTGTCGGCATGAAGGAGACCCCAAATACGCAGCCCATTGTCTTCCTTGAGGGCATAACTCTCAAAAAGCTTGAAGAGAACCATGTTGTAAAGCCTTGCCCCTGTAGCCCAATCCTGGATAGGACTTGGCTGCCTTTTTGTGTGATCCCTTTGGTCCCTGTCTCATTGTCTTGCAAACTGAAATGCTGAAAAAAAGAGTGAGTGATTTGTGGTTAGTTCAATGAGCAATATAATTAGACAAATACAAAAAATGTGTTGAAAACATAATAAATCTGACAACAAAAAGATGAAATATTAAACCAATATTTATATGAATCAACCCTAAGCACTGTCTTTTTGAGCATACATCTTCTTCAATGAATCATTACAATTTGAATTTAAATGTTCCAAGGAGCAAGTCAAGTAACTTTAAAGAGTTATAGGGGCAAGAAGGAGAAATGACTAGCGTAAGTGAACGTAAGTGATTATTACAGCCATGTCTAAGGCAATCATAAAAATAGAGAGGAAAGTCATCTGACTTGATATTGGTCATGCACCAAATGACTTCTGACAGGAGTATAAAATACTCACTTTTTAGAACTGCAGTATATTGATTAAGAAATATTCACTCTTGGACATGATGGAAATTTCTGCTGTTAAAATGAGCTATACAAAACCGAGAGTGCCTCAATGTATAATCTGTCTGAAATTCATATTTTGGCCTTTAGACAGCCAATAGGAAATCATTATGAATTGATAGTGCTAGAATTCTACAAGTATATCAAATGGGCAAAGCGTTTGGACTGAACTTGGGAGAACCCCACCAGTGATTAAATTAAGGTTACATTTAATCCATCATTCAAAGAGAAGAATAATTTCAAACATTCTTTTTGATACACAGTTTTATTTCCATGCATTATCTGAATAGGCATGCAAGGCAAGCAACTTAAGAACATCCTGTCTGTATTTGCCCCTGACATTTCAGTACAAGTGGGGAAAATGACTTTGATAACAAAATGACTCCAATCCACAAATCTTCCCATGTAGCAGCAGTACACAAATCTCCATATATGCCATGTCAGATAGATTGTTGCTTGGAGAGTGCTGGCCATCCAAAGCTCCAGGTTGGACACAAGAAGGTACCTGTAATGCATCTGCAAATTCACTCCCATGGGAGGTGATGGGGATGTGGCTTTAAAAGGAGATTGGATCAGTGGTTCCCAAACGTTTTAGCACTGGGACCCACATTTTTTTTTGTGTGTGTAAAGTTTATTTATTTATTACAGATACAGGTAAGGAAAATGGGTTAAACTTAGGGCTGGGACTACATAGGTTACATATGAGGATACTGGCCATATATTACAACATATCTTAATCCAGAAAAGAAACCAACAACGACTGGAAAAAAAATCATTGATAGAAAAATTTTCCTATTTGTCATTATACTAATTAATGATTTAACTAAGCAATCACTATTGTTTAACTAAAATTATTTATCCAATCATAAAAAGGCTTCAAATTTTGCACATACAATATTCTTGTTGCTATACTGATATGTACAATAAAATGTTTCTTATATTGGTCTTCAATTTCTGATATCACATTTAAAAGGAATATTTCCAGTGTGAATGGTACTACACAATTCAATATCTCTTGTAACAATATATATCATTTTCCAATATTTCTTTACTTTCCACATAACCACCACATATAATAAAGAATTTCCTCATTCTCTTTGCATATTTAACAATTATTTGATGACCCAGGGTACATTTTTGCTACTTCCTCTAGAATTAAATATCATCTATAAAACAATTTATATAAATTCTCTTTAAAAGATACCGCTTTAATTATCTTAATACCACTTTAATTATCTGAACATTTATGTTCCAACTTTGTTTTCATTTACATCTACTTGATTTGACATAATTAATGGAATACTCCTCACTTCTGAGGAGAATTCAATCCATTAATATCTACAAAAAAATTTCCACTTGTTATTCAGCCATTTTCACTTGCTGTCTTAGTATTTTCTTTGTTCTCTGTCTTGTTGATATTTTCCTTCTTGCTCCTCCCACTGCTCCTTCAACTCCTTCTTCTTCCTCTTCTCCCTTATATTTCTTGATCCCCCTCTTTCTTCTTCCGTTTTCTCCATTTTATTCTTTTTGAATCCAAAGATTCTTCTTCTTCTTGAAAGGACGCGCTTTCTTTCTCTGACAGTTCCCTCTTTTTTCTTCCTGAAAATTCTGAGTTCTAATAATAAATGCTGCTTTTTCCATCGCCTGTCTCATTACAAAAATCTCCAATTCTTTAGTTTCATCTGACATTTGGTCCATTCTTTTTTTCCATCCCCTCCATACTTTTCTTTGTTTGTCAGGGAGGAGTTTATTTGCCTCATTTGTTCAGATAGTTTTCCAACCTCTTGCTTCAGTTCATTTCTGAATTCTCGCAACATATCCATTAATGAGGCCTGGCTTTCACTAACATCCTTTAAATTTTTTGACGTCATTCTTATCAGTATCAAATCAAGTCGATTCCCACAGTTAAAGAGTCATCCAATTCTTATTGTCTTGCATCCCTTCTTGTCAAAGATAGTCTTTAAGTTTTTATATCCAAAAGGGGTGGGTCAGTAATCCAAATCAAGTTAATAACACTGTCAAATTAAGTTAGTATACCTTTAATTGTTCAGGCCTGAGTCAAGCCTTTTTCGGCAAAAACGAAAGTGAAAATTGTTCCATACTTTAAAGATTAATTGTTAATTTCTTTTCCATGCATACCATTCCAACAGGGTGATCCTTTATCTTCCCTTCTTTACTTTTCTTCCAATCATCCTTGTTACAAAAAAACAAAAACAAAAAAACAAAAACCTGCTCTAGCAGGGGTTTTTTAAATCCACATTTGCTCTTTTTCCCCTCTGGGTGGCTGCAAGCCAACATAAATAATCTTAAAGTTGTCTTTCCCTCCTTCCAACCTCTTGATTGCAATTCTTTTTATAGCCTTTTAATGAACTGGTTACTCGCAGTTAAAGGCTTTGTTCGCTTTCATGTTTTATCTAGGCCATGGGGGGGGAGTCCTCAGCTGTCCGAATCGTCTCCGAAGATGGTGTCCGGGATACAATGTGATTCAGCACAGAGCAATCGTGGAAAATATCTCTGAAACTGCCTTTTCAAGAGACTGCCCTGTTCAAGCTCTCAGCCTTCGTTCCTTCTTTTTGGCAACAAAGAGTATCTCTTTGTTGAGGTTTTTGGAAAACACATCAATTTAGCAGTCCCCCCCCCCCCCGGAGCCCTCCAAGGTTCCCTGCTACTTCACTGAGTGTTCACCTCCCCCCAGGACCCACATTTTTAAACAACACTCTATCAGGTCCCACCTATGTTTACCAGACTTTTAAAAAAGGAGATCTAGAAAGAAATATTAGTAGTTATCTTGCAAGCTGCAGGAGCTGAGCTCGTTGCAGGGTAATTAGCAGCTACAATATCTGATTTTTGAATACATTGAGATAATTAGTTATCTGATCTTTCCATCACCCTTTGGTTCCCACCCAAAATCAGGTCATGACCCACTGATCGAAACCCACAGTTTGGGAACCACTGAATCATGAAGGGTCTGTTTATTAAAGGTTATTGGTCAGGATGGATAAATGAAACTTCCACCTTTGGCATGAAGGGGCCTCTGCCCAGAGGACTGGCAGAGGACCATAGGACTAGTGTGGCTCTAAGACATCTGCATCGATTAGTATTTTGTCACCACAAAGGTGCTATTTTTAGTCTGTGAAACCCTAGATCATCTGGGCTCTAATCTCAAGGATCATAGTTTCCCATATGTTTGACATATCCAAACATTCGATCTGCCAGTGAAGCCGTGTTGTGAATTCTATCCATCTTGGGTGCTAGTACAAAATAGTCCGGTGTTATACTGGAGAGGGAAAGGCTTGCAGTATAGCCAGGTTGGGCCCTGGCATTTTAGACTACTTAAAAAAAGAAAAAAAAAATTGGTTTAGAGGGCAGTGACTGATCACAGCAGCCATACTGGACTGAAAGGCATGATTAGCTGCTTTCTCACTCATAGGTTAACAAAACAGCCTGAAGAGAAAACCCTGCTCATTGTGTTTAACCAAGAGAAGTGTCTGATTGTATACTTATCTGCTTATTATATGAATTGTTAAATATTATTGTTTGGGATTATATTAATACATGGGATTTTGTTTTATGTATGTTCCAATTCCAAATTTAGTTTAATATTTTTTCTTGTTTTAGTTACAAGTCATTTCAGTTAAGGCAGTGCTCATTCCTCTCCCCCCCCCCCCCAACACAAATAGTGGATCTTCCCCCAGCTAAAGGCAATGGAGAGGACACTTGAAAGGCATCATGCCAGTCATGCAAGTCATCTTCTATCCTAGGGACTGACCAGGCTCTTGACAACATAACTCACCCGATCAGCTGAGAATTCTGCAAGGACAGTTTGAGAAGAAAGGTACAGTAGATCTTCCAGCCTTTGGTTGCATTCAGTACCCTGTGAAGCCACACTATGATGACCCTGGACACAATTAAAATGATAATTTGGTTTGCTTTTGGATAAGAATAAAAGAACATACCTAATCTTATGGTCTACTAAAGCAAGTGAGATTTTTGTGTTCTTGCTGGCAGTTCTAGTGGTTTGCAATCACTTTTTGTGAATCTATGCGATTAAATCTAGGTTACTCAAGCAGATTACACTTAATATAGATTGAGGTTTATTTACAGCACATTTGCATGCAAATGTGTATTACTATACATTATAAGTGGTCTAGATATTAGCCGAAGTACTCTTAAAAAATAAAATTGCATTACTGAGGAATTTTATCGTATACATTTGGCAGAAAAGACAAGAATATAATACGGTAATAATGGTGATCTGGAATGCTTTAAAACCTATGTGGCAGTTCAGAAAATTCTGCCTTAATGTATTGCCACAGTATTTTAGAATTAAGATGTGAATTAAATGGGAAATACAAAATGGCTCTGCTGCAACCACAGCCGTCACTTAAACAGTGAATTTTCAGATTAAGAGTGTTAATTTCTACAGCAACATTCCATTTGACGGACGGTACAGTTCTGATTCTTTCATAGTCATGCATCAGCTTCATTTGAAGCCTAGCTGGGAATTTTCACAATTAAATCACTTTGTTCATTAAACTAAATGACTACTCAGAAATGTTACCAATGAGGAGAAAGATAAGGCAAACAGGCAGGCAACCTGTTGTCAGGGAACAGTGAGAGACTGAATACAGACCCATGGTGTTCACAGTAGACACAACTGCACAGGTTCACTATTGTCACACCAATAAACACATAAGATGGATGTGAATGGCAGATGTATGGCTGTCAGCACACATGGTGGTGATATGGCACCTGCAGAAAACTGTTGTAACTGAAGAGCTGCCCTAAAGAGGAAACAAAGGTCTAATGTACAGCTGCTATTTTCCCTACTACACACCATTTGTACATTGTTTATATATTCATTTGACTTTCAACTTGTCTCAGTTGCAAAGCTGAAGGGGAAATAGCACACTTCTAAAACACACTTATAACGGCATCTGTAAAATAAAAATAAAATGCTGTAAAATAAACATATATTCTTTAAAAACACTCCTAACTCCTGCATTTCTGCACAAATCAAAAATACTTTAGTCATCTTTGGAAACAGTGAACAACCTATTCACACATTACCTTGGCAATCCTTGAAAATCCATATCTCCACTGTCTCAACAGTAGCGCATGCACATGGAAATCAAGTTAGTTGCCTGGAATGCAACAACACTGCAGCCTGGCCTTCTTGTTTAGTCACATTGCTTAAATGAGACAAGGTACACAGAACCCTCACTGACTGGGTGTTTTTGGAGAGGCATCTCTCTGTCTCTCTCTCAGCATTTTCTCTTCCATTTGAGTACTGTCTGCCCAATCCTATCCAACTTCCCAGCACCGGTGCAACCGCAATGCAGCCCTGGGGTAAGGGAACAAGTGTTCCCAAACCTTAAGGAGGCCTCTGGACTGCAACCCCAACACAGGAAGCAGTGCATACCCCATAGGCACAGCAGCACCAGCACTGGAAAATTGGATAGGATTGGGCTGTGAGCTAGCTATTTGGAACTCAGGCAATGTTGCACTCATCCCATCCATTCTAGGGATAGTCTGAGATTAGCTGGCCTCCCTTGCAGGAAGGGGAAGTTGGGTAGGAATTTTTTTGCTCTCTGTCTGATTGGCACATGGATTTGTTCACCTACCCCAGACTATGTCCTTTGGTGAGGTGTTAGCCAGTTTGTTCACTTCTGGCTGGGGCCAGGGCAGGAGTAGGAGTAAACACCTAGAGTGCATGCTAAGGTATGCAAGGGCCAGAAGGGAAGCTAGTACCAATCGCGGCTTGGGAATGCTGGCTGGCGATGCTTAAGGCCTGAATTGCAGAGTCCATCCTAAAGGCTTTCTGGTTTGTGGTGAGCTGGGAAATTTGGCTGCCTTGACCCTCTTCCAGGTGGGGTCTTTCTATCTTATGCCAAGTCTTTCTAGAGTTTGGCATGAAATGAGCTGAGCTCTGGTTGAAGTCAGGGTGCTAACCCCCAAAGGAGAAGTGAACAGTTGCATCTGTCTCCCTCAGGGTAGGTGCCTGCTCTAAAGGGGGAGGAGTTCGATAGACAGGATGTGCTGTAGGATTTAAGCTCTTTGTATTGTGGAATTAATACAGTCACCTTGCTTTCTATCAAATATTGGCTTGTGTTGTGTGATTTGTGGGGGGAGGGCTTGATCAAAGTGTGGTTGCTGCCCATACCATACTGCATTTTCATCTGGGAAGTGACTGTGTAATTCAGGTGACCCATGAGGTTGTCATCTGCATGCATGAAGTTCAACCATAATCATTTCTGAAACATCAAAGTGAGTGCGTTGCTTGGCCCTGGTTCAGTTTGTACATTATCCTGGTGTTGCAATTACTGCCAAAAAGCCTCTTCCGCAACCATGTGAAAGAGACTTTTTTTGGCATCAGTCACAACACCAAGGTAATGTATGAACTGGACTAAGGCCAAGGCCTACAATCATATTTCAGAAAGTCAGTTGTACTTGTGATTCTCCTTCTGCTTGATATGGCCTTCTGGGTGATTCACAGCAAAGATAGATATTGCTGGTGAGAAAAGGTACCTCATGATACCTCACAATGAGCACAAAAAAAATAACCGAAAGACATACACCCAGTTTCTGATAAGCCTTAATGGTCATGCAGGGCCAACCTGTAAGGGTTTCAAAGCAGGCGATAAACCATCACAGATGAACTGCTTTGCACCTTTCTAGACAAAGCGGAGACAAAGAAAACACAAGGACAAGGACAATTGTCCTTGTCCTAAGAAGAACAAATAAGGTTATATGTTTTAATTCATGCTTATACATGCATCACAAATAAACCCAAGGATTAAAATAAACCAGAATAAAATATGAGTGGGCATATACATTAATCGGAAATAAATCCACATGCCATTTTACCTGTTTTATTAGTGTCTATCAGTTTCTCAATAGAGAAGCATTTTACTACTTGACTTGGGGGGAGGTCATTTATGAAATTGATCTATAAAATTTTATAAAATTGATCTATAAAGTTAATGAGCCATAGAAGTAAAATGTGATAGGTTGGGTGTTACCATGTTTTGTAACCATGTTTTGCATCTAGCCCAGAGGTGGCCAACCCACAGCACATGTGCCATGAGAGGCATAAGGACACTTTCTAAGTGGCAGTCTATAGATTGCTTGATTTCTTTGCTACCACTTACATAGCATGCCCCCAAGTTTCTAATGTTGCAATGGGTGCACTCAGGGCAGCCCTGCCTACTCTGTTTGATTTGAAAAATGGGGAGAAAGGCAGGAAAAGAATGATGGACAGGAGAGGAAGTCAATAGGGCAGATCCTAGTGAGCTTAATTCCGCTAACTGGCAGGTCAGTCGCTTACCCCAGAAGGCCAGATTGGTGGAGCACTGCAGAGGACAGGGGTGGGCTCTAGAGGGCAGCAGGGCTGAGTGTGGTAGTGCAAAGCCCCAAATAGGCAATAGCATTCCTGTGTTTCTTGCTCTATGTGTTCTGGCAGTTGGAGATATATTGCCCTTGCTTAGAAGCTCTATGTGGCTATTAAGGTGATAGCTGACAGTGCTATTAAGGTGGAGTGGCACATTCAAGATTCTTTACATAGAAAGTGGCACATGGTGTGCTGCCAGTTAGCCACCTCTGATCTAGGGAAAGGACTAGAGTGTAACTAGGAAGGGAAGGGGGAGGAACAGGGGTCGGATATTGGCAGTAGGGGCTGGATCTGGTGGCAATGGTGCTCCAGGTTCTATCCATTGTGATGTTCCCATTGTGAAGTCTAATCTACCTCATAGAGTTATGGGGGAAATAAAAGATGGGGGTTGTTTCCATGTTCAGTGCCTGGAGGTCTCTGTAGAGAGGGCAGGATTAAAATAGAATCAATAAATACTTTGCACTTGGCATGAAGGCAATACCCTCTTCTGCCATTGCTCCCCTGAAACAGGTACTCAGAAGTGTATATATTAGCTGTACCATATATATGCTTTCAGGACATATTCTTTTATCTTTAAATGGCATTTCCTAAAACAAAGTCTGTCCCATCCTCCCCAGACCACTGTGCGTATACATAGTTATCCTTCACCTTCACTGTTCACTGTATGTGTCAATGAAATAGGCTCTCTTTCCCTATGAAAGTTCATGGCATCATATATCTGAAGTCCTTAGTGTGTCACAGGCTGTTTGTTATTTTAATAGCTTAGGTTTCTAATGCTTGGTACAGAAAAGGACCATTTTCTTAGCAGAGAAATTTCGATAGATACTAATGCAGACTTTAACAATGCATAGAAAGGATGCAAGGACATCACTACTCTACATAAAATTGATTTCCTGGTCTCTGCTGAGGACAAGGCATGTCTGGTTGTCCACAATGGAATATTTTTCTAGGAGTTTGTGACTTCAACAAAATCCTACAGCGGTTGTAGCGAAGGAAGAATCCCCTACAGAAGATTTTATCGCAGGTTAAAAGCTTTTGAGTTCACCTTTGGAGTTTAACAATAGATATGAAGGAAGGTATAATAAATAACGTTCTGAATGTGACTTTCAGATTGGAAGCCTGATCATCATAAAGTAGAGTGTGATGGGGAGATTGTGTTCCCAGGTGGCCTATTCCTTTCATATTTCAGACTTCCCCTGTCCTTGTGCATTTGATTAGGGTGTCCGTTTGTGCTGATCAGAGGTAAGCTAGGTATGTACACTGATGTCCTAAGGGGATATGGAAAGTGACAGCTGCTGGTAAGAGGAATGACTTCAAAGGCAAAGATAGAAGAAGCATCCTGTAGCTTTGTTCCCATCTGCATGTGTGGGCAAGGTTGAATGTGAGGTTGGAGACAGGGCTGGATATTAAGATGTTCCTGTGCATTAGCAATACCTTTGGTTTTTCTTCTTCTGGATCAGCTCGATAAGAGAATGCATGCTGGGCCATGGTCATGAAAGCAAAACCGACAGGAATTTTCAATATGGTAGGCTAGTTTGCCTTTTGTGTTTTAAAATACTGGTTTACATTCCCTACCTCCTCACATTCTTTATATGAGAACTTCAGCCTCTGGAAAGGATGAAGCTGTTTGGCACTCATCACCATGTAATAAAGGGTGCAGTAATAAACCTAATTTGATAACATTAACATTTGTACATCATCTTAATGGCATCAATTAATTTTATGTGCTGTGAAATATATTAACAGATTGTTTATGGGCCACTTCATAAACATGAAGGGGAAAAGGCTAATCTCTAACATGGCAAGCATTCTTACCAAAATCTGAGAAGTTTGTCTGAGACTTTTAATCAGTCCAGGATCATAGACAGCCAGTGGCGTAGCTAAGGGGGTGCAGGAGGCAGCAGTCTTACCAGGCAACAAGTTTTAAGGGGGAAACAAGCTGAGCTTGACACTAGTGGCCAAAATTGTGAACATCTTGGTATGTACGAATAACTCCAACATGTTATATATCATTGGAAAGGTAATTTAATGCAGAATGCAATGAAACAAACCACATTAGAATATCTATATTCTTTCAAATGTTATTGTCAATTAACCAGAAAACAAAAACACAGCTGCCTTAAGAAACAAAAAGTGGATTTCTTTAACTCAAAACGTACCTATGAGACTGATTGTTCTGAGTGTCAGTGAGATGTTGTTATGATAACATCATAATATGGAAACAGCATGGAACCAATAAGGTTCCATATGAGTCAGCTACTCCTGCTAACTAGTACACTTTTTCAAGTGGTGCTCCTCTAATATTTAGCAGGGAGAGAATAATGGTCCCTCTTCACCCTAGCACAGTTCTCTAACCAGTAAGGGCCATAATTTTTATTTATATACTTAGTTAAATTTGACTTTGTCATGGGGGGGGGAACAAAATCATCTTTGATCCCAGGTAGCAGATAGATGCCTTAGCTATGCCACTAGCCAGGGGGAAGTGGCAGATCAAGTGGAAGGAGAACTGCTGAGGGAAGGAGGCAAGTTTCCCCCAGTTTGCTCTTTTTAAAAAGCTCAGGCATGATGTCACTTCCGGTTGTGATAGCACTTCCAGGGCATCATTTTGAGCTCCACACCGGGCTACATGTTCTTTAGCTACGCCACTGTAGACAGCTACCTTATACAGAATCAGAGCACTGGGCTGTCTAGCTCAGTGCTGTTGACATGGAGTTGTTCAAAGGTTCAGACAGCAATCTATGTGGAGATGGGACCTGGGATTCTCTGTATTCCCAACATCTGCTTAAATGGAGAGAGAGAGAGAGAGAGAGAGAGAGAGAGAGAGAGAGAGCTGGTTGCACTGAATCACAGTAAGGGACATTCAAATGTTACAACTGCCATATTGATTGATGCCTTAAAAAGGGAATTGGACACATTTCTGGAGGAAAAGTCTATCACAAGCTGCAAGGCATGATGGGTATGTGCAGCCTCCAGGTTTTAGAAGTAGGCTACCTCAGAATGCCAAGTATAAGGGAATGTCACCAGAATGCAGGTATCCTGTTAACTTGTGTGCTTCCTAAGGCAACTGGTGGGTCACTGTGAGAAACCTCTGGCCTGATCCAACAGGACTCTTCTTATGTTCGCCACCACATGGGAATATTTTTATGGCCTCCATGAAAGGCTACAACTGGTAACCTAGTTCTTAACAGCATAGTTTAATTTGGAAGTCCAAGTGATTTCAGTGAGATATTGAATAAACACAAAAATAACTCTGCTGGATGAAATTAGAAGATGGATTTAGGTGTCATGCCACATATCATCAAATCTCCTAAAGATCTCGCCAAGAGGTCTTATCTATAAGATTTTGCAAAAAGGCCTATATAGACAGATCATGCAGTAGCCAACACTTCAACCAATACACCAGTCAGTAAACCAGCACTAAAAAACAAACAAACAAACAAAAAAACACATCCTACAATCAAATCTTTTGTATGCCCCATATGGAACCCTGTATGAAGCTCCAAGTATGGGCGATGTCAGAATGCCAGATGCAAGGGAGTGCACCAGGATGAGGTCTCTTGTTATCTGGTGTGCTCCCTGGGGCATTTGGTGGGCCGCTGTGAGATACAGGAAGCTGCACCAGATGGGCCTAAGGCCTGATCCAGTGGGGCTGTTCTTATGTTCTTAAGTATATAGAGTTTTCAGTGTAATCAAATGCAACGAGTTCTCCTTACATTTGTATAGATACTGGCTATTGGAACTTTTTCAGTGTCCCCAGCCTTTTGGATAGGAGGGACTGCACTGTATTCTCAGAAAGCCAGCTTACTAGCAAGATCATCTTCTACCACAGAAATTTACAAGTTGTAAGAGGAGTGCAGAACAAATGTTTTTATAGCCTATTTCCTTTTGGTTTTATCTATTGGATGCTAAAATAAATACAGAAAATGCAAGGTTGTGCTAAATTTTTTTTCATAGTGAGCCCAGTGCAAGTCGTTAAAGAGGTGCTTAAGCAAGTTTTTAAAGGAAAATCAGAATGTAAGGAAAGAACATTTTTACTACTTGAGTTTCCACCACTGGAGAGCCATATTCTTTTTCACTTTTTTTCCACTAAATGATTATTTTTTCCCCCTAGCCTGATGATAAATAATTCAGCAAAGCTGTACTAAGTAAGTTTCAACAGGTGTTGCACCACAAGCCTCTAAGTTCCTTCCATTGTGCAATTGCACAGTTAATCGTTGTGTCCCATTTCCTACCATCATTCATTTTTTGAACACCCAGGAGAAAGCCTATTAGATCCTACCACCTGCTTATGAAGTCCTTCGGAGTAACTGCAGCTATTCCTTCTTGCTAATGTCTAACTTGATGGTGATGAAGTAGGAGAGATGCAGAATTACAATGAAAAACCCAGTTCTTGAGAGCATGCTGAAGAACATTACTGTGTCTTGAGAAGAATGGAAAGCAGAATGTTCTGGAACTGTAGGATATGGGATGTTCTGTACAGCCACGTGCCTCAGACCAACTCAGGGAAAAGGAAAGAAATAGTTGTTTTTCGAGGGATATTTAAAGGTGTCTGCTTTCTCAGCTGTACTACACACTTGTTTTACCAACATTGATTTAGCAGCCCACATCTCTTGGTTGCTTTCTGTATTTCTAAAGATATGCTTTAGAGTCAGAAATGCTTTCTCTTGCTATCTCAAAACAGTACCATTATGAGCATTATGCAGACAGTGAGGTAAGAATCAGCAAAGTGGCTTTACTGTGAATTGGAATTTCCCTGATTTGAATCTCACATTCACCATGAACTCGTAACAGGGTCTTTGGCAAGCCACTCCACCTCATGTGCCCAATCCTATCCTTGAGATATGCCAGCATACGTCCACAAATACTGGCACAGTAACAGCCCTACCAGCACAGAAGTCTGCCTGCTGATGCGTTTGCCACAGATAGTAGCACAAAGCTATCCTGAAAAAAACTATGCTGATGTAGCTTGGACTCTGGACTATCTCTGCCAGCAATGGGGAGGACATTGGGGCATAGAATGAGAATATGGAGAAGTTGAGGGGGAGGAATCTGCCAAATCCTAACTCCTCATCAGACAATTGTGCCAGTGTACATGGACACCAGGAATTCCAGGGGAGGAACCAGATGGGTGGGGGGCAGGAGGGATGGATCTGGTGGCAATGGTGCATGTTGGATTTTATCCCCCCTTTCAAAAACCTCCTTTCCTCTTAACACCACATTGGCTCTTGGAACAATCAGGGCACAATCCTGACCTGTCAATGGGTTGGTGCAAGTCCCTTATGTTGCCACAGATATGTTGCTATTTTGCCAAATTCCTGTTCTGACCTTGGCCTAGAGAATTTATGCCCACTGCAAGCTAACTAGTCCCTCCCCCAGCCCAAGCACAGCTAGCATATACGACTGCTGAACCCCAGCACCAACGGGAAGGTAACTAGTAGATAGTTTGCCTGTAAGGCTGCAGGGTCCCTCCTCCCAGTTCTCCAAGCAGCTGTTCTTTCAGGTTCAGCAAGATCACCTTAGCTCTCCACCACTCAGCAGTCTCTGTTTGGTTAGTCCGTTATTCAGTCTGTCAGTCAGTCAGTGTGCCAGTTAGTTAGTTGCTTGCCTGCCAGTCAGTATGCCAAAAAGTCTCTTCCACTCTTGTCTCCAACTACAACCCACAAACTCTCACTCCTCCAGGTACTGCTTTTATCCCTGTAATGACCTGACTGCCTCTAGTGGCTGCAGCTAGGCAGCACACCCCTGTGTTCCCCAGATTCACCAGTTCCCCAGATTCACCACTACATCCTATCTCCTTGCAATATCTTCTGCGATTCCAATACAGTTATGAACATGCTGTAAAAAACCTCCAGGAGAGTTGGCTGAGCCAGTGCATGGATGTGCACTGGCTTGTGGAGGCTACACTCAGCCTCCTTGCAGTTGGATGAAGGTAAGGTTGCACTGGCTGAGTGTGGCCGGTGGAAGGTGGGGGTTGGGGAGAGTGGAAAGGGGGTGTTTCAAAGTGCAGGGAGGGCAAGGCTGGTGGGTAGACTGTAGAGAGGTGGGACCAGCCTGGGCAATGTAGGCCGGATCCTAACGCCCCCACCCAAGCAACCCAGTATCACAGTGGGCTGTTAGGATCTGCAACAGTGAAATTGCTGGCATGAATCTGAGTAGTCCCATGGGGTGGCTGCAGTGCAACATGGGGTAAGGGAAAATAAATTCCCTTACTCCGAGTTGCGCGGCAGCCTCCTCTCACCCTAGCTGGATATAGGCCACATAGGATTGGGCTGTCCATCTCACTGGTCAGGTTTGAACTAAGGAAATCAATTTTTGTTAGATAAGACAGTTGTGTTTTCTTTTTCTGGTTAATTGGCTATAACATCTGATAGAATAAAGATTCTACCTGCACCTCCACACGCCCTAATGATGCCACTGAGATAAGGAAAGTCAGCTCCTTCAGCTGGAGAAGTTGAAGAGACATGATTGGTTTTATTTGGGGAACACAGGGTGAACGTGCTTGGAAACTGTTGCTCTCTTCCAGCCATGATGGCCACCCATCCTGATCTCTAAGAATTAAAACTATGATTCAGAACAAGAAATGTAATTTGCAATCAACATTAACAAAAAAGAAGCAAAACCCTTCAATGGGAAATTGTGTGGGTACAATATACTCTTGATTAGGGATGGATCTTTCACACAAAGGTACGTTGCTAGGTCAGAAATCATGTATCTATTGGCCCGTGTACAGAGCCAGCGCTTGTGCCCTCTGCAACATTTAATACCAAATTATACAAAGCAATGGCGCGGATGCAGATATACTCCATTCTGAGCCCTTATTTGCTGGTTCAGCAAATCTAGCAACCTGATGTAAATATGCTTTAAGTTGGCAACCAGCACATTAATGAGTTGTATTAACCAGAGCTTTGTTCCAACAAAGAGAACAATAACACTTTGGTATTGGAACACAAATTGTGACAGTCTCTAACAGTGCACATAATTAGTTATATATATCAATATAATATACCCATAGACGATAAAAATAATCAAAATTATAATTTCTTCTTAGATTGCATATATGATCACAGCAGAGAGTTTGAGAATTAAACCCTTCCTACCCATTCAAGATTTTTTCTATATGTACAAATGCATGGAACAGAATATTTATATTTATATTTGTAAAAGAGCTTTATTACTTTATAAATATCTCAGGGCCTCCAAGAAAATTTTATAAGGGGATACAATGTTTCTTTTGGGGGCCCTTTCCAAAGGGGGAGGGGGCAAAACAGGACGGGGGAAGGGGTGACGGGGTTCGGTGGGACGGGTGGGATGGGGGTAAAATAGGGAAGAGGAAGGGTGGCAACAACCGGAAAAGCCCAGGTTTACCTGCCTGTCCGCTTGGCCTCCACCTTTTGCATTCCCCGACTACAGCTGAGATTCCAGGAAATTTCCGGTTAGCAAAACCTACTTCTACAGCAGTTGTAGTCCCGCAGCTGTGTCCGTGAACTCCTATACACTCTTTCAAGGTAAGCAGATCCACAAGCCAAAGAGCTACTGTAGCAGGCCAGTTTCTTCCCAGATTTGACACTGTGTTAAGGAGTGTCATATACAGGTGTGTGTCGCTTAACAACAGATTGCTTAACAACAGACCGCATATATGACAGTGGTCAAAGCACAATAAAGATGTTCTTAATGAGGCAGTCAGGTCTCCCATAGCCTGCAGCAGAGTGTGTGTTAACACAATGAAGAGGTTCTTAATGCAAAGAAAATCTATCTTCAGTAGCCTGTGCAGTCAGCTAGTATCTGGCAGAGAATGTCTGTTTACACAACAAAGGCACTAGATTGGGCGGAACGTCCGCTTAACAACTTAGGGCCCAATCCTATCAAATTTTCCAGCGCCGGTGCAGCTGTGCCAACAGGGTGTGCACTGCATCCTATGGTGGGCAGGCAGTCACAGAGGCCTCCTGAAGGTATGGGAACATTTGTTCCCTTACCTCAGGGCTGCATTGTGGCTCCACCGGTGCTGGAAAGTTGGATAGGATTGGGCCCTTAATCCAATAACAACAGGGATCAGAGAAAGTATTCCCGTCATGAAGTGACACACACCTGTATATAGTATATATTCCTCATTTTGGCGCATATGGCTTGCAGCAGTAGCTACTTCTGCCTGCCTGCGGTAGCACCCCCAGCATCGCGTGCAGGCAGGGATGAGAAGAAAATGTAAGATCCCAGGAAATTTCCGGGGCCCCTCCTTTGGTTCCTAGGCCCCCTCTTTGACCTTGGGCCTTGGTATAACTTACCCCTGTACGCATCTCTCCTAGGCCCTGCTGTATCAGGGCCTCTCACCTAACTGAGCACCAGGACATCCACCACACATCTGGATTGTGCTGGTAATGAAGATCCCTTTAAATACATGATCCCTGTAAACTGTGAGAAAAGCTTCCCATCCGACAGATTAACTTAACTCCCTGGGTGGCGATGCAGGGCCACCAGTGTGGCATCTGCTGCATGCTGTGGGGAAATTTTGGCCTCTGAAGGCCTCCTAGTAGGAAGAGAACATTCGTTCATGCCAGTCCGATGGGTTCAGGTGTTTGAAAAGGGTGGTTTAAAAAAAAAAAATTGTTGAATTAAAATGCAAAATGACATGTTTTGTATTTTTATTCACAACTGAATACACAATTGCAGTGCCTCGCACAAATGACCTATGGATAGAAGTGTTTTTCAGACTTGCAGCGCTAGTGAGAAGGCTAGTGAGAAGGGTGGAGGGATTGACAGAGGGACATTGTAAGAGAAAAGGCTCACCACACAATGATAGCTAAGACAGCTTGCGAATCTGGTGCACAGTTCCCTGAGGTGTTTTGGAGACCGGGGAATGAAGCAAAGACAAAGAGGGTCACTGCCTCACTCAAGGAGTCACAAAAACACTAAGGGTGCAATCTTAACCAGTGCTGCAACAGGCAGGCCAGCTGCACTGTATCCAGAGCAGGCTTGGTGCAGGCTGGGGCATAGCTTGGAGTAAGGGGAATCATTTCCCCTTATGTCAAACAACACTCTAGGCAGCCCTATGAGGCTATTGCACAACCTAAATCGGTGGGCAGATTCAAGCAGCCCTGTAATGCTGGGCTGCTTGGGAGCTAGGATCCGGCCCAAGTCCTAGTCCCACCCCCCCCGCCTAGACCCGGGCTGCCCATTGACCCCCCCACCCCCTGTCCTAGAACGTCTTCCCCACACCTTCCCAAAACCCCTGCACCGGCGGTACACTGCCAGCGCAAACTTACCCTGTCCTGGCGCAGCCCTGGCACAGACAGGCACACGTCTGTGTACCAGGCTCGCCCCTCCCTAATCAGTGCAAACGTGCTTTACGGCACATTTGTGGTGGCTGGAGCTGGCACAAGGGACGAGTGCTGGCTCAGTGAGGATTAGGATTGCACGGTCCCTCTGCGCCCCCCCCCCCCAGCATTTATTGCACTTAGCTGCAATGCTTAGGTATCGATCAGGGCATGGCAAGCTGGGGAATCCTAACCAGATGTATTTCTGGTTTCTGTTTCTGGGATTGGAATTATTTGGGGATTCGGTAAAGAATGTTCTTTGTATGTTCATTTTCCTTTAATGATCACTAAAGGGAATAACAGAAAATAATTCAAAAAAAAATTGAGGTTTCACTGTGCCTTAGTGTTTGGTGCTGGAACCCAACTTGGACAGACTCTGGGAAGTAACAGAAGGAGAATTTTGACAAATTTTATATTTCAAAAAAACAAGAGCAAGCAACGTACTTCATCTTCATTTCAAACGAACTCTGCAGAAATAGCAAGAATTTTTCAAACATCAACTATTTGATCCAAAAAAAGGAATCAATTTTTGCTGCCCAACTGACCCCAAAACAAATCCTAACATCCCTAAGTTATATAAGGTTTCTCTCCTACAACCACTCTGACTGAACATTATTCTACTCCTGGCACTTAAAAGGTTTCTCTCCTGTGTGGGTTTTCTACTGGATTTTAAGTACATTACTTTAATTGAAGGTCATTCCACTCTTTATATGGTTTCTCCTGTGTGGGTTCTCTGGTGGTTTTTAAGTACATCACTTTGCTTGAAGGTCATTCCACACTCCTGGCACTTAAAGGGTTTCTGTGCTTTGTGGGTTCTCTGGTGGATTTTAAGTAAACTATTCCAATTAAAGGTCTTTTCACACTCCTGGCACTTATAGGGTTTCTCCCTGGTGTGGGTTCTGTGATGGATTATAAGACAACTACTCTGACTGAAAGTCTTTCCACACTCCTGGCACTTATAGGGTTTCTCCCCAGTGTGGGTTCTCTGGTGGCGTTTAAGAGTCCCACTTCCTTGGAAGGTCATTCCACACTCCTGGCACTTATAGGGTTTCTCCCCGGCGTGGGTTCTGTGGTGGCTCTTAAGTGTACTACTGTGACTGAAAGTCTTTCCACACTCCTGGCACTTATAGGGTTTCTCCCCGGTATGGGTTCTGTGGTGGTTCTTAAGTAAATTACTCCGACTGAAAGTCTTTCCACACTCCTGGCACTTATAGGGTTTCTCCCCAGTGTGGGTTCTGTGGTGGCTCTTAAGTGTACTACTGTGACTGAAAGTCTTTCCACACTCCTGGCACTTATAGGGTTTCTCCCCGGTATGGGTTCTGTGATGGATTATAAGACAACTACTCTGACTGAAAGTCTTTCCACACTCCTGGCACTTATAGGGTTTCTCCCCAGTGTGGGTTCTATGATGGATCTTAAGACTATGACTGCGACTGAAGGTCTTTCCACACTCCTGATATGTAAACAGCCTCTTCCCTGTGTGGGCTCTTTGCTGAGAAAACCGAGTCTGCTCCCACTTTCTTCTAAACAGGTTCTTCTTCTGATTCGAAACAGATGCTGTTGAAATAAGAAAAGAAATGCAGTAAGAGATCAAAGGAAGAAGCTGCAGTCAGTGGGGGAAGTGTGATGTCCATGTCCCTGCATGTCTAACAGGGATCTGTGAAGTGTGGCCACACTCTCCCAACATCCCCCCGTCGCCAGGATAAGGATCTAGACCAGGCAGCAAATGCTTGAGGTTGATTTAAACTCATCAGTAGTTTTACATTCATGCGAGCTCCCTTTATGTCACAGATACTGCCTTATGACTTTAGAGGAATTGCTTCACTTTCAGCAACCTTTAACTGCAAGTGACTTCATCAATATTGTATTTTGCTTCATTAGAGAAGAAGGAATCTCAGAGAAATAAAGGCCTCAACTAGAGAGGAGGAATAAGAAGTAGTAAAAGAACAAAGAAAAAGAAAAGAAAGCCTCTAGTTGAAAATCAAATTTCAGATTTAGGGATGATAGGAAACTGTCTTCTAGAGTCAAATGTTCTCCAGAAAGTGTGCAGCTGATAAACCATCCAAAAGTGTGTCCAGAATATTGATGCCTCCTGGTTTCCAGGAGGCCACTAGGCCCAAAATCATGCCCGGACTATGAAACTCGTTCCTTCAAAGGGAGGGCAACCCCATCTACAAAAGGATAAACTTCTCTTTCCATATGGGTTCTCCTCCAGAGCAAAACAACCTGCACACTGTCTCAATCAATCAAGCCCATTACTGTCTCCTCCAGACATCGGTACAGACTGTTATCGGGTGTGCTTTTCAGACACACATAAACATGAGTGCACGGGGAAATTCCTTTTGCATCCTGTGACCCTGTGCAGTGGCCAGTGGCACAGCTCAATGGTTCAGAAGGAAGAGGGAAGGCAGGGTGAAGGTGCAGCAAACAAACTTTTACAGTGGTGATAATGTTACAAAAGCAGAGAAGGGGAATCCAAATCAAAAAGCAATTCAAAGTTTCTTAGCAATTTGTATGGTGCTAGACCATAAACGTAAGTGATTGTTATCTACAGAGGAGAGGACAGAGATGAGGAAATCCTTAACACTGCAAAAAGGAACACACTGGCGCAAACATGGTGGCCAAAAAGAAGGCAGAGAGAAGGCTGTAGGAAAATTCAGAGGTTCACCCAGGGGAGACAGGATGTTGTAGTGGTTTGGGAGCTGGACTCAGACTTGGAAGATCCAGGTTCAAATCCCCCTCAGCCACGACACTTCCTGGGTGACCTTGGGCCAGTCACTTTCTCTCAGCTTCACCTACCTCACAGGGTTGTTGTGAGGGGAAAAAAGGAAGGGAGCAGCTGTGTACACCGCCCTGAGCTCTTTGGAGCTCTAAGGGCAGTATAGAAATGTGATTGATAAATAAATAAATAAATAAATAAATAAACTGGGGCTAAGGAAATAGAGTAGTGGGAAGGGGAATAGGAAAAGAGAAAAGAAAAGAAAAGGAAAGGGCTCCTGATGTTCCAACCATGATAAAAGACTGTGACTGGATTACAGTTCTATGTAGCCTGAACCAAATGCTACAAGCAAGGAGGAAGCCTCTTGATGGGCTGTGCAATCACTTCATCTCTCTGCCCAAAGGATAACTGTCCAGATTGCTGGCCTTGGTTGTGTTCTATGAGAGAAATGGAGAAGAAGACTGGAAAGGGAAAGGGGACTGAGTGGTTACCAGTCATTGGTTCTGGCTTGGATTGGGGTGCTTAATAGGGCTCCAGTGGGTCAAATGAAAGATCATGAAGCAACAAAGAAGACAGATAAGCAAAGGAGAAAAGGACCGAAGACACAAGGGTTGGGTAATTCAGTTTTTTATATCTTTTTCTCCCATAGGATACTCTTGATGCACATACCCTGGAGTCATGTGCACTGTGAGGAGAAAAAGGGACAGGGATACCTGATTGGTACCAGTTTTTTGGTCACATGCTTATGCAAGGCTGGAATGTGGGAATCTGCTAATGACTGCTGGTGCATTTCCCACCAATCTGTTCACATATGCTTTGGAGACATGTAAATAGCACACTTACACATGCCCAAAACATGCATGTCTGGGGGTCTTGCAGTTTTGGGTTATGAGGCACACACCCACAAACTGTCACCGCAAGAATAAAAAGAGATGGGAAATCACTCGGAGGCCATCCAGTCCCAAAGAACTAATTTATTAATACATGAACTGAAAGCAATAAAATAAAATTATATTATTTTAGTTAATATAATAATTTTATTTATTTAATTATTCATTTTTATTATTTTTAAAATTTTAATTAACATTTTTATTATTTTAATTACTAGCCCTGGCCTAGGTTGGAGGGGGGGGGTTTCTACCATGTTGTACTCTTGGTGCCTGATCGCTGGGCCTCTGGCTCATCCCTCTCCATCTACCTGTGACAGATGTTGCTGCCTGAACTGACAGCTTTCCCCTGTAGCCTTGGATGAGCTTTGAGAGGAGGGGTTATGAAGCACACCCTCTTCCTCCTCCTCTGCAGAGGACAGCTTCCTTCTGTTAGTGCATCTTCCAGTGGCTATGAAGACAGAACCCTCAGCATTGCATCTTGCCACTACCACCTCACTACTGGCACTGACTGAACCCTTTACTGGGGTGTGCCTTAAAGGCATATGTGACACCACCCCCTTTCCGTCCAGAACCCATCTCCCTAGTGTCCCTATCACCTTTGCAACCAGGAATCCTGCCTTGGAAGAGGCATGGATAATCTCAGTACTCACATTTGGTCCACCTAGGGGCACTAGTACTCACTGTGGAGTTAGTGACTAGTTTGGAGCGGTACACGCACCACTTGACTATCTAGGTTTCCCAGCACGGGCCTCAATGCCTATACGTGGGGGGGGGGAGGATGTAGCTGTACCTCCTAGGTCAGAGATGTCAAACTAGTTTCATACAGAATAGCATTCGTTGTGCCTGCTGAGGGCTGGAAGTGATGTTATTAGGCAGGAAGTGATGTCATTAAACATTAAACATCATTAAAAAATAAGCACTTTTTCTCACTTAGGAACTCATTAGCTGCAAATGACAGAAGAGAAAACATGCAAATCTTAATCTCATTTTTCAAGATATGGGAGAGCCTGATTTTCATGTCGGCTGCTCTTTCAGGAGTAACATTTCAGCACTGTTCAGCAGCTGAGAGCCTGAGGGCCAGATAAAAAGCTTCCGCGTATTGCATCCGGCCCCTGGGCCTTATGTTTGACACCCCTGTCCTAGGTAGCTTAGCAGGCACAAGGGTAGGAATGGTAACTGCTGGGGTCCTCTCCCCACACCTGGGCCCCCGCCTTAAGGAGCCGGGCAGTAGGAGGTGAGAGAAGACAGCAGGAAGAGGGGAGGGATGAGGTGAAGGCAGCACTGGGGAAGAAGAAAGGCCTTTAAGTTCAGGGGAAGGAGCGGGGCCATGGGGAGGGTAGCTGGCTCCACAAAAGCCAGGAGGCTAGTGATGATGGGACTGGCCAGAAGCTGGGAGGTGAGTGGCTGTGCAGCCAACTGCCCCTGCCCAGGACTGGGGCAGAAACAGCTCAGACACAGAAGAGGACCCGGGTGCTGTAAACCCCTCTCCCTGAGCCAGTCTGAGGCCTTTGCAGGGCTCCCTTAAAGGGTCAGTCAGGCTGAGCAGAGGCCCTGCTCCAAGAGCCTCACAGTAACATTTCTCCCAGAAAAAAAATACAATTGATATAACAAAAAAAAATAAAAATAAAGCTCTTAATACAAACAATTGCCACTTATAGGGGTCAACACAACTATTCAAAATAATCTAGGTCAGTGGTTCCCAAACTGGTGGGTTGTAACCCAACAGGGGAACTGGAAGAAGGCCACTCCCTTAAGGGAAGTGGTCAGGAAATGACTGCAGTGACGGCACTGCAGCAGTTGCACTGCCGCTGCAAATAAGGAACTTTTTAACATTCGAGGGGGGGTAGTGCTGCCCATTCAGTCTATCCGCTGCTCTTATAAGGCTCTTATCTCCAATAGCAAATCAGAAGTGGGTCACAATTGTGGATAAGAGCCTTTCTGAGCAGCAGGAACACCTGCCAGAGGGGGCTGTGGGCTCCCCACATGCTCCAGATGGCCAGAGCTATCCCCCCAGGTACAAGTTCCTTCTTCACAGCAGCAGTGCAATCACTGTGGTGCCGTTCCCACCTCCCCTACTTACAAGGTTCCCAAGTCCCCTGTAGGAGTTTGGGAACCACTGATCTAGGTAAATAACTATTCCTGTCTATATAAAATGGTATCATCATTATCTAATACACACATGCTCACACATAAATATAAAAAAATCAAGAAAATGAAGAGTTAGAATAACTCTTCAAAAGAGTCTGGATTTTGAAAAAAGAGTCTGGACAAAAGAGTCTAACAAAAGAGTCTGGATTGCTATGGCAGAGGGAGAGAAAAGACTGAGTCTGCTGAGGAATCCCAAGATAAGATAGCAGACCAAGAAAAAGAGGGAAGGGGAGGAGAAGCAGTCAGGAAGTTACTTGTCAAACAGCCCAATCTCCTGATCCACTGTCATAAAGGCCACGGCGATGTGATGTGCTATGGAGCCACCTGCACAAACAGCCAGGGCTCCATGCACACATCACCAGCTCCTGGAGGCCCTGTTAGAGCAGGTAAGATTTTAGAAGTGGAAACCCTTCTGGGTTGGCTGGCCAAGCTGGGGATTGGGGGCACTGTTTTGCAGTGGTTCCACTCCTTCGTAGCTGACAGGTCTCAGATGGTGATGCTGGGAGACTCTTGTTCAGCACCTTGGCCTTTGCAGTGTGGGGTGCCACAGGGTTCTATTCTGTCCCCCATGCTTTTTAACATCTACATGAAACTGCTGGGGGAGATCATCTGGGTATTTGGAGTGGGGTGTCACCAGTATGCTGATGACACCCAGCTCTATCTCTCCTTACCATCTCATTCCAGAGATACTGTGGAAGTCCTGGAGTGATGTCTGGAGGCGGTTGGGGTCTGGATGAGGGCCAAAAGGTTGACATTGAATTCAGAAAAGACAGAGGTACTTCTGGTCAGAAAATCCTTGGTGCAAGTACCGCCTGCTCTGAATGGGATTGCACTCCCCCTGCAGGAGCAGGTGCACATTTGGGTATGCTCCTGGATTACCTTTCCCTGGAGAGCAAGGTGATGGCAGCAGCGAGGGGTGTGTTTGCTCAGCTCCGGCTAGTGTGTCAGCTGCGGCCGTACTTGAGTTGATTGGACCTGACCACAGTGGCCTATCGGTTCAAGATGTGATTACTGTAATGCGCTCTACCTCGGACTGCCCTTGAAGATGGTTTGGAAGCTGCGTCTAGTGAATGTGGCGGCTAGGATGGTTACTGGAGCTAGGCGGTTTGATTCTGTCGAATTGCTGCTTCGACAACTGCATTGGTTGCCCATTCATTTCCGGGCCTAATTCAAGGTGCTGGTTTTGATCTTTAAAGCTCTTCATGGTTTAGGGCCAGGTTATCTGAGAGACTGCCTTCTTCCATATATTCCGGCCCATCCTCTTAGGTCATCTGAAAGGGCTTTCCTGCAAGTGCCGCCTTTCTCCCAAGTTAGGGGGATAGAGGCATGGGGGCAAGCCTTCTCAGTAGTGGCGCTACAGTTATGGAACACCTTACTGGGGGAATTGTCCTTCCCCCTCCCTCATGGCATTTTGGCAAGGGCTTAAAACATTTTTGTTTCGTTTTGCATTTAGGATGTCTGCGTCCTGCGCCTCTATAGCAGTTCCTTGAGTATTTTTGCCCTCCTCCAATTGGTTCCCCCCATTGTATTTCCAACTTATTTTCTATTTTTTATTCTATCGTATATCGTCTTTGCTATTTTCTATTTTTTAATTCTATTGCACATTGTATTTTTTTTTTTTTTTTACTAATCTATAAATTGTAAGCCGCCTTGGGCATCTTCTTTCAATAGAGGAAAGTTGGGGTAAAAATCTTGTAAATAAATAAATAAATAAATTTTAGGGAAGGATCGGGGTGGGGAGCAGGAAGGATACTGGGTAGTTTGGGAGCAGGAAGGGGTGGATCTTGGCAGCAGCAGTGCATACCAGCATCCAATCTCCCGTTTCTGGCCCAGACCCGCCCACAAGGCTCCCTGGACTACTTGTGCCAGCAAAATAGTCAGCATACATCCAAGGAGACCCACTGGCAGGCAGGCAGCCTACTCAGGGGTAAATAGAAATACTAAAGAAAGATAAGGCAGGGGTTGTTACTAGACCCTGAAAGCATAGGAGGTTTCCTTTCTCTGGAGGAATGTTTTTAGGTATCAGTTGTTGTCCGCAATGGAGGATGGAGTTCTCTGAGACAAGGGTAACTGTTACTTGTGCTTCAAGAGCAGGCATTGTTCTCCTGTTCTTCAGAGATTGTTCTCAGTATTCTCCTGTTGTGCAGCCTATAGGGCTCAGCAGAGTCAATTAAGACTGGCAGCTCTTTTTCATGAAAATATTTTTTCTCCCCCCCTTTTTTCTTTTTTCCTTTATTATTATAGTATATTTACAATGTGTTAAATTTTTACTATTGTATGATTTTTATTCTTTAATAAAGGTTAAAAAAGAAAAAAGGAGACAGGGAGCTCAGAGGGTTTTTCCAAATCTCCACTCCCCTCTTAGTCTAAAGGCAGAAATTTCCCAAAATCCTTCTGCAGGGTTGCCATCTGTAGCAGAGTCCTGGGTCTCCAAAAGGATTTTCAGTTAAGGAGTTAGGAAAGTGAAGTGATTCCTTGGGAGAGGGTGTCCCCACATTTTTATGGGCTACCTGTTGTAAGTCTAAAGTGAAGATATTTTCTTCCTTCTCTGCTCTGTACTCCAACTCTGCCTCAAGGAAAGACTTTTTTCATCTCTGTACTTTCTACATGAGGAAGTTCCAAAACCCCCATAGACATCTGTCCCCCAATGCTCTCACATCTGAGCTCTCAATGCAACTTCACTATTTATGCAGGAATACTTATGCTGTTTCTCTCTTGGGAGGGTCCTGCACGCAGGAGAGCCCAAACACAGGGGGAAGCGTCCTCCAAAACACATCCACCTCCTCCAAAGGGCAGCCAAGAGACTGTCAGCTAATTTATGGCACCATGTCCCCAGGTTGGGGCTACCCCCCTCACCAACAGACCCAGATCCGGGTTGGCTAGAAGGAGAGGATGTGGGAAAGCATCAGGCATAGCAGCAGCCATGCCCAAGTCATGCAGTCTGGACACCAACTCCCTGTGGCAATATCCAATGGAGCTGAGGTTGCTACCTGGGGCATCTATCAATTAAGGGTCAAAGGATCCTCCTTACCTACAAAGACCACATTTTCATAGTTCTCCATCATGATAGTCTCATAAAGGTGCCTTTGGCATTGGCTCAGCAGAGCCCACTCTTCACTGCTGAAAAAGAGAGCTATCTCCACAAATGAAATTGGGTTCTGAAAAAAAAAAGAGAAATGTCCTATTAGCAAGCCAGCCTGGGTCATAACTGTAGTCCAAGGGGAGAAGTGAGGAAAATCTGAATGTTTCCTGCATTTGAGAAAGAAGAGGCCAATGTCACCTTAAACTACATAGGTAGATGGAGGTAGATTAGCTGGGCTTACCAGGGCAACCCCGGAGAAGGGAAGATTTTGGGATACAGGAAAAAGGGAAAGTTAGGGGGTTAATAGGAAGGAAATGTGTATAGTCCAGATCTGGGATCTCCAAACCCCGGTCTGGGGATCACATGAGGCCCTTCAGAGGATTTGATCTGGCCTGCTACATGAGGTGGGGAAGCTTGGCTGTTTCGGCCTACAGCAACCTGCTTACGGGCCAGGCACACAGAGCCTTGTGTGAAGATCACCCCAGAAGGCTCCGCACCTGTGGGAATTCCCTTGGAAAGAGAGCTCTCCTGTGATGGGGCAGGGTGTGTGTTTGTGGAGGGAGGGGAAGAGAGAGAGAGAAAACGAGAAACTTCTGCTTGCTTCTCAACTCCACAAATTATAACATACCCTTTGGAAATCTGAGAGGAATTCCGGATACATTCAATACCCTGATGGCCTATCAGTCCCATCTATCCAAAACTTACTGAAAGCATGTTCTTTTTACAAATCAATTTATTTCTCAGATTTCTCCCAATTTATTACTCAATTGTTCTTCAACTCTTTATTCCTGCAACACATTAGTTCTCTCCCCAATACCACCAAATAATTTCCCCTT
This sequence comes from Tiliqua scincoides, assembly GCF_035046505.1. Classification (NCBI taxonomy): domain Eukaryota; kingdom Metazoa; phylum Chordata; class Lepidosauria; order Squamata; family Scincidae; genus Tiliqua; species Tiliqua scincoides. The sequence goes on from NC_089822.1 coordinate 45,342,604, forward strand.
CAAAAATGTTTTTCCAAAAATATTGATTTTCTACCATATTCCTTCTTTCACAAAATTATTTCTCCCCAAATTAATATCCCAATTCAATAGCCATTCCTCCCTCTTCCAATGCAAGTCACTTTTGTTCTCTACTCCCTCCAATGCCTTTTCAAAATCAATTCCCCCCTCTTCCGTATGTATGTATGCATGTATGTATGTATGTTCTGGCCCTTGACACTGTGTCAGATACACGATGTGGCCCTCGTGCCAAAAGGTTTGGAGACCCCTGGTCCAGATAGTCAGGTGAAATGATTCTGGATGGGAATGTTACAGGAGAAGCCCCAGCTGTCCCTTGCAAATCTCCCTTACCTGGCCCGGATGAGTGGCAGCCATTTCTGTTCCCCCGCAGGGCCTGGCTTGCTTTGATTCTGTTTCTCTACTGCCTGCCAAGGAGAGAAAGAGACCTAGATGAGTTTTTTACCTTGCATGCCTGCTTCACGCCCCTCTTTGAATTCCTTTCCACTGTTGAGGTGCAGCGAGACTGGCAGGTTCAGGAAGGACCATATCGGTGGCCATTAGTCCTGGAGGCTAGAAGCTGACCAGCTTCGAATGCAGAGGCTGTCCTGGCTGGGAGGAGGTTGGGAGGAGGTTTGCCCCTCTGCGCTAATCCTGAGGGGCTCCAGCAGTCACCCTGATATCTGGCTCATGAGGTGTTTAACAGGGAAGGAAAGGCCAGGGGGAGGCTGGCAATCACGGGGGGGGGGGCCTTAGGAACAGAATCCCAAAGGGGGTTGCATAAGGTCCTGAACCTGTGGCTGCCAGCCCAGCACAGGCCTCCCTTCTAGGGCAGAAGGAGAGTCCAGCAGCCCTCCTGTTCTGGCCTCCCAGTGCAGCCTCTGCAACCAGAGCCAGAGCTGCGCTTCCTCCTTTCTCTCTGCATTCCAGGACCTGCCACTGCTGTTCCTGGCTGGGCCTGCACACACCCGCACCAGGCCTTCCCTCTCCCCCTGGGCTCAGGCCTTCCGCTTCCCTCCCCCTTCCAGCTCTCCAGCAGGCCTCCTCCCTTCAGGGCACTGCAGGGCCTCCTGGGAAATGGCCCCTGGCCCTGCAGACTCACTGCACATCACTGAACCCGTGTCTGCCATTGGGCTTCCCTCTCCCTGGGCTCAGGCCTTCTGCTTCCCTCCTCCTTCCAGCCCTCCAGCGGGCCCCCTCCCTTCAGGGCACAGCAGGGCCTCCTGGGAAATGTCACCCTGGCCCTGCAGACTCACTGCACATCACTGAACCCGTGTCTGCCATTGGGCTTCCCTCTCCCTCTGCTCTGTCCTCCTCCTTTGCCAGTCCTGGTCCCATCCAGCCCTGCCTTTCCCCTGAGAAAGCTCATGAAACGTTCCTAGGACTGGGAGCACGTCTCCCCCATCCCATATACCAGCGTGCTGGAGAGCAGCAGCCATCATTCCTGCCTCTGCTGACCCCTCTGGGTGTCTGACTGGGCTTTTCTCCTGGGAGCGGGTGCCCCAGCTCAGCCCTGCTCCATCACTGCTGGCAACAATGTCCTTCAGCCCCCACTCACGGCTTGCTGCCTGCAGAGCCCAGGAGGCGCTTGAAGGAAAAAACAAGGATGGTGGTGTCCTTCTTGGCAAGTAACCCAAGGGCAGGCTGCTGGCCTCCCACTTGCTGAAGTCCCTCCTTTGCACACTCTCCAGGGCTCTTTCCTCACAGACTCTGCCCTGCTTGGGGATGGGAAAGTGCCAAGCCTGGTGGCTGCACCGTCCCCTCTTCCTCCAGAGGTGAGAAATTCCAGGGATAGCAGGAACCGGTGCTAGTGTTGAGATGATGAGCACTGTGGCTGAGAGCAGTGAAGACCCCTGGCTGCTGTGTGACATTTGCTTTGCCTACAAATATGCAAGCAGAACCCAAAGGGAGGCAAGTAGGAGCCCCCCCCCCAATAAGGGAGCAGATCCACCACCCCACATCAGATCCCACCGAGAGAAAAAGAGAGACCCTTGCATCCCACAAAAGTTCTAGCTCCCCTCCTTTGGCTTCCAGGCCCCCCTTTTAACCCTGGGCCCAGTCACAATGTACAAACATGCCGTAAGACGCCATTTGGTTCAACGAGCATCTGTGCATTGCCGTTTCTTCCTGGAATGGCTCCAAGGGTGAGTGGGAGGAGCTAGTTACATGGCACCTTGTGGTGCCTGCAGTACTTACTGTTTTCTCCCCCCACCCAGCTATGCTTCTATGCTGAGCCATCAATTGTCAGACAGCTTTTTATGTGGTCAGCTTTATCCACGATGTCACACCTGTCCCTGACTGGTCAGCCTGCACAAGGCCCCACAAACCGCCTCTCTACCAAGGATGGGTGCAGCATGTTCCCTGCCATTGCTTGCAGAACCAGGTGGAAACTGATTTTTTTTTCAAGTGAAATATTAAGTTTATAGTGGCTATGTTTTTTAGCCTAGGCTGACTTTGGCTGTAATCCTAACCACACTTTCCTGAGAGTAAGCCCCATTGAACAAAATAGGACTTATTTCTGAGTAGACCTGGTTAGGATTGTGCCCTTTGTATTATAATAAACTATTTATATTTAGTGGTTTGGTAGGATACCACTGTCTCTCGTGGTAGAAATCTCTGGGCTGAAAAGTAAACGTGACAGTAATGTGGCATATGAATTGCGTTCGGACAAGTCACTGGCACAGATGCATATGTGACTCAGAGAACAACTAGAAATGAAAACAACAGGTGAATATTCAGTCAGCCTGTCTGAATGAAAGAAAATGGCTCTCTCTTATTTAGTTTCTCATTTTCGTTCTATATTATCCATCCTGATACTGAATGCTCTGTTCTTTTCGCTTTCTTCACTTTTATGAATACTTCACCATGTGCAGTGTTTGTTCTTTTCGAGGGTAATTCCTTTTGGCTTCATTGGGTTTCTGAAAGAATGAAGCATACAAGAGCTTAATTGGCCAAACTTTGTAACTCTGTACTTGCTCTATCAATTTTATCACAGCAAAAAAAAGAAAGAAAAATAAAAAGCACTTTAATGATTTATTTGTCTACAGAATCATTTACAACTTGGCATTAAAAAAAATTCCATTTCTAGTTAAGCAAAGCCTAACAGAGCAAGACAATCAACCTGAATGAAGCCACACTTTAAAATGTTTCTTAAAAATAAGCCTTCTAGAAATGCAGTGCTTTTAAAAATGTAAATTAAGCTGTAATCATCATAGCAATGAAGTGAAGCATTCCCAATGGAAAAATGAATTTCAAGAGTTAAACATTGGTCTCTAAACTCTCTAAGCCGTATTCTGCAAGGACCCCCCCCCCCCGAGATTTAATATATGGTGTGGAACCCATTAGTTTTAATGAAGTGATCTTAGCAGCTGAAGGTAGAGCTTATGTCTCCATGGAAATACCTACATACAAAAGTCATCAAACCTATGTAAACCTATGTTATTAACTTTTATGCACAAGCAACATGCACAGGGTTGGTCTGAAGACAGAAGACGTTAGCATTCTACAGCAGCATGAAATCCTGGATTTGAAAGAATGTGAGTAGATGGTGAAAAGATGTCTGGAAATGGAGGAGATATTGTATGCATGCTTTGGGGAATATGCCTGCAAGGTGGACATTTATGGGCTGTTTGCTGTTTATTTTAAAGGGGGAAAAAGAGAAGTTCTAATATATGGAGGATTAGTCATGTATTTCAGTGCATGGGCACAAATGGGGAAAGGTTTTAATAGCAGGAGATTTCTTTATTATCATTGAAGTGCTGGGAAAACCAATCTTTGGGGATAAGAAAAAATGGAAACTGTATGGAAATTAAAGCAGTTTGAAATGGAGTACTTTGGAAATACTGTATCAGAAAGTTGTGTGAAAAGAAAGGACTTCTGGCTTTCAGAAAATCAAAGGCAGAGTTCCAAAGGTGACAATGAAGAGCTAAAGCAGTGATGGAAAAAGCAAGTGAATGTATTCAAAGGAAAACATAACTTAGGGCCCAATCCTATCCAACTTTCCAGTGCTGATGCAGCTGTGCCAATGGGGCATGTGCATTCTGGGGTGGGGAGGGCAATCATGGAGGCTTCCCCAAGGTAAGGGAATGTTTGTTCCCTTACCTCAGGGCTGCACTGTGGCTGTATTGGCACTGGAAAGTTGGATATATTTGGGCCTTTAACAACATAAGATGAGGCCTGCTGGATCAGGCCAAAGGCCCATCTAGTCCACTCTCCTGTAGCTCTTGATCTTGATATAAGTGCCCACTTAGCTTCAAAAATAACAAGTTACTTATAAATTTGGGTATATTTTAGCTTCACTGCACCACACTGAACTCCTGCCTCTACATCAAAACTATCCTATAAGATGGGTCATGCTTCTAAGAGAAAACTCCAATCCTTGATGTGTCCTAAGTACCTGTACGTATGAAGTTGTTCAGGTCATTATGTTCCAAATTACAGGACTCTCATGCTCCACTAGAGCAATTCAGTCAGATAAACTGAAGCCTTCTGCTTTGTCCATTCAAGAGGGTGGCCATTTCTACCCATTGCACTCACCGTGCATTAATTTTGTCAGTGGACTGTTATATCAAAATCCATAGTCTGCTATAACTGTGCTTTGGCTTGCAGGACTGAGGTATAAAAGTTAACTGTGTAAATGTGCAGTTCCAAGTTTGGGAATAAAGAAAGCCAATTATTTATTTAGTTATTTGATTTTTCTTTGTGAACTTTTTCGTTGAAAAGCGGTATATAAATACAGTATATAAATACTGTTAATAATAATAATATTTTGCTGGCTTGGCAGCACAAAATGTGAGAGGGATCCTGGAGTTGCAGCGGATCACAAGATGAGCATTAGCCAGCAGTGTAATGTGGCTGCAAAGAAGGCTAACACAATTTTAGTCTGTATTAGTAGAACTGTAGCTTCCCAGTCACGAGAACGGAGGTAGTGGTTCTGCTTTATTCTGCTTTGGTCAGACCTCACTTGGAGTACAGTCTCCAATTCTGGGCACTGCATTTTAGGAAAGATGTAACCAAAGTGGAGCAAGTTCAGAGAAGAAAGAGAGAGGAGAACAAGTTCTATGAGGAAAGGTTGAAGCAACTTGGCATGTTCAGCCTGGAGAAGGCTGAGGGGGGATATGATGGCACTCTTCGATTACCTGAAGGGCTGTTCTGTGGAAGAAGGAACAAATTTGTTCTCAGCTGCCTCTGAAAGTAGAACTAGATCAAATTGGCACAAACTACAAGAGAGGAGATTCTGGTTGGAGGAAGAAATTTTTGATAGTAAGGACAGTTACCATTCAGCACTGCAACAGATTGCCTAGGGAGGTGGTGAGTTCACCCTCAGTGGAGATCTTCAAGCAGAGGCTTGAAAGGCACCTGCTGGAGATGCTGTAGGAGATTTCCTGCTACAGGCAGGGGGTTGGACCAGATGACTTTGTGGGTCGTTTCAAGCTCTTATGATCCTGTAATTTTAATTATTTCAGTATGATCCTATGATTATAATTACAGGTCGATTCTCAACATCTGGGGGGGGGGGGTTTCCATTCCTGGAATCCCCTTGGATGCCGAAAACTGTGGATAATGAAATCTCCTGTCCCAACCTGTTTTTTGAGGCATGGTGAGTTCACGCACGACTTCTCCATTGACTCAGAATGCCTGCTGGAGTCTTTTGGCAGGGACTTCTGGTTCTTGGGAAAGCTAGAAGTGGCATTCTGAGTCACAGGAAGGCTGCACGTGGCCTCCCCATGACTCAGAAGTCCTCCCAGATGTGACCGGAGGTCCTCAGTGGGTGCTCCGGCTGTGAGTTTGGAACCTGCGGTGGGTAAAATCAGCAGGTCCCAAATCTGCATATAAAGAGGACCCACTGTATTAAGATAAGTGCAGACTAGAAAAGAAGTGGACCTGAGACTGCTCCTGCTGGGAGCTCAAAAGACATACGTTAGATGACAGATGTGACGAACATGCCGTGGAGGATTTCATCTGCAAGAGAAGGGTTCTAGAGCTGCTGGTTGAATAATTATTGTAAAAAAAAAACTCATTTGTACTCTACTATGGAGCTTTGGAAGCCTTCTTGGGCATTTGTTTTGGCATGGGAAAGGCAGGGCATACATAGACAAACAAGCCTTGCTGAGGGAGAATCAGCATGGCTTCTGTAAGGGTAAGTCTTGCCTCTCGAACCTTTTAGAATTCTTTAAAAAGGTCAGCAGGCATGTGGATGCTGTAGAACCTGTCAGAGTGCGCAGATAAGTCATGAATTCCAGCTCTTCCTCACAGCGAAGAAAAACACAGACACAGTAGTTTCTACTACTAAGGGCACAATCCTAACTAGGTCTACTCAGAAGTAAGTCCTATTATGTTCAGTGGGGCTTACTCTCAGGAAAGTGTGGATAGGATTGCAATCTAAGTCTTCACGGCAGAAGACCTCGGGCAGAAACTGCTGCCCGAACAGCCCCTCCTGACCGAGGAGTTAAGTCAGATAGAGGTTAAAAGAGATGATGTTTCAGACCTCATTGATAAATTAAAGATCAATAAGTCACCGGGCCCTGATGGCATCCACCCAAGAGTTATTAAGGAATTGAAGAATGAAGTTGCTGATCTCTTGACTAAGATATGCAACTTGTCCCTCAAAACGGCCATGGTGCCAGAAGATTGGAGGATAGCAAATGTCACGCCTATCTTTAAAAAGGGAAAGAGGGGGGACCCGGGAAACTATAGGCCGGTCAGTCTAACATCTATACCGGGTAAGATGGTGGAATGCCTCATCAAAGATAGGATCTCAAAACAAATAGATCAGGGGTGCTCAAACTTTCAACTTTAGGGATGCTGGACCTTTAACAAGTGTATAGAAGAGAGAATTTCAGCAGGTGTAGCTTGTCATCTGTGGGATGACAAGTTGCACCTGCTGCAATTCTCTCTTCTATGCACTTGTTAAAGGTCCAGCATGCCTAAATTTGGAAGTTTGAGCACCCCTGACATAGATGAACAGGGCTTGCTGAGGGAGAATCAGCATGGCTTCTGTAAGGGTAAGTCTTGCCTCACAAACCTTATAGAATTCTTCGAAAAGGTCAACAGGCATGTGGATGTGGGAGAACCCGTGGACATTATATATCTGGACTTTCAGAAGGTGTTCGACACAGTCCCTCACCAAAGGCTACTGAAAAAGCTCCACAGTCAGGGAATTAGAGGACAGGTTCTCTCATGGATTGAGAACTGGTTAGAGGCCAGGAAGCAGAGAGTGGGTGTCAATGGGCAATTTTCACAATGGAGAGAGGGTGAAAAGCGGTGTGCCCCAAGGATCTGTCCTGGGACTGGTGCTTTTCAACCTCTTCATAAATGACCTGGAGACAGGGTTGAGCAGTGAGGTTGCAAAGTTTGCAGACGACACCAAACTTTTCTGAGTGGTGAAGACCAGAAGTGATTGTGAGGAGCTCCAGAAGGATCTCTCCAGACTGGCAGAATGGGCAGCAAAATGGCAGATGTGCTTCAATGTCAGTAAGTGTAAAGTCATGCACATTGGGGCAAAAAATCAAAACTTTAGATATAGGCTGATGGGTTCTGAGCTGTCTGTGACAGATCAGAAGAGAGATCTGGTGGTGGTGGTGGACAGGTCGATGAAAGTGTCGATCCAATGTGCAGCGGCAGTGAAGAAGGCCAATTCTATGCTTGGGATCATTAGGAAAGGTATTGAGAACAAAACAGCTAATATTATAATGCCGTTGTACAAATCTATGGTAAGGCCACACCTGGACTATTGTGTCCAGTTCTGGTCGTCGCATCTCAAAAAAGACATAGTGGAAATGGAAAAGGTGCAAAAGAGAGCAACTAAGATGCTTACGGGGCTGGGGCACCTTCCTTACGAGGAAAGGCTATGGCGTTTGGGCCTCTTCAGCCTAGAAAAGAGACGCCTGAGGGGGGAAATGATTGAGACATACAAAATTATGCAGGGGATGGACAGAGTGGATAGGGAGATGCTCTTTACACTCTCACATAACACCAGAACCAGGGGACATCCACTAAAATTGAGTGTTGGGAGAGTTAGAACAGACAAGAGAAAATATTTCTTTACTCAGCATGTGGTTGGTCTGTGGAACTCCTTGCCACAGGATGTGGTGACGGCATCTGGCCTGGATGCCTTTAAAAGGGGATTGGACAAGTTTCTGGAGGAAAAATCCATTACGGGGTACAAGCCATGATGTGTATGCGTAACCTCCTGATTTTAGAAATGGGCTATGTCAGAAGGCCAGATGCAAGGGTGGGCACCAGGATGCAGGTCTCTTGTTATCTGGTGTGCTCCCTGAGGCATTTGGTGGGCCGCTGTGAGATACAGGAAGCTGGACTAGATGGGCCTATGGCCTGATCCAGTGGGGCTGTTCTTATGTTCTTAAGTCTATTTACAAATATGTAGAGCAGTCAAAAAATCATAGCAGTCTCACAGCAACACAGTTTAGATAGAATTGTAAAGAGCAGAGAAGAAAACTACATCCTGGTACATTACCTTTATACTTCTGTTGACCTATCAGATTTGACCTATCAGCTTTTGCACATTCAGCATGACACAGCACTTTCTGCCTAATTACAGACCCCTGTTCAACATGACCTTTAGTACACTTCATGCTTGTAAATTCTACTTTCATTTTTATTTCAATATCCTGACTGAAGCTGTGGGTATTATATATCTGGACTTTCAGAAGGTGTTTGACACAGTCCCTCACCAAAGGCTGCTGAGAAAACTCCACAGTGGGAATAAGAAGACAATCCTCTCATGAATTGGGTACTGGTTGAGGACCAGGAAGCAGAGAGTGGGTGTCAATAGGCAATTTTCACAATGGAGAGAGGTTAAAAGCTGTGTGCCCCAAGGATCTGTCCTGGGACCGGTGCTTTTCAACATGTTCATAAATGACCTGGAGACAGGGTTGAGCAGTGAGGTGGCCAAGTTTGCAGACAACACCAAACTTTTCCAAGTGGTGGACCAGAAGCAATTGTGAGGAGCTCCAGAAGGATGTCTCCAAACTGGGAGAATGGGCAGCAAAATGGCAGATGTGTTTCAGTGTAAGTAAGTGTAAAGTCATGCACATTGGGGCAAAAAATCAAAACCTCACATATAGGCTAATGGGTTCTGAGCTGTCTGAGAAGGAACAGGAGAGGGATCTTGGGGTGGTGGTGGACAACGTGATGAGAGCATTGATCCAATGTGCAGCAGCAGTAAAAAAGGCCAATTCTATGCTTGGGATCATTAGAAAAAGTAGTGAGAATAAAACGGATAATATTATAATGCCTTTTTACAAATCGATGGTAAGGCCACACCTGGAGTATTGTGTCCACTTCTGGTCGCCACATCTCAAAAAGGACATAGTGGAAATGGAAAAGGTGCAAAAGAGAGCGACTAAGATGATTACGGGGCTGGGGCACCTTCCTTATGAGGAAAGGCTACGGCGTTTGGGCCTCTTCAGCCTAGAAAAGAGACACTTGAGGGGGGACATGATTGAGACATACAAAATTATGCATGGGAAGGACAGAGTGGATAGAGAGATGCTCTTTTCCCTCTCACATAACATCAGAACCAGGGGACATCCACTAAAATTGAGTGTTGGGAGAGTTAGGACAGACAAAAGAAAATATTTCTTTACTCATTGTGTGGTTGGTCTATGGAACTCTTTGCCACAGGATGTGGTGATGGCATCTGGCCTAGATGCCTTTAAAAGGGGATTGGACAAATTTCTGGAGGAAAAATCCATTAAGAGTTACAAGCCATGATGTGTATGTGCAACCTCATGATTTTAGAAATGAGCTACATCAGAATGCCAGATGCAAGGGTGGGCACCAGGATGCAGGTCTCTTGTTGTCTTGTATGCTCACTGGGGCATTTTGTGGGCCACTGTGAGATACAGGAAGCTGGACTAGATGGGCCTATGGCCTGATCCAGCAAGGCCATTCTTGTTCTTATACATTTCTGAAATAAATAAATAAATAAATAAATAAATAAATAAATAAATAAAATTTACACCTTTCCCAAAGGTGCGGGTTATTTTTGAGGTGGTGGCTATGACATTTTAGAAAGTTTGGGGGGCTTTTCTTACAATGTACACCTTTGATCATTCTTTTAAGTTTTTTTTTTTTTTTTGTAAACCATCAATAATAATTTTTTACTGCCACTTCTGTTTGTAACAGAGCAGTGCTCTATATGGAGGCTAGCAGCTGACATGTTATTTCCCATGATGTCCCAGAGCAATGCTACATCTGGGGAATTATGGGGAAGAAACATGACAGCTGCCACCTGCTGAGAAAATTTCTGCTACTGTTGTCACCAAAGACAGCAAAGAGCAATCACTTAAAAAAGGGAAAAATTGCTTAAAAGAACTGCCAATAGGAATAGGATGAGCTTCCCAATCCTTCAAAAAGCTTGCCATCCCCTGAAATTGTTCCCTATTCCCCCTTGAATTAGATACCCCTAGTTTTGAGCTAAAGGCCATTTCAGCTGAGCCTTAATTTTTAATATTTTGAAGAGATGTGCAGAACATGACCTTTTCTTCTTTGGCTTCTAGAGTTAAATAACACTCAACTTGACTAGCACCTTAGAAACTGTCATGTAGAAATATGTGCGTTTTTAAAAAAAAATAAGGGTTAGGAACAATATCATCAATAATATTCTCTCTCTCTCTCTCTCTCTCTCTCTCTCTCACACACACACACACACACACACAGACACACACACCCATTCAATGTGGCATTGATTCAAGTTGTCTCATAACTTACATAAAATGAAGATAGCTCATTTTTCTTTTGACATATTTGACAACAGCATCAGTCACACATGGTTCTCTGGTGAATCGTTTTATAGAATCACAGAGTTGCAGCCTAATCCTAACCAGCACTGGTCAGTGGGGCTGTGTTACCCACGCTGTATCCAGCGCTGGGAAGGAGCAGGCTGGAGGTCTTTTCAAAGGAAGGAGACATTAATCCCTATCAGGGGGAGAAATTGCTAAAAGGAATAAAATGGTTGGATCACAAGGAAAGGGGCGCTTTGAGGGATGTCCTACCTGTTTCTGACTTCAGCAATCCAGCTGAACTTATAGAGGGAGGAAAGGTTCAGGCAACATCTTGTGATAGGGGTTGTGTTTTGGGGGTGGAGTAATCGGGTTCATTCCATGCTGTCAGCTATGGCACCAGGGGACAGCAGGGAACAGTGTTGATGTTGCACACCCAGGAAATGGGAAAGGGATGAGAGAAGCAAGTACACATTCTAGGAAAATATAAGAACATAAGAACAGCCCCACTGGATCAGGCCATAGGCCCATCTAGTCCAGCTTCCTGTATCTCACAGCGGCCCACCAAATGCCCCAGGGAGCACACCAGATAACAGGAGACCTGCATCCTGGTGCCCTCCCTTGCATCTGACATAGCCCATTTCTAAAATCAGGAGGTTGCACATACACATCATGGCTTGTAACCCATAATGGATTTTTCCTCCAGAAACTTGTCCAATCCCCTTTTAAAGGCATCCAGGCGAGATGCCGTCACCACATCCTGTGGCAAGGAGTTCCACAGACCAACCACATGCTGAGTAAAGAAATATTTTCTTTTGTCTGTCCTAACCCTCCCAACACACAATTTTAGTGGATGTCCCCTGGTTCTGGTGTTATGTGAGAGTGTAAAGAGCATCTTTCTATCCACTTTATCCTTCCCATGCATAATTTTGTATGTCTCAAATATAACTTTGCATGGTTGGAAAAAGCAGTTGGGCAAAGCAGTTATAAGGAAAGACAGTTGGAAAAGACTATTGGTGAGGAAACAGCTTTTTTAGGGCAAACTGCTGGTCAGATGCTTTGGTAGTAGCTGAAGGACATCAGAATCTTTTCCTGAAGTAAGACCATCTGAAAAGCACCACTGAGGAGCAAACCTCCAGGGGAGTATAACTAAGGCCCAAATCCTAACCAACTTTTCCATACTGACACAATGGGGCACGTACTGCATCCTGCAGTTGGGTGGCAGTCATGGAGGCCTCCTCAAGGTAAGATAATGTTCGTTCCTTTACCTTGGAGCTGCATTGGGCAGGAGGTCTGGTCTAGAGGGTAGAGCCTCCGTTTGCCTGAAGATAACATCTGCAGGTCGCCAGTTCGAAGCCAACGGCACCGTGAATGATGAGACCTTGAAGCAGCTGACAAGCCGAGCCAAGTTATTCCACCTGCTCTTTGGTGTGAGTGAAGAAGCGTCTTGGCTGCTCTCCATGTGAGAGATGAAGGAGCTGCTTGTCACCTTGCGTGGGAGGAAATCAGAGGCCAGAATGTGATACCAGATCAAAAAGATCCATCTGAAATGTTGTGGTTCTTGAAAGATAGAACCTTTCTTCGATTGTAAAAATCCCTAGGAGGATTTAGAACAGCCTGCCCATGTAAACCGCCTTGAATAAAGTCTGAGGAGAAATCTGACGACCAAGAAAGGCGGTATATAAATGCATGTACTATTATTATTATTATTATTATTATTATTATTATTATTATTATTATTATTATTATTATTATTATTATTATTATTATTGCCCTTACCTTGGTGCTGGAAAGTTGGTTAGGATTGCGCTCTAAGTTGAGTAGCCCCTTACAGGTTTGCATTGTGTATGATACTTCAATACTTACCTTTAACCATTTGTGAGCTTTGCTCACTGTTAGTAAAGCTTCTAATAAAATTCATTGGAAGCAATTCTACTGTGCCAGGTGTTAATTGATGGGAACCAAGCTCTAACCTGACAAATCCAGCTGTTCTAGAAATTGGCCACAGTAACATTACCAAGTGAAACAGGGAGGTTCTTCAGTCACAATCCCCTTACCCCATGTAAAGCCCCAGCCTGCTTAAGGGGGCTACTGAGAAGCACCATGTCAGGCTTTCAAACCCGGAAGCGGGAATAGGATTTGGCATGCACATAATTTACCAGCTCATTTTGATGCCTGGTAAATGCTTTTTCCAGCTCCCCCATACTCTCCACCAGCCTTCAACCTCCTTGACTTCATTTACTCCAGAGGAATAAGGAGCTCCTTTTTTCCCCTTACCTCAATGGCAGAGGCAGCAGTGAGCTTACATTGTGTAGCATGGGGCTTTTTCTATTCTTTTCTGCAAACAGGAAGAAATACAATGGGGAATTATGGGATTGTAGTTTTTGTGAGAGCTACTGCATCTGCAATTGAAGTAACTCTGGCAAAGAAAGCATGCTGTCAGATTAAGAACCCCCCACCCCCACCCATTTGGAACTTTTCATCAAAAGGATGTTGATAGGCTTATAAAAACCAGTGTATTAAGTAGTAGAATATACATCTGAAGTTAAAACAAAGAAAGTGTAAAGTATTCTGTTTTCACATTCTGCTTCAACAGCAGATCAATTAAGATGTCTAGACATAAACAGTCTTTCAAGCTTCTTAACCCTGCACAAAATTGATGGTCAGATGTGTGGAGCAGTGAGTCTCAAATTTTTAGCACTGGGACCCACCTTTTAGAATGAGAATCTGTTGGGAGCCACTGGAAGTTATGTCATGACCGGAAGTGACATCATCAAGCAGGAAAATTTTTAACAATTCTACCTGCACTTACCCAAGGGTAAGCCCCAATTACTATCAATGTTAAAAGCATATACATAGTAGCCTGTTAAAAGTACAAATCTGTAACATTTCCCCAAATACAGTCACATACCTTGGTAGCATCAAGTCTATTAAAAATAAAATATTGAAATGAATGGGGACTCACCTGAAATTGGCACGCGACCCACCTAATGGGTCCTGACCCACAGTTTGAGAAATACTGGTGAGGAACTATAAGCAGAATGTTACTTCTGGCATTCATGGTTAGGTGCCAGAGGCTGCAATCCTATACACTTTCCTGGGAGTAAACCCTACTGAACACATTGAGACTTATTTCTGAGTAGACATGAACAGGATTGCACTAAAGGAAGAGAATGTCATTTCTTTAAAAAGGAAAAAAAAAGGTCTTATTCTACTTCACATGCCACAGGAGAAAAAATGAAACTACAGAATACTATCATTTTATTAGAACTAGAGTTCCTGATTTAACTGCCTTTTTAAAGCTAAATCTGCAGTGCATCTCCTCCGACAAGGTGAGTGGGCCTGATGGTATATCAGGCCTCAAGGAATAATGGGAAGTCTTTTCTGAGCTGTGGTGATTGGTGGTTGCCACAGTGCTAAGTCTATAATAGCTCCCTCAGTTCCTGAACCAGCACTCAGAATTCCAGAAGGATCATACTGCAGTTTCTTAAAGCAGGGCACCTAATAACTTACAAGATGAAAGAAGTGGAAATGGAAGAAAGGCCCTCTCCTGTCCCAAGCAAAGTGGAAATGGTAGCAGCATGGAAGAATCAGAAAACAAGAAACTTCAACCCCCAAAGTGTTGAAACAGATGCACTGTTTCTGAGGTTCATTGTATGAGAAGGCAGGAGCTAGCTGTGTATCAATCCCAGTGACTAGAGATTCTTCTTCTAGCTCCCCCGCTAACCTAGTGAGCAACTGGTCACAAAACTAGTGCATGGGATCTAACCATTTGTAATAAATATGTTTAAATGTAATAAATATGTAATAAATATGTTTTTAAGTTCAATATACACTCTAAGGCTTTTGTGTATCACTACTGTTGCAACTAAAATTGTCCAGGATTAAAGGCCACGATCTAGTAAAAATGTTGTTTTTACTAAACTGCGGCCTTTAATTCCAGACAATTTTAACAGCAACAGTAAAAAAGTACCTTTTAAAAATTTGTAGTGCAGAGAGTTTTGCTTTATTCCTTAAAATAAATCTATCAATGCTGCCTGATAATTGTTATTTTAAAGTGTATGTGCACATTATACAGATATCTAGAAGGAAAGCACCGTTAACTGAATTAAATTCTGTGGACAGAATCTGCTAATGGAAAAGTACAACCCAAAACTGCACTGAATGTAAATGCAGACTAAACTAATATTATAATCTCCAATTCATTTTGAAAAACTTTATTTTTACCTTTTTTTTCCCTTCAGAAAAGGAATGCTCAGACTCCACAAGTGCCCACACAAGTACTATTGTTCCCCATTTGCTTAATCAATATTCCTGCAAAAAGCCACTATTAATGTGAGATTCTGCTTCTGGCTGAGGACGTTGTGGACAACTGTTACAAAAATGTTAATGCTTGAGTTTAGCTCCAGTCTATGAATACCTGCTTCCAAAGGGATGTATCGTAGCCTGCCCGTGTTTTCTTTTCCCCCAAAGCAAGGAAGAGAAGCTTATATGAAGCAATTGATTTATTACTTACTGAAGCAATGAGAGGGATGCTGCAACTCCTAGATGTGGAGGAGAGATGATGGGAAGATTATGATATCTTTGAAATATTCTCTTTATTTATGAATATACACATTGATAGAGGCACATTGTGACACATATCTGTAAGTAACAGTAGGTTATATCTGTTTCTCAGATATACCTGTTCCTGCAAAGTGCTGTGGTTTCATTCCAGCTGTCCCTTGGTTTCCCCACCACAGTTTCTTTCTTACTTTTCACTCCCGCATCAATTCACCCCATCTCCTGAGGCTGGTATGTGTTGCCTTACCAGACTCTGATAGCTTTCTCTTCCTTGCGAATTCTGAATACGGGGCTGGCCCCAGGAGCAGCAGGGCCTAATTTGAGGCATTTTTGCAGGACCCCACCCCCTGAGCCCCACCCCTTTCATCAAGCTGCCACAGCATGGTACAACCACTGCAAGCCCAGGGCTGATGGCGCTGTGCACAAAGCAGGCCACCCAGAAATAGTTAGCGGTGATGTGATGACATCACTGCCAACTGCTCATGGGAGACCCATTTTGGGCCATATGGAACCCAGGGATGGGCACCAGAGCCCACACAGCACTTTGATCACCGCACCTCAGCATGGACAACTCCATGCTGGGGCATCAGCTGCGGAGCAAGCTGAGGGCAGTGCAAGGTCCCTCCAAACATAGGACCTGATTTGGTGGAATCAGCTGAATTACCCTAAAGCCAGCCCTATCTGGATATTTCCCATTAAGGAAGCAGTTTAAATTAGTATCAAAGAACTGACTAGTAAGGAAAGAGTTGGCAGCCAGGTTGCCACTGCATAATCCTGTAACACTGCCATATTTCTCTTTTTATGTTCTAATGCCGGCATTTGTTTGGGATCATTCGCTCACTCTTTAACCACAATGGCAATGTCAAGATTTCTGCTGGAGAAGTTTCACATGCAGAACTTGCAACAGCTCTCTTTGAAGCAAGCACTGCAGGGCGAGTTGACTACTTTGCGCAGCAATTGACAGGAAAAAGATACATCTCTGAATGTTTCATTGCCTTGCAGTTACTGAAGGTCTCCTGGGTTAATAGCTGGCCAACTTGTTCACATATATAATGTACCTTTGGAAATGTAGGATAAAAATATGTGCATATGTGAACTTTTTATTTAATATGAGCCTCAGGTGTTTTCTGGGATGCATTCCATGAGATAAGACTCCTGATGTTTACTAATGCACACAGGAAATCTGCAGCCTACTTTCCATGCAGATGTAGATGGGAGAAGTGCATATGTGAAGGAAATGCTGCGGAGAAATTAAGAGCAGAAGAAGAGTGAAAGAAACAAGCCTAGTGTCTGATCCAGCATTTTGCTTCTCACCGTGGTCAACCAGCTACTTTTTTGAAGACCACAAGCAGAAGCTGAGGCACATCTAACTGGCATTCAGGGTCATGCTACCTCTGAACCTGGAGGCAGCAATTAGCCATCAATGAAGTGAATGAAGAGATCCTTGCAGGCAAATAAGCTTTAGACCAAACCTGGTGCAACACGGACATCATCCACATGTCTGCTTGTTCACGTATAAAAGGTCTCCTTGGACACCATCCACATGTCTGCTTGTTCACCACGTCATGATGGTGGCCTTATTCTAACAGCAGAAGAAGTAAACAGGAGAGCAGCACTGAACTCCACCACAACCACATTAGATCCTTGCATTTGGTTCCAGCTGCTTTTCTCTGCACTCAGCTCTAGAAGTGAGCTGAGAATAGAGAATGGTTCAGTACCTCCTTCTTGTATATAAATGTCTTCTTTGTTAAAATAAGGAGCCCTATCTTTCTTTTATATGTGAACCGGAATGACAGGTATACACTACCATTGTGTTTGATCTAGTTTGGTTCTAATGCAAACTAGGACCTAGTTTGGTCCTAACTTATCCACATCAGCGCCTCTCCATTCTCTCAGTTAGGGTTGCTATTTTGCTTCAAATGATCCAGTTTCACCAGCTTTTTTTTTCTTCAGCATAATAGGGAGCAAACTTTAATTTCAAGCCATTTTGGGATCACCACCAGGCCCACTGCTTTATTACTGAGTCCCTTCCAGGCATCAGATCCCCCTTATTTTTCAGGGATTGGCAATGGGGTCCACCAGGTTCCACCTCAAAAATCTCAAAGTTTGGGAATGTATTTGAGAGTGCAATCCAAACTGGGAGCGGCCTGCACACCCCATCAGTGTTGCATTTGGAACCCCCAGTAGCTGGTGCAGGCAAGTAAGGCACTAAGGGCGCAATCCTAACCCCTTATGTCAGTGCTTTCCAGCAGTGACATAAGGGCAATGCAGCTCCGAGGTAAGGGAACAAACATTCCCTTACTTTGAGGAGGCCTCTGTGAGTGACAACCAACTGCAGGATGCAGCACATGCCCCATTGGAAAGCAGTGTTGGAAAACACTGACATAAGGGGTTAGGATTGCGCCATAAATAGCGCAGGGGCATGAGGAGAGTGGTGGGAGGTGGGGAGGGTGAGTTTCTGGGGGGAGGCAGAACAGCCCCAATCAGGCCTGGGAGAGGGAGTGAGCTTGGCAGAGTTTTCCTCCATCTCATCCTAACCCCCTTCCCTGGCCAGGCAGCCTTATACTAGGCTGCTCGGACATCCACCAGCTGAATAGCTGGCAGATATCCGAGTACCCTATAGGACACACTGGGGCATTACTGGAGTAAGGGGAAAATTTTCCCTTATCCCAAGGAGACCTCCAGCCAGCTCCCAACTAGTGCTGGATACAGAGCAGGCCATGCAACCTGGCTGTGCCAGTGCTAGTTAGGATTGGGCTGTAACTTGGTACGTCTTCCCACAACACATTTATCAAGCAGGAGAAGGTATGAAAATATTACCAAATCTCATTCACTGCTTTCTTGTCGTTTTCTTTCCAGACATAAACATAATTCCAAAAAAGGATCCTCCATACCCTCCATCCAAAAACAAGTCTTCTGGGCGAGGTTTGGTCTGAGATGTTTTGCTGCTGACCGATGATTGCACCGTACAAACTGAGGTGCGCATTTGAGTATCCACTCTGAATTTTCAAGGGATCCTGGGGTAGACCTATCAGTTACACATGATGCTTCATTGACATCGCTACCTTAATGCAGCTGCAAATGACCGCTTTGGCAGCTTGTGCAATCAGGCTAGCCGTCCTTAACACATGCAGTATAAAAGGGTGACTGAATTCAGCTCTTTTCCTCTTGTGATAACCTATGTAATAAATTAGTGCAGTGGTGTCTGTGCTGAGCACAGTTTCAAGGTAAACCACAAAAAAAGGCTCTCTACTTTGAAAAGTGAAGCTGGACTTTCTAAATAAGATTAATGCACATGGTCTACACAAATTATTCCTATGTCAGTCACGGGCCTGCTCATTCCCATGTAGAAGAAACAATATTGGTCCTGGCAAGTGTACAAACACACTTTGAAATGTATGGAGGCAGGGAGTTCTGTCTGAAATCTGAATTCAAATTACAGCCTGCATTAATTACCAGTGGTAAAAGTTTTCTCTGATTAAGATTAATGACGCTGGTTCTCTGAGTTGATAGCAGGACAATTGCATTTGTGTTGTAAAACATATATCTGCATGACATTACAAACACTGTTTGTAATGCAGTTAGTGTATATGCATGAAGTTGTGGAAGCATGGATCAGGAAACCTATGCCCTTAAAATGCTGATTTATGGCTGTCAAATTCATCAGCATTTGAATGGGGGCATTGTCTCATGAAATAGGTGTGCATGGAAAATATACTGCTTTCCAAATGGTGCAAGAAAACAGCAAAATCCTTTGGCTCCAGTCAAGAAAATCTTATTTTGTGAATGAAGTCTCTATAAATAGGTGAGGCAAAATGTTTTGAATTAGGATCTTCTTGGATACAGGATGATCCTGATTAAGATGATTTACATATAGTAACTCCGTCTGTGCACAGTTCTACCATCTGGAATTACTGACCATGAAACCCATAAAGTCATCTCTGTAATACATGACTTAGTCAGGTTGCCCAGAATAGCATTATTATATTCTGATGGCCTGTGTTTGAGCCAATTTGACTCTCAGTGACTACTTCATTTATTTGAAAAAAAAAAGAGATGCCACTTTTACTGGTATTATGTTCACAGTATTAAAAAAAAAAAAAAAGAAGGGTGCTCCCTAAGAACACACTAAAATAAATAATACAAATGCTATTTTCACTTTTTTTATTTTTAGCCCCTTGCATGTTTCATATAAAATTATATAGCAGATTTTGTTCAGTATTCAGTAATCCATGTCATTTCCAGAAAATTAAGGCCTCTTTGACTAGAATTACCTGTTTTATTTCAAGTTACTCTGAAAAAATTGCATGAACACAAAACAGCTTTTGAGCTCCAGGACATACATGTTCTGCAAACGGACAGAAGTGGAAAATGTAACAGAGTATGAGATACTGCAAAGAGAATTGAATTTACTTAGGAGTTGTGTTTATGAATAGAATATTGCTATTGCTGTCAAGTACCCTAAAGTACCATAATGATTCAAAAAACAAAATTATAGAATTATCCAACTGTGTTTACTCTTCCGTGAGTTTAGCATAGTACCTTAAGTTTAGCATTGCTTTTGTGTTGGCTTCATCTTCTGACAACTATTTTAGTAACAAAACAAAAATAAAACATTGCTCCTTTTTAAACTAACTTGCTTGTAGTTGGTTTATGATCTGCTGACATTATTCACAGTAAATATCTGAACTTCTTTTGTTTAATACATTCTCTCTCAAGGAAACATGAAAATCCATAATCTCGATTCTAGACAATGTAAGTTCTAAAGTGGTCAAGTGTATTCAGATTTTGATTATCCAAGAACTATGAAAATGTTTTCCTCAGTAATGAACGTCCACCTCTGACTCTAATATTTGCTACTATCAGGTTTAGGGTGCAATTCCTACCCTTGGATGGGCCAGCGCGTCCTTTGCACCAGCCCAGAGGTGTCGCAAAAGTGCCATACAGCACTTTCACATCACTATTCAAGGAGGGAGGCTGACGCAAGGCCCAAAGTACCAGCGGATTGGTAAGACCACACCGGCCAAGGCAGGACAGTATGGGGACTTGGGGAGGGTGAGGGGAGGGCAAGTTGCAGGACGGCCTGTGGGTGAACTGTGGCCAAGCAGGGGGTGGGGCCAGGATCCTCTTTTGGTGGCGCAGATCTGAGTACCCCCATTGGGGCTGCTGCGGCGTTACCTGGGGGAAGCAGACTGCATTCCCCTTGCCCTGGCCTGAGTTGCAGGTAGCTCTAATCCCGCTCTGGATACAGCGCAGGCTAGCTGGCCTCCCCATTCTAGTTCAGGTTAGGATCGGGCTGTCAGAAAGAAGGCAGAGCAGCCCAATAAATAAAGAAGTTTTTGTTTAAGTCAATGGGTGATAAAATATTTTACTTCTTAAAAACAAATTACATAGGCCAACACACATTTTGCTTCCTTAAACGTTACACCAATTCCTGGGTATATTCCAAAAATGGCATCCATTTTGCCCTATCACGTCTAGTTTTGGCTTCCTCATGAGGAAGCTGCTTGAACCATTCACTAATGAGGCTATACTATATCTCCAAAACTCGACGTGATAGGGCAAAACGGATACCATTTTTGGAATTGGCACCCCAAATTCATATCAAACCACCATAAAGTTTGGGAAAAATGTTTCTGACCCTCAATTTTCTAGGCCTGTGTTATTGAAGTGACCCATTTATCAGAACGTGAATGCAACTGAACAAGATAAGAACAATGTCATGTATAGAAAACAAAATGTCTAGATTTTTCATTCTTCCCCCAAAGAACTAAAAATGTCAGCAGAAACATAAAGGCATCATGAGATGCCACAAAAAGGCAGATGTTTTGCACAAAGTGTAAAAAGGTGTAGCACAAAGTTCTTCAGAACTATGATAAAGTGGGGCCTGAGAAGGGACAGCCTTGTGCATCTTTCCTTTCGATCACCCACACATGAATAACCTGCCTTCATTCCTAGCCCTATGAATCTCATAGAAATTATAGCTTTCTGGAACTTTAAGGCTGAGCCTGTTCTAAAGTCACACGCCCTTGCCTGGCATATTACCATGACCTGGCAAACAGCACTGGGTTGGGTCAGTGATGGGTGAGTATGGATGACATCCTGCACTCCCTTATCACCCTGCAGAAACCTGGTTGTTGCTTTCATAATCTGGGATAAACAGAGGGAGGCCATCTCCACTTGGGCATCTTGGAAAAGCGGAACAATCAGTATTGCTTGCTCCCACTAACTCCTTTTACCTATTCGCATCTCCAACAGCTCCCCCCAAACCCTTTTAATGGATCTGGCCAAAGCATCAATGTTGATAAATCCCACTCTCGGCACTGTCTCACCATTCCCAACCTTCTCATTCCCATCTTCAATGTGGGTAAAGCAGCACTGGGAGGCACCATTCAGTCTTGCCATATTGTCCCACATTACACTAAAAGTGAACTATTTGGGAGCCCCAGAAAATTCTTACTTCCAGTTCTGATGCTGAGAGCGACTTCATTCAGCTTAAGTCACTTTAATAACATGCCTTATTACACATGACAAAAAGAATTCCTTTCCAGCTCAGTGATGTGAGTTGGGAGAGGTGCTCTCTCCAATCCAGAAAGAGGGATTTGTGTGTGGAAACCAATGTCCATTCTGCTGAACTGAGAGCTGTGCACACAATGCAGTGCTCCATATCCAGTTTTCATAGAAGCATACCTTCATCCAGGTCTTGGTCTAGTGCACTCAGTTATCATCCCTAGATCAGGACCATCACGGAACAGAAAGTCAACCCTGTCACCTTTGACAGAGCCAACCACAGAATTTGGCCAGGCCTCACCCCACCCAACACACACACACGCACACGCACACGGGGGGTTGGGGGTTATCTGCACTGTCAAAGCCTACTGTGGAAACCACCACAAGGACTATGTATTTCTCACATATCTGTAACATTACTCTTCTAGTGTTCCTACGCACACACTTCTGAAATGAATTTGATATTAACCTTTCTATCAAGGTCACCAGCTGCATTCTATGGCTATTTATCATTTCCACAGAGCTAGTGCATCTTCATTCTTTGGACTTAACGTTCTAAAATGTGAAGCAGAACAGCTGCTAAGACTGATCCCTCTGTTTATCTACAGATTTGGGAAAAGACAAAAATGCTCAAGTCCTAAAAACAAGCCTGTAATGCCAGGAGGCTATTGCTTTAGTTTAGCGGGCAGTCCATTGATGATGGCAAGAAACAAATCATCTTACGTTATTACTGTAATTGGTTCGCATAATGTGCTGAATGTTGCATGTTTGTGAATGACCCATAGCCCAGTCCTCTGCATGTCTACTCAGAAGTGAGTGCAATGGGACCTCCACATGAGTAGATGTGTATAGGATTGCTGTCCTAATATCCCAAAAAGGATGCCTTTGTGTAGCAAAGTAGAAAAAAATGAAGACGCTCCTAGTGTAGAAATTTATTCTTACAAAGCCTTAGTTCTCTCTGAAGTGGGATCTACATGTTAGGGCACAATTCTATCCTGTGCTGGAACAGGCAAGCCAGGAGGCTTGCACTGTATCCAGCACAGGATAGGGGCCAAAAGCTGCTCAGCCAGAGGCAAGGGGAAACTTTTCCCCTTACCCCTGGGAAAGGCGCCCTTTCCCCTATGAGTCTTCTCCGATTTGCTCCATCTCTTGAGGTGGCACAAGTCTGAGGAGAGTGGAGTGGCTTGAAGCCGCTCCATTCTCCCTGGGAATGGGGGTTGGGATCCGGCATAACTGCGCCGCCTCCTGCGCCGCCTCCTGCTCTCCGCCCGTCTGACCCCGAAGCCACCCACCCCCACCTTCCCACCGCCCAGGAACGCCTCTCTCCCACCTCCTCCCTGCCCCCCGCCTACCTCAGAGGCTTGTGTTAGCCTTACAGCACATTTGTGACTCTCCTGGGCCCACACAAAGGACTTGTGCCGGCCCAAGTCAAGGGCTGAATTGCTCCCTTAGTTAGCTGCCTAACGGTGTGGCCTAAACTAGGGTTCTCAAACTTTGCAGCACCATGACCCACCTTGTCCTCTGCTGTGGGTTGCAATGCTCCTGGTGGTACTGGAGGCCTCTCCCAGCCCAGCGATCCACTATACAGGCCTCTGTAGGCCTCGGAATGCTTTTCAGAAGTCTCTGTAAGCCACTTCTGGTTTTTGGAAGCAAACAAGAAGTGGCTTCTGAGGATGATTCTGAGGCTTGCAGAGGCCTGTAGAGTGAGTTGCCAGGCCCAGAGAGTCTCAGTAAATAATATGGCTTCTGAAATGGCTCCTATTTGGAGCCAAATCAGCACAAGGGCAGGCTGGAGGAACCCAGATCATGACCCACTGTCCTTGGGAAGTGACCCACACTTTGGAAAGTGCTGGCCTAGACTGTTCACATTATGTGAAAAAAGATGCTCTTCACTGTGTAGTGAAGAACTAAGTCCAAAGGTTTCTCTGAAAAAATATCCTCAGCAAAAAAGGAGAACATTAATCACTTTTCTAGATGGGGTCGGTGCTGGTGCCAGGTTGCACAGGGCTATTCTGTGGGCTCCAATGAAACCTTACCCATCTGCCTCTCAATTGTCTGTTGAAAGTGTTGCAAGGTCCGCAGCAAAGTTCAAAAGCAAACTCATAGGCAAGAGTAGTGATCATCTGCAAGCTTTATTCGTTGCCAGCAACGGGCTTCTCAGGGACTTCTTGTCCAAAGTGGGGAGCAATGAGAGCTATGTGGGAACTCTCAGTGCCTCCAGAGAATAGCAATGTTCTAGTGCAGGGGTGTTAAATAGGTGGATCGCGATCATGAGGCAAAATGAGTAGATCGCAAAGTGCCGATCCCCCTTTCAGGTGCCTCTGGGAGGAAACGCCGGGAGTAAGGCCCATTGTACTCAATGGGGCTTACTCCCAGGTAAGTGTGGCTATGATTGCAGCCTCACAGCCTAATCCTAGGCATGTCTACTCAGGAATAAGTCCTGTTATACTCAGTGGGGCTCAAGGTACACCAACATACATTGTACACATACATGTTATATGTTATGATGGCGCGGACATTGTAAAAAAAAACTCTGGTAGATCTCTGGGCCATGCTGGGTTTCAAAGTAGCTCTCGAGCCAAAAAAGTGTGAGCACCCCTGTTCTAGTGTGAACCCTTGGCTTATATAGGATTCTGGCTTCTTTGTCTGAAAATCTCCACTGTCATTGGCTGGGGGTTCATGACATCAGAAATGGGGGCTTTCTCAGGATTGGTTACAGGTTTACAAGCATCTGATTGGTCAGTTTCAAGTTTTAGTTTCCTTATAAGGCTAGGTGCACATAGAAAACATGATTTCCAACAACCACTAGATGGCACTGTTTACCCATTTATTTCAGAACTAGTTTCAATTCCTCTCTATCAAACAATGTGGGCTTTCTATAAACTAAACTTTTGGTCTTCTATAATTCTCAATATGTATATAAACATAATTTAATACCAAACAAACTGAATTCTTCCTGCAAACAAGGGTTTTCAAGAGACTTCTCTTTGTTAAATCCTGCTTTCTCTGTTAACTTAGAGCTTCTAATGATGTTTTCCAGATCAGGGGATCCTCTTAGGAATGTTCTTTGCTTATCTGTTCTTGTCTTAGCTGATTTGTAGGTGTTTGTATCTACCAAACTCTGTCTGTCAAACAAGATAAACTGTCTTTTCATTAAACTGCTTCTGACCTCAACTATCT
The DNA here is from genome assembly GCF_035046505.1 of Tiliqua scincoides. Lineage (NCBI taxonomy): Eukaryota > Metazoa > Chordata > Lepidosauria > Squamata > Scincidae > Tiliqua > Tiliqua scincoides. The sequence goes on from NC_089822.1 coordinate 45,367,596, forward strand.
GCTCTTGCTACCAAGAGATATATATATATAAATTTCCTGGTTCCTCCCTAGTTCTCTGTATGTTGTATCTTATCTAGTTCCATTAAGGTGACAGGCATGATATAGAGTTGGAATGCCTTTACTAACTGTGAGGAGTAACCCTATACTACATCCCACGTCCATGAGCTTGTTTGTATTACCTTTTGATTAATTAACTGTGCTACATCTGCTTTTCAAGGCTACTTTGAGACATATCTGAGACTTAAGTTTTTTAATTTAGCTTCCACTATTCTGTGTATTCCATGCTTTGCTCAAACTATTTTTAACAGCTAAAATTCACTCTTCCTTATATATTGTTATTTGTATTCTATAACAATTAAGGCAGTGAAGAATATTAACATACATGCTAACTTTCATGATTCATTTGGCATTTCTATGAACCTTTGGTGTGCTGCTTTGGCAGTTTCCAGAGAGAGAGAGAGAGAGAGAGAGAGAGAGAGAGAGAGAGAGAGAGAGAGAGAGAGAGAGATTCTTTTGTTAATTTACAACTCTAAGGGCATTACTTAGTAGGCATTGAAAGCACATACACAGTAGCCTGTCATTAGTACAGATCTGCAACATTTTCCCAAATGCAGTCACACACCATGGTGTTGCTTTGGTAAAATGCATATACAAGATTCTTTTGACATGAAACATTCTAATAACTTTGCACATTTTGGTTCTAAAGAAAGCTTGTTTAAACCCTAAATTCAGAAGCAGGCATTCAAGTTTGAGAGTGTAATTTTAAAGACACTCCTCTGTTCAGCCTAGCTTCATCCATCTTCCTACCAATTAGCCTGACAGCTGGTAAATTCCAGTCTCATTCTTATCTGATGCTTCGACAACTTAGCAATAAAACATGCCCTGATTTACGATTTGCCTTCAGCTTTGCTATTTTAAACTTCTTCAGAGAGGGCAAAATAGATTTCATATGTTTTAAGCATTGCTAAACATAATTTTTCCCTTATTTCTTACTTAACTAATTCACCCATAACATTGCATTAACATTATTAACGTAAGTAAGCATTTGCATAAATGATTAGTTTCAGCATAATGGCTACATACACTCATAGCTTCATTAAGCATTTGGTCTGTTAGCATTTGTGTTTGGCTTTTGGCTTTCACCAGCCTGCATCAAAAGCTACCATTGCCACCTATACTAATGCTCAGGGATTAGCCAGGTCTTCTGATGGGCACAGACCCTACCTCACCAACCCCAAAGCCACCCCTGTTCTTGGTAGGAAAGAAAGAAAATGGTGGGTGGCAGCCACCACCACAAGGATGGGCAGTTACTGAAATGCTTCTGCTGGTATTAAACTCAACAACTGCAGTGCTTTTTAGATGTAAAAGGGATGCTGCTCCTGACGCTGCCAGTAAGCCTTTCCCCGAAGCCAAAACTGCTTTTCAACATTCATGGTCACCAATGAAATTTGCAACGTTTAGTTTGTTTCACCTGCCCCTCCTGGAATTAAGTGAAAATTCCAGGGCTTTCAGCCCAGGCCGAGACAGAACAAACTGTGCAGTCAATAGTATCTGCTGTTTTGTTTTGCTAGTGGATTTCAGAACCTGTAACCTGAAAATATTTAAATATTTTGGCACTTAAATAAAAACAAAATACACAAAAAGTATATAGTACTATAGTATTTCAGTATTATCCATAATTGTACTTAGAAGGTAGGAGCTTATTTCCAGTTATGGTCTTCTGTTACAATGCCAAGATTCTTCAAGATTGTGCTGTTGTATTTTCTTGAATAAATGTGTCTATGGGGGTAAGTTAAGTAAGCGTGTTCTCAAAGGGACTTTTAACACACCCACACCAAATGTTCCTGCTCGAAAGCAATGTTCATATTTTATTGGGACTGTGGTGCTTTATGCTGTGTATGGATGCGCAAATATTTTTCTTGAATGTGGATTACATTTCCCTTTGTTCCTCTCCTATGTCTTGTTTAAATCTACTCTCATGTGGGGCACATAGAAGTAGAAAGGCTCTGGTATGTTCCGCTATTCATAATTACTATGCTGCTTCCAAGGTTTGCTTAATATTTTTATTCTTTTCTCCGATGCCTTAGGGGCACAACATTTATTTTGCCCCGTTCCTCCACTTCTTCCCCATTTGTCTGTTCTGTACCATAGAGCAACTGCAGCAACTTGTAAACTCAATAGTCCATCAATCATCTGCTGTTGATCCATTCAACCCATAAACACTCCTTCAATCAAATCTCTGCCAGCAATCCATCCTATATTTTCTCACTGGCTTGCCAATCAGTTTTCTAGTCCCTGAACCATTCTTTGCCTCAATCCATCTCCTGTATCCCAGAACCCTAGATAAATCCTCTCTCTCCACTGACCCCTAATCAATTTTTCAGTCCACTGTCTGCATAGCCTCCAGTACAGCCTTTGTCTATTTCAGCTAACTTCAGCCATCAGTCTCCTATCTTCTAAATGTTCAAATATGTCAGTCATATTTTTGTTTCATTTCTACTAATCAACACAATACAATTTGGCTACTTTTCTTAAGCTGCTATATCAAAATAACCATGTAGCAAAGCTAGGGAGAAGGGCTGCAGCACGCAACACAGTATTTCTCTATTCATTTGAAACCTCTCAAAGGAATGGATTACAAGCCCTGAGACTAAATAAATAAAAAGAGTATTCAATAAATTCTCACTTGCTTTGACATCTACCCATTACATCACCTGGCTTTAGGTACGTACAATCAGGGACTTAAGAGTCAATGGTCATGGGAGACATCTGATGATCTGTAGGCCTATAAAATAAGTGGGATGTGATATCACGGGCAGTAACAAGAAATCACTTGCTCTTTTTTTTTTTTTTTAAATCTAAATAGAAATCATCCATTTTTCAGCATTCAAACCAAAATCCACTTCACACTGAAAGAAGTCTGAAAAGGCATTGCAAGACTCTGTTAATAAAATCTTTGTCTAAAGACGTATTGCTAAAAGAATCTTGATATAACCATTTCTGAGTCATGAGGAAAATGCAGTAGGTTGGGGGACAAGACTCATCATAACCAAAGAGGCATGTTTGGAATATGGGGAGAATGAATCTGATGCCGTGAGCCAAGAGCTCTTACTAAACTCTGGCCAAAGTAATGCCTTTTTAAAATCAGTTCTAACTTTGGCCTTGAAGATGCTTGTTAGCAAGAAACTACAAGCCTCCCCTCACCCAGTATCTTGTCCTAGAGATAGCTGGACCTCAAGAGTCAGTCTGTAGCAACAATACCTCAGAGCAAGGGCAACCTACATCAAAGTGCCTGTGGTCTCTTATCTGTCCAGTACAGTCCAGCTCACTATGGTAAAGGGTGGAAGGATAAGCCAGTGGGTGACTGGGCAGTAAAAGTGGAGAGTTATTGGACCCTTGTCCCCTTAGCCAAGCCTATGAGTTGAAATGAGTATTAAAAGCTGGCTGCGTCTTGCTACACTTGCGCATGATCTCAGGCAACTGGCCTCCTTGTTGCCTTGCTTTGGTACCAGCAATAAACAAGCTGTTTTCTGTTATACCTTCCCTTGGAGTGTTAAATTGGGATGTAGCACTCCAGGTAACGAACCTCACACTACCTCTGTGGGTTCAAGGGCAACAAATTCATGGATAGCTTGGTTGTCTGGAGCAGTGGTTCTCACACATTTAGGACCAGGACCCACTTTTTAGCATGAGAACCTGTCAGGACCCACAGAAGTGATGTCATGACCGGAAGTGACATCATCAAGCAGGACAATTTGTAACAATCCTAGGCTGCAGTACTACCCACACTTACCCAGGAATAAGTCCCATTTACTATCATTGTTAAAAGAACATACATAGTAGTCTGTTAAAAGTACAAGTCTGTAACATTTCCCCAAATGCAGTCTCATATCATGGTAGCATCAAGTCTAATATAATAAAAATAAAATATTGAAATGAATGGGGACCCACCTGAAATTGGCTCGCTACCCACCTAGTGGGTCCTGACCCAGAGTTGAGAAATACTGGTCTGGAGTATTGTGGAGTAGATCTGGAGTACTGTGGTCAGTTCTGGACACTGCACTTAGAAAGGAGTGTTTCCCGGTCTGAGGTCTGCAGGGTGCATTGTTGGACCCAGAGGTGGACAGCTCTGAGAGCCTGCCTGTGGGGCTTCTAATAGCCCAATCCAAGCTACATTACTGTGCAGCTATGCAGCACAGCCAGTGCAGGCTACAATGCTCCCCGCATCAGATTTTTGCTGCTGGAGAACTCCTCGGGGTCAGGGGATATTTATCCCAGCCACTGCAACGGTCACCCCAGATCTGCACCAGCAATTTTGCTGGTGCAAGTCCAGTTCAGGACCTGGAAGTTTGTGGGTCTTTGGTGAGGCTGCACCTGGGACCAAGGTTATTTTTCCTTATTTTGTGAGGCTTGCGTTGCAGGGGCTGTGGAGGCAAGGGAGCCAACTAGGCAAGCCTTCCTGAGTCAAAGAAGGGTCTCACAGGCAGAAAGAGGGCTATGAAGAAAGTTCTTCTTTCAGTACCCTTAATCACAAACAGAAGAAGAGTAGAAAAGCCATGCTGCTTTCCCAGAGGGAAAGGGCACAGGTAGAAGTGGTCTCAGAAATTAGCTGACCAGCCTGTACGTCAGTTGTGCTTGAGGAGACAAGGAGACGACCCGTAAAGAAAAAGATTGCGGGTCCTGCATGCTGACTGACACAGAAATTCTTGCATGGTGGCTAGAAAGGGAGTGACAATGCAATCCACATTGAGCAAAGCAGGAAAATAGAATGGCCAAAGAATTAAGAATGATCTGAGAACACCAGACAGTGGAAGAAGAGCATGAGGGTATGAAGCCCAGGGTTTTAAAATAGATTTTAGCCCCATATCATCTTATGGGAGTCTAGACTGGGTGATTCTATCTGAGGCTAGTTGAATTCCCCTGATGGTTTCTGCCTTTGTTTCTCCCATCCCTTTGAGGCTGCAGTGACTGTTTCAGAGATCCATTAACTTCTTAGCATGTCTCCTTGATTGAGCCATTGGAGGAACCTTTCCTTGTTTCCCCCAGACTTAAGAGTCCTTAGGCAGTGGCTACTGTCACAAGGCACTGAATTTGCTGTCCTAGCCGGATATGAAGTCAGTAGGCTCCATTTGAATGCTGAAGGTGTGAAAACTCTACTTGGATTTAAGGACTAAACAAATTTCCATTCCAGTCTAGAATATTGTAAATGCATAGATCAATTAACAAAGACGGGAGTGATTTCATGGTTCAGTGAAAAGTGCAGCCTTCCTGGCCTGTGGATCTGTGGTCTCTGCAAATAGCCACATTACTGCTCTGGCCCTTGCTCTCCTTGGCAGGCACTCAGCACCTACATAATTGCATGTCTCCTGCATGCTTTGAAACCAACAGCAATGAAGTATTAACCGTGTCATAATGGCCACATGCCAGACTCCTGGGTGTGGAAAGTGTCTTCTGAATTTTGCTATGAAGGTGCTTCATTAACTGTGAAGTTTTTAGGCCTAATTAATACCTTCAAATGAATTGCCTTCTGCCTTTTTCTCAGTAGTGCATAATTGGCAAACATCACTTCAGCCTCTTCTAAAAATCCTATCTATCTATCTATCTATCTATCTATCTATCTATCTATCTATCTATCTATCTATCTATCTATCTATCTATCTATCTATCTATCTATCTTCTTTCTTTCTTTCTTTCTTTCTTCCTTTCTTGTGTCGTTGATGTCTACAAGACCATTCAGGAAGCTGGATGAAGTAGGGCACCAGGCATCAGAGCATCAGGCATTCATCAGATTTGCTTACTTTCTCGATGGTAAATGAATTTGCTTAATATACTCACCTGTCTAGAGAGAAAGAACCAAATAGAAATCCTTAATTTCCAAAGTAGATATAAAGAAGGAAGGAATGATTTAATGAAAAGGGAGATATTTGAAAATTGGAGCGAGTTTAATAGAAAGAAAGGAAAAGGGAAGAAAGGAAACATTGGCCTCTTCATCATATTTACCTGCTGGTATGCCTGGGGAGTCAGGGAGGCAAATGCCTTGGGGTGCCACCTGGCTTTCCTGCCTCTCCAGAAGTTCTTCTGAGCCCTACAGAAGGCCTAAAAATGTTACTTCCAGTTTTTGGCAAAAACAAATGTTTTTAGGCCTTCCAACCCTCACAAGGCCATTGGAGGCCTCAGAAAGCCTTCTGGGGGCTGGGGTGACCTCAGGTGGCCTCTCTGGCCCTCAGAAGGCCTCCAAACGTTCCAAGTGGGGGGTGGGACAGCATGGGGTGCGGCATTTTTTGATCCTAGCCCCAGGCAGCTCAGGGTCCAGGATTGCAATTGTGCTTGCCATCTGCAAGTATCTGTATGCAGGACTCTGTATTTGCACAAAAAAAAAAAATATAGCAGTGGTTCTCACACGTTTAATATCAGTGTTGCAAGGCTGAAGAAAGCAATGACTCAGTACTCAAGGGTGATCGTTTGCAGGCTTTATTTCATTGCTAGCAACGGGCATCTCACGGAACTAGTGTCCAAAGTGTAAGAGCAGTTGTCACTGTTAACTGGACCCTTTATACCATTTTGGGTCCTTTGTCTGAAAATCTAGACTGCCCATTGGCTGAAAATCCACATCATAGATGGGGCAAACTCCTAATAGGCTACAGATAACCTTAGAGACACCTGATAGGTGTGTTTCAGGTTACAGGTTTCCATAAAAGGTAAAATTAAACATATTGAATTACAAAGTTTTCAAAAACCAGTAGAGTGTGCTATAATACCATTTACCCAGTGTTAAGCCTTATTCACATCCATCAATTCCAATTAAAATTAATTTGACAGTTCTTCTTACTAACCTCATTAAAAGAGATGACACAATGTGCTTTTGCCTGGTACCATTATCTTATCTGCATACCTTTCCCTTGTGTTAATGTCAACATTGAACACCTGTGGAGCCTCTCTGCAAAACTAAAGCTTCTTGTTTTTTTCTTAAGACTTTTCTAAAATCAAGCAACATTTTGGTTGTTTAAGACTTACTTCTAATGACTACTATGTCCCTATATGTGGATTACAATTTAGGGCAAAGACTATTTTGTCCTAGCTTTTGTCTATGTGTGCCTTTTGCTCTGAAAGCATGAAAGAATAAGGCTATAAGTGAATGCAGGCGGGCATAGTGAATGTCCTTGGTAAGACGTGTGTACCTCTGCCAAGATGAGGCCTATCTTCTTCGTTGCCTAGTTGCACTATCTCTTTCTTCATTCCAGAGTGTTTACACTGAAGCCTAGACAGCTTCTGTGAGACTAACAATTTTGCTTTTAAATGAAGTACTATTCTCTGTGTTTCCATGCTTTAGCAGTGTGGCTTTTAAGCTATTTACTTGAGTGGCATATTACCCAGGTTGCTGTCACCCTGGTTATTCTGTCTATTCGGTCAGCTTCCATCAACGGAATCACTTTTTAGAATGAGAATCTGTCCGGACCCAATAGAAGTGATGTCATGATCGGAAGTGACATCATTAAGCAGGACAATTTTTAACTATCCTAGGCTGCAATCCTACCAACACTTACCCAGGAGTAAGTCCCATTGACTATCATTGTTAAAAGCATGTACATAAAAAGTACAGATCTGTAACATTTCCCCAAATGCAGTCACATTTGTGGTAGCATGAAACCTAATATATTAAAAATAAAATATTGACATGAATGGGGACTCGCCTGAAATTGGCTCACGACGCACAGTTTGAGAAACACTGAAATACAGAATGGATTACGTTTGCTGGTGAAAGAAGTGACATGGTCCAATCCTGTCCAACTTTCCAGCACTGATGCAGTCACAATGCAGCACTGAGGTAAAGGAACAAACTTTCCTTTACCTTGAGGAGGCCTCCAATGACTGTCCCCTGACCCGATGCAGTGCACACCCTGCTGGCATGGCTGCATTGTCACTGAAAAATTGGATAGTATTTGGCTCTCAGTCTTTTTGCTACCCCCTATAAGCGAAACTAAAATAAATGGAAAACAAATCATTCCAGTCACAATTCACAGTATGGCAAACCTAGCTCTGCAATCCTAGCAGGGCATTATTGTATTTTTTCAAAGAGGAACTACACAGCAAGTTGCTTTTGAAATGCAGAGAAGCTTCAAAAGCAGCTTGTGATATGACATTGAGGTCTGCTATTCAAAACATTAAAAAGATCCCTCCGGGCACATGCAAGCCCTGGGCAATGCCTAAAGTATTCTTCTGTAATGTCCCCTTTCTTGTGAGTTAATAGCTTCAAGTCAAACCATGTGGAATCAAGGAAGGGTTGAAGAGGACGCTTCTTACTTTTCTCTACCGGTTAATCGTTCTAGCTGAAAGGTTTCACCCTGTTTTCCATTACTAGTTTCCGAGTTTCTGCTAATGTACAGCTGTCCTTGATCTGCTAAATGAAAGAGACTTCCTGATGTTTAGAAAACTCTTGGCACATCTATTCTTCTGGAGTTAGATCTGAACGGCTTGCCTTGGCCTCTTCAGAAATCGAGGCAGAGGTACCCTTCCAGGCAAGTGGAGAAATTCATGTTCGCTTCTGCCACCTTGTTGACCTAAACACAGACTAGTTTGTACATGCAACCCACTGACTACATCTCTCTTTGATTCTTTAGATTTTGATTTTCCAATAACCATACAGTGCTCTCTTTGTCTAGTAATCATGTTTTTCGCTTTCGATAACGAGATTGCACCTGGGAGAATTTCAGTCCTCAGAGAATCTTATAAATGGCAGTTGTACAAACATGTCCCCAACCACTTTTCCTTCATAAGAACATTTTCTCTTTGATGAAGGCAGTCACCATATCCAGCTGATCTAAAATTGACAGCACAGAGAAAAGAGGTTGAAGAATTATTAGACCAAACATATTTTAGATTATAATTAGGGTTGAAGCCAAAGGGAGATGGCTTTAATGAAAATGTTATCACTGAAAAGCAAAATTTTTGGTAACTGCTTCAAAAGAGGAGATTGTTTCCATTTACTCAGAAAGTGCTGCCTTCACTCTGAATGGCCTTTATTTGTTCATTATTAGACTGGCAGCCAAATCTTATCTAGGGCTTATGGTGGTGGATCCAGACCGATGCCATGAAAGCTGTGCTGCTGCTGTGCACTTTGGGGCTTCTGGTGCACTTTGGGGCTTCCATGGCTTTAGGGCTCTGATTGGTGAGAACCTTTGAGAAAGTATAAAAAGTCACTGGGGGATGAGTTGCCCCTCATTTGCTAGAATTAAGCAAGGCAGTTATTGGTTTCCTAGAACTCTGTGCAAACTTTGAAGGTGAGATAAACAAAGGCTGCACTCCTAACCAACTTTCTAGCACTGACATAAGGGCAATGCAACTCCGAGGTAAGGGAACAAACATTGCCCTACCTTGAGGAGGCCTCCATGACTGCCTCCCAACTGCTGGATGCAGCACATCCCCACTGGCACAGCTATGCCAGTGCTGGAAAGTTGGTTAGGATTGCACCCTGAGTTTAGCTAGGTTTGTTATTTTCTGTTAGCCTGCTGTATTACTTAACTGCATTCTTAAATTTGCTGTTTCTCACCCCCCCCCCCCTTAATAAGTTTACATTATCTATCTCACTGCAGTGTTCTTACTGATTGGGGAAATCTGGGGCTAGTCTAGATCCAGCCTTGACCACAGAAGTTACTGTATGTTACCGCATTTTGGCCAGTTCTGAGGAAGGAGACCTGTTGCCTTGTGAGTCACTGGTCTACCATCTCTTAGTAGCTAGGATACTTGCGGGTCCTTGGCTTCCCCTGGCTGGGGAACTAGCAGAACAGGATGGTGACAGTTCGACCTTGCAGAGCTGGTTTTAGCCTGGTGGTAGGGTAAGTTTCAAGCTATCACATGGCTGAGAAAAGCTGCAGGGCCCAGGTGCAAGGGCAGGCAGCCTCCCCCCCCCCCCCCCCACCGTTGCATCCAGGAAGAAAACAAGCACCACCAAATAAGATGAAACAAATTGTCAGTGGGAAGAACTGGAAAAAAAAAAAAAATCAATATTGTCTTAATGAAGAAAACTTCAGTGGAAATATTTTGCTCCCCTTTGAAAGCAGTGCTTTTGACTCAAAGATTGAGACAGGTGACTGCCTGGTGCAGCTGTAATTATAATGGGTTACTTTAATTTTTATTATGTTATTATATTTTATTGTTTTAAATTTTTTTAACAATGCATTATGCATGGGCATTAATGAAAATATAACTGTAAAAAACAACTAGAATAATACGCAGCATGATTTTTTCCCTGAGCTATAATTTTACAGCATCCCTCCTACTTACTATATCCCTCTGAAATCAGGGATCACATGTAACTAGGTACAGTCTTAATTATCACTTCCAGAAAACTCTATTAACCATATTTATAGTCTGTGTTATTTGTACTATTTATTTTTAGACTTGAGATAACTTTATTTTAAATTAAATGCATTATTCTCATTCATCTCAGTTGAACAGAGCACATGCTGTGCACAAAATTAGCTTATGACTCATACCTATATTTGTAACTAAAACAGACTGTTACTCAAACTTTTAGTGCCAGACTTGGAAATCAACAAAGCCAGCTGTCATGTTGCCTCTCCACTTTTCTCATAGCAGAAGCAAAAAATGTAAGTTTGAATGAGCCAGACAATTTCACCTTACTTCCTTTTTATCTGTGATGTTAAAACCCAGGTCTGCCGCTATCTATCACACATATGGCCCTAAGGAGATTTTTAACTGGATAAAGAAAAAGAAGAAGGATGAGAGCTGTCCTATGTTGAATACACAACATTACATTGTGCACAACAATGTACAACACTGAAAAAAATGTCTAATGTGATGGCTCCAACCACGTGGGAAGGCGACCAAATACAGGTTCTGTTGCATGATAAGCCGAATCTTACTATGCTGCCCAATTCCTTCCAAATGCAGAAGACTTATCTAGTCCTGGCAAGGCTGAGCCCATGAATTGTTGGGAGGATATAGGATCAATAAGCACTCAAGCAGATGGAGAGGACAGAGAAACAGAAAGGCTTAAATTCTGGACTAGGAGATACTGATACTCTGAGGCAGTGGTACTCACAAAATTAGCAACAAGACCCACTTTTTAGAATGAGAATCTGTCAGGACCCACCAGAAGTGATGTTATGACCAGAAGTGATGTCATCAAGTAGGAAAATTTTTTAACAGTCCTAGGCTGCAATCCTACCCACATTTACCCAGGAGTAAGTCCCATTGACTATCATGTTAAAAGAATATACATAGTAGCTTGTTAGATGTACAGGTCTGTATCATTTCCCCAAATGCAGTCACATACCATAGTAGCATCAAGTCTAATATATTTAAAAATAAAATATTGAAATGAATGAGGACCCACATGAAATTGGTTCATGACCCACCCAGTGGTTCCCGACTCACAGTTTGAGAAACACTGTTCTGAGGCAATACTTTCAGGTCTTTTGATAGAATCCAGAGAATAGAACCCTTATGGCCATCCTGGTCTCTGTTGCGCCACACCCATCCCTAGATAAGGAGCAGGGAGCCTTAACAGAGAATTCCTATGTACATATGATGAATCCCCTGTGGTTTCCCCTTATTTCTTGCCCTTATTTCCTGTATTTTTGAATGCTTTTAACTTCTCAGAAGCTCCTGTGCTGGTCCAGCAGTCATAAAGCTGCTGGAGGATCCTTTGCAAGCAGTCCTTGTTTCGAAGCTCCATTATTTCCCAACCTTGTACTGTTTGTGGATTTGGCTTCTTTTTCTTTCTGGAATGGCAATACCCTCCATCCTCTCTACTGATATGCACTTAGCAATTGGGCAGCCAAACCTGGCCGTCTAGTCAAAGGGGGGGGGGAGGAGGACTGGAATGACCAGGTGGGTTCCACTCCTCCAATCAAATAATATGAAGACATTATCAAAGCAAAGTTGAGGATTTCCCAGCCTGCAAGAAATATTGGTGGTTCTCTGCCAGTTGCCTGAGTGAGCCATTCAGGGAGCTCAGAGAAGAGCACCCACTTGCTGATCCAGTTGTCTGCCCAAGCTCCTATCTGAGTATCTGCTTAGCTGTGCTGTCTGCTATAGAAGTGTATTTGTCTTCCTTAGGCTACGCTTGTACATCTGTATTTAATAAGTCCCCAGAGCTATGACATCTAAGGGGAGCTAAACTCTCTAGAGGCGAAAAAGCAGAATATAAGAACAGCCCCACTGGATCAGGCCATAGGCCCATCTAGTCCAGCTTCCTGTATCTCACAGCGGCCCACCAAATGCCCCAGGGAGCACACAAGATAACAGGAGACCTCATCCTGGTGCCCTCCCCTGCATCTGGCATTCTGACTTAGCCCATTTCTAAAATCAGGAGGTTGTACATGCACATCATGGCTTGTAACCCATAATGGAATTTTCCTCCATAAACTTGTCCAATCCCCTTTTAAAGGCGTCCAGGCCAGACGCCATCACCACACCCTGTGGCAAGGAGTTCTACAGACCAACCACATGCTGAGTAAAGAAATATTTTCTTTTGTCTGTCCTAACCCGCCCAACACTCAATTTTAGTGGATGTCCCCTGGTTCTGGTATTATGTGAGAGTGTAAAGAGCATCTCCCTATCCACTCTGTCCATCCCCTGCATAATTTTGTATGTCTCAATCATGCCCCCCCTCAGGTGTCTCTTTTCTAGGCTGAAGAGGCCCAAACACCGTAGCTTTTCCTCATAAGGAAGGTGCCCCAGCCCCGTAATCATCTTAGTCGCTCTCTTTTGCACCTTTTCCATTTCCACTATGTCTTTTTTGAGATGCGGCGACCAGAACTGGACACAATACTCCAGGTGTGGCCTTACCATAGATTTGTACAATGGCATTATAGTAGTTGGCAACCTTCAGTCTCGAAAGACTATGGTATCGCGCTCTGAAAGGTGGTTCTGGAACAGTGTCTAGTGTGGCTGAAAAGGCCGATTCGGGAGTGACAATCCCTTCCACACCGGGAGCAAGTGCAGTCTGTCCCTGGTCTGTCTCCCTGGCTATGGGCCTTCCTTCTTTGCCTCTTAGCCTCAGACTGTTGGCCAAGTGTTTCTTCAAACTGGGAAAGGCCATGCTGCACAGCCTGCCTCCAAGTGGGCCGCTCAGAGGCCAGGGTTTCCCACTTGTTGAGGTCCACTCCTAAGGCCTTCAGATCCCTCTTGCAGATGTCCTTGTATCGCAGCTGTGGTCTACCTGTAGGGCGCTTTCCTTGCACAAGTTCTCCATAGAGGAGATCCTTTGGGATCTGGCCATCATCCATTCTCACGACATGACCAAGCCAACGCAGGCGTCTCTGTTTCAGTAGTGCATACATGCTAGGGATTCCAGCACGTTCCAGGACTGTGGACTGTTGTTTGGAACTTTGTCCTGCCAGGTGATGCCGAGGATGCATCGGAGGCAGCGCATATGGAAAGCGCTCAGTTTCCTCTCCTGTTGTGAGCGAAGAGTCCATGACTCGCTGCAGTACAGAAGTGTACTCAGGACACAAGCTCTGTAGACCTGGATCTTGGTATGTTCCGTCAGCTTCTTGTTGGACCAGAACAAGAAGCTGACGGAACATACCAAGAATGACATTATAATATTATAATAAATCCTTGGATAGATGGGCAAATTGACAAACAAACCTTGTAATATCACCCTGGAACTTTTTACCACTAGGTAAGAGTGTGATGCATAAGAAAATTATTTACCTCCAACTTTTTCTGTATATGTATGTATTTGCATAGATACAAACTTGATTTTGTCATTCACAATATGATGTAATGTGAGGATTCCAAACCCCCCCCCCCCGTCAGTTTTCCTTTCTCTTTTTTTTGGTTTTCTTTTGAGTTGATGTTTGTAGACTTGGAAACCCCCCCCCCCCCACCTCCCATGGCATCTCTGTGTTATTGAGACCTTGGAATTTCATCTTCCACTGAATGAGATCTCAGCTTGGAACTTGCTTTGCAATCACAGTCTTGTATCAACTGTGATTTATTACATTACAATGAGAGATTGTTGTTGCTTTTCTGGAATGTCTTCTTTTTTTCCTTTCTCTTTTGTTTTCCACTGTCCTGAGCTTGGTTTCTGCCCCAGTCTCTGAGATCCAGTAGAGGCTTGCCTTCAAAAGCACTCCATAAACTGTCCTGGGATATCTAAGGGTCCAGGAGAGTTCCTTCTGCATGACTAGCCCTATGTCCCTAATGTCCCTTGGAGCCCAGGCATCAGATTTCAGTGGCCATCCTCAACTTTAGTTGGGAGTGTGAGTCTTCTGCTTCTAATGCTTTGCCCCTCATCTTTCACCTGCCTTCCTCCTTCCCTCTCTGCCACCTCCTTGCTCTTTCTTCGTTTCAGCTCTTCTCTGTCCCTTCTTTCCTCATTTCTCTCTTCTGCCTCCTCTTCTGTCTCATCTTCTTCCCCCTCCCTTTATCCTTGCCTCCAGCTGCTTATGGGTTATTTGTACTCACCTGGCAACAGCCCACCTTCTGTCCTCACCCACTTATCTTGGCATTCTGGTTCACCTCAAAGCAGGCTACATTCTTAGTGGGCTCCCCAGCCCCAGTCAAACCATTAGCCTCTTTCACTGGCAGCAGTCGTGGTGGGATCAGGTTGCTGTTATTGCAAACCCTAAAAAAGAAAAAAGAAAAAACGCAGTGTAAAATAGTATAGTCCAGGAAAAACTTTAGCACTTGATCTGACTGATTATAAACTGGTCTAATATATATATATATATATATATATATATATATATATATATATATATATAGAGAGAGAGAGAGAGAGAGAGAGAGAGAGAGAGAGAGAGAGAGAGAGAGAGAGACTTTAGAATTCAGTTTAGAATTCATATATTAGACTATACAGTATATCATCCCTCAATTTGGGAGGAGTATTGTCAACACCCAAACGCATCCTATATGCTTAGAGAGCAAGAGATCAAATATGCCATTCTTATATTACCAGGATAAAATATCTGCAAGAAAACTGCAATAATCACCAACAAGGCAATATACTGCTTGAATCTACAGGCATTATTGCTCGCTGGAGGTCACTTTTCCAGCTCTAGAAGTGATATTTCCCCCCATAAATTCAGGGCTTCAAGCTATATAAATATTATTATACCCTATAAATATGTCTCTTTTTGACTCGAGAGACTTTCAGCATCAATCTCTTTTTTGTTGAGACTACAATATTAGCAGCTAGTTTGGAGTAAACCTAAGCCTTGCCTACACTGTTTGGTATCAAGCAGGACACTGGGGAAATTTATTCTTGGATCTGTGAGAACGTATTTTGCCTGTGTGAGAGCCAGGATGGTGTCGCGGTTTCAGAGTCATACTTAGTTCAGGTTCAAATCCCTGCTCAGCCATGAAGCATCCTGGGTGAACTTGGGACAGTCACTATCTCTCAGCCTTGCCTACCTCACAGGGTTGGCGTGAGGACAAAAGGAGGAGTGGAACTATGCACACCACCTTGAGCTCTTGGAGGAAGGGTGGTGCGAAAAATAAAAAAAATTCAGAGAGAACTGTCCCAGCAATATATGTGTATGCTGTTTAATATGTTCCAGAGCAGGGGTGTCTGAACTTTTTGGCAGAAGAGCCACATCATCTCTCTGACACTGTGTTGGGGGGACCCGGGAAAAAAAGAGTTAATTTACATTTCAAATTTGAATAAATTTACTTAAATGAATACACTAGAGATGGAACTTATATGAATGAATGAAGGTCTTGCAATAACTCATGGCCTATGAAAGGCCTTGCACAAAGCAGGGCTGGCCTTTCCTTTGCTGCCACTGGTGCATCACAGACATGAAACAGCAAGCAGTGGAGAGAGCTCTTGTCCCACAGTTCACACGAGAGGTTGAGCAGTTGGCTGTCACACTGAGAGCAGTTGCATCAGGCCATTGTGGGTTCCAGCTAGTCTCCAGCGGGCCAGAGCTCATTGGAGACTGGGGGCTCCCAGTGGGCCAGATTGGAAGTCCTCAAGGGCCGCAAGTGGCCCCAGGGAATAGCCTGTTCCAGAGGAATAGCCATGTTGGTCTATAGCAGCAAAAAAACTAACAAAGAGGCTCAAGCAAGGTGAATTGCTTCACCTACCCCAAACTTGACAGCTTTGTGATTAAATTCTGAGGGGTCACCTGCCTGCATCCCTGAGCTAGACAGTCTCTTGAGGTTGGTTCTGGTTCCCCTTCTGATTCTTGATTACCTTACAGTGCACACTGGATCCCTTATCTACTCCCCATCTCACAATGTACCTGCCAGCAGAGCCACTTTGGCTAAAGCAAAGGCAGTCTGGGGTAGGCAACAAAATTTCCCACTAATAGCAAATCAAGTGGAAAACAAAACATTCCTACTTGGCTCCCAAATGGGTGGCCAGCTAGTCTCATACTATCCCCAGAGGTGGTTGGGTTAGGAATGAAGCCTCCCTGATTGGATTTCTGGTTTTGGGGCTCACACACAGTTAAAACTCCCTTGGCTCCACCCCTGCAAACCCAGAGCACTAAGCAGGTGCTTATTCTTCCTCCATGGGCTCAGCACACATCTCCCTGAGTCACATGGCTCCCACCTTACACAGGTGCATCTGTTACAGTGAACTCTACTGGTACTTGAAAACAAAGTTTTCTATATGTTTAAATGTATGGTATTGCCTTATTTGAAACCTGTAACTTGAAGCTAACCAACCAAATGTCTGTAAGGCTATCTCTGGCCAACCCAGAGGAAGCCCCATCTATGATGTCAAACTCCAGCCAATGAAAAGTGTAAAACTCCTCAAACAAAGGACCCAAAATGAAATATAAGGGACAGGCTCAGATTGGAAAAGTACTCTCACTGCTTTGGACTGGAGTCCCTTGAGACGCCCGTTGCTGGCAACGAAATAAAGCTTGCAGACAATCACCACTCTTGCCTACTGAGTTTGCTTTTGAACCTTGCAACAGAAGGTTCACTGTAACCTCAATTTTATTCAGAACTGGCCTTTTTGGCATGTCCTTTGTACTTATTTCTTGGCATCCTTAACTTGGATGGCCTTGGCATGTTGCAAGGAGCCACCTGTGCTATCTCTTACATTCTTTCTACCAGACACCGTGGGGCTCTCTGCCAACCTTTGTTAAAGCTGAGCCTTTTCTATTCCATGCTACAAGGTCTCGCCATTCACGGTGCCGGTGCCCTCAAACTGGCGACCTGCGGATGTTATCTTCAGGCAAACGGAGGCTCTACCCTCTAGACCAGACCTCCTGCCCTTAGATGCACCTGTGTAAGGTGGGAGCCATGTGACTCAGGGAGATGTGTGCTGAGCCCATGGAGGAGTGGTGCAATGCACCACTGGGCACCACTGGGCAGAGAGGGTCACAAGACTGTTACAAAACTATGAGGTCACCCTACTCTGATTGGCTGGCCCCAGTATATAAGGGGGCGAGAACAGACACCAAATGTGGGTTGCTGTGGTGGATGTTCTAGGTGAAGTGCTGCTGGTTTGTTTTTTGACTCAGACTGCTTATCGTGACTGTGCCTTGCTGTATCCTTGACTTCTGGACCATTTGACTGACTACTCTTCTTGCCTGCTCCTTACCAATATATGCTTCTCTACTTAACAAGCCTGTGTCTGTGTCTGTGTCTTTGTTTGGGACTGGTTGCTTCCTGTACTCTGCTGCTGACAGGGAGGCACTTTCCATCCTCTGCCAGCCTGACAATAATGACTATACATCTTCCATCCCGTAATTCTTGCACCAATAATAATAATAATTCATGTAGAAGGATGTATTGAGACTCATGTTGTAATTTGTTAAAGTGACCCATTTCATACCAAAGCTGATTATGTCTTGTGTCATATGATGGGCTGGTACTAGGGAAAATCCAGTGGGTGGCTATTCTTATATCAGACTTTTAATATAGTGTATGATTATATTATATTAGGATGACAGACAGCATGACAGCGAGAAGAGGCAATGTTATCTTTGCGAAGCAAATGATTAAAATAGTCTCTCCTCTACTTTGCCATTTCTATTCCTCCAAGGCTTGCTTCAGAATGGGGATTTTCTTGTGGCAACTCAAATTGCATTTAACTACCCTGAGATCTTTTATAGTGTGCACTATAAATCTAAAATCAACAACTAAAGGTGATGTATGCTTCTAACAAAGAGGTTTGCATAGCCTACAAGCTTCTGTTGGATAGATGGAATAGCATTCTTTTGTCCCTTCTGCATTATGAGACAAAATCCTTTTTAATAACCTGTGCAATTTTAGCAGCCTTTCTGAGTCAGGAGCACTGCATCTCTCTGAGCAGAATTGGTTCTGACAGTTGAATCTAAGGCTAAATATCTGATGACCCAGACCTTAATCATTATCATTAAGTGTTAACATTAACCATCCCTTGAAATGGAAAAAAGCACAGGCCTTTCCAGCTTGGCGTCTGATTGATTGATGCAGTCCTGTTATTCAGACCACTCAATACAATCTCACAGGTTTCTTACAGTCAGAGCGTTAAATTAATGCCAAAGGCTTCCTTCAGCCTGCTTTTTAAACGACACTAGCCGAAAGAACAGTGTTGGACAGCTAGCCTCTCATTTCCTCTACTTTCCACTGCCTCAGAGTAAAAGCACTGACCTTTTCTGAGTGTCCAGAAACATTTCTGAGAATAAAGAAACACCCTGGAAATTATACATCTCAGGGAATCTCTCACTAAAGACCAAGTTGGATAAAAGAGAACAAGAAGAAAAATATTTAGGCATGTACAGCCCAATCCTGAGCTGCCCGGAGCACAGGGGTGACGCGGCTTTGAAAATGGCTGCTGCGGCATCCTGAGTGCAACCAGGCAGCTGCCAGCAGCTCCTTGGAGGAAGGGAATATTTGTCCCCCTGGGTAAGGAAAGTAGCCCTGCAATTGGGCTACATGATTCTGTGGCAGCTCTGGAGCTGCCACAGAATCAAAGAGTTCCGTGTCAGGCCGCATGGCTCAATATGGAACTCAGGATCTAGTGGAGCTAAGCTCTACCGGTCCCACCCTCCTCCCACCCCATTCCCTCCCTCTGGCATGGCTTCTCCCCACCCTCCCCCACTTCCCCCTGCTCCGGAACACCTACTCTGCACTTCCCCCATGCCCCTGTCTACCTGTCTGCCTCCCAGTGGTTCGGGCGACCGTCGAGCAGTGGAGCACCAACTTTCCATCAGCACTAGCCCAGTGCAAGCTTGGACAGGGCTAGCTACAGTGCTAGGCCAGCGCTAAACTCGGCAAACTTGCCTTATGGCATGTTTGTGACAGTGCACACCGGTGGTAATCTGGCGCACAGAGCTCAGGATTGGGCTCTTAGTGTGTCTCACTTTGAATGCATCTTGAAGTTGCTGGGTGAGGCTGACTTAGAAACTAGTTATTTCAAAACAGTTGAGCCCAAGCAGATCTATGGAAATGAATGCACTTTGTCCAAAAGATAAGCACTACTGAGAACTAGTACTGCCCTGAATTTTCTGCTCTGAATTGCAATATTTCCTTATTGCTTTAATGCAGTGGTTTTCAACCTTTTTCATCTTGTGGCACACTGACATAGCACTACCATTGTCAAGGCACACCGTTAGGTTTTTGACATTTGACAAGGCACATCATGCTGCCAGTGGGGGGCTCACATCCCCATTTGTCCTACTAGTAAATGATCTTCCCCTAAATTCCTGTGGCACACCTGTGGACCACTCATGGCGCACTAGTTGAAAATGGCTGCTTTAAAGATTACTTTATTCTTTTTATCAATTTTCTTGTCAAGTGAGGGTGGGGATGGAAACCCCAAGAAATGTGGGATGGCTTTTCCGAAATTTTTTTAAAAAAAGATTCTCTGTGGTATTCCTTCTCATTGTGACTTCGACATAAATGTAGAAGATCATCTGTAAAAAAAAAATGATGGGAAAAAGATGCAGGAAAGTCATTCTACCTTCTGGGTGTGTGGACTCCTTTTCCTATAACATGGAAGCAATCTTCCACACATTAGCTCAAAAGGCAATACTGAGCCCAATAACTCACCTTCTGCAAATGGAGAAACCATGTAAAATCCCTAATCCATGTGACGACTGTCTCCACCAGGGCCAGTGGCCCAGATGGGGGAATATCACGTTAGTGTGTGAACCCTGTGATCCTGGGTATACAAGTTTCCAGTGAAACATGGGGCTGACCATGTAGAAAGACAGAAATTTGTAGCAATAGAATTCTACAAAGATAATGTACAGTCAGACCCCAGTATCTGTGGGGGATCTGTTCCCGGATCCCCCACAGATACGCAAATCCATGGATAATGGAATCTGCTGTGCCCCAAAACTGGCAGTGTCTTTCAGAAGCCTTCAGTGGTCCTCTGAGGCACAGGCCACATGCTGCTTTCTTGCACCTCAGAAAGACTGCCAGAGTCTTCTAAAAGGCACTTCTGGTTTTTCACCAAACTGGAAGTGTGTGTCAGAAGCCTCTGGCAGGTCTTCTGAGTTGCGGGGAAGCCACGTGCGACCTCACCACAACTCAGAAGGCTTGCCGGAGCCTTGCAGGTGCCTCTGGCAAGCTTAGCTGGTGCAGATCCAAGTAGTCCCATGAAGCAGGCTGTAGAGGTATGTGGGTTAAGGGAACAAATGTCCCCTTACCCTGAGGAGACCTCCAGCCTGCTCAACTTCAGTGCTGGATACAGTGTGGACCCAGTGGCCCTACTGTTCCAGTGTTGGATAGGATTGGGCTGCTAATCAGAACTATTTTTGCTACACAGGGAGCAGATACCTCAATATGGAGTCAATGGATGTTGATCCTTGTGGAAAATATCAGAATTAGAAAGTAAGGAGTTACTTGTCCAGGAATGTCAGTTCAAGCCTTTGTCTTACTGCATTTTTACTGTGCAGTCATAACGGCCATTACAGAAGCAAGAGGCCAGCAGAGGGAGGATATACGTAGGAGAAAGAAATCCCACTCTCTTTTTCACTTCTGTGTCTGGAGAAAGAAATAGATGGCTAGGTAGATTGATTTAAATCCCTGAAGAGTGTCTGAAGCAAAGA